>NW_027466092.1:19742500-20342500 GCF_046127955.1 Nelusetta ayraudi
TGTAAGAAAATGGATGGCTTCACAAGAAATGAGACATTTGTGTTCACTCTTATAGCCATGGAACTATGTGCCAAATGTCAGTATTGCCTATTTTTGGTTTCCCCTGGGGGTGTCAATGTAAACAGTGGAGGGTTTTTAACAGTTTCCCTGCAGACACTTGGGTTATTATATTCGTCCTGAGGTGCATGCATTGCTTTAATATGTCAGGGCCTGTTTCATAAGCTTCATTTTTTTGTCCTGAATGTTCTTAGAGTCTGATGGAGTATCTGTCTCGGCAAAGTCGCTGCCAGCGTTGAAGAGAAGACTGGAGTCATTATTTTATTCAAACATAAGAGTAATGTTTTTGTATAGCCGTATAATAAAGATTTTTTAGGGTCACATTTTGAAATGGAATTTAATGAGGTCATGTTTTCATCAAGTGCAACATTTAGAAACAAGAAATTAAAAAAAAAAATCACATTTCAGCTATCAGCCATTGAAATTTTAAGTTTGACATTAAAAAGCAAAACAGAGAGGATCTATGTTAGTCTTAAGAAAAAGTGCAAGTCGATAGGAAAGAAGTCAGAACATGAAGCTGTGACAAATCAGGACTGCTGCTCATGGCTGAGTGCCTCCATCTGCATCTCCAAAGGCTTTTCTGGGCGGGGCTGTGAGGACGGAGCGAGGCCCAGAGTGCGGATCCCCTTGGGCGTCATGTGAGAGTAGAAGGGCCCCACCAGCCAGTTGAGCGGCGTGTTGTTGACCAAGTAATCCAGGACATTGTCCAGCGACTCCTTCATCTGGCCCAGCTGGACGCGAGTGCTGCCGAGCACGTCGTCCGGCAGCTCCCGGAGCCTGCTCGGCAGGCCAAAGCTGGTGTAGAGCTGTGCTGCCGAGCGGCTGAGGGAGAGCGCCTCCCGTTGGACGTGGTTGGGGAGACCCTGCACGCCAGAGACCACCACCAGGCAGGATGTCTGGAGCTGCTGGCTGAGGGAACGGGCTAGCGACAGTGTGCGAGACTCAATGGCCTGAGTGGAGAGAAAGTGAAAGTCCTTCAAGTTTCTGGACATTGACCTCGTACACAGAGTTGAGGCTCGTCATAGCCGGGCGTGCTGAAACGTATAAAACCGGGTGCATTCCTTAACGTTGAATCGATCCGTCCTCACCTCTGCACTAAGACTACTGGATCTCCAAGCCACCAGGAAGCTCAGTTTGTCACCGACCATCTGATTGGCACTGTCGAGGTTCCTTTTGCTGTATTCAATCTGCAAGCAACAAACCTTGTGAGCGTTTTGTCTAACGATGGGTGCGTTTGTTGAGGTGGCCAGATGTGAAGACCCACCAGGTCAACCGTGACGTTGAGCTCCTCGATGAAGCCCTTGCTTCGCTGCTTGGCCTCCTGGAGTTTGGCGAGGGTCCTACTGTAGGCCCGCCTCCTCAGCCGGGAGGAGAGTGACCCCAGGCGGACGTAGTAGCTGGGAGCACACTGGTCGAAGCCCTGCAACGTCCTCTCCTCCAGTCCTGTCACCAGGAAGGGCAGGAAAAAGAACAAGTTAGGATTACCGGGACTCGTGTATATGTGGAGTGATGTAGCTAAGGTCACCTAAGACTGCAAAGAATGCGGCCAGCAAATCTGGCGCCTGCACTTTGCCCTGAAAAAAATGTTTTTTTTTATGGTGGTGACAAAAGTGGGACAAGCTCAAAATAAGCCCGAACTGAGTAGTGCCACTGTTAACAACCAGACGCTTGTTAATTTGTGTACCCTGAACACAGAGAGAACCTAATCTGGTATATGTGAGTTTTCTAATGCACAAGGAGAAAAAAAAGTGAATAATCTTTCAATGAAAATACTGCTGATATAATTAATTCAAATATAGTGTAAATATGTGACATTTTTAGATTTTAGTTTTACTATAACAAAATCTGTATTTTGTTTTATTTTCTCAACCGGTTGGGCAGTTAATAACATTAAACAATGCATATTACATACCCTTAAAATTAATAATCATATGTTTATTATATTTGGTATTTAATGTGATTTTTAAAAAATCCTGAAAATTAAACAGGTAATTAAAATAAACATGACCAGTAATCGTCATCTGCCACTGTAGCTAAGTAACAATTAGCAACAACAACAGCAGATTATATTTTCTCAAACAGCAAACAGCACATATTCTAGAAAGATTCAATAATTACATCAAAGACAAATAGGACAATCTCGGCTTCAGGTAGTTGGACTCCCTCCCCCTGGCCACTAGATTGCACCCACTCACCCAGCTCGTCCTCAGCCAGAGGCAGGTACTGCTCCACCAGACTCTCCGAGGTGCTCAGGGCCGAGTCGACACTGCTGCTGAGCAGCAGGGCCACCCTGCTCTCCAGCACCGTGTTGACGCTGCCGCTGACCACTGCCCTGGTCCTCTCCATCCCGCCCTGCACTGCCCCTCGGGTCCTGTCCACCACGGTGCTCAGGGTGTCCGAGACCGTGTCCTTGGCCCCGGACACTCTACCAGTGACTGCATGTCTGGCCGTGGTTACCACATCCTTGGCACTAGAGACAATCTGTGCAAACGCAGGGTATTGTGTAAAAGCTTCTGGCACAACTGCACTTGCTGTTGGACGTTACACAATGTCGGCCTCTGATCCAGTCCTCACCTGCTCCGACGGCTGGTGGAGAATCGGTAGAGTCTTCTCAATCCTGTCCAGACCTTTACACGCCAGCGCATTGGCTATGGTCACTGCAGAAATCAAATAAATATAAAATAAGTGCAGTTCAAGGACAACTGAACTGGGTGATGGGTCAAGACGAGTAGCCTCCCTGTACTTCCCCTTTCTATTTGACTCAACATCTTTGAATGTGATTGCGAGGCGTGTTTTCTTATTCTTTTCTTTTTTTCTATGCTTACGCTGAGGCTCCAGCTTGTCGATGATGGGCGAGGCGGTGGTGAGCACGACAGAAGAGATGCTCTGGAGGCCCAGCTCGGCCGCCTCGCACACTGTGCGGATGTAAGGGTGAGAGCTCTTGGTGTTGAAGTAGACGCTGGACACGAGGCCATAGGTGGAGCTCACCAAGGGGAGGCTGCTCACCCTCTCCACCACGTTCTGGACAAACAGAGACAGAGGGACACATTTTTCTTAAATTACAATTAATTAAAAGTTATTTAATTTATTCTAATTTAATACACGAAAAAAGTTGAAACTTACCTGATTTGGAATAACAGCCGCCGCCACCATGATAGCTGAAACAACACATTTAATTTAGTTGGAATATGTGGCAATAAACTGACCAGGTTTCGCGCTCCCCTCATCTATTAAACTGTTATTCACTTATTCAAGGATTGCTTTGTAATAATCCTTACACAAAAAAAAACATTTACAAGTGTCACATCGTTTAATAAAACACTTAGCAAAGTAACCGACCAATACGTACTCAACTCACGAAACACAGACAGCGGAACTCCTGCTCGACCGGACTGACTGAACACTTCCTCGTCGTGGGGGATGACGGCAGCTGTATTTATAACCCAAAAACCATCGCGAGATATGACCGCTGTCGGTGACGTCACCGACAAATATGTTTCTGGGCCAAAGGTGAATGTGGCACGATAAAGGTCTAGCCGGGGGAAATGCCCGTCACGCCGCCTAGCAATGACTGCATATATTGTTCCGGTTTACCGTTTATGGGTGTTTCATAAAACATACAAACTGATATAGAATAAGCTCTCTGTTCTGCCAAGTGGACAATCCCGGTACTGCACCTGTAAGTTGGAACGCGCGTGAGTGGAACAGTTCGCCTCAGACCTCGAAGACCAACAAACGCTGTTAAAACAAACGAAGCAGCTCGCATGATAAACTCTTCAGATTCTGAGGTCGAGATATACATAAGTCTGCAGCCATTATTCAGACAGTTCTGATCACAAGAGTATGAGTCTGGTTTTAAGGGAGTTAGCTGTAAATCTGAAACAAAGACGACCTTCAATTTAGGCTGTGAAGTAATGTAAAGAGCTCCACGGACGGCCTTGGTTCTCTAGACATCCGGGGCCAAGAATGATATAATGATATATTAGACTGTTTCTGCCTTCTTTACTTTACTCTGCATCGCTGTATTTTATTTTAGTTCTCTGCAACGCACTAAGAACTGCGTGTGTACTTTGGACGATATGTTTGCCTTTTGGGTGCCAGTAAAGTTGCTTTCCCCCCCTGGAATTACAGATTTTGTTGAAACTAAAATGTGAGTACTTTTGTCTTTCTGTACATAATAGGACACTTGACGGTCCACTTATTTATTATTAATGGAATTAACACGCTGATAGCCACAGTCGGTGTCGGACAGCTGATAGATTACTATTTCTGGTCCTAGAGGGTCGTTTGTTTCAGTCCGTGTGACCACCTGACCATGAGAATGAATGTCTCATGACACACACAGTGAGCCAGAGTTCAGTGTTCAAGCAGTTCAGTGTTTCACCAGGATGTCATCACACATCTGGTGAGATTTGTCTTTTGCTCTGATTTATTTGATGACTATGTGCATTGTTGACTGTGTCCCTGTGCAAAATGTAATTGTAAAGCTTTGTAAATGGTGGAATGAACGTTGCCGGTTTGAAGCTGCTCAGCTGGGAGAAACAAAACTAGTTCCAAAGGCATTCTGGAATATAGTGTGGGTTCATCTCTTGTGTTGATTTGGCTGTATTAGGTTTTCAGATTTATTCGAAAGCTTTTAAAAGAGCTAAGCTATTTGTCTCCACTTGGTTCCACTTGTCCGTCCCATCCTTGTCCCTGCAGTGACATCATGGTGGACATTGATCCATCCACGTCATTTTCTCATTATCACCTCCTGCCAACCTTATCTGATTTGACTGAACACAAGGCCTGATTGAAAAGTATGTATCACAAAGTGACATTTATGAGTAGTTATGAGATCAAGGGACTATTCCAGATCAGACTCAGGCTATGTTGCAACCGTCAAAGTAAACTGCTGTATTGACTACGGTTGAAAAATAGAAAAATCAATGTTTGAATTTTGATACTGCTGAGTTGTGCAATGCCTCCATGCACACCTCCGTGAGCTCAGGCTCATTGCTGTGGTTGAATATACATATGACTTAAACTGGAAAAAAGTCTGTTGGAGAAGACAGAAAAACAAGCTCTGGAGATCACAGTTGGAAGCTCTGCTGAATGGCTGTTTGTGGTTTGTGGTCTGTTCATTGTCTTAACGACTCGTCCCAGTGAAAAACATCGACATGGTTTTGGGTTTGATTGAAAATCCTCAGCAACATTAGATTTTGGCTACAAAAATAACTTGCATTTTCCCTTCACCAGCTGTTCCTCTATTACATCAAGTAGTCCGACTCTGCAGAAATGAATACAACCCTTTGCGCCTGTGATTTTTTTTTTATTCTTAATTTGATCTTTAAAGAGTTATGCCACTAGATGGCGTCAAAATAGCAAAAATACTTAGAATTCTTATCAATCTTGGTGCCTTGAAAGGGTTTGCTGTTTATGCTCACCATTGTTTTTTTGATGTACGCTTGAGAATTTTCCTCTCCTTTTGGCTGTGCCCTTCAGGGGTGGCCAATCAGCTGCATCTATTGAACCCTACCGTCTGTACAGTCTCCTTCAATGCATCCATTAATTTCCTCTTTGGTCTTCCTCGAGGCCTTATGTCTGCCAGCCCCATCGTCAGCGTCCCTCTATCAATAAGTTCTCTGTCCTTCGTCTGGAACCGTCCTAACCATTTCAGTCTGGCTTCTCTGGCAAATCATCTAGCATGCTCTGTCCCTTTGGTGTTCTCATTACCTAATCCTATCCATCCGGGTCACTCCGAAAGAGACACTTGGAATTCAAAATTAAATGTAGAGTACAAAAAATTAAATGTGGAGTCTAAAAAACACACCAAAAACATTTTTAATTATAGTACATGAAAGTGAAGACACTCTTGGAATTTAAAACATATTGATATTTGTTCAGTTCTCACTCATTTTAATTGTCATTTAAAAGAGGTTCTCTACCTTTAGGGGGCGCCAGATCATCACTGATGTTGAGAGGTTGCAGTGGAAGTTAAGGCTTCAACTAATATCAGCCTAAACGTGGCAAGAGTGAACCTCAGTTTAAGCTAAAGACTGGTTTGCATCTCCCTCTACTCCCCCGCGCACGTTATCTTATTTCTGCTGAAAACGACAACAAAATCAATGTTTCCGTAAATACGACGGCACAATCGTTTTTCTGTGACAGAGTTATGGGACATCAAATGTGGCCCTAAAAAGTCACAAGAGGTCGTGAACCTGTGAGAGCATACTCTTTGGATGCGTTTCTCTGAATGTATGGTCTAATAGAGCTTCTGACAGGACAGAGGCGTCATTGACCCGATCTTGTTGCTCTGAGACAGACGAGATGAAAAGGAAGCTCGGGCCTGCAGGCTGTTTCCTGGGGGAGGAGACCCACTCACACTGCATCCCTCTGTTGCGACCCTGTGGGAGTGGTTGGTGTGCCGCGGGCAACGTGCCAAAACTCGGGGCTCGGTAACGGATACCTGAGGGCGAGTGGGAAAGTGTCACACCTACAGATGGCATTTGGGGCAGATGCGACGTCCTCTTCGTGCTCTCCAGATGAAAACCTCAAAGTGAAAGTTCTCTTCGCAATCTCTCTGCGATTGAGGACGGTGCACCACAGAGGTCGTGAAGTGCAACAGTGACCCTCTGGGTTTGCTTGTCTTTGCTTGGTGCGCAATTCTAATTCATCCCTCATTGTAGATAAATGAGGATCGTGGGTATGAAACACATGGCTGCCATTTTTTCACGGGTAGCACTAAACACCAGCCCCGCTCCTGTCATTGTAAGTATTTCAACATCTGGGTATGAAATAGTGATGCTAAATTTGTCCCGACTATTCTTCCAAGCTTGATGCCAAACCTTGGAGAAGGAGCGGCCCCTCCACACAAGGATGAATTACATTTCAACCAGATGCCTGCCCTCCAGAAATAACCATTACTTCAGCCTTTTCGTAAACAATGGACATGTGACGACAAGGTGCATGTGGCAGGGCGCTCAACGCAGCTTTGTAGACCTGTGGACGAGCCCTGTGTGTCGTTGAGCATGGGGCTGTATACACCTGTTGTGCATAATCCCCGGATAATAGCCGCGGCTCATTAGTTAAGACGTCCGAGTTAGCCATCTAACGTCCCCCCCCCCCCTTCCCCCGCCCACCCCCCGCCGATAGGATCAAGATGGCAAAGTGAGTCAACAAGCGCACCGGGGCGAAAAGTGTGAGAAAAGGTCACCGGCGCTGATTGCGAGATTCTGAACGTTGATGGTTTCTGCAAATGGTTTCCTAAGGAGGAACCTCTAATAACCGCCGTGTGGCTGCGCACGTGCGCCTTTGATTGGGCGAGCTGCGAGGCGAAAGGAAGAGAAAGAGGGGGAAAAAATGGCTGGCAGACCCTCCTCCGCCCCGCGCGGCTCAGACACAACGTCCCACATGACCAAGTGGTGTTTTGTTTTCACAGAGCCATGCTGGGATTAGCAGGCCGGCTGTTTGTGCTGGCACACAGGGCAGCGATTCACAACCCGCGCTCTCTCTGCGCCGTGCTGTGTTTTTTGACGAGAGGTACGCGAGAGCCAAGTAATTAAGATATAATGGAGAAGGGCCCTAAAAAAGCAGATCCAGGACAGTGTTTAGAGAAAAACAGCTGCTTAAATGGAGGCTTAAGATGGAATTAGAATAACATTTTTCTGATTTCCCAGCGGCGACTGCTCCTCCGTCTCTACGCGAGTGTTCGTGCATGCGTGGGCTGGCTGTTTGGGCACCTACACAGAAAAACTCTTTGTTTTGGAAGTGTTCGCCGAAGTTTTTCTGGGGAACCGGCGTGAGCCAAGAACAACGTGGGAACGGGCCCTCTGCTTCAGCGCTCCTTTCCCCCCACAGCTTCGCCAGAACACTACCTGAGACGCGACGGTGTAATGGGAACCGAGTGGCAGCTGACAGCTGGGCCTGACCGTCTGTCATTTTGCGCGCAGAGTTGTCAACGAGAAGATGTGCAACACGCCGGGGCTGCAGCCCAGGTGGTCCCTGCGGGTAGCCAGCGGTACCGCGGTGGCGCTACGAAATGCTGAAACTCGAACCCGCGCACGCTGGAAGTGAGCAGGATTCGCCGTGAGGTCCTGGCTCGAGCATTACCTTGGCCTCCCTGTCTGTCATCTCTCTCAGACAATTCACTTTTTTTCTCTTCAAGTAGTTCAATTTGAGGCGGTGAGTTGTGTTCTTTTTGCGTCATCTACCGGGCATGTTTACTGGTGTGTCCCAGTGGAAAACCTGACCGTCCGGCATGCCATAGTTACACACATCGCACTGGGAATGGTCCATCGCAAGCCAACGGTGTCTGAACAACAAACGTCTGTTTGCTCCTGACAGACCGACAGATCTGTAGAGGAGATGTGGGTTTGGTGTGCAGAGGGATAATCTTTGGTGTCTTGACCCCCCAGCAGAAAGTTCATAAATTAGGGAGCAGCTTGGTGAATAAGGAGCTTGCCAAGGGAACAATGCTTTCAACTGAGATGCATCCTGGGAAGTAAACTTCTGCCACAGTGTTTGGGCAGCCGGCAGTGGAGGTGGGTGGCAGCACCGGTCCCTGACAGCTGAAGGGTTTCAGCTAAGTGGCATTTTATCAGCTCTTTGGTTAGCTTTAACAAACGGCCCGCTGAACCTTTTATCATCCGTGGCCTTTTTGATCGCCTCATGAAATCACCCAGACATCATCTTCCTCCCACTTTGCTCCTCTAAATGTCTCCCAACTACATTTGTGTTTCTGAAAGAGCAGGCGCTCCCTCTGACATCATGGGAAGTGCGCTGCTTCACTGCTTTTTGACGAGCTGCATTAATAGGCACTCAAATTGAAGATACATCACGATCTGCTTCTTAGATTAAATGCAATTAGCTCGGAGGAAATCCTGGATTCCACTGCTTCGTTCCTCTGCGGAAGCAATGCCAGTTAATCATTGGTAAATAATTCTGGCAACTTCATAGATATTTATCCAGCATTATGTTTTGGTTTGAGCTAAAGGCATGGGATTAGTACCTAATTAGAAGCTTCTCCATTCAGAATGAAAGGCAAAAATCTGGAGCCCTTTGTGCTTCTCAGACAGGCCTGCTGATGGTTGTGGAGTGCTGCGGCCGCTGCCGTCAGCTTCGTCTGGTGATTTGTGGCTCGGTGCCCTCAGACAGCAGCGAGCCACTGAAACCAATCCTCCTCCAAGCGGCTGGCCGGGCTACTTTTACCTTCAGTCAGCTTGGCATTTCCGGGACGCTGCAAGCCCAGCGATGGAAAGAGTTCACGAGCAGCGAGCGAGTGCGCGCGCACAAACACACCACACAAAACGCACACAGACTCACTGAGCGTGTGCCAAATTCCACAGAGCAGTAAAGGCAATCAGGGACAGATGAGAGAGGCGAGCGAGCGGTGGCGAGCCGCATGCCGGCGGTCTTGAAGCTATTACAAGGTGCCGCAACAACACTCTGAGGAGTTTGCATGCTTTATTTTTATTTGCTGCCCATGCCAAAATTTAGATGAAAGGAATCGTTATGCCACTCATGTGTTGGTGAGAAAAAAATTGTAGGTGTGTAACACGTAAACAAATCTTCTGAGCCTGACTTTGTAATGCATTCTGTGGATGGTCAGCAGGGGTCAGATGTATCTGTAAGTGTATAAAAAAAATGTCCTGTTAAAATTAATTAATGCAACACATTAATTTAAGTTCGTTTTGGGTCCCTCATTTGTAAACCCAGTCATATGCTACATTGATACCTTTGGATTTGCTAGCATAGCAGGCTCATCCAACTGAACACCTCTCAAAGTTGCTAACTGAAAGTGAAAAAGTTTAGGCTCAACTACAGACATCAGTATGGTTGTCATTTTAGTTTGGAAAACCTAAAATGCTCAACTTAAACACATCTGTCTCTCTTAGCGGTAAAAAACAACAACAAACAAGCTAGCTGCTGTCCCATGAACATGTCCCATGAGTATTTTTCTCTTGCCGCTGTCTTGCAAGTTCCTGCCCCCTCTTTGAACACATGTGACAAGCGGCGCTTTGACTCTCGGGGCCAATATCACTGATCAAACAAGTATGTTTGGTGTCAAAGCCAAAGGAGAAACAACCGTCCTACTTATGCTGGGGCTGCTGACCAGCTCCAAGTATGTTTAGCTAGGAAACAGGCACATGAACAAGACATACCAGGGTCTTACTTTGCCTTGACAAAGTCAAACTGCTGTTTTTTGGTGCTGTGGAGTGAAGTGGTGGCAAAACGCCCCTGAAAACTTCAAGTGTTCAGCACAGCATCTTATTCAGACAAAAGACCATCATCAACTTTGGCCTCAACCCTTTTATTTGTCTTCCCACGCAGAAAAAGCCCCATTCAGATCGTTTCGGCAAACAGCCGGCGATGGATACTGTCTAAGTTTGCCAAAGTCCCTGAAAAATGTGTTAGCGCTCAAGACGGCGACTCTTTGCAACCCGTGATCCCGCCAAATGTGTCTATCTGTAGGGGCAATGGCCTTTTGTACCGCAGGGACGTGGCTTAGCTATGCTTCGACAGACACGGTGAATGCGGGCCATTCACGGCACGCAGATTTATCTGCCTCTTGCCACGGCGTTGCCGACAAGTCTTTCTGGGAGCTCAGGCAGGTCAAAGTTTGCTAAGAGCCTCTGAGACGCTTTCACAGTGCGAGCGAGGCGGGTATAGGATTTCCAGGAACAAAACGGCCAATCCTCACACTCGGGACAGGAAATGATTTCCAACCCCCACTTTGGTTTTTCAGGACAACTTCTTTCTTTCCCCCCTTCTCTCTCAGGGAAATAAACATTTACATTCCTGGCCTCGGTGTTAATGGAGATTAAGCTGGATTGGAGCCTGCACGTCAGATGGCAATTCAGGTGCCTCATACCATGCATACCTGGGCTATTGTGCAGCTCTCAGAGGGCATTTCCCCCTTCGTCCTGTGAGCTCCGCTGAGGACAGGCGACATTTTCCAGGAAAGTTGTTATTAAGGTGGTCCTGCGACGGCTTCAAAAGCCACAGTTGGGGCCTAATGATGCCCTACCACTGTGGGCTTCAAAAAGCTTCACGTCTCTGCGATTAATGACAGGATCAAAGAGAACAGCGAGCAAAAAGCCCCTTCCTTTTGCAGTCACCACAAATTACTCTTTTTTTTCTGTCACATTTGAAACTCAGGACACTGCTGGGCATTGTGTCTTTTTCCTGTTGCTTCACTTTACAGCATGAAAAATATGGCAGGAGAGGGAACTGTTATTGTTATCCAGGCCGGATGGGAGGGAGTGACACGGTCCCATCCAGGGGGAAATTAGAAACATCAGCAGATTTCAATCGTAGATGCCAGTGAAAAGCTGAGCGGATGAACATTTTCATTCCAGCCGGCTCAGATCCACAGGTCGGCAGAGAGCAGTGGAAGGCCGGATTCAGACAAAAAGTCCTCCTGACCTTACATGGCACGTGGTTGGCAGTGCCGGGGGGCGTCTGGCTTGACAGAGTAATGCGTTTCATACTTGTGACTAAGTCCAAAGCTGTGAAAAAGAAAGCGTAATCCTGGGCTGGCTCGCAGCCGACAACACATGGTCCTCCGACCAGAGACCATGTACCTGTTGTCCAGATGAAGGGACGCAGAGGGGAAATGGTTCATCTGCTGTTCTACCTTCACAACTATCAGTTATTGCAAAACAGCATTGAAATCTCTCGTTTCCTGTATTCTTGGTGTCAGCTGCCCTGATCTAAGTTAAATTGGAATTGTATGTAATATACAAAAAAAGTTCATAGTGCAAAAAGTTCCATACTGCAAAAATGTGCAAAAGCAGTGTTAAACTTTTAAGCTTGATACTGTACACCTATTCACTAGAGTCATAATATGGCCTTTTCTTTGCACAGGTATGTGATGTAATTTGGAGACGTCAATAAATTACATTATGAATGACATAAAACGGTTAACATTACTGTAAATTTCATTTCTTGCAATGACCTGCTAGCATCTATGTTAGTATGATGAAAAAGATCAGCAGAATGGATCCACTTTGTATCACTGCTTTACTTGCACTCATTGTTAATTGTTGTTGGTGCTGGAGCCAATCCCAGTTGTCCTGGGGTGATGGTGTGGTTATACTTGCACGCAGTTGTTTGTGGATAATTATAATTACATAATTATCTGTTAATAATAGTAATGGATTGAATTTATGTAGCGCTTTTCAAGGACCCGAAGTGCTCTACATTAAACCCATTATTCATTCACACCAGTGGTGGTAAGCTACATGTGTAGCCACAGCTGCCCTGGGGCAGACTGACAGAAGCATGGCAGCCAATCTGCGACAAACGGCCCCTCCAGCCACCACCCAAACTTCCACTCACATTCATACTAGGCAATGTGGGCTAAGTGTCTTGCCCAAGGACACGACAGACTGGGATGGAGCAGGATTTGAACCGCCAACCATTCGGTCATTGGACAACCCACTCTACCTGCTGAGCCACAGTCACCCACATTTATTCATTCATCTTCCATACCCGCTTCTTCCTGAGCTCAGGGTCACGGAGGTCTGCTGGAGCCTATCCCAGCTGTCTTAGGGCGAAGGCAGGGTGACACCCTGGACAAGTCGCCAGTTCATCGCAGGACCAGTCCCCACATATCTGTTAATTATCGTTGATTATTTATGTTTATTCACATAACAGTATATAATTATTTTGTGACAGGTTAAGCAAATGTTGTATTTTATTTTTTGTTTAGTTAGGTGGTCTTAATTTTTAATTTCTAAAAGTCGCCTTGGAACGATGGAAAATATTTTTTTTCTTCAGTAACTTAGCCAGTAATTTATTGACGTTCCCTTAAAAGACGCCGCCGGATCGCCCAACCTCAAACTAACTTCAGCGCGGCTACTTCACCGGGGAGTTGGCACGTTTTGAGCGGCGCACATCACAACACACACCCACTCGCACGCACGCACGCACACACCCACAATAGTCGGTCGTGACGACAGCGCGCGCGCGTGAGTGTGTGTGTCTTTAAGGGAATGTAAGGTGGGTGTGTGAGCCTCTTTTCCCTGACGCGCGTCTGGTATGCAAACATAAATTTAGCAGCAACGTGTGCGTGAAAGGAACAAAATATCCGGACGGACGAGGCCGTCAGATGTAATGTCGTTTGTTGCGGCTTCTGGCTGGATGTGAACCCGGCCGCGGGGCTCGCCGTTTACTGGGACAGAGTGGGACAGAGTGGGCAGGACCCGGCGGGCGGTCTCCGCTGCTCTACCCGGACACGCTGAGGATGACAGCGGGCTGCTGCCGCCGGTGGACGGCCGCCGGGCTGCTGCTGCTGCTTGTTGCTGTCCGAACGGAGGTAAGCAGTCAGGTTCCACACGGGAGTTGGAGCACTTGTTGACGTCATCGAACAGCTGATTTCTGACTTTTATTGAGTGTTCATCTGGCGTGACCTGTCTAAAAGCAGCGATTTAATTCTGTTGTGACATGACTGATAAGATGTATTTATGCAGAAAATACAGATTGCGGGCACCCTGTGTGCCCCTGCATGCTTCATATATCTGTCACAGTTGGAAACGAGGTTGATCTGTTTTTATTTAAATGTTCATGTTTATTTATTTTTGACTCAGTTCACATGGCATGTAGTGATTCTTTTTATTTTTCTAAATACACATCTACATCTACTTAGATTTGTCAGAAACATCATGACTTGTGCAATACAATGTGCAATAGGCTTTCCTATAAAAGTTGAAACAAAACAAATGGATCATCGATTCAGCAGATCAATATGCAAATGGTGATTTTTTAAAAATTGCTTATATGTAAAAAGTAGAAGTAGCGGAATAAAGACAAATGCCTTAATGAGAGTTCATCCTTAAGTAGCTGATAAGCAACTGTCTGTTGACTTACCTCAGCACTTTTCAAGAGTTCGGGGCTGAGAAGCGCCAATTAGTGGCCACGCTGTGCTCTCCACACAGTTGTTTAACCCTGTGGCGCTGAACATAAGGCTGGGATGCCACTGTCAGCGGGGGTCAACATGAGTGTGACAGGTGTCGCAGAGCACTTCAAGGTGACTCGGGGCCCCTGGGGGAAGGCCTCCTCTCTGTGCTGATCTCACTCTTTCCAGGTCACCATCCACCGCTATTATCTAACAGGTCAGATTAGTGGTAAATCTCTGTTGAATAGGCGCTGCCGATGCTCCCAAGTGACATGGATTTTTTTTTCCAAGGGAGACTTCCCGCTGTTGAAGGTTTCTGATTCAAGGGATGACTCTGCAGTTCAGACGTGCTCTTGACAGACTTGCCCATGTGTGCGGCGTGAGTCAGCACTATACATCCATCTGTACACGCGCACATGCTCACATAGGGAGATAAAGACAAGAGAGAGAGACCGGTGTTATGGTGTTGCATCCTCTTAGGTCACCGTGTATTTGCTTCTTAGCAGAGAATACGACTGTTTGTATGAGTGTGTGTGTGTGGCTGCTGGAGTCTGTGTGTGTGTGTGTGTGTGTGTGTGTGTGTGTGTGTGTGTGTGTGTGTGTGTGTGTGTGTGTGTGTGTGTGTGTGTGGGCCAAATGGCCTGTGGCTCCAGCCCTAAATGGAATAGACCTTCCTTTGTGGGTGACATAATGACATACCTCCAGTGGTTCTTGGAGGCTCTTGTAGCTTTGTGCAGCAAAGTGGAACCTTCGAGATGGACTTGTGGTTGGTTTTAAGGCAGTAGCGTGCACAGAAAGACAGACCGCTAAGAGGTCCCTACTGAGGCAGTAAATATGGTTTGTCAACAGCAAATGTGTTGGAGCAAAGAAAACATATTGTGTCGGTGGTTTTTGGTATTTGCAGACATTTACTTTTGCCCTTTTGAAAAGCAGTTAAGTGAATTTTATTCTGAATTGATTGAAAGTCTGACTGACTAAAGCGTATTACAAATAAACCCGAGCCAAAATATGTCTTTGTCATTATACCTGTAGTCTATATATTGTGCATACAAGAAATAGATGGATTTTTGACTATTCACCACTGGAAAGCTCGGCTAGCTAACAGAGCTGCCCTTAACTGCTCAATTGTTACTAAGTCATCGGCAAACTTTATTATCAATCTGTGAATTTCTTGAACTCAAACTGCCCTCTGTTGGTGTCTTAGACCGTCTGGTCTCTGCCTGTGACAGTTATCATAAGCTAGCAATTACTTGAGCAATGAACCAAGCCAGGGAACCTCAGAGAGTAATAATACAGATATTTTTGTAAAATATGATATTCTGACCAAAAGTCTGTGAATTTTAATGTTTTTGCACAGAACATTTTGAAACCCCACCCCTTAAAACAGAAATGCTGTGAAATGTTATGCTAACTCTTAAGTGACTTATAAAGACTGAAAGATTGTTGGACTTTTCTGTCACAGGTTCAGTGGATGTCATGTATGCTGCTGGCAAATAATCAAACTGTGACAATGGCATTTCTCTTTGAAGAAAAAAAAAGACTAGACCAGGGGCATCAAACATTCGGCCCGCGGGCCGGATCAGGCCCGCAAACTGTTTTTATTCCGGCCCGCGAGATGATTTAGCTAAAATATAAAAACTGCAATTTTTCAATGAAAGAAAGTGCCGTTCTAAATGTGTCCACTTGGTGTCGCAATATCGTTTCTGCTTCGCAAACAAACTCAATACTGGGGCTGAGCAAATTGGCCACTCACGTCTCCTATTGGCTGCCCTCATTGTCCCAGAACGTCTCCTATTGGCTGCCCTCATTGCCCCAAAGTGTCTCTGTCGAAACAGACAAAGCTGATGCAGAGCAGTGTTGCCAACTTGGCGACTTTCTCCCCCCAAAAAGTCGCTATTCTCCCCATGGGGACTTATTTTTTTGTCAAAAGCGACTAGCGACAACTCTAGGGACTTTTCCTGGTGTTGTTACGTTGCGATCAAGTGCAAATTGTCAATTATGCAAATTAGATGATGACATCATTTGTCAACTTCCAGTGACTTTCAGGACAGCCAATAGCGACTTTCCTTATTGAGGAGTTGGCAACACTGATGCAGAGTGCAGAGTGCTCAAAGAACACGGACAAAGTAAAACACAGTTGTTGTTATTTTTACGTTATGATTTTACCGCTCCGGCCTGCTTGGGAATAGATTTTCCTCGATGTGGCCCGTGAACCAAAATGAGTTTGACACCTCTGGTCTAGACTTATCTGCCAAATTTTAACACATGGGATGCTTCTGCTACCAATGAAAGCACTTCCTTCTTACAAGTCATTTGAAACTCAGAAGGGACTTATCACCGAATAAATTATCAATACAGCACTGTTGTTCATTAGATTGGTTTCTTTGAAGATCAACTTATGCTAAATCCCACAGGATGGGGGCGCTCCAGAGCCTAATGGCAGGATTAAATTGGGGTCAAGACACAGGAACTGTCACCCTGGGTGATCTTCTGTCCCTCAACGCCAACTCGGTGAATAAAGCACGCGCCTCGGCTTGATTGCCCCGGCGAAATAACCGCAAACTCTTCAGTTAGCTTACATGAGAGCTTTCCTTGTGGACACAAGCGGCAGGACAGGAAGTCAATTAATTTTGAGGGGGATTGTTTCCCCCGCGGAGGAGCGAGGGAAAGTGCTTAGAGAACATCTGGCCATCGACTGATGAATGGAGCAAGGTCTTGGAGCGTTTTAAAGAAGGGAGTGTTTTCATTTAGCCTGCTGCAGCCTTCATATACTCTTTTCATTGTTCCCATCTGGGCTTGATCTGATGACAGAGGGGTGTTTAGCGTGGAAGGGCTGAAGTTTTACATGCATAATTCTTCTCTCCAAAAATTCTTCGGTAGCCCGCTTGTTGTGGCATGAATTGGAGGTGCCTGCCAAAGGTCTTTTCTTTTTAATGATGTTCTCCCAGCGTTTCCATGCTCAGGTGTCGCCGCTCTAAAGCAGCGGTTTGCCTCTCCTTCAGAGGGAGCTGCTTGATGTAAAAGAGTGGGACCCAGCAGTTTCAATGAATTGGCAAGGCACAGACAAAGTCTGTGCATGTCCTGCAAGTTGTAATTGCCTCCCCTAAAAAAAATCTGAATGGTTCAGTTCAGAAACATCCACATCCAAAATTTCTCTGCAGGCTGGCAAATCGCCTTAATGAGCTTTGTCTGGCATGGAACATGCAAAAAACTGGCAGCTTCACTTAACATTTTATCGGCACAAGTGGTATGAGTTGTTGCTGCTCTAAATTATGTTATTTGAGTGTTGTAAGTTCTTAGCTTAGCTTCTCATAGAGACTTTGGGGTCTCTTGAGTATGGATGTTTACAAGTGAGCAAATGAAGTTATGTCGAAAAATGTCTAAGTGTTTCATCAACTTCAGACAGGCTAATGAAGCAGGCTAGTCATGGCACACATTACATCACTGTTTCTGGAACAACGCTTGATGCTGATGTTGTGTGACTTGTGCAGAAAGCATCACAAGACTTGTGGTTTCGTTGGGGT
This sequence comes from Nelusetta ayraudi, assembly GCF_046127955.1. Classification (NCBI taxonomy): domain Eukaryota; kingdom Metazoa; phylum Chordata; class Actinopteri; order Tetraodontiformes; family Monacanthidae; genus Nelusetta; species Nelusetta ayraudi. The sequence continues at coordinate 19,759,961 of NW_027466092.1, forward strand.
CCAATTGTGTTGAACGCCCCTTGAAAACGCTGCTCCAACGACGACCTGCGATCTCGCAGTGATAAAGATCTGCCAGCAGATGGCAACCTTACAGCAGAGGGGTGTACTAGCTCCATTGTGGTGTTGCAGGTGTTTTCCCCAACAACCCCACTCCATTTCCTGCTGAGCCCCTGGTGTTGGATCTGTCTCTTCCTACCTCCTCCTTCTCGGTCAGGCTTGCTTGTTGCAGCTGAACTGCTGTTTTCCTTTCCACCGGTGAAACGTTTCTGGGCTCCATCTTGTGGCCGAGCCCATGTGCCTCCCATCAGCACGATTGACTATTGTTGTTGTCATGCTGTTTCTGCACCGCGGGAAAAGCATCATCTGCTCTGCACATTTCTTAGACATCCTCAGATCCTTCAAAACATGGCAAAGATGATCCCTGCGGTTCTGTCTGTCTGTTTGCTGCCCTGAGGTCCATCTTGGGGTGGGTTTACAGTGGAGGTGTCAGGGAGTTGCGCTAATAATCGGGAAGAGGGGTGATCACCTCTGCGATGCCTTGAGAGAGGACGAAAGAAGAGGAGATCGCTGTGGCTAAATGACAGTAGTCTAGCAAGAATGATGGTTCCTTTCAAAGGATTTGGTAGATTATTAATAGACACATATATTTTACTAGTGGGTGGTTGTTTTGCTTAGGGGTTGGCTTATTAATTAGCTTTGGTCTCGGTAGCCTTGAGATCAACATTTGGGAGTCATATCAAGATAAGAGGAAGCTTCCAGACTCAAGAGGAAAGAATCCATTTTAAGCAAAAAAACATTACCCTGTAATTCACATGGTATCATTCGGTCATTTCTGCATTGTAATTGCAGTTTCAACCTGCTTTTCTCACGGACATGAAGGAGAAGACAAAGTTAGAAATAGGGTGAAGTAAATTTCATTGTCATCAGGAGGAAGAGGTGGATGGTGAGCAAAATCTGAAAGGAATGTCGGAATGTTAGCGGAGTGACAGTGAAGAGGACCGTGACAGACGCCAGGCTGTGATGATGACAATGATGGTCCAGGGAAGAGTGGAAGAGTTGCTCGAAGAACAAAGCCAGTGGAGGGTCACAGCCGCGACAAGCTTGAAAAAACAAACAGCGGTCTTTTATCTCGTACCGCATGGATCTCACTGCCCGGCTATCTCCGCCTGCTGCCGCCGCTCCCTTGGAAAAAGTGACACAAAGGGAAGGTCGGAGCATGGGATTAAAGATGGTCGTGAGAATCTGGTGCTAAAGTGACGGGTGGAGTGTCCGCCCAAGGGAGGGTCCCCATGTCCTCGCTGTCCTCGCTGCTCTTTCCACATTTGTCTCCGCCTGCGATTGCGTATGCAACTCAACCAGCCCCAGTAAGCAACTGCAGAACCTGCCCTGAACAATGCACTGCAGGCTCTGGACGTCATCTTTTCATGTCCATCTATTGTCTTGGCTTCTTCCCCTTCAAGAGCACCTGCGCTGAGCTTCCTTTGGACTGCTGGCCAAGTCCCTTTTTTGCAACTTGTCTTAGCAGATTGCAGATTGGCTGCAGTGGTCTTTAAAGGTCGAGAGTGGCTTGATTTATTGATTTTTATATTGGTAAAAGCGTAACATACTGCCCATAAATACATTAATAATTGCATACTCACAATACAATAACAGTACAAAAGGTTTTCCTTCCTTTAGAACGGTTCTCACATGTAATGTACATCAAGCAAGGGTCTTGCTCCACCATAGCTGCCAACTTGCGCCATCGTTTTTTAAGGAAGGCTGTCTGACAGTGCCCTAAATACGGAATGCATTGTCAGGCGGGCTTCCTCAAATACCGGGCTTCCTTAAAATTTTACACACTGGAGCTTTAATGAGGATGACAGACTCCTTCAAACAAGAAAACAAACATAGCAAAAAAGAATGCCCTTGAAGCTGACAGATTTGAAGGGAAGCTCAAGCTTTCACTCTCACTCTCAACTCAACTCTTAACTGGGTTTGTTCGACGACAGTCCGATCAACCTCTCACTCTGTGATGTGTGTCAGTGTTGATTGTGACACTGAGGTGTTCCCCAAAAAGACAGATGGGGACGGCCACCGGTGAGAAGAGTACCTGGCTAATTCCTGAAGCTCATGGTGCACTCTGAATGACCTCCACTTAAACTAGTCTGCTCCGGCCTGCTTGGTCTTGCAGTTGGTCTTGTTGTCATGCGCGGCCTTTCATCTCGCCCCGTGACCTTTTGTTGCGTTGTAAAGTGCCGCTGTAGAATTCCATTCCTTCCGTTGCTGTGACATCATCTTTGTTCTCAAGAACACGCCCAGCTTGTTCCAATCTGTCGGGGAATCTCTGGGGTCGGGATCGGCTCTCCTCCCTGCTCTCGCCGCCTGACGACAGGTATGGAAAATATTTTGGCAGCAGTGGCCTGGAAAAGTGCCCATTTGACACTGAGCATGTCACTTAGCTCGCTGTCACATCAGCAAGATTTATTTCATTTTTTATTTTATTTTTTGCGTGTGTTTGTCTCATTGTTGCTGCTTGAGGGGCCGGTCTCGTTGCTGGGACAGCTCGGACGGTCTGAAGCAATCTCAATGCTCAGGCTGATTAAATTCAGTGCTGATAGATTGCAGAGAAACTTTTTCTCCTAGTCTGACAAGCTGTCGTCCATCTTCAAAATCAAGTGCCAAAAATTCTGCATTTATTTGACAAATCACACCTTTTCTAGGGAGGCTTTTGGTCTCATGGATGTAGGAGGGAAAAGTGAAAATCAGTGAATGAACCTAAGCTTGTTGGGGAATCCATTGACTGTCTAGCTGTCAGTTCCTCTGTCAGGGTCAATAATTAATGCACTGGGTCGTCCAAGTGAACGTTACATCACCAGCGATCCACCGAAGGGGGCGTCAGAATGCCCGAGGTGACGACCCCGTCAGTCTGGCGTTGACTTGTTTGGTCCTTGCGGGTGAATATGTGATTGACGCTGAGACAAATCAGGGGTGCTTCACAGTACTGAGTGCGTTCGCTGATGTTGACTGGTATGCATGAGGCTGCGAATTGCTGCAGGACAGGCACAAACGGCTCCACCGTAGCATGAGAGTTGAATCATTACGGGCAAATCATTACATGATCCGACGGAGCCGTGTGTGTGTGTGTTTGTGTGTGTGAGCGTGCGTGCGTGAGAATGCGCCGGCAGGTTTGTTTGACATGAGGCAGGAGGAGGCACATCAAGCATTACACAGTGATTCAATTCACAAACAATGTGAACCACTTTGGAATGTGTCTTTCTGGACATTTTTCCCTCCTACTGATTATTTTGCCATTTTTTCCCCAGCAATTACCCAAATTACAGCATAATTCTCAGTATTACATTCTGTTCATTCCTCGTCTCGTTTTCGCTTGTTATCTGTGTCATTTGCACCACACGGTGTGTTTGAACTGGCTATGGACAGGCTGTATTTCATCTTGAATGGATTGCTGACCTATCAGAGGAAGGCCACGAGTCTTAGTGGCCAATCTGTGTAACTACAAGTGATAAAAGCACAATGACTTGCTCCAATGATAGTTGGAGGTTGTAGGACCATGTTGTAGGACCATGTCCTTATTTAAGTGAACAACACACAAGCCATCTCCATGGTCAATAAACATGCTGTATATCAGAAAAATACCAGTGGTATCTTTGATAACTGATGACGTGTTCAGCCATTGCCTTTGTAAAATGCCCATTCATAGTTCATAGCTTATGCGCTTATTCTCTTGTATTTTTCACTGGTGTTTGCTTATTTATTCTTACCTTGCTGTTTTATTTATTTATTTATTTTCTATTTTTTGTGTCTTGCTTTTGTATCCTTTTTATTTCTCTTTCCTTTTTACATGTTCGAATGATCTTTATGCTGCAGCTGGTTTTAAGCTAAGACTTAACGTCTGAATAAGCAGAGTAGTCTTGAAAGACCCCAGTCGACTTTGCTTTTAGCCAGTTAAACTAGCCAGTAAAAGAAAAACTGGTGCAAATGTTTCCTATGGGCTCTTTCCTAGATCGGCGTAGGAAATAAATTTCAAAGAGCAATGAAACATTCCATGTGATATATCAAGTTCTGCGTAATGGGAATTAACTGGTTTTATTCAGGGCTGTAGCCAGTAATTGTGGCTTTTTTCGTCAACAGCTAACCAAACTAAATAAAAATCGTTGACTTAGCTTTCCAATCATTATTATGTTTGATGATATGAAATCCTTTCACTCTCTCAAAAAAAAAATATCAGGCTCCGTCTGTGGTATTAACCTCCTTTATTTTTTCCCATGACCGTTGACTCCCGAGGAGAAGAGGCCGCTTCCAGCCTCAATAATAATAATTTAACTGGAATAAATCCGCAAAAAATTTGGCCCGTTGGCATTCATTTTTTCCCCCCACGGGGCACGGATCGTTAATCAGGAGCCAAACGCACAACAGTTGTACAATAAATCACTTCAACATTTTGTCTGAGCACATTGAGGCTTACACCTAAATCTCCTTGGCACTGTGCCCACTCTGCATAGCAGCCGCTGGAATTTATAGCCCGGAGCGAGCAAAAATGCCAGCCTCTCGCCTCCTGGCCGACGACGCCTGCTTGCTAATGTTGTAATATGCTGGTGTAATTATGGCGGCTTAATCAACGTGGACAACAAATATGTTTTGCAGAAAAAACCAGAGCGAGCTTGCAGGGCGCTGATGAAGGCAGCAGATGTGGAGTCTGGTGGCTGTGAACGAAAACCTTTGGAATACAGTGGGAATCTAAGAGGGCTGCTCTGGTGTTTTGGCCACACGGAAGAATGGAAAAGCGTTCCTGCGGCCCCACTTGGCTTCAGGTGTGTCGGCCGCCTGCAGGCGCAGCTCAGGATGTTCAGTCGTGTTCAACCATGATGCACCCGGTTATGCGTCCAAAAAAAAAAGAACATTCAAAAGCGATAAAGTGATTTTATGCAAATGTGTGCGATGGGGCGCCCCTTCAGTCCTTGTTTCATTTCCTTATAAAGCAGCATTTCCTAACAGTGCCGCTTTAAGTGTTAGGTGTGCCCACCGATCCCAGCCTGACCCTTCGAGGTTCAGTGTGTACATTTCTTTTGGAAGCCTGCCTGACAGCACGTTTCGTATTTAGGGTACTGTGAGGTGGCCTTCCTTAAAAAATGGCAGAGCAAGATGTCAGCTAACTATGAGCGAGACCCTTGCTCTATGTATATAGTATATCTATATCTATATCTATATCTATCTATATATATATATATATATATATATATATATATATATATATATATATTTATGATAACTCTTCTAAGGGTCTAAAAACCAAATGACTTTTATTGTTCTGTGAGTATATACTTTTATTGATGTATTTATGGGTAGTCGGTGAAGTTTTACCGAATATAAAAATCAAGTCAAATTTTACACACTGGACCTTTAAAGTGGATCCAAGGCCTCTTGGTTTCTGGTCTCCCCGAGGTGTCTTCTCCTCCGTGGGTCAAACTCTCCTAGGAGAACGGATTTGGCTGATGGTGTAGTGCGTGTGTTCGAAAGGCGTGTCCTGCCTGCTCAGAAGAGGCTGCAGAGAAAGTTGGGGTGACTTTGGAAAAAGAATGAGCTTGTTTTCATTTGAAACGTAGAGCGGACCGAGAGGCGAGACGTCCTCGCACCTGCCAGTGATGATCCAGAGTGGAGGCTGGATTACTTCTCTTTCCGACGTGCTAATTAGCCGAGATTTCACCTGCGCACACGGACGCGCTAATTGCCGATGGCATGCGCACATGCAGACAGACGGCAGAACGCACATGCAGTTCAGACCTTGTGACTGCTAATGGGTTGTCTGGCGAGTCAAAGGTTGCACTCCAGCTGTGCCAGTGAGGGGCGTCTCACTGCCAAAGAGCTGCAGCTAGTTAGCAATGCTCCAGTTGGGTGGACAGTGGGCAGAGCCACGCTTTAACACGGTCTGTCATCCTCTCTGAGTGCATCGGCCACACTAGTAGTAATTGTTTTTCCATCCCTTAAAAGGTAGCACTTTCTCAGATGCCGGTTGCTAAAAAAAGGAGCCATTAAAGACAGAAAGACAGAATCAGTTTAAGAGAAGCACATAAAGCACGTGAAGCAGCACTTACGGTCATGAAATGATGACAGGCTTTCCTGAGAAGAAATACATGGAAAAAGTAAAGCATCAAAAAAACAAAAGTGTCACAACTTGTGGTGCCAAACTCAATCCACAGCTTTTTAACTTCTGTATTTTCTTTAAAATTAGATTTGTGGAGTTTCAGATCCAAGAGAGAGTGTTACAGCTAAATAATATTATTTAAAACAACTTTTCCTTGCAGTTCATTTTCTTTTCGTCTGTAAATGGAAGTGGAGAGACCAGAAATCCAATGTTTTGCTTGGCAGGATCAGTGTTTCAGAAGTATCAGTGAACAAACTCATGCTAACATTCACTCTCAGGCAATTTCCTTTTTCTGTTTTCGCACATTGGGCTACCTATGTGTGTAGTTACAGATTCTGGTAAACAAGTTGCAAATGTTTTCAGGCAACTTTTAGCATTCTCTTCAGTTGCATCAATGTAAACATTGCTCAAAAATCCATTTCGAGAATCACTAAGGCTATTCAACCTGCTAGCTTAATGTGAGAGACACTGGAAAAAGGAGAAATGGTGACTGTTGTTTCCTTCACTGAACTTGACCACTGAGGCAAACAGAAAGGCAGGAAGTGCTCCAACCAAATAAAATGTCTTATAATTTACAAAACAAGCCGGCCAGCAGTGAAAGATTTAAACTGGGGACAAACAACACAATTTTACTCGCAGCAATTCAAATGTGTTTGAATTTTTGGAGCCGATGGAGCCACAACGGTCAGTGGAAAAATAAAACTTGAGTTTGGCACGTTTAGTTGGCTTCAGTTGGTTTGACAAGTTGTGTAGTTGACTCCTCATTCGGCACAGTCGTTAAAAGTGCGATCCCAAGTCTCTCAGTCTCTCATAAAATAATGTGCTGAGGCCAGTTAGTTGGTGTGCACTCCACTCCAAACCTTTCCAAAACCTTCAACGACTGAAAATTGTGTAGTGTTGTGTCCCCAACTTCACATCCTGTGCAGTCTCGCTATGTCAGAATTGATATTAGTAAACTAAGACCATCACTGATACCACCCACTCTTTGTAAACACCTTCACTCTTGTCCTTTGTATGACCTATAATTCCCTGCTTCCTGCCAAGCTGACCCTTAAAGATTAACAGAAGGCTCACTACCTGTCCACCTGCTGGAGGCATCACATTTACGGCTGCCGGGGACAATTTCTGGGGTCCAGTTGGTTCGCTAATCCCCAGCAACAGAAATAGAGTGGCCTCAGTGAGGCCAGACCCTTTGGTATCTCAGGGGATCTGTTATTAATACTGCCACCAGGAAGCCACCTGAGTCTATATCAGTTTCTGCAAAGCCAGATGCAAAACATTTGGCTTTTAATCACATCTTGCCTTTTGCCTTTAGTATTGTCCTGGAAAAGTGCCCTGGCTCGAATCCACAAAAACACAAAACACTCTTGACTTGTGTTGCAGCACCTGTTTGCTCGAAACTTCCACTTGAAGCTTTCATTGTGTCAGCAGTGATCCCCCAGGATCTTACAGGACCACCTGGTTATCTGTGACCTCCAGTCTAAATCTGCGTCCCAGAGCCCATGAACTGCGGAGAAGCAGTTGTCCCCAAATTTCGTAGGTTCTGGGTGCACAGCAGCAGCAGTTTGGAAGGTATCAGGTTAAAACTGCGAATGTTCGTCCACTCCATTCCGCCAGGATTCTCTCTGTGAATCGTACGCACTGTTTCAAAGCCATCATTTCTTAGGTTAGTTCATGACGTGATATTTCTGTAGGCCAGCGGCGCGTCGGGGAGGAATAAGGATTATGGTGCTTAGAGGTTTTCAGTTTGTAGGTACTGGTAGTTGTTGTTGTAAATGTTTCCAGCAATGTATCAACGTGAGATTTCCAAATTTTGACATCTTCATGATCAGTGAAGTTTTCTGGCAGCTGTGAGTGATGCATCTCGGCAACTCTGCATTTTTCTGCAAAACAGGATATCTGCCAGCTTTTTGGTTCGTTGTCGCGCAATAGATAGAGTCGATATCCAACCAGTAAGATGCTCTTCATTGTAAAAGAAGTAGTGCAGTGCAGAGCATCATAAACATATAAACACAACTGTTAGGGAGGTGTAGGGAGGGGTGAGAGAGCACTTGCAGCGTAAGTGCAATGCCCGCAGGAAGCTACATGACTGCACGACAGACCAGACGTGCACACCTCAACACACATTATCTGATGATGTGCAAATTGCGGTCAGGTTACTAGAGTGCAATTTGACTCCTTCTGACTGCCGTATTTCTGGGCGTTCTGCATTCATTAGCGCAAAAAACTTTTCAGGATTTGATGCCAAGGTGGTGGAGATTATGGCTGCAAAGTTGCCCCAATTTACTGCTGTGCTCCATTCTTTGTGGATCTGGCCCTTGGTGACATCAGCCACGTTAGCAAGCCATTGGAGCTTTTCTGATGAGGCGTGTAAAAGCTTCATCAGCAAACAGCAAAGCAATTTGGGCATCATACAAACTCACATACAAAATTGCACTGTGCAAAAAAACCCACACTTGATAGCAGAGGAGCTCACACTGAAAGATTGAAGGTGGTTCCTCTCTCCAATGACACAGTTGCAAAACGTATATTTGACATTTCAGATGATCTTGAAATACAATTTATGGAAAAAAATAAAAGATACAGACATTTTAAAGGTGAAAACAGACTTTATCAGGGTGGCGGGCATGAAAATGTTTCTTCCTCCGAAGGGGGACATGACAGAGAAAGTTTGAGAACCACTGATCTGAAGCAATGTGTAAGGTATCAGTATTGACAGAGCCACACACACAAACACACACACCCTGACACTGTAACGTAGTGACACACACAGATAAACACTTCTTACACAAGCCGAGACAACAGCCAGCTAATTTTGAGGGCCGTTATGTGACAGGGCGTTTTGGGTTAGCTGGTTTAGCCAGATAGCCTGCCAAGTTTGTCCATTTGAGAACTGGAGCCACAGTTACTGTTTTTCTGTTGGTATTAGCGATCCAAATACTCATGTGGTGATCACAGTGGAAGGACATCCAGCCTTAATCTCTGTCAGCTGCGTGCTCACAGCGTGTTCCATCAGACGCACTTTATCTGGGGTGAAGATGGTGCTCAGAGAGTCCCAGGACTTTTTTTTTCCACGTTTGGAATCATAATGAATCTGGAGCAGCACAAGGAACGAGGTCGGTCTGCCCCGCTGTCAAAGCTCTTCCTGAAACTTTTGATTCATCGGGTTGCTCTTCTGTGAATTCACCATCCTGTTCTGTGGAATGGCCTGGCATTGGCAAACCTCCCTGCTGCGATTGCCATGGGCACAAACTCCACCTGAGCAAACACGTCTCGCACCCACTCACATGTTGAGCCTAATCCAATTACACGGCTTGCCTTGAGATTTTTTTTTCTCTTCGTTTTCGAATTTTGTTCATTTTTGCATATTTTGTGGCCTTCCTCAGCAGACAACATGCTGGCTCTCCTATTTTTGTCTGATGTGAACCTCCTCCGACTAGCCAAAGTGAAGTTTTGCCTCTTCTGACTTTACCTTCTTGCAGGATTTAAAAAATTAGCAAAAAGAAGATGAAGATGAAGTCATTCAGTTCAGCCGGTGCTGGAACTTCCTTAGTGACGCAGGGACAAAAACACCCAAGTCTGAATTCTCTGATTTGCTGTCATGATGTCCAGCTTTCTCTGGCTAAGGTTGGCGTCCACTGACAAGAAGCACTGCAGGGGTTGAAAAGTGAGAACTCTACTGGTTCCACTGGCTGCTTTGTGGTTTGGAGCAGGATGACAGGACAATCATATTATTTCATATTTGCATGTATTTAAGGAAGCCAGCCTCACAGCGCACTTCTTATTTAGGGCACTGTGAGGCAGACTTTCTTAAGAAATGGCACCGTGGCTTCCTTAAAAGATGGCAGCTAACTCGGAGCAAGACTCTCTCTCTATGTGTATTCCCACATATATGAGGACCGTTGTAATGGGGAAAAAAAACAAACTGCTTTTATTATTATTATTGATGTAGTTATAGGTAGTATATTAAGCTTTTGACAATATAAAAATAATAAATCAAGCCAAATTTCAACCCCAACGCACACCAGAGAGATCTGACACTGCTTACAATCACCCTGAACTGGCCGACTGGATGCTGGAATCGTTTTGTTTTCACAAAGCCAATAAGCCAGTTTAAAGAAGGCAGATGACGTTGGTACCCAGAAAGTAGCGAGCGACGTGAGAAGACGTCCTCGGAACAAGTCATCACTCAACAAGCTTATGCCTTCGGACTGAAGAAGGTTTGCTTTGGGGCGAGATCAGCACCACTGCACCCCGACGAACCAGATCCTTCCAGTGAACTCCACGACACGTTTCAGCCGACTGCGTTACTCTGCGGGACTTTTTGGAGCCGACCGTCGCTTTGGTAGAAAAAAAAAAAGAAAAAGATTTTCGGCGAGATAAGGCGGCGATCCACGGCCGCCGGAGGCCTCCGCAGCGGTGGGGGGCTTGGGGAGGGCTTGGGAGGGTTATAACAAAACAAGCATATCGTGTGCTGCCTCCGACTGTCGCCGAGCCTGACTGGGGATGATGATCCGCCGCAACTTTGGCGCAAGAAAACATAACACGCGCTGGACTTCCTGGAATGTGAGTGTGAGCGCAAAAGAAAAAGAGAGAAAAAAAATCTGCGAGTGTCAGGACTGGAATTGACATTTCGAAGGCCTTGCAGGAACATAAGACGCACATGTGTGAAAGCGCAAAGCTAATTTACGCACCCAGGGCCGTGGGAGGAGGGGGGGTGGGCAGGAGAGAAAGTTAGACCAACACGCACACGGTGTCCGATAAATCTCCGGCGGCGCGTCGAAGGGTTCAAACGGCGCCTGTGATGCGTGTCTTTGACGGAGGGATGGAGGGAGGGATGGAGGGAGGGATGGAGGGAATGCAGCGGGGCTGAATGTGCCAACTGAACGCCGCGGTGCCTCCCGTGCAAGCGCCACCCTGGCCGACTCCCGCACATCACTCAGCACCCCCTCCCCCTCCCATCCTGCCGGCAATTACACAAGCACGACAGCGATGTTTGAGCCGTGCCCCTCGACATCCCACTACGGTCGTTGTTGCGGGGTTCATTGTGTAGATTTTACCACAGTTGTGTCCGTATGCTACCTTTTTCGAAGTGTTGTGCACTACTCAAACTAAAAAGCATCCACGATGCAACCAAAGCCATTGATTACAAGCAGATTTTAGCTCAACTAAATCATGGCTTTGGCCCTGCCTCTTTCGCCATAAAGCATGCTGATTGGCCAGAGAAAATTTAGCCTCCAAGTCTCAAGCAATGCCTCGTCAAAGTTGTTGTGGCAGAAAATATCAGCCACCGAACTGCTTTTTCCCCGAGCTGACGACCGCCAACGGCTCTCCAGCCCTCATGGCTCGTTTACTCTTATAACAAAGTGGAGGGGCATAAATTAGTGTAACTGTATTAGTGTAATTGTCTTTAATAGAATCATTTGTGGTTGCAGCCCTATAAAACTCAGACGCCAACACTTAATAAATAAATGACTGGCCTTCCAGCCTAAATGCAGCAGATGAATCAAGCCATAATTAGATTTATTTCTTTTTTCCCCCGCTGAATCTGCAACATCTGCAGGACACGTATGCAGTGAAAACTCCTCCGTGTCGAAGGATGCGGCTGCTCACGCTGCTCTCACACGGAAAAAAGTGTGGTTGCTCCTCAACCAAGTTCTCCCCACTTAACGCCTTGTGTGCGAATGCCTCCTTGGAAAAAAGTGAAAATGGAGCGTGTGCACATTTGCGCCCGCTAGGTAGAGATGCCACGCTGCTGGCAGGCAGGCAGGGCAGCGTTCTGATGATGTTGTCTGGCTGCCAGCTGGATGACATCAGGGCTCAGGAACGCCATGCCACGATGGTAATTGGGGCTGTCCAGCGGTCCGAAAGAAAAACTCCACAAATGAGATCCTTGGTGGAATGCGGGAAGGATCCAGAGGCGGGCCGCAGACGCTGCTGCTCTGGTCGAATCAGGCCTCTCTTGTGGCAACACGCTGCTATTGGCGAAGGGAATTTATCATTTATCATCTGTTCAGAAGCTGTGGTTCGATAGAAAGTGCACGACAGGGAGGGAATGTCCATGAGTGGACTGATTGGTTAGATCATTGGTTTTCAACTGGTGGAGTCTCTCCACTTATTTTTTCCTTATCATAAAATCATGACCCAAATTTACTCCCCAGCATTCAAATTTATTGCACAAAAATAAAATAAGCGAGCCCACGTGTCTTGTAAATAAATGATGTTATTGAGCTGAATTGCGTGTCCTGCAAAAAAAAAAGTGGCCAACATTTTCTCTATAAACATAGATATTCTAAAATCCCCGCTCCCTTAAAAAAAAGGAAATTGCCCACGCCATGACTCAATCAAAACGGCTCTGTGACCTAAAAGTGGGTCACGACCCACCAGCTGAGAAACACTGGGTTAGATGACGATTGGTAGCAAGTAGTGCTGCGTTTAGAAAATAAGAGGTAAGAAGAACGAAGAACTGTTTCAAAATGATATATGTGAAAATGACACAACAACTACAACTGCACTGAATATTTACAGGAACAGGAAGTAGTTGAGTCTAAGTACAGTGAGAAATTGTTCTTTTTCTGTTATTATGAGTGCTGTCATTATTAATCTAGAAGTAGTAGCTGTCACAATTTTTTTTTCCTTAAAATGTCTTGAATTTGAAAAATGTACCACATCTTCACAGGTTCTCCACGTATTTTTGTTGGGATATTTGTATGTAATTATTTGAAATAATAATAATGAAAAAATCTGCTGTGGAACGACAACAAAAAACTAAAAACAGACCATTTCAGCAGCATTTTGTATGATGCTGTGGTTATTCAATGAGTGTTTTCTGTGTCCCTTTTTCAGATGGCGAGACGAAGCCCCAGTCAAGTGTTTCGGGGTTTGGGGGGGTGGCACCGCTGTGTAAACTGGGCTCATGAATCACCCCCTGACAGTGGCTTTATGTGTGAAATCAGCCCGCTGTTTTGAATCAGTGGTGCAGCAGCAGCACCAGCAGCCGGGCGTGAACCTGTTGGCCTCAGACGTGTGGAACAGTGTGTTCTAATTGTGCCACCCAGCTGTCAATTGTAATCCTTGTGTGAACTGATGTGATGAAGGCAGACAGATGTTTGCAATGTCTGTTTGCACTGTTGTGGTTCGGTACCGAGCTCGCCGTCTCCTCCGAACCTGTTGATTTGTCAAGGCCTCGCCCTCGACGCCGCCGTTGACTGAGCGGCTGGTGGTCTCCACTTGGCCCGTCAAACACTGTGATTGCTGCTGAAAGTCAGTGGTGGCTGTTGCCTAGCACCAGCCGAGCGCTCCAGTCAATAAGACTCCCACCATCAGTGTGTGTGTGTGTGTGTGTGTGTGTGTGTGTGTGTGTGTGTGTGTGTGTGTGTGTGTGTGTGTGTGTGTCTGTGAGTGAATGCTGAAGGATTTAGACTGACCTATCCTTCACCAAAACACTTTTTTTTTTTTGCAATTACTGACAAACCACAACAGTCTTCAAACCTTATCATCAAATTAGATCGACTTGCCATTCTGAGGGTCACAGGTCTCCAATGCGCTCTTTGACTTACTGGGTCGTCTGTAGCGTGGCGCTAATGTCAGTTCAACAACCGCTAATTGCCATGCCGGAGTTAGCTAGCGGCAAACGTAATGACAACAAGCTTCGCTGAGCTGCTGAGCTGACTGGTCCGTTCAGCAGCATTTTAAAGCAACACAACAGTCCAAACAGGGGAATTCAGTCGTCAAAAAACAAACAAATAAATGAAAAATAATGGAGACGAAATAGCGATAGTGATCCTATACTGCTGTTTCACAGAGTCCCAGTAGAGGGCAGTGTCTACATTTTGAGCGGATGAATGTGGACTCAGTTAGTCGTAAAGTTGGAGACAAGTCAGGTTGAAAATTTAATAAATCAAGCTTTTGTTTTGAGTGAAAGTCTCGCCAGCATTTCCCCGCAAAACCACAGAATCAGGGTGAAAAAATCTTCAAATGTTTATCAGCTTTTTTTATTTTTTATTATTTAAAAAAAACAAAAACAATGTCAGAACACACTGGCTGATTACTGCTGACATTTCATGCTATATTTGGCTGAAAAGCGTCGTGGATGTTAGAGGGCCTGTTGCATCAAATGTCTGTAATTTCAGCGACTGCCCCCCGCAGAGAGTTTCCACAGAGCAGGATTCTTCTTCCTCAAGCTGAAAATCAGCCAGACCAATTACCTCTAAAGCCTCCGCAGCCCCCTCACCCCGGTGTAATTGATAACATTTGGAAGACTCTCCACTCTGGTGGGAGATGTAATGATGGATTTTGTTCAAAATCTTTTGTTTTTTTTCCGGAGGGCCAAACTGCGAGGACAGAGAAGGAGCACACGATGGATGGCTTCAGGAAACGAACGCTGTCTCGTCCTGAGAAAACCTGATCCGTCAACTCACTTGTTATGTACTGGCTCCCTGCCTATGCTGCATGCTGCCTTCAGCTCCCAGGGACGACACAGGCCATCGGTGTGAAACTAAAGTCCCACGGAGGAGTGGACGTTTTTTCCTGTTGTTTAAAGTCGATGGGAGAGAGGAAATGATGCCGCTGGGACTTCTGGCTGCACTCCAGGAAACAGAACAATATTGGTAAATAAATCATTGAAACGTGTGTTTGAGTATGAGGCTGACATCCTGCCCTGATGTGGCCCTGCTCTGGTGTCGCTACCGACATACACTTGTAGCAGGAAGAGTCAGCAGGTTTCAGGAAACGTCAGGTTCCGCTTCTAGTCTGTTCCCTTCACCGCCTCCGTCTGCCTGTCGTCCTGGGGGTCACTGAGGGTCACTGAGGGTCACTGAGGGCAACTGTGGGACCGTTTGGTGTTTTGATCAACCTGATGTTGTTGTTTTTTTTTTTTATCACAAGCATGATTTCATATTCTCACACATTCCTGCACATTCGATCCAACCTAAGGGAGCAGCCACATTGGCCGACCCCCTGACCCCTGTGACCTCCCAAGTGCAACCCTTGATGTTGAGTGCCAAGCAGGGAGTCATTGGCCCCCATTATTGCCAGCTTTGGTGGGACTCAGCTGGGGATCGAATCCACAACCTTCATGTCTTCCAGAACCCTTTTTTAATGTAAGGAGCATAAACTTCAGACATTTCTCTTGTAATGTCTAAGGGCTCTTAAAGTTTAACACTAAGAATATTGAGTTCCAAAAGAAACTCTTGGTGTAACTGCTGACTGTGCTGGACCGCAGCAGCGAAAGCAAAAAGACCACATGTTTTTGCATTAATCAAACAGAATTTTTTTTTTAAAAGGGCATTCATAGACAAAATACCTCCAGTGGGACCATTTGTGAAGGTGAACTGTGAGTAGTTGAGTCACCCTTTCTATAGCAGTGGGTTCGTTTCGCACAACAAATGCCTCAGCTGAGGAACAGCAAGACGTTTCACAGTCACCGGCGTGGCCGCTGCGGTTTGCATGTGTTGCATTAAGGAAGGAGCCAGAGAGGAAAAAAACACCTTTGATATTTGCGGTCTCATGCGGTTCCTCCAAGCTGTCAAAACCTTTTTATTGGCCTCATTAAAAACCATCACATTAAACCTAATGGCAGTCGTTACCTGAGTGGCTGAACCGCACGCTGCCTGCTGCGCCGATTAGCGTTAGCGCCCGAGCTGTTTTCGCACCAACATGGGATTATGAAGCCGCAGGGTTTTCGTGTCCTCCTCCACTCGTGCTGCGAGTCCACGGCGAGGCATCCCACCGCACGATTAGCTCCCTGCTGTCAAGCGTGCGATGAGTCTCCCGTGGCCGCCGCACATGTGGTTGGCAGGTGGACTGACTTGTCTGCTTAGCGTAGCGCACTCGGGTGGGTCGAGTTGCAGCTGTCCTGCCGTCGGGCTCAGAGGTCAGAGGGTACGGTGATTTATTGCGAGGACACGGTCGGCATGGTGTCTTCAGTACGTGTCAGTACGTGTGTGTGTGTGTGTGTGTGTGTGTGTGTGTGTGTGTGTGTGTGTGTGTGTGTGTGTGTGTGTGTGTGTGTGTTTGAACTGCAGTCAGAAGAACAGATTCGAATAAACACTGGCTGGAAGGATGAGAAATTGTTAGTGATGACTTTGGTGTGAAATGATTGATGAAGATCTCCTCGGGTGCGTTATCAGGTTGCCTAAAAAAACAGTGGCCCCCTCTTGCGCTAAATTATTATATTGCATTCCCCATTTTTTTTCTTTTTAGCTGTACTCAGCTTACTTCAGAGGATGGAATTCCAAAAATACAGTACAGATGGGAGCTGCAGCTTCCAAGAGACCGCAGCCTAATTCCTTTGGTTGAAACTGGTAACTGTTAAATGGGAGATACCTTCAAGAAGCAGCGTCTCCTAAAAGTGGCTGTGACATGTGGGGTGGAAATTTCATCGTAATACATATGAAGAAGTTGGCTTTTTATGCTCAAATCAGTTGCAAAGCTCTGATCATCCATTCTCCTTAGTTTCAGTTGCTGTCACATTAGCAACATTTTCCAACCATTTTTTTCTTTATATATCTGTATTATTTTTTTTTATTCAAGACTCTTGTGGAACAGTCTCACACAAATGATTATCCTAAGGATTTCACAATCTCACAAAACAGCATATTTAGCCCTGTGCTTTTCAGCCCCCTGCTGAAACTGATGCTTGTTTGAAGTTTGGACAAGGACAGAAACAGGGCTGTACCAGCACCTGGTTGGATGAGATGTCAGTAACACGGTTTTTGTAACATGTTTTGCGACATCATTTTGGCACGTTTCCACGAGCGCTACTCAGCTCGGACCACCTGGGCTCAGCACGGGTGCCTTTCCACTGTGACTTGGTCCCAGCTAAGCGTGGGTGGAGTTACCGCTGCAAGGTGGACCGAAGGTCCCTTGACGTTTGTAGTGCCCTCCGTGGCCCCGAGTCATAGGATCTACTTTTTGGATCGACTGTGTTTTAGTTTTGTTTTTACAAGACATTTTAGTAGGGCTTAGAATGATTTTGTTTAATACTATTGACCTGTATGAAAACACTGCCTTAGCAGAGAAAATGTTGACGCTGAAACGATCACTTGAGTCACAGAGTTGTTTATTACTAGACAAGAATATCCGCACAACTTAAATCCACACAAAGCACAAAAAAGCAACAGCTCCATTCGACTGTGGTTAACATGCTAGCAGCATTAAAATCGTCAAAACTTAAAAGGCAGAATTGCTGCTTCTTAAGTTTTGCTGCCAGCGAATACAAAACACAAGCAGAACATTGAGTTAGTGGCGTTGGCTAACAGTTTATCGACATGATTCAGCGGTTGTATTTTGCAAATACTCTTTAAACTAAAGTTGCTCACGTTCTCAAATATTGTTGTGGCCGTCTATTCTCCTTTTGCCCACCGGCCGAGTCGGGGCGGTGGTCTATATTGCATTCATGTGGCTGAACAAACCTCCAACATTTTTTCCGCTCGTTTCACTCCGACTGTCGTGGTCCTTGATGCTTCGGTAGTCGTTCGGCAGTCGCTTATTATTATTATTTTTTTAATATTTTTTCTCCCGACACCGTTTTGCTGTACTGCGGCCACAAGCTGCGAAACCAGGAAGACGTTTCATTGTGTGTCCCTCTGTGCGCCAAGCTCCCTTTGAGCTTTTTCTTCAGCCATCGAGCAGAAAAAACGTCTGCAGCTCTTTGTTTGCCCACAGCACAGTTTCACAAACATTTGTTTTCAATACGTGAAATGTAAAAACGGACAGAAATGAAAAAATCTATGTATAAAAATGACGGATTTGGTGTTCGTGAAAGACTCATTTTTCGTCAAAACTCCTAACCAATCAGTGCCCTGCTCTGTGCCTACGTAACCATTATGGTTCCCGCTTGGAACCCCAAGGAAGCAGGGACCAAAATGATAACGGTTGGCGCCAGTGGAAACGCCTACACATGGAGCAGAGGTGCGTCTGTAGAAACAAGCCCTTTGTGTTGCATCTTCAGTGTATGAAAAGTGCTATACAAATAAAGATTGATTGAACACTGGCAGGTATCACTGAGATTTCAGAAACAAGCAAAAAAAAGTAAAGGATAGACACTGGTCAAGGGAACTCCACAGAATACAGCTGTTACAAGTAAAAATCTTTCAATGGGAAATTTGTGCTAACAGTCTGTGTGAGATGTGCAATTGTACCTTACACCTGACCTAGCCTGTTCTATCAAGCGTTACCCTTGTTGGTCTAAATTGTGGAGACTATGGGTGAGATGGCATTGAGACCTGAAGTATAAATGAATGTACAAGCTGTCCAACCTTTGTTTGACGGCCTGTCTGCTCTGGCTCAATACCCTAAAGACAGCGACTGTCTCCTGCTCTTATTTTCCACCCTGACCTTGTTCCTTGATCCTCCCATTTCTCTACCATCTTTTGCTTGTGCTTGTGGCACCCCAGTGCTGGCTTGCTGACCTGGAGGCACTCATCTCTTTCCAGGCCACTAAAGTAGGTCTGTAATGAGAATATACTAAACTCAGACCTTAATCTCATGGTTCCTCACTGGTGGACTGAATGTGGTGGCTGGAGTCATGTACAGTACAGTGAAAGGCTCTGGACAGGGAGCAGCGAGTGCCTTTGTTTTTCTCTCCGGGAAAGACGAGTAGGGGACCAGAAGGGGTTAAAAAAAGGCCACCTCCTCCAAATGTGTGAAGTGAACGCTCACAAAAATCCCCTTGAAACTGGATTAGCCAAAATATCGTATCCTCTAAGGGTTACCCTGGACAGGAGCTGCTCTTGAAGGTAGGGGAATGGGGGTGGGGATCCCCTTATCTAAACACTGGATGGGATCTGGGTAATCAGAGGCAGCAGTGCGTGAAACACTATTCCACGTTCTGGCTGGGCTGCAGCCACGGCACAAGCCCCACGCTCTTCGAAGTTTCCACCCAAACAGCGGAGGAAGGCAGCGCGTCATTGGACGGCCCAATTATAGGATCGGGTTGGTGTTTTTGCTCTTGATTATGGTCTTTTGAAGACCCGACTTGCCCTCTGAGTTCACTTCCTTTCCCTCTCCCTTTATCTGCGCGGGACTTTGAAATTGAAACCTGCTTCGGAGGTTAATGAATCACTGGCCCCCCACTCTCTTGTTTTAGTTTCACCCTCGCCCCGTGTGACACAGAGGCACAACGCACACATTCACGCACTCTCGGGGACCGCAGTGTTCACGCTTCTCCAATCAGGGCAAGCCCTGTCAACCGCAAGTGTGCGTTGCCTTAACCTGTGTTATTTTCATTCAAAATAAACTTAAATAAAATCTCTGAACAGGATCTAAAAGCCGGTAGGTCAGTGTGTTAAAGTGTTCTTGTGCTGTCAACCCAACCAACTTGAAGCACTTCTTGATGTTATAGGGTTTGCAGACAACAGGAGTAATCAGAGTTCTTGTTCAACATCCTGGCAGTCCTCTTTGGATCTGTTCGACCCTCCTCCTACTGGGTCTTAATGGTTTAGTCCAGCAGGGCGAGGCAGGATTGCGTATTGGACTTGTCTCCATATATGAGCTTGAAGGATCCCTATTTTTATAAAAGTGTCTGGTGAGGAAGAGGCACTCAGTTAGCGACCATCTCTTGCTTCCGTCACGTTGGACAGATGCAACACCCCAAAACAGGTTAAGGAAACAGATATTTTTTCCAGAGGTGTGAGAAAAGAGATAGCAAAGAAACTCCCTTTGATTTTCCTGTTACTTGATTTATGTTGGGCAGCATGACTGTGTGCAGGGATTTGCAAGTTCTCCCTGTGTCTGCATGTGGTCTGACCAGGCCTGAGGTCCAAAGACATGCACATTATAAGCTCAGTGGCAACTGTAAATGGTCTGCAAGTGTGAATGAGAGTGTAGACGGTTGTCCATCTCTCTGCGTTTTGCCTGGTTCTCTTTTTATTTTCATTTACATGATATGTGTCCCCTTCCCTGACCTGCACAACTGACCTGGCCACGGCACACTCGCATCCCTGGATCCACTCTGACGTAATTTAACCTGGCGCCTGGCCTCCAGAGGCAGGCAGTTGACCCGGGTTGCTGCTGGGTGTGAACGACCCAGGAAGCAGCTGAGGGCTCAGTGATGGGAAAAGAAAATTGTGATTTCCTGCTGTGCTGCTAATGGGGCTTATCTGAGGAGCAGCTCATCCCCAGTTCTCGTGTTGTCTTTAAGATTAGGGTTGGCTGCTAACATCTCTTGTCACTCAGCAGGAGAACAGGCAGACCAGCAGAAACGCTAGACTGGGTCCATGATTGAAAATAGAATTTGATCATAGTTTTCCTTCATTTTTAAATTGTGATTGTCGCTCCGAGGGGATTGCCTAAACCGATATTATTACCAACTTTAATAATCCACACTCAACCCTTCCTTTACTCATGGGATGGTCCATTTTGCCTCCGCCCCTGAAAAGGAAGGTGAGAAAATCGGTTTTCCAATCTCAGGGTAATCCTCTCGGATTGGTTCTAAGTGAAGAAAAACGCAAAAAAGTGTGACTTTATCAAGTCGACATTACATGCCACTGACAGGATGGTTGTTTTCTAGGCTGCCACGTGGGCCAACGACGGAGACGCAGTGTTCATTCGGGAATACACGCTGATCCGCAGAGACCACCTTCCAGAGGAGCCTCTCCACGACGTCGGCCAGAAACCAGAAGACACCGTAAGCGGCTGGGAAATAAACACACAGCGCTGGTTATTTTTAATTACAGCCATAAACCATATGCCTCCATCCTTATTTTTTCCTCTGGAGATAAGAGTTAAATTAAAACGTCAGATGAAGATGAATTGGCCCCATAAACCATTGACGTAAGGCTCTTTGCGGCAGAGGACTGACAAATCAGCCGTGTTGCGTCTCGGCAGTGGGCCAACGTGAGCGATGATGGTGGGACAATGGGCGGAGGAGTTCGGCCTGACCTGGCTTGATGTGAAACAGGGCATTCCACGTGAAACATGCTTTGTTTTTGTGCGTGGTCACATGCAAAGTTGCAGAGTTGGGTTGACTTTTCATAAGTATGTTCCTCAGCCAGATGTTTCATCTAATGATGTGGGAGGTGGACACTTGTCTCCTTGCGGATGAGTAAGTATCACACGATCACCAGCCATTATCTTGGTGCCGTGGGAACGTTATTAATTGGCTTGACTGGGATCGTTGTTCGTTCACCGACCTGGCAGGTGAAAGGTGAGCAGTCCTTCCCACGCACTTCCCTACAAGCTTCTATGGCTGACCAGCTGACCTCTCTGCCTCTAATATCCCTTGATCGCTCTTTGAGCGTTGATCAAATGCAGGGATACTTCTTTTGAAGCAGGTCACCTGTTTGAACCCAGCTTCAAGCTTGAGAGCCGGATTTATTCAAATGTGGAAATTTCCCAGATAAGCCTGGAAAGTCTGTGTCACACACAATTTATAAATGCGATGAGGCTTAATCCTTCATTTATACTTTGATTCTTTCTTAAGATTTTGTGATTTCATTGGTTTCAGCTTTTTCACGCAGCTAAAACAGCTAAACCTTGTGATAGTGCCACAAATGTGCCCTGTTGACATGATCTGTTTCCAGACTCGATGGTGACTAGATGTCACCATTCCAAGCAGACTAGACTGAAGTGTTGTCAGTGAGAGATTTTCTTGTGGGATAGGCTTGTATGCAACAATATCCAACTGAATGCTTCGCAAGTTTGAAATGTCCATGTAGAAATTGTCTTTTGATTTGCTAATGTAAGCATTTATACACATAAAGCAGGTCCACTTGCAACTCCCAAGGTGAAACCAGATGTCTACATTAGCCCAGCATGTGGACCTGCGGAGGAGTTTTTTGATTTTAAGACAGATGTGAGAGGATGTTTTATGTCATGTTAATTCGAACAAGTGACAGGTTTAAACCATATTTCAAACAAGTGATAATCAGTATTTGCAACATGTACGTCTCTTCAGACTTCCAGCAGCCCTGCTGGTGATCTCCCCTCAGCACCCAGTTGATTTCTACCTTCTTTAGCGCCTGCAATATGTTGGAATTCTGTGTATATTGAGCTTGACTCTGGGCCAAGTCAAACGCGGCTGAATTAACGAGCAATCTCGGAGGCAGGTCTCAGACGTGTATGTGCAACTCCTTTGTTTGACTTACATGAATATGTGCCAGGGTCAGTCGGTGGGCAATAAGGACTGACCTTGCCAGGACCCTCAACTCCATCCCTCAAGAGGGCCACAGATGAATTGTTCCTGCTGAAGGGAAGTTGTTTTTCCTGGCAGCCAGTGTCTGGAGTAGGGCTGCTGAAGCTGCTAACGCACACTTGTAAATTAAGCCACATATATCATGTGATAGTGGGAGGCTCAACCGTGTCCATGCTCATAAACAAATATGGAGCGGGTTTATTGTGTTGAGAGGTTCCTGAATCAAAGTGTGCAGGGGGTCCACATGGATCAGATGTCTTCACTGCAGACTCTGTGAAGTGAGAACTTTCATTTCTTCAGCTTTGACTGAATGAGTAAGAATGTGAAGATAAACAGAGCGGCTGGTCATTAATCTCCCTGTGACTGTACCCACTCATTGTTTGCATGTTAGTGGATTTTCTCAGCATGAGAGTTGGAGCTTTCACAAAGCAACAGATGACTTGAAACCAGCGTGAAACATTTAGAAAATTGCCACAAATGCTCTTTATTTGACAGCATGGAGACAAGTGTGAAATTAAACCCAACTCCTGGGGATTGTTGTTACAGTTGTAATACACAGGCTCAACACATGGAGGAGAAAACCTCTTGACGGGGAGACCAGATGCACAGTGTGGTGTGCCATTAGGAGGCTGCAGTTTAGGCCGCGCCTCATCTGTTTGCATTGATTGTTTGCGTTTGGCCCTGCAGTGATGACAATTTCCAGTACAACCAGTACACATTTTTTTCTCCAAATCAAAATTCATCTTACAAAGTGTTTTTCATCATTCTTCCCTCAGCTTTAAAAGTCAAAAACCAAATGGTCTAAATACGACAGATGCCCCCCACTGGTCTTGACACTCTGCTCGGGACACACTCACGTTGTGCTGTCCTGCCCAGTAACGCCCAGGATATTCCGGGGTTGTGACACTCGTGGCTAATGACAGTTATTAGACGCCATTAGTGCCGTTGACTCCTTGCCTGGCGTGAGAACTCTGTCATCAACGACGTCCCACCCGCCCTACCGTCTCACCTCCTCACTACTGTGTCCGTCACATCTTTCTCCCTCAGGTGTTCAGATCCTCAGAATGTAAATGTACACACAGAACGTCAGCCAGTGTCCTCCTTTTGTCTCGAGGTATAACGTGCACTTAAGCTGTCTCAAAATCTTCCCTTCCCACTGTCCTTTAATGCAAAAACAAAGCAAAGCACTCCTCTCTCTTCCCTGTTACTGGTATAATTTGGCCCAAACACAGGACCTGCTCACAGACACTGGACTCTTCTATTCAAGGTCTGCTTTGAACGTACCTCTCCCAGGATATGTTGTGCTTCGCGTTTCCCTCGTTGCCTGCAGCTCAGTGTCAAAGATATTTTAGTGCAGATTAAATGTGTTAAAACAAAGCCACAAGATTTTCCAGTTAAATCCCCTCCATTGTCATGAACTTTTGCACATATTGAGACATGCTTCTGGTTAAATTTTGTCATTGACTAAAGATGAGGCGCTGAATTGCCTTTACATTCTGTGATGTTTTCACTAATACACAGTGAGGAGAGTAGTAAAAGTTTATTTGTTTCCAGAAGGTCTAAAGTCAAAGGCAGGACGGTGCCTTTGGTCACCAGTAATGTCACTTTCCTTAGGATACTTTTGATCAATGACAACAAAACATTCCAAGCACACAGGTCAACGGTTTCTTAAGGTGTAACATTTTCTGTTGAGAATCAGCCCGTACACATGTCCCACTTGAGCTTATTGCCAATTGCAGCACTGAGATACTGAAATACTCAGTGACCTGTTGCATTGGCGTTCCATTTATCATTATATGTATAACATACAGTAAGTGGCAGAGTTTGCAGATGCCCCTTTTCTAATACACTCCCCTAGTTTTTGATGGGTTTAAAGATGGTTTGACTGTTCACTCCAGTTGATGAAATGTTTTAGCACAGGACTGTGCTCCTCTTTCTCATCATATAGAATACAGACCAAAGCAGTATTATCTGCATAACTCATCACAACTTTCATTGGAGAATGTTTTTCTTTCTCTCCAGTTTTCTCCAGCTATTTCCGAGCTATGATCATCTCTAAGTTTCATGTAACAAAATGAACCCTGATTTCTAAAGGGAGAATTTTTCTGTTTGAATGTTCGTAAGACCTTCGCGTAGAATATTTTACACATTGCAGCCTTGATGTTTAAGACATTGAATAGCCCCTGAAAATACCTTTCAGGCTGAATAAAGGCAGCAATAGTCAACCGGCCTTCTGCTCCTCGGGCAGGGTGTCAGAGTTTGCTAGAGTCGGGCCAAAGGCCAAGTGGGCGGTGGCAGGTCTAGGGGCTCAGCTGCTGGCTGCCTTGACAGCTGTGTTTTCCACGCAGCGTCAGGTGGAGAGGGCAGCGGTCCTCAGTGATTAAGCACTTCATTTGTCTTCATTAAAAGGATGGGCATGTTGGCTTTGGCAGGCAGGGAGGATGTTTAGGCTCATCATTTTTTTCCCCCTTGGATGTGCTGTGACCCCTGGGGTAAAACACGTCAAGTTGAGGCTCTAGTGGCTTTCTGAGCTCTTCATGTTGTGGGAGTTGGCTCAGTGGGCTCGTGGCCACTAGTGCTGTCAAATGCCATTTTATATCACAGGAGTCAATTCTGTCCTCTTTTATAAGAATTACTTTATGCGTCTTTCTGTAGATGTTCACCAGAAATAGAAAATTCTTACATTTACATCATAATTGCGTAGCTCTGGAGTTAGTAACTAGTCTCTGGCTTAAGAAACTCAAAAGTTCCAATTCAGCCAAAATTCCTCTGGATATTTTTTTATTTCTTGGAAAGTTTAAAATCATCCAAAATGTCTTCTGGTTTTGATTACTTTGTGACCATTTATCACCACTAGAGGAGCTATTGAGCAACGTTTAAAGCAGCAGGAACCGGTTGTTGTTTCTCCTTCAAATGCACACAGATGAATATATTTGTACCGTCCTGTTCCTGAAAAACTCTCTGGATGTGAGCAAAAAACTTTAGTGTTGGAGCAGGATCACAGAAACTTGTATCCAGACTGGAAATCTAGTCGCCTTTTGTTGTTTGTCAGGGACGGAGGTGATCTTGGCCCTTATTTGGAGCATATCAGCATTGCTTTTTACTCAAGGGTGTTAAACACCAAGTACGCCCTCATTTTTGGAGCTGTCTGCGGCAGCTCTGTCGTGTTCCTGCTCTAGTCAAGTTTAACATGATAATTGTGTTTTTTGTTTGTTTGCCTTTTTACACTGACACTCCATCCATCCATTTTCTATACCATTACCAGTATTGCTTCACAGAGCAAACATGGCTTTGCTCTGTGTAGCAATACAAACTGTGCTGTGCGCCCAGAACCAGCGAGGGAAGTTGCTTCTGTTACTAATAAATCCTGACAGACATGACACTCCCCTTCCTGACAAGGGTGAGAAATCCTCTGATGAAGTGATTGTGAGAACAACAGCCCCTTTTTTGGCAGCACGGTTGACATTTAAGACACTTTTCGAGACGTTAAAAAACAAAAGGTATGCGTGTACAATACTGACGTGTGCGTCTTGCCTAACCTCTTTAAGCCAGCGCTGTTCAGGGTGTCAGCCCACTCTTGCTGAGGAAAGTGCTGAGTGCTGGTGAGTGTGGTGTGAAGCCATGCGGAGATCCTGCTCTGCCTGTCGCATCATTCCATCAACACATGTCTTCAATAAAACCTTGGCCTCTGCAGTGCCACATAGAATACCACACCATCGTTCCCTCTTTCCCTCATGTGGTCTCACACCAGCAGGCTGTTGGTCGCGCAGTGCCGCCACAGAGTCAATACCACCAGGCAACCCATCCTCACCACATCGCCCACATTACAAATGGGAGTGTGTGTGCAACTTCAGCCACCCGTCGGCTACTGTTGCACCCTCCATGCCTTCCATGCTTTGTGGGCCTTCTGTGTTAATGTAGTCACCTATGGCATCAAAGGGGAATCGCATGTTGTCTCACTCCAGTGCAACATTTGGGCCTTCCAGAATGAGCGGCTTAGTGCTGGATTTGCCTCAAAATGAACGGAAGTAATGAAAAAAAAAGTGTTGCAGTTTACAATAAAATTACTTTTTTATAACAGTCCAACCATTTTTTCAATTCTGTGAGTTTTTTCTCTGGGTTTTCTAAAACTAACAAACTCTATTACTTATGTTCAGTAATTGTTCAATGTCAAAAGTCATGGTTTTAGATGTCAAAATCTCAAAACTGAAAAACGACATGCAAGGAAGTGAATTTTGGAAAAATTATGAAGGTGGACTGTAGCTTGTAGTGTGTAGCTGACTTGTTCCTTTCAGAGGCTCTTAGTGATTCTCAGGGTACAGGTGAAGGTACTTGTGGCAGGAGAGTCACTGTTTAACAAGATTGCTTTGAACGCAATTTGTCATTTCAGTGAATGTATAAAGTTGTTGACTTTTGAATGCCCCCTAGTTTCGTTAACTGGCCAGGAAGGAAAGAACATGCTGCCGAATATAAGGTGCTTTCATTGATAAAGCTGCTGGGAATAAAACCATGACCCGATGTTCAGAACTCAACTTTGTATAACAACAAGAGTGCTGTTGCTTTGAAATAAAAACTCTCTCAGGACCTGTTTAATGGACACCTTGTGTCCTGGAATCCCTTTTGTCTGAATGTTTGTGTCCCAAGTAGTGAAGAAAGGTGACCGAGCGCCGCATCAAAGCCTCCAGATTTATGGGTGTGTGGAGAATGATGACAGTCCCACGATGAAAACATTTCCCGCAGGCCTCAGGGTGGGAGCAGACTAAAGACAACTATTTAGATTACACAGTCCCCCAGCGGAATGTCTGTGCTGTGTTGTTCTGCAGCGTGTCTCTGAAGACAAATGTGAATCCCCCCAGAACGTTCCAAATCCATCCATCATTTTCTCACTGCGGAGGAATATCTTGGAGAATTAAAGACGGCGGTAAGCACGTAGCCATTTCCTCAGAGGTGAAAACGGGCCAAACACTTGGGGGTTGTGATTTGTGGCGGTTTCGCAGGTTGAACCGCAAATAGCTGAGCAGAAATGCACAAAAGCAGCATCTCAGAGTGACCTAATGCGGATAATGACAGGGGATGGAGCGGCGCCCTCTGCTGCCATCCTTCACAGCGATACAGTGACAAGTGGAGTGCAATGGGGATGAGGGGGGCTAGCTTGATCTGCTTTTTGTTTTGCATATGGCCACATGGCGTTGGGCTGCAATAAATGAAGATTAGTGGATGCAGGATGACTGCGACTCCTGCTCGGCTTGCTGTTTGGAACGCAACAAGCCCAGCTCATCTCCTTTAATTTTCCATTACCATTCTCTTGTGCCTACAGAGGTTGTTGGAGCCTATGCCCGCTGTCTGTGGGTGAAGGTGGGGTGACACCCTGGATATGTTGCCAGTTTATTGCACAGCCACATAGAAAGACAAAAAATGATTCCCACTTTCATGCAAACGTATGGCCTGGTTAGAGCTCTAATTCACCCCACGTGCATGTCTTTGGATTGCGGTTTGAAGTTTGAGAACGCATGCAGACAATATGAGAACATGCAAACTACACGCAGAAACACCCCAGGATCGAGGATCGAACCGGCAGCCTTCTTTCTGTGGGACGACCGCACCAACCTCTGCACACTAGCACACTATCTGTGCAACACAAATGTGTGTACTCACACGTCAGTTTAGTCTGTGTTGGAATTTATTTCAACAGCCCCCTGGCTTTTAGCATAAAACCACATCTATCTCCATTTTGTTGCTGATGGATGTGGCAGTGCTGGGCCTTACTGGATCCAACTGGTGTTGCACATCTCTGGGCAAGCTGACACACAACCTATCAGGAACTTTTAACTCAGCCTGTACTTTTGTCTCTCGGACACAGGGTGCTGCTCTTGAGCTGAAGTTGTCTTCATGCAACACTTCAGGTGTGACCGCCATGTAAATATCATTCTGAGACACGTAATGTTGTAGTACTTGAGATTTGTCTTGGTCTCAAGTCCACTTTTTAAGGGTCTCGGTCTTATCTCGGACTCAGAAGCATTTTTACTCTTGTCTTGTCAGACTCTGGAGTTTTGAACAAGACCGGTCAATACACAGCCAACACGCCAATGATAGATAATAATGGAAAAGAATCCAGCTGCTGCCGTTTGCACTTGTGAAACCCATAGTGAAATCTGCCCCCTTATTTCCAGTTAATTTGTTTTTTAATTTTATGAAGCAAAGTTGTTTTGTTTTTTTTTGGAAATGGTACAAAATATTAAGAAAATTACCAAGAAAAATATGAAAAGATACCTTGCTGAAAGATGTTGGTGTTTGATTTAGAGTTTAAACAAATTTAAAAAAGATGCTGGTCATTTTTTTCTGTTTTGTTGTTATTTTTCTTTGGACTTGTCTGGGTCTCCAACTCCAAATGTCTTGGTCTTGTCTCGATCTCAATACTCTCTAGTCTTGACAATGTCTTGGTCTCGGTTGGTGCGGTTTTGACTACAACACTAGAGACACGGTTTGAAAACATTAGTATTTTGACTGTAAATGTGGATCTTGTTCCTTTTTGAACAGAGGGTAATCCGGCTCCTGGAAGAAAAAGATCTGTTTCCTTCCGTTCTTGCTCCTTCAGCAGCCGCTGCCTGTGCAACACCTTGCTGGTCAGAAGTTCGGCACAGTAGCATATTTAGACAGCTGTAAGCCCCAAAAGCTCCTGAGCAAACAGGCTAGTGGGGTCTTTATGTGTGAGCGGGACGGGACGGGGGTGTGCTGATCCATAGCAGCTCCCTTCCTGTGTGGGTTCCTCCTCAGCCAGGCCTCCAAATGTTTCCTCTCCCTCTCCATCACCTTCTTTGACTTGACACTAACCGGAGAGGAGGATATATGAGGTTTTGTCTTCACCAGCGCCCACTCACTAATTTGGTTTTTCTTCAAATCTTGAGTGAGACGCTTGATGAGAGGTCCAAAGAATTTGCCTCAGAAAAGGAGCTCGGCCCCATTGGTGCGATACAAATGGGATTCATGGGAGTAAAGTGCACTTGAGAGGATGATGTATGACTTGGCAAGCATGGGCAATCTTGATCGCAGACACATTTCACACGTTTTTAGAGAAAAAAGACCTCAATGGTTCTGTTTGATCAAAAACGTCAACATAGTGAATTACATGTATAGACAGTTTTGTCTATTCTAGAAAAACATTGCGTGAGTGTGAGGTTCAAAAATCATTAATTGCCACAAGATCTACTTTCCGATAAATTGGTCACGTTTTGAACAGAAGATGCCTTTTTAAGAAATTTTTGAGATGACAAAAGGATACACTTGGTGAACGTGACCTTCTTGGTGGAGTGATATAAAAAAAAGCAGGATTGGATTGTATGTCCCAAAACTGGGCCAGATCAGCCATGAAGTCCACAAACCAAAGCACTTAATCCAATCTGACTTCAGTCTTTCCATTCGCACGCGTTTCCGAAGTCGTCCTGAATTCAGGTACCATTCCAGGAGTTAAACTACCTCTTGAAGTTCCCCTTTGCGCTGTTGTTGTTGTTGTTGTTGTTGTTGAGATTTTCTAAACCAGAAAGATGGAAACTGTCTTTTAACCCCAGAATTCCCCTCAGCACACGTTGCAACACTCAGAAAACTGTCCAAAAAGCAATTATTGCTCAGCTTCATGGGAAATTCAGGTGGGGATCTGATACTGGCTTGTGGCCTGCCTACAAAGGCTAGTGAACGAAGACGCAGGCAGGGGAAAGTCTTTGAACTGTCGACCTGCAGCTGAGGCAAAAGTGCTCTGAGAGTGATCAGATCAGACACGTGTCATACGTTTGGCTCTGGTCGGTACTCTGTGAAGCTGGCGATGTCGCCCCTCTCTCCGTTTGCTGTGACGTCAGACTCTTTTCATTCGCTGTTACTAAATCCTGGCTTCCCATCATAGCTGCACCCTTGTGTGCTGCTTTTCTTCCCACGGCAAAAAGAAACCAAGGCAAGAGGCTGGTTTTGGGGGGAGGATCTGGAGAGGAGAAAAAGAATCGTGTTTGTCTTGGGGGGTTTTGAGAAAAACCATAATGTGTGTCTCGTGGGCCGTATTTCTTTGCTGACTGGATTTGACATGATGGATTTTTGGAAAAGGTGGCAAGCGTGCGAGTGTTCCCTGTTCCGTACGCTTCTGCAAAGCCCCTGCGATGGGTTCCGGCAGGCAGGCCGGCACTGAAATGCTATCCAGTCGAGTTTGAGCGAGCTGGACGGACGGAGAAAAGGTTTGACTGAGTGACACTCTGGGACGAGAAGAAGAGAGAAAACGCAGATGAGACGGAGGAGGAGTGTGTGGCGCAAATGAGTCACTGCCTTTGCTCCTTTTTCCACTCTGTCCTCGCCGCTCTTGTTCGGGACGGATTCCCCATCGTCTCATTCTCACTGCCTCCTGTTAGCGCTGTGTTTGTAAAAGAGCAAAAAACTCGACAAATGAACTTTTTAGAACCGTCAAACTTCACATGCTCCGGTGGACACGTCAACAACTCCTCTCCCTAAGTCTCTGGTCCCATCCTCACTGTTTGTCAGTTGATTGCAGAAGCAGATGGGTGAGGAATTCCTGAATTCCGGCTGATGGATTGCTTCCTCCCCGTAAACGCGGCGGCTGCTTCTGCTGCAGGACAAAGACATTGTGTTAAAGTGTAGCTGCTCAAAGGAGCTGTCAGCAACTCCCAGCAGCTTTTGCAAGCACTGAGCTGAGCGTTGGAGGGCTGTTGCATAAGAATTTATGCCATGTGTCTGCATCCAAGACCACTTGGCTTGGCACAAGATTTAATGTGAGGTTTACAAATTATTCCAAAGGCCGTATTTGCATTTCAAGCTTTGCAAAAGCCGTGAAAAGCACAAGTTGAATATCATTTATTGACATATTTTGTAGCTGTTGTAACATCTTATACAGCGAGGTTAAGATTTCACGCTGATAATTCGAATTGAAATACTCACCAAGGTATTTTTGAGGAACTCAGCATCCCATCCAGTTACCACTATCACTATTTATCCTGCACTCTGGGCTGCTGAAGTGCTGCAGCTGTCTTGGGAAGAAGTCGGGGTTCCGCCCAGGACTAGTTGCCAGTTCATCGCAGGGCCACACAGAGAGACAAACAACCATCCGCACTAAATTTAGAGTTGCCAGCCCACCTAATGTGCGTGTCTTAGGACTGTGGGTGGATATTGTTGTACCTGGAGAAATTCCACACAGACACCGGGGGAGAATCCTCACCCTACTAAATGGGAGGTGGCAACGCACTTCCACCTCCTCCCCCTAGTTCCAAATAAATAGTTTTCCCCTGAATGACATCAGAAGGAAATTCTGCCAAAAAAATGTGACTAGAACTCTGGTAAGAAAATATCTGGTAAGAAGTCAGTGAGAAGGCCTACTGTTGCTGATAAATGACTGCCCTCTCCTGACAAGAATTTAAAAAAATATACAAAATTGGAATTGGAACTTGAATAAACCAGATAAACCGAATAAACTGATTTTTGGGTCCTAGTCTCAACTCAGTGTCGGTCGAGACTTGGCCTTGTTCTCAACATGGTTTTGGTCTCACTACGCCTGGTCTTAGTAGTGTCTTGGTCGGGGTTAAAGGTTCTTTTGGAATTGAATTTAATAATTTCTAGATTTATCTGAAGAAAATGGCAAAGCTTCAAACCTTCAACTCCAAAGGTAACAAGGAGGGATCGCCACTTCTTCATTTTTCATCAGAATTATTTTCATTGGCCCCAGTGCAAAACTCTTGGTAAATATTTGCACTCTAACATTTTAAGCCATACAGGAAGACGCTGAATTCCCCAGTATGAATAATACTCCACATCAGGCAGCATCAGCTCACACAGATCTGACAGGAACTCAAGATTATTTGATCAAAGCACATTTAAAATGTCACAAGAACATTAAAAGAAGACATTAAAATACGAATAATTAAACTGTGTCCTTGTGATCCAGGTGTTAAAGCATTGCCCTTTGTTTATCTCTGCTGAAAGATTCTATTAGACCAAATGTTTTTAGAAAGACATGGACTTTTCTGACATTTTTGCTTTAATTGCTGGTCCACTTTGAGGACAACAGAGGAAATTCTGCTCTTTTTCAACCTCCACGCAGTGCTTTGTTAAGTCTGCCTTTCAAAATTTTCACAAATAAGTTTGAGAAGAAGATATATCTGAATCCATCACACACAAATTAAGGAATAGATAGTTCCCTGCCTCAGGTGGAGCAGTTCAAGTATCTCGGGGTCTTGTTCACGAGTGAGGGGAAGATGGAGCGTGAGATCGACAGGCGGATCGGTGCAGCGTCTGCAGTGATGCGGTCGCTGTACCGGTCCGTCGTGGTGAAGAAGGAGCTAAGCCGAAAGGCGAGGCTCTCGATTTACCGGTCGATCTACGTTCCCACCCTCACCTATGGTCACGAGCTTTGGGTAGTGACCAAAAGAACGAGATCGCGAATCCAAGCTGCCGAAATGGGTTTCCTCCGCAGGGTGGCTGGGCGCACCCTGAGGGACAGGGTGAGGAGCTCGGTCACCCGGGAGGAACTCGGAGTAGAGCCGCTGCTCCTCCGCATCAAGAGGAGCCAGCTGAGGTGGCTCGGGCATCTGTTCCAGATGCCTCCTGGACGCCTCCCTGGGCAGGTGTTCCGGGCGTGTCCCACCGGGAGGATGCCTCGGGGAAGAGCCAGGACACGCTGGAGGGACTATGTCTCCCGGCTGGTCTGGGAACGCCTTGGGGTCCCACTGGATGAGCTGGAGGAGGTGACTGGGGCCAGGGAAGTCTGGGGGTCTCTGCTGAGGCTGCTGCCCCCGCGACCTGACCCCGGATAATGCGGCAGAAGAAGAAGAGAAGAAGAGTTCAAGGAGAGTCAGTATGTTTCAACCTTCAAAGGAAACAACAGCATAACTGCGCAAGATGTATTTAGCTGAGAGACCCTTACTCGCGTGCATGGAGAGGTCGAGTGAATTACAGCCTTTCAAGGGAAACGGCTGAGTTGTGCTCGCAGTATCACCCATTTTTCTTTCATTGCTTTTACATTTGTAGGTTGGGAACGGGTCAGGATAAAGGAGCGAGGCGCACGCTAACTTATACTCTCCTTCTGGCTGTTGCGTCATTATTTCAGCAAGTGAGAAATATCAGAAGCTCCGAGGGTTCTTTGAGCGCTGCTTTTGCTCCGAGCGAGCCAAAGACAATACATGGGACATTTTCAACAATAGAAAACACATGTTGGTGGTGTGAGGTTAAAAGTTTCAGCGGCGTTTGGGGCTGTGCAGGAAGATCAGACACATCTATCCGTAGGTGGAGAGGCTTCACTTCATCTCTCATCAGCAGCTGAGACAAACCATATGTTCGCTTTTTGTTCCACTGCTTCTGCTTTAAAAAAAGACAAAAAGAATGTGGTGGAACCGTTGTCGCTTTTGAAATTATAAAAGAGGTTAACAAGAGAGCCTGTTTCATGTCAGCTGCTCGCAGACCGGCCTCACAGCTTTTGAACTGTTACAGGTTTTGTAATTAGTTGGTTTGGCTCTGTGTCTCTTTGGTGTAAATTAACACATATAGCTTCAAGCAGATGAATACATCATTATGCACATTTACAAGTATTTATACAGTTATATGCATACACACAAAATCTGAAAGTACCTGTTGCACAAACAATCAACCAAAAATAAAATGAGACATACCATAGCTGGGTGACAGAGACGTGAGTTAGCAGATGTAACTTTGCCCTGGCAGGTGGTTGCTAGTTGTGACAGATAAACATAAGAAAGATGTGGCAGACTCAAGTTCTGTGGCGCAGATGACAGTCAATTGTGAAATATGTTGTTTCTCTTAAATTATGAAAATTATTTTTTGGCTTTGGCTTTGTGCAACTGTTTACAATTGCCATTATTCTGCCAGAACCTGTTGCAGATATGGCCTTTTTGATGTCGCCGGGAGTTTCAGGGCGTATTCATACCTGCCCTGTTTGGTTCGGACTAAACCAAAAAAGTCCCTTGTGTGGAACTTTTGGGCTGGTGTGAATACAAACCAGCGAACTCTGGTGCGGAGCAAACAGCCGGTCCGACACCTCGCCGGAGAGGTGGTCTCGGTTCGCTTCCAAACGAACCATGGTGCGGTTCGGTTGATGTGTGAAAGCGACCAATGATTGAACGATCTTTGCACACATGTGGGTTTGTTGTCAAATCCTGGGACTCTTGCGAAAATTGCAATGTGAATTGTGTATCCCATGATGCTTTGCGTGCTGCTGCAAAGCATCGTGGGATCCTGGGAAGTCAGCTGAAATTAGCGGCATGTACTGGTAAAGACACTTAAGTTTCACATAAAGTATCCAGTTTTTAACGTAGGATTTTACTTATTTGATCATCCAACGGCATCGTTAGATGGCGAATCAATGGTGAGCTTGATACTATAAAAACATCACTTCCGGGGTTGGCTAGCCGGAGGGAACGACGGTGACGCAATGAGGAAATACAGCGAAGGCTAGACCGTCCCAGGTGGTTACCGGGGAGGCGGGGTTTGGTCCGGCCTTCTAGGCTGGCTCCTCGAAGAACGCTTCCTTCAGACGGAGGACACTCGGTTTGAAGGGTGCAGACCCTGAATTGAGACACAGCACTGGCGTGAATACGCCCTCAGAGTATACACTTTGATTTTTACTGATTGAGAAATTTTAATTTACATCATCTCCTCTTTCCTGATTTGGATTCGGACACAAATCTGAGGTTCATAGTTATTCAGGCCTAATGTAGCCAAGCATTTTTGCCTCACAAATTGCTGCAATGGTCAGTCCCCTGTGGAGGCTGTGTGGGAATTATAGAGCGCAATACAGATTTGTAATTTAAATGAAGACAGAAGCTCAATAACTTCTGTCTTTATTTGCCAGATTAGGATCTTCCCCGACAAAATCTGGCAATCTAAAAATCCGTCTGGAGTTAAAAGGTGTTCAACTATGATTGCTGTCACAGCCATGGAGAGTTGTGACCTCCCATTCCAAACCTTTACCTAATCTGTGACAAGTTTATTCGTTTCTGTCAAAATCAGAATAGTTTCTAATCTGGAAATGTACGCTCAGGCTAAATTGGACACAATATGTATGTGTAAGTATAAAATATTGTTCCCTGGATAAAGTTATTTAATCTGGAAAGAGCAAGTGTAATTACATAAGATCCCTGTGATTCATCAAATCCAATTCTGAAGAGCCTCAGCAAGGGAAAACTTCGCAG
Organism: Nelusetta ayraudi; assembly: GCF_046127955.1. NCBI lineage: Eukaryota > Metazoa > Chordata > Actinopteri > Tetraodontiformes > Monacanthidae > Nelusetta > Nelusetta ayraudi. The sequence continues at coordinate 19,795,431 of NW_027466092.1, forward strand.
ACTGGGTTCCCTTTGTGTAAAGACAACACATCCTGGTTTGAGTCTCACCGTGCAGGCATGCATAATTCAATTTTAAATATTAAAAGTTTTGTAAACCATGTTTTTCAGCTGGCCTTCAACCATCCAGTGTTGTAATCCCTCTTTAAACTTCATGAGGTGCTAGTTAAGAACCTCCTGAAGTCACAGCAAAGGTATACATTAAAGTGGCAATAAAATATAGATGTTTAGAGCTGTTTAAAGCTGTATTTTTCCAATGCTATGGCAATGCAGTCGCTATTTTGAAATGCCGTGCTCCTTTAAGCAGCTTTAATGCTCTGGATATTGGTCCCACGCTCCTTGTTTCCTCCTGTACCAACATCTCCTGTGGCTCTCCACCTCTAATTTATCCTCGCTCTATTCCTTTCAACCCTCTTTAAAATGTCATGCTTGCAGTTCTTGGATTTGCTAGAGACGTGTACCGGTGTGGTGGGACCTCTGATAGAATTCCCCTCCAGGCCCAGCAGGAAACTTGTGAAACTCGTGGTTTGTCAAAGGCCACTTGGCATTTGCCTCGCACATTATTTATTTCTAAATATGCATAGCAGTCCATTCCACCATAGCCACAATTCTCTAAATTTTAGCTTGTACGACTCGGGAGTACTTTAAAACCCAACGGGTGAATAACAGGAAATAATTAATTACGTGCCCGAAAGGTAACATTCTGTTTTGAACTTCTGTGCTCCTGCTCACTTCCCATCAGGTTTAACTTGGAGACAGCTGATTGGCTGGGAATTACAATATGATTTTAATCATCTGGTTGAGATGAAGGGGGCGAGGAGGTGCAGTTGACTTTCAGCTGCAGGACATAAAACGCGTCCTACTCAAACATTTGAAAGTGCGTCCCAGAAAACCTTTTAAAGAACGGCCCTGGTGTAAATCATGGGTGTACATGGTTTTGTTGGGCTGGTGGGAGGTGACCATTTATCTCGCCTGAAACGATTCAGCCTCCTTGTGGGAGCCAAAGGTCTTTCGAGGCCCTTGAGTGGAACTTAATGTCACTCCGTTGGTAACTTTAGCCCCATTTGTCTCCTTCTGTCTGAGAACTTGGGTCCTGTTAAGTCAGGTTGACCCTCTTATGACATGCAATTTTTTCATATGATCCTTCTATTGCCCCACGCAGGGAAAATGATCAGTTAAACCTATGCTACTTGGAGAGGTTACTCAGTCCACCCCCTGAAAAAAAACACAAAAAAAGCTGTATTCCCAGTGGAATTTTATCAGTAATTTTGGAATTTCATGGGTAATAGTTATTCTTTTTTCGCAAAGTCTAAAAACTCAAAAGAAACCAAATTCCTTTAAGTTTTGGCTTTACTTTCAGCCTTCACTTTACTTTTTATAGAGCAGCATTGCTGAATACCAGTGGAATAATTGAAACATTCTTCCAACTTTAATGTTTACCCTACTGACTGTTTTCTGAGTAGCCAATTTTAGCAACAATCCAGTGAGTAGATTTGTTTGACTTGTTTTTAAGGTTTCCAAGGTACGTTTGAGCCATTTGATTGGCGGCTGAACTCCATCCTGCTTCTGATTTGATTGGAGTGAAGCAACAAGGGTGAGTTCCCACATCTTGGCAGTCAATTCAGTGACTTTGGTACTCGATTGCGATTCCGAAGGACAATCAGCCCCAAAATCTGGCCCACCTCCCCTCTTGCAATGCGATATTGAATAGCAATGCCCTGTATTGTTTTATTGTCCCCAATGGTTCTCTGTGTGGCTTGTTGTTAGACCTTCAGGAGAGTTTAGAGAGCGGCGGAGAGCAGGCTCCCAGCGAGTGTCACTCAGACACATTCATTTCCTCCTCAGATGTTTAGTTTTCAAACTGCAGGCTCCTCGTCAATGCCGCTGTTTATTTTCCTGTAGCTTTATCTCCACTAATGCACGATGGGTTTCTTCTGAAAGCAAATATCAGAAGGTTGCAGATTACCAGGAGCGAGACGGAAGGTGAATTTCTTATTTTTTATTTTTTGGCGAACGCTCCCTCCTCCTGCCACCGTAATAAAAACACACAGATTGGAAGTGGACAGTTGAGCGAGTGTTTCTGATAATTCCCTACCCCCCGAAACTAAACAAACCAAGTCCTGCATGCTCAGCAGCAGTTGGAACGGTGAGGCAAGTTTTTCGACAGTACAGAGAAAGTGTTTACTGATGAAGCGTGTGAGACGTCCGCGGTGATGTTGTGATTAGAGGCTGTTGCCCTGTTTGCTCTGGAGGGCAGCAGGTCCCTCACAGTCGTAATTGATGGCAATTATGTGGTTTGATCTTACAGTCCTGATTTTTTTTTCATTCCACAAAGATTTTATTGTCTTTGGAAAGTCAGGGGTGTGACGCCTGAATGATAGCCCGTCGCCTTGTGAGTCACACTGAGGGGCAGCGGTAGGTTGGCAGCGGCGATGGTTCTCCTTGAAACTTCTTTTTCTCACCGTGGTTAATGCTGCTCGGTGCACAGCATATACTCCCTCTGTGCCAAGAGCTGTCCATCTTAGTCCTGGGATTTTTTTTTTTAAACCTCCAGAACCAGAGGAATTGTCCCTCCAGGGGACACCTGGCTCCCCTACCCCTATACCCCCACAGTGCTCATGTTCACTGGCTTAAAGTGCCAGATGTTATGAAAGGCTCCATTGAAGTGGAGATTTAGCTCATAAAGGAGCTGGAGTAGAGCTGGGGGTTGCTAGTGAGCTAGGTGGCTAGCTGTTGCGGCTAAAAACTTGACAAATGTCTTTGGAAAATAGCCAACCAGGGTTTACTGTCATTGTTGAAAATGTGTTGATTTTACAATTGTGACAGAAGTTTGGCTGCAGTTGCTGTTGACATCTTGATTTCATTGAGTCTCTCCAATTTAGTTGCCTGAAAAAAGTGATTGTGTCGAACTAGTGAATTCTAAGGAGGAAAATGTTGAGTAACAAATTCCTGAAGATGAACCAGAGACTGTATGTGTTGGCCAGACACTGTTTTAGACCTTTCTGGATTTAATTATGGTTGACTGGTGCAGTGGTCAGCACTGTTGACTCACAGCAAGAAGGTTCACAGGTTAGATTCCCAAACCTGTGTCTCTGAGTCACCCTTTGGTAAACGGGTGACTTGTCCAGAGTGTAACCCTGCCTTCAACCAAAGTTAGCTAAGGACAGGGACCAGCACACTCAAGTGCAGGATAAGCTGTGTTAAATGATGGATGGACAAATTTACTTTTGACGCAACATGAAAATAAGTAAAGACACAAAAAATAGAAATCTATGCCTTGAAATTCTCTCAGGTGCTGGAATGAAGTCAAGGAATCACAAATAAGTTGTTTTTTGTTTTGACAATCTGTCCGGACCTTTTCAGACCTCAGAGATAATCAGTGAGGTCTGACGTGCAGTGAGGTTCATGGCTGGTGAGGCACTGACTTCACCACAATCAGATTTACAGACATATGAACCCAACAGAGTAGCTTATTCACCATTTGATTGGTAGCAGTTAATGGGTTATGTTTAAAATCTCATATCAGCTTTCTTCACACATACAAACTGTAGCACACAAAAAAAGCATGCGCCGCTCCTTCTGATCAAAAGCATCAATGACTTGGTTGTAGAAGTTGTCCTTGCCGCCCGTCAGTCTTAAAGGTCTTTTTGTCTCAATGGAGATCACTGCCAGGGAAGGAAGTCGTCCTTGTTCAGTCCTGTTCCAATTGAATGTCTTGAGGCTTTTCAGTGCTGAGAATGACCGCTCCACCGATGCTGTTCGTCGCTGGAACAGTTTGGACTAGCTGGAGCAACTTTGTCATTGACTGTATTCTGCAGCTGAGTCGCAAGAAGAATCCCTGGGATCACGAGCGCCCCCTACCATGAGGCAGGAGAACTGCGTGCCTCACTTAGTGGCGCTTTGCAGCAGTTTTATGATTGCTCAGCACAAGAAACTAGTAACTCACATACAGTTGTTGACAAAAAACATTTAAATTTAGTTCATATAGCAAAAGCATTATTAAATAAAATCTGAAACTGGTAAAGTTAATTGAGAAATACCTTACATTTGTAAATTGTTGGATAAATATAACAATTTCATTATTTTTTTCATTTTACTTTTTTTTTTCTTTCCAAGTTTGTCAGGTGAGGCATCACCTGCCTCCCCTGACTGCACGTCACTGCAGATAATGGCAGAAACCATGAACGGTGTTGAGCGACAAGAGTTCACTCAGTCTCGGGCCAGTTGTTACGTACCATGCTGAATTATGATTGGCCTGCCTCCCTACTCCCTTGCTGGCCTGCACTCACACCACCACTACCTCTAGCGTGCTAGAGCATGCTTGCCTTCGCAACATACGTCATCACCTTGCAATACTGGACGCAGATGGCTCGACGTCATCAACTTCTGTCGATAGCGTATAATCAACAACGCTACTGAAAACTTGTAGGTGCTCGCGCATGAAATTTACCGTGCCAAAGCGCACCTCCTGCAATCATGCCAGGGCTAAGGAAGCGTACTATACACGGAAAGGAGTGCTCACACTCGCCACTTGAACCGTATTTTAGCTGTGAAACATGCTCATGCACGGCAAGGATCGATGAGTGCGAGCGTCAATCGTCCCAAACAGAAGAAAAGTGAGAAACCAAGAGAGCTTTGAGATATCAGCAGAATAAGTGGACAGAAACTGGTTCATGACTGTAGTCCGACATATGCACACACACACACACATACACACACACACACACACACACACACACACACACAGCTGAAAGCTTACATTCAGGGCCTTTTATTGATTGGCTCCTGAGCTTCAAATGCTCCCCACATTACCTCTCCAACACACACACACACACACACACACACACACACACACACACACTCCCTTCTCCTTCTTCCCTCCCCTTTCTGAAAGTCACTCCTGAGGAGGAGCGGCAGCCCGTCAGAGAGGAGCCGGCAGGCAGACTGGACTCAGCAGAGCAGCCTGGAGAGGACGTCGTCCCACACACGCACACACACACACGCACACACACACACACACACACACACACACACACACACGCACACACTTTGAGAAGGCATGGAGCAAGGGCTGATGTCTTGCACACTCCTGGTGACAGCTCTTCTCCTCCTGGTACTGTACTCTTTACTTTCATCCTTTATTCCTCCTGTATTGATGACCTAGGAAATGCTTTATTCTTTTTTTTTTTTTTTTAATTTTGAACAGCATGTCTTCTGTTTCATAGAGCAATGTCAAACAAGGCGGTTAGTGTCGGGTGAGAAGCCACTGAGCCTCCCTCCCCTGTGCTGCTGATCTAAATCACTGGAGTCGACTTGTCGTGCTGCTGCAGTCTCAAGCTCCCTGTTTGACCGCAGAGCGGCTCTGCTGGCGGCACTGAGAACAGTGAAGGCCAGCAAGGGATTCAGCAGATGTGCAAATATCGAATGTCTTAGCACCTGAAAAGGCTATCGCAAGCGTGTGTACGTGCGTGTGCGCGCATGTATGTGTGTGTGTGTGTGTGTGTGTGTTGATACAGTCTGCAAAAAAAACTGCACTGGAGTCAGGTTTCTTTTTCCCCCTCTGGAGCAGTTTTCCATATTCAGGGGGAAAATGTCCTTAATCTGCGCCACTGGCAGGTGACTTCAGTGGAATCTGTCCCTCAGAAGGACTCAACGTGGACATCGTTTGTCTGTTGTCGTCTGCTCACTTCCTCCTCTTCTCCTGACGTGACCCCTTCCCCCCGCATCTTGTCTCGACCCCAGTGATGGATCTGGATGGATCGTTTCATTGTGGGGTCCGACCCTACGGAGGCTTGTTCTCCCCCCCCCCCCCGACCTTCCCCCCTCCGTTGGGAGAACAATGGCGCCACCATCGGCCAAACAGCCTCCTTCACCTCCTCCGGCCCTTCATCTCTTCCTTTGTGCTCCTCTCTTCTTTGATTGCTGCTTTTCAAAGGAGAACGCCGAGCGGCACGCTAACGGGCGGCCCAGAGAGTGGTCTGTGTTTATTTACCGTCAATCCAAACACAGGAATAGTTTGGCTGGCTCGCCGATGTGTTTGGCTCCTACTTCCTTCCCCTCTGCCGTTGCTCAGGCATCATTAACACTGACAGCCATTTATGTCGGCCTCTGTGCGGTTCTAATAATATGGACGCTAGCGCTCGGTGCTACGCTAGCTGCCGCCTTGGCCTCGGTGCTGTAAGCGGTCTCCTCAGCGCAGGACTGCTGCATAATGCCTGGCTGTTGCCAGAAGGGGCCAGAGAGGTCAGAATAACATGACCTCCTTTGCCTGAAATCTCACGGCTCTGTGGGTCCGACATGCCCCGTGAAAGTATTTGTCAGCTCAGCGGGCATAAATCTCTGAAAGAGCAGGTGTTGCACATAAAGTCTCTTCCTTTTAGTCGGCGGGCTCGCCGGTAAGTGGACCCGTCGGGTCTCGCATTTCACTCCTTAATCTGCAGGATTTGTCAGAAACTCCGCAGGATGTGCAAGCAAGTGTGAAGATGCCGAGGCAGGAGGCTGTGCAAGGTGCACAAAAGCAGGGCATTCAGCTCAGCGGCGGCCAGACAAATAAATGGCCAGGAGCTTAGTTTATTGCAAAAAAAAATGACAAGTTTTTCCCATTACCCACTTCTGTCCCTTCAAGACCTTGAAGCCTTGGCATGAGTGGCAGTTTTTTTTATTGAATGTGTTTGCGCCTCCAGTTTTTGAAAACCACATTCCTGCTACCGTAGGAGGTGTGTGATTTGTCCCAGTGTTTGTGCCAGCTTCAAAGTATTTCAGTTTTTTCTAGCGGCTCTCAACCTAATTCCGAATGACAAATCTCTCAAAACGGGCTTTGTTTGACTTCCTCTGAGTTTGGTATCCAGACAACGTGGCTCTTTAACTTGATTTAGTCAGAGCTCGGAAACATAACTCACAAAGAGCCGCAGGTAATCCACATGAGAAGACAGTGCCAGCTTCGCGAATAAACATCCAACGGAGGCAATAAGGAGTTAAGAGAGTCGTCGATGGGCTGGAGGAGATCTTCACTGCGTGCTGTTCTCGCAGTTGCAAAATTAATCTTCTCACAATATTGATTTTGGATCGGGCAGAAATATCCGTCAGTCTGCTGCCAAGTACAGCATGATGCAATTAGCAGAGACATGCAGAGAGAGGCCCAAAGCCTAAAAAGAGGACTAGCTGCTCATGATTAAAAGCAAAGGCAGAATATGCATTAAAACCTCCAAAGGGGACAAAAATTGAGAGCGTCTTTTATACTTTGCTCACTTCGTTTTCATTTTTGGAAGCTCCTGGAATTGAGTTTAGAGCCCAGGGTTCCACAGATGTTTCTTTTCAGGGGGATGATGCTCGTGGACTGTTGCTTGAATATGATCCTGTATGTGCTGTGCAGAGCTCGCGGACGGCCCGATCAGAGGAGGACCGGGACACCCTGTGGGACGCCTGGGGCTCCTGGAGCGAATGTTCCCGAACGTGTGGAGGGGGCGCCTCATACTCCCTCAGACGATGTCTCAGTTCCAAGTAAGACCCTCAAGTCTGACGCTTATATTGTGACACCTGCATGAAAGTTGGGAAAGTGAGGTTTAACACAACAAAAATTTTGCTGTTGGTTGATTCATAGAAAAAAAATTGCAGGGAAATTGCATCCACCTTCATTTAATGCTAATAATTGATGTTGCAAATATTATTTATGTTGGTTTCGTTGCACATTTGAATTTGAAGAAAGAATTTAAATGTTTCATTTTTTGTCACTACATCAAAAGAAAAATTATTTAACACAGCAAACATTTGTCAGTTTAAGTAGATATCTGTTAGCTGTGGCAAAACCTAGTTTGACGTTATTTTCTAGCTCAAGCAAACATTAGCTAGCCATTTACAAGCGCTGTCAAATCAAAGCTTCTCATGGCATTTTATATTTATATTGTTCAATTTGGGGTAATGCTGTGAGTGAGGTAACTGAATCACACAGATATTTTATCTGAACAAAAACTTGAAACATTTGTCAAATTAGACAAAGGACAAAACTCTTACAATAGGGGCAACTTAACCTCTGAGCCTTGAGGAAAACTTGCCCTCGAAGAATTGACATTTCTGAGGAAAAAGCTAACGTTATGAAACACAGTGTGATGTCAGAAGAGCACAACAACTCGGGAGAAGATATACAGTTGTTCCGATATATAGTTTCAAGTGAGAGCTTTATTGGCTTTTTAGAAAAACAACTCACAGCATTGACATGTTGTGCATGCAAGTACAGACACCATCTGAAGGAAGCCCTCCCCCCATATTAAAGACTTCAAACTTTGCCTGGGATTTGACTGGTTTCCATTGAAGTGGCACATCATGGCTTTCAGGTTCAAATGAGGGAAGTGTGAGGGGAGGGGAGGTCGTTCTCCTGTTGCTCACAGTTGTTCTGCCAAATAAATCCAGACAGCGTCCCTAATAGTGTGAGTAAATCTCACCAATTACTCCGTTCCCATGGCCTGTGGGCCAGGGGGCTCTGCTACGTGACTGTCAAAAAAAAGCCCTGAGGGGTCTGCTGGGATCACTCACCAGTCGACCCCTTCAAACTGTCTGGATGCTCACATGAGCCCTAATCTTCAGTTCATCTGTGACCACAGATGAACTGATTTGCAGTGACGGTCTGGAGACAATCTCATTACGTGTCACTTTCAATAACTCCGCTCGGTGGTCCAGTACTGAAAGACTCCCACTGCTCATCATCCCAGATAATATCCTTTTACGAACTTGAACTTTAAGCCTCTCATTCCTTTCAGCCTCACGCTAGAAATGCTCACTTGATGCTAACGCCGAAGGCTTTGTGCTCTAGTGTACTGGCTAAAGTGGTAAATTACCAATGGATTGGGGAAATACAATGTAAAAACAGGAGGTAGAGAGAGTGAGAGGGTATGTTTTCCATAGAAATGTCACATTTATAGACTGGAAAATAGCTGCAGAGTGACTTCACTGCATTCTTCCATTTTTACACTTTCCCAAAATGTATGGCCCTCTCATCGAAGGTGAGCGGGGCTGCCAAAGTGGCTGCTGGTTCACCGCTTGTGGGCTTCACACTGAGTCCCAACAGTGGCAGAAGCAACCAGAAAGATCATAAATGAATCGTCCGGTCATCCAAAGAAACACTAACAAAACACACGGGGTTGTAGATTGCCACGTCTTGAACATGCCCTTGTATGTTTGTCCACACTTGCGCTGGTAAGCCACGTTAAATAAATGTGGACTGTGGAAACCTCAATGGCCTAAACCCACTACTGGTGTGTAAACACTGAGGTGGCATTTTGTGATACCAACAGCAGCCACTTCACCTCCCAGGTGCCAGGACTCATTTTGCTCGGTCAGACCTCAAAATGCTGCTGGCCGTAAAAGCATTTGACGTGCAGTGAGGTGTTTGGGGTGAGTCTGAGCCACAGTGTTTACAAACTGATGTGTCACTTGGCAGTGGCACTAACGTAGGAGAGCTGCTCCATCCCACCTCATTCCACCTCACTCATCTGCTGCTGCTGCTGCTGCTGTGTGGGAATGAAGGGAAGCAGTAGCCTGGAACTGAGTGGCACATCAAACAGTGTCATTAAAAAAACCTGCACAAGGCCTCTTGTGTGTCTCTTGCGTGTGTGTGTGTGTGTGTGCGTGTGTGTGTGTAGCTGGAAACTGGCCCACAACACCCTCCGAACCTGTGCCACTCCAACTCCATGACCTTATAGCGCACACAAAAAAGATAGACAACCTCCCAAAATGGCAAACGAAACGCATGGCGCAGACTAAACACAGATCGCCTGGCCCTTGTTAGTCGCACTCTGCCAGCATAATGCACTTTACTTGATCTCAGTCTCTGTTATTTGTAAGCGTGGAGCTGGTGTGGATATATGGATTGGGTGTCTTGGCGGTGGAAAAAGAGGCACAGTGACATTTTGAGGTTCAGAGGTTGGCAAACGCTTGTCATTTCATGCCAGTCACTGTTTGCTTTGGAATTCAAGAACAGTTTAAAGTTGCTAAGTGAGATAAACACTGTAGCATTAAGCCAAAAATAGTAGGAATTCTGTTTCTAGCTCTTTATTAGGGGACAGAGTTGCATAAAATCTGTCAGTACTAACTTTAAAGAAGTGCACATTTGTAGTATTCCAGTAATGACACGCAACAATTATGTTTAAAGTCTATGGTTAAGTACTGTGGCAGTCTTAGAGAATTTTCCCCCAACGCAATCACTTATTGGCTTTTGCCATGATGGGCTCCACTTCACAGCACCAGGGACCACCCAATGTGAGGTCTGCACCGTCTTAAAAAACACCTACTTTTTCTTCTTAGTGCTTATTTAGATTCTAGGGGATGAAATTGTTTTCAATGTGCCTGTTGAACGTGTTTGACATACTAAATACTATGGTGAGCTGTTAGCGTACACCTAAATGGCCTCCTTCTTGCCCGAGAGTACGTACAGCTACTACCCAGAAAATTAGAATATCCTGAAAAAGTTGTTGTATTTCTGCAATTCAACCTAAAAGGTGAATTTGACATATTATATAAAGGAATAATATGCAAATCAATATATTTCAAGTTTTTATTTCTTTGGATTTTGCTGATCAGGTCTTGCAGCTTAAAAAAACCCTCAACTTTTATGATAATTTTCTGAGATTGTGGGTTTGTGGTTTTAATAAGCTGAAAATCTCAATCAGCAAAGTTAGAACAAGGAACTGCTTGAGATGTCAATTTACGTGTAATGGCTCAATAAAATTTGTTGGTTTCATCTTTTATGTTAAATTGCCAAAATAAAACTACTTTTACTTAGTACCTGTATATCTGTAGTGGCTCCTGCTTGTTTGCTCCCCGTCCTTGGTAACTGATCACAGTACGGGTTGGTTTTGCGGGTTTGGTTCAGTCCCTCAGAAATTGTGATGCTACTGCTAAATTTGACCATGATCTGAGATGCTGCCATGATGTCCTTACCTTCATGCTATTCCCTCAAAAGTCACTATTTTCACTTGTCCCACTGATCTAGATCTAGATGGCTACCTGTTTCTGAACCCATTGAAGGTCCCTTGTGTGTGTTGAGGCCTCACACCCAACTGTTTGGCTTGGCAGCGTTGGAAGCGCCTGGATTTCTTCCCGTTCTCGCCATACCACACACTTAACATCCAGTCTCCCCCCTCGTTGGAATAATATTATAGAATTGCTGAAACCCCCATTCATCCCGTGATGAAACTTTGCCATGTAGCCTCCAATCCTGATTCCAGATTAGCTGATGGCTGACGGCACAGGAATCTCTTTTCGGCTCACAGTTCAAAGTGGATTGTCTTTGCTTAGGTTTGGCTCTTTTGATGACTGGCCAACCATTGTCCCCGTCGATGATTTGCCATTAATCAGGATCAAAGTATAAAAGAATTACACTCAAATTGAAACAGAAACAAAATCTTTCAATTCAATCTCCAGTCCATTCAACAAGCACAGTTGGACCATAGTTGTCTCATTGGCTTCACTACCAAGCAGAGTAGTTTGTTTGAAACACCAAGTGGTAAAATAGGCTAGACAAGACCGTTCTGGTCTATTTCTCAATATCAAATTGAACACATGTGCACAGTATGATGTGAATCAGACTTTGCACACACAAAAAGTGACTAAATTTTTGCGGGCTGCCACATCGTTGTGGCAGGATTCCGACTTCTGCGCTCAGCAGTAGAAGAAATGATGTAGGTTGAAAGCCCGGCAGCCTGTGGCGACGATGATTGGTGTTCGCTGTGGTTTGTTTTGTCATTCAACCCTGAAGTTCACCCACATGTTCCCTCTTCTGTCTTCTCCAGGACTTGTGAAGGGCAGAATATCAAATATCGCACATGCAGTAATGCGGTAAGTTCAGCCAACTCATCTCTATGTAACAGATGTCAGGAGAGCTTTTCAAGTGGTCGCTATTGAAACGGACTGATAAAGGCAGGTTGTGATTTAGAGACTTATCGTGGTGGAACTGTGAAAATATGACCAAGGTTGATTGAGAAGAAACAGTATATGGTATTTCAGGCAAACTGTGTGTGTCCTTCCATTCGGTGCACCTATACCTGCTTTGACATTCAGCAGTAAACCTGAAAAAAACAAACCCTCAACTAAGATTTTTTTGGGAAACCTTGATTTGCTTTTTCTTATCCTCAGGACTGTCCCTCAGATGCAGGCGACTTCCGTGCCCAGCAGTGCTCGGCTCATGCAGACGTACGATTCCAGGGTCAATACCACGAGTGGCTACCAGTGTACAATGACCCGGAGAATCCCTGCGCTCTCAAGTGCAAAGCCAAGGAGTCGGACCTGGTGGTGGAGCTAGCTCCCAAAGTGCTAGATGGGACACGCTGCTACACTGAGTCCTTGGACATGTGTATCAGCGGAGCCTGCCAGGTTGGAGTCAGAGTCCCAGAGCTCACATTTATTTCTTTAGATTGTACAAGAATTTTACTGTTTGGAAATTGGTTGCGTTTTGAGGTTTTTATCACGGACACCCAAGATGGGTTTTGGATCAGTGGCAATTTAGAAAAAAATATATCTTCAATCTCCTTGAAAGAAGTTAGCCAGGCAGTCTTTGCTATTTGAACAAGCAAACATATTTTTAGTCACCTAATATGCAAGATCCTGACCTCAGATTTGCAAGTGCAGAACCAAAACAGCCACACAAAGAATATTTTCAGCTGTTTGGTGATGTTGTTCTCCTGCATCAACAAACAAGAGACTGTGTGGCTGTGTACGACATTAACGTCACCACCATCTGTTGGACACATGAATACACAATAAGAATTGTGTTAAAGATCCAGCATCTGACTGACAGTCCAGGAAGTCGTTAACGATGCATTTTCTCGGTTGAGTGAAGTTCGGTCCCTCGTGTGCGCTGTGGTTTGGGTTTTTCTTACTGACCGAAAACTCAAAAAAAGAAACCCTCAGTCAATCAAGTGTGGTTGTTCACAGGACACGATGGCAATCAAAGGTTGCACTGCTGTTTGTCTGTCTCTTATGTCAGAGATGAAGTGAAGAAGTAAGGTTATGTTTTTGAGATTTGCATGTGTGTGATTGTAGATTGTCGGCTGCGATCATGAGCTTGGCAGCGCAGCCAAGGAGGACAACTGCGGCGTCTGCAGCGGCGACGGCTCATCCTGCAGACTGGTGCGAGGACACTACAAATCCCAGCACAATTCAGGAAAAAGTAAATAATCCTGTGTTGTTTTTCTTGTGGGGAAAAAGCCCACAGAACACCCCGGTGGCTGGTTGCGGTACTGCTTATGAGCCAGTCTACCCCAGTCTATAAGACGTTAGCAGACAAGCCAACTGAAAACTCTAATTGGAAAAAAAAAATTTTTTCACAAGGTGATAATCATCACTGCTTCCCTTCATTCTTTCCACACATCGGGCTGCTGTTTGTTTCCGTATTAGTTTTTCTTTACATTTGGATTTCAGTAAGTCATGTGAGAGGCTGGTGGTTGACAGCTGAGCAGGTTCGTAGTTTACCGACTCCACTCTACTTTATCTTCCTCCAGCTGAAGACACTGTGGTCGTCGTTCCCTACCGCAGTCGTCACGTTCGTCTCGTCCTGAAAGGTCCAGATCACTTGTGTAAGTCCTGGTAGGTCCAGGGTATGCCCCCACCACCCATCCCTGTTTAAAAAAATAGACATGAGAGATATTTTATATGGTTGTTAAACACTAGAGTTCTAGCAAGACATGGTCATCAGGCATGTCATTCTTGTTCAACCTGCTCGATAGCAAATTCTGCCAAGTGATTCAGTTCCAAAGAACACATCTCATTTCGAGCTCTGCCACTCAAACGTTTTGGTCAGAGCAGAAAGAAAACCTGACAAAGTTGTTTTATTTCTGGCCCTTAAGAAACGGCAGGCTTCCTGCAAATGTAGCCCAAGTAGAAAAGCAATGGCACCCAACTCCCACGATGTATATTTATACATACACATATATATATATATTTATTTTTATTTAATTTATTTATTTTCTGAATGCATTTTTTGTCAATATGAAATACTTCCCCTTGCCTGTTTTTGGCCGATGGCAGCAAATGACAACCATCTGTTTGTGGACAAAGCAGCTGCTTGTTTCAGTTTCCCTGTTGTTCTGGTGTCCAAAATAGAGGAAGATGTCAAACACATAACCATTTTAATCGCCAATAATACAAAATGAAGGTGAAACATGTAAAAACAACAACAACAAAAACTGCAACAATCTGAGATTTGTTTCATTTGTCAACTGTGATTTTACAATGTCATTTTGTCTGGACTCACTGATTTAATTTATCTCCTACATCTCCTTTTAGATTTCTGATTTAATTGATGATTTTGCCTGTGATGCTGCAGCTGCCTGCTTTTCCCTCTGCAGACGTGGAGAGTAAAACTCTCCAGGGGGTCAGAGGTGAGCTGTTGCTGGACTTGTCAGGTCAGCACCAGCTGGAGAACACCACTCTGGACTTCCAGAAGCTCTCAGATAAGGAGATCTTGAGAATCGCCGGCCCCCTGGGAGCGGACTTCACAGTCAAAGTAAGAGCTCAACACGTCGTTAAAGCTGCACCATCCCCACTTTTTCCAAGCGCGTGAATGTCTCGGACTTTGCAGGGGATTTTGATGAATGGAGGTTGTCAAAAATTATAACAGTGTGCAGTTTGATTTATTACGTATTCACACATCATCTGGCCTTCAGTCAACAAACTCTGGGAGAGTAGCACCAGCAAGAAAATATTTCCTAAAAAAAAAAAACTTGAGAAACCCTCCAATAAAATGCAGTGATTTGGCATTGTCCCACTAAAACCATTCAGTTTTATCTTATCTGAATAAAGTTAATGTGCCAAATTGTTATTTCTGATTACCAACCCCAACTGTAAACTACCAGAGTGTTTCACTGTGAGACATGATGACAGATGCTGTTGGGGGAGGAAGTGTTTTACTCCTGTTAGCCAATGACAACACTTGCGCTGCTTTAAGTGTTTATGCTTTGCTGACCAGATGCCTGCAAAGGTTTAATAAAGTGACAACTCTGTATGGAAGCCAATGGCAGTTTTCTGAAACTGGATGTAGTCATCCGTCTCAAAGGCTATTGAAGCAAAATCCAAGTGGCGGCGCTCGACTCACTTCAGACTGAAACAACAACAGATGTGTTGAGCCAGCCCTGGTTTCCATAGTTACAGTTTTCCAGCGGCGCAGATAGCGTGGTCCAGTACATCTTTTACCAGCCCATCGTCCACCGCTGGAGAGAGACCGACTTCTTCCCCTGCTCCGTCACCTGTGGAGGAGGTGGGTCACAGCTACGCTTGACTTTTTCTCTCACTAATATTAATGGAAAAAATTCTAACCTTCCAACGCAGCTGGATGGCTGAGATTATAAATCTGAATTCTCCGTGATCCATCTTGAAAAGCTCAGCTTCTAGCGAATTGGATTATGACCAAACCAATCAGTGGGCTCTGTGGGTAAAGAGGCAGAGTTTCAGCCATGGTTTATTCCATTGGCTATATAAAGATGGACAAAGCTTCCGGTTTCAAAAGGGATGCCAATGTGGAAGTGCCAGAATCTGTATTCAAATGTCTGGCCAGCAGGGACCAACCATAAATGGTTGCAAAAAGACTCAAAATCACTGGCTGTCTATACCTTAAAGGACTAAAATACATACCTTTACAAACTGGTTCAATTTTCTGTTGGTCGAAATCACTTAAAAATCATTAAACGGGCCCTAATGTCCATTTAGTTTGTTTCAATACAAACCGAAAGCTCAAGAAGCTGTGAAAAAATGTGTATACAAGAAATCAATGCGTGATGTCCGTCCAGCCTTATTACAATCAATGGTTTTGTCCATACAAAAACAGAAGGCAACTGCTTGCTTGTAAACAATGACCGCTGTTAGATTTGTCAGAATTGGCCAACATTTCCTGGTTAAGAAAAGAGAAGGAATGACACCAATAGTTTTTCTCCACAACTTCCCTTCTTTAGCTTGAGTTAGAACGCCTCAGACACTTTATTCAAACGCAGCCGGTTACGCCGGTTCACTTCACTGCCTCACTCTAGTCGGTTGCTGGCCTCTACCGCTGCAAACTGGATGCACTGGTGGGGAGAAAATTTGATTGGTCTGCTGCTTTGATGCAGCAGGTTTATTCAGTAACCATGAAGTTTCATCTTGATGGGTTTCCCCTTTTTAACTTTTCTTTCGTATGTTTTGGTTTTGTATCCCTTTTATTTTCTCATTTTCCTTCATGTTCGAATTAAATAAATAAATAAATAAAATAAAATCAATCAAATCAAATAAATCCTGCTGGTGAGAATCTGCCCTGTCATGTTGAGATAATTCAATGTTGTGCAGGCTACCAGCTCACCTCGGCCGAGTGCTACGACCTCCGCAGCAACCGGGTGGTGGTGGACCAGTACTGCCACTATTACCCTGAGAACGTCAAGCCCAAACCCAAACTTCAGGAGTGCAACATGGAGCCCTGCCTGGCCAGGTGATAGAACCGCACTGCCAAACTTCACCAAGTCTTTGCCCATCGAGTCGCGCCCTAAGTCTTT
Organism: Nelusetta ayraudi; assembly: GCF_046127955.1. NCBI lineage: Eukaryota > Metazoa > Chordata > Actinopteri > Tetraodontiformes > Monacanthidae > Nelusetta > Nelusetta ayraudi. The sequence continues at coordinate 19,811,933 of NW_027466092.1, forward strand.
TCACTCCTCTGCCCTCTAGCGACGGCTACAAGCAAATCATGCCGTACGACCTGTACCACCCGCTGCCCCGGTATGTCACAGATCAAATGTTCGGCCACCTCTGCCATGTCAACTCTCTCAGCTAGCCTTTTTCTCTTTTTAATCTCAGTTGGGAGAGCAGCCCGTGGACAGCCTGCTCCACCTCCTGTGGCGGCGGCATCCAGAGTCGCTCCGTGTCCTGTGTGGAGGAGGACATGCAGGGAGTCATCACTCCCACGGATGAGTGGAAGTGTCTGTACTCACCAAAGACGCCCATCCTGCAGCCCTGCAACGCCTTCGACTGTCCCGTGTGGCTGGCGCAGGAGTGGTCGCCCGTAGGTGCCCGTTTCTTGATTTTTAAAATGTCTGCATGGAAACTTTCAGCTGGGGAACAACACAACATACCTATTTTGAATCCCCAGAAAAAGGATTTATGATTGTTCTTCTCAAAGTGCAAAACAAATTTTCACTTGAAAAACTTTGGCTTGTTCAAAATTCTTGGTCCAAACATGAATGCTTTGTTCTCGTCAAAAAGTGTTTAGAAGAAAAACACATTTTATTTTAGCTACAAGAGTTGGAAACAGTGACAGTTCTGAGCCCAGCCCATGTTCGACGTACACCAGTGTGACACACATGAAATCTGGATTTCCACAGCAGATAAACATTTCTCTTCCCAATGGCTCAGTGAGAGAGAAGGAGAAAGGTGCTTTGACAGAATTAATTGGGATATTTACACTGTGCTTTTCATGTTTTTCTTAATTCAACCTTCCAAAAGCAAACGCAACCTGGCAACACTCTTCATCATCAAACGCACCATAAAAAACACACAAGACCTTAATTTAAGGCCAAACTCGAGCAGAACATGTGGATCTGCTGCTTGCTGTGTTAGATGAACTTCCCTGTGATTTTGCTGTTGACCGCTCATTGCAGCCAGTGTTATCCCTTTATCCCTTCCGTGAGGAGCTTTCTGCTAAAACCTGAAGCTAATGTTGAACAACATTGAAAGTGACGGAGTGAAGTGTTGTGTTTCCACCAGTGCACGGTGACCTGTGGCCAGGGTCTCCGCTACAGGGTGGTGCTGTGCATCGACCACAGAGGGCTTCACGCCGGTGGCTGCAACCCCACCACCAAACCCCACATCAAGGAGGAGTGTCTGGTGACCGTGCCCTGCTACAAACCCATAGGTGGGGCTTTTTTTAATTGTGATGTTTCCACCTTGGGTCAAATTCTTAACTGAAGCAGCCAGAGGAAACACCCATCAACATGTCCCTTCTGGGAAACTTCCTGCAGACACGCTGCCAGTGGAGGCCAAGCCTGTGTGGCACAAGCAGGCCATTGAACTGGACGAGGAGACCGTTGTCACAGAGGAGCCAACGTGAGTAACACATACGGTACTACTGACGCTACTGAACATGTATGCTTTCTATATTAATGCATTTGCGGACATTTTTGTCTGTAACTTCTTGCAAAAAGAACCAACAGTTTGGTTGAAACCAGGAGCAAAAGGCAAAAAATACTGTTTTTTCCATGTCTATGGGAATTTGGCTGAATAAGATGGCCAATTGCCTGTTATTCAGACACTTAGCTGATGGAGAAACTCAACCTGAGAGAATCTGTGGCTGTCAAATTGTTGCAGTCAGCCTCCGTTTACAGCAGCTTGTCGTCATAGTGCTTTGCAGCTCTTGACCCTGTGTTTTCTTTGACGTCTTCTGTGAAGTATGCATCATGGGTGGCCAGTCTGACGTGGTGGCAGTACAGCACAGGCGCCAACACTGTCACCAAAGATACTTTGGATACTTTGTGTTTATGCTTCGTGAAGACTCGATGGAAGCTCAGAATTAGCGGCTGCCAGGTCGGTTAAGGTAAAATGTGAGGTGAAAGCAGGACTTTGTTCAGCTGCCGACCACCAGTGCTGCATCAGATTCCTTACATGATCCAGATGTTCCTGCACAACATTTGAACTGGACTAACACAGAATGTCCTTCGAAGATGGACAGTGTTTGGCGCCTTGCAGGACTCGTATCAGCGACCGTGCAGAAGCCTACTCCAAACATCTGCTCCTCTGGCTGATTGAAAGAAACATAGAAAGAACACCAACTCATATCGCTTTGGAAAAAAAAAGTCTTTCCTCCGAGCACATAAGTGTCCGTGTAGTCATGCACCAGCCAACATCAATATCTGCCTACCATATGGGGCTGCATCATGGATGGGAGAGGAAAGAGGAGGAAATTCCATTGTGAGACTTACTGCACCTCCACCACCAGGCCCTGAGCCTGACTTAAGCCCTGCCTGAGAAAAATCAAACCATGCGTCAAGCATGGCCGGGTCCGCAACTTCTCCCATTGATGGATGTACAGTATAATTGACATCCTTAAGTGTCGGGACGCTGTTGAACTGTGCGTCGAGATCCTCTTTTTTAGTTAGTTTCATGTAATTACCAGTTCCTCAATGATGGAGCAGGTGCCACTGTTGTGGTGGGACCCATTTAACTCGCAAGAAAGACGGGAGAATTCTGCATTTTGGTCCAAGTTAGTGTGCTACATTGATGATAATGATACACAGCAATATCATTGCTATGATAAGTACTTTATCTGGATATCTACTTCACCTGGATCTACCATTGTCTTGAATTTGGCAGAGACTTTCTCAGTCCGACTGGCGCGGATTTCAGTCACAACATTGCTTCACTTGCGTCACTGGTTTGGCCAACTTTCCAAACGTGTCTTGCAGTAGCCTTCCTCACCACTGGAGGCATTAGTTCGATATCCCCTTGTAAGAACGTCTTTGTTTCAACTACACCCTTAATCTTAGCCAAATTTCGATGAAATTAAATAATCAAAGTTTGAAAGTATTCTTATGTTTGGTTTCATTCTTCTTCCTCTTGACCTCAATCCTGTTCTTTCACCCCTGATCTCATCATAACAACCCTGATCAGGCTGCAGAGCTTTGTCAAGAGCTGATTTCGATTCCTCCCTGCTAGTAGAAGGCCAGCTACGCCCTCTGCTGATTGTGCTAACAATCATTGTTTTCACAAGCTAACAAACTCCAAACAGTCGGCAGCCTCTTTGTTGCTAAGATGACCCCGGCCTCTTCAGAGGAGCCTCGATATTCCTGCTGCATTTCTCATGCTTTAGATGTGCTACATATTTAGACGCCGTCCTTCTGCCAAAAGCAACAGTGGTGAGCTCAGTCCTCGACAGGACAGCTGCCGAATGTTGTAAACATTTTGGGCCGCCTCCAGCCGCTGTAGTCACGGTCAGGTGCTGGGAGAGATACATGGAATAGCACCCTTGCGGAAAGCAGAAGAAAGACAGCGGGTTCGGATGAAACTGCCTCTAAACCCTCTCACCTTGTGACCAGGAGTTTGAGCAAAAGTGAGTTTCTTAGTAAAATATCATCTCGTGGGGATGGCTCCTGTCCTTGCTGTCTTTAAAATGCTGATTTAAATGGGGAATCACATAATCGCATGAGCACAGTTTAATCCATCTTTTCTGGCCTCTTAAATTCTAAGATCTGAATGTTGATGGATGCTTTCATAAACACCACATGACGGTGAGATTTCCTCCAAAGATCAAAGACTTTCACGTTCGCCAACTTGTAAAACTTCCATTTCCCCAAAAAGTCAATGTGTCAATTAAATGTCGAGATCAAGAGGATTTCAGACATATTTCTGCCCAACACTTTCCTGTTTTATTGCCTCTCCCACATCCGTCGGCTCCGTCTGTGGATCTGATCCTTCGCCCAGCCTTCAGGCAGTCGTGATCGGGACGTTTCTTCATCCCTGATCCATTATTTAATGACGACAGATGCTGTCGTGACAGCTGTTTCTCCGTGAGTGGATTTCCCTAACGTGAAACAGCTGTTCAATTAAGCACAGAAAGACTGCTTGTAATCAATACATGAATAAAAGGTGGATGAACTAACAGTTTGCACGTTTCTATCTGGCTCTTAATGAATAGCAAATGTAAAAAAAAATGTTTATTTGCATTTGTTATTCAGAATGGAGACATTTTTGTTGATTTGCTGGTGTTTATCGTGTTGGCCTCTTCCTTCCTCAGCTTCATCACGGGTCCCTGGCAGACCTGCAGCAGGACGTGCGGTGCCGGGACCCAGCGCCGGAGCGTCAAGTGCCAGGTGTTGCTCTCCTTCTCCCAGACGGTGGCCGACCTGCCCGACGATGAGTGCGACGGGGTCAAACCCGCAGCCAGCCGGCCCTGCTACCGAAAGCCCTGCTCCGGTCGTCACGGTGACGGACAGGATGGCAGCCAGGAGGAGGACGAGGAGGAGACGTATGACCGAGAGGAGCTCCACGACTGGGAGTACGACGGCTTCACGGAGTGTTCAGAGAGTTGTGGTGGAGGTAGGGGGCGCCAGCGTTGCCGGAATTTGTTGTTCCCGTCTTTGAAAAGTTGTATTGTGAAATCTTTTTAAAAAGATGAACAAAGATGGTTGCACAACCTTCCACACAGTATTAGTCATTTTTTTTGCATTATTTTCCATTCAGCAGTTTAAAGCTACACAAGGAGCTCGACGGTCCTGCTTTGGAAGGACTTCATCTGCTTAACGTGGTCACGGTGGCATCTGGTTTCATTTAGTCTCATTTCTGGAAAGTAGAAGGAAGAAGCGTCTGTTTGTATTCATGGCAATTAGCTGCATGACAGAGAAGTGTTATCAGCGGCGTGCTAATAGCTAATAACTGCTCCCTGGTCTTTGCCATCTGATCATGGTAAAGCCAAGTTTTCTGAGGGGGGGGGGGGGTCAACCCTGTGAGAGTTCATCTTCACATCGTCAGTGTTCCAGTCTTTTGGATGGAGCCCAAACGCACTGTTGGCCCCTCCACTGAGCCCTGGTGTTCATACGGACCATCACAGTGCTAACCGGTGACCTTATGTCAGCGGCTAGCTCACTCCGTGCCTTCGATTATGGGAGGGGAAGCTCCCGAGGTTCGCCCTGTCCACTCTGATGTCACCACCTCAGCGGCGCTCCGCCAGAGACGCTTTCCCAAACATCCTGCCAGCTTTCGTCAGGCTCCCGCTTTAATCTCCTCGAAACTGTGAGCTAAGCCGTGTTCCCGTGTGCCCATGTATTTAACTTACAATCTGCCCGTCTGACTTTGGCTGTCGTCCTCATCTTTGTATATTTGTGCGTGTGCGTGCTCCCTTCCAATTGGGGATGATTACAGGCCAGCGATCGGGTGTCATGCACACGCCCCAAGTGATGGTCCTGTGAACCATCACGGCGTGTTTGAGGCGCCGCCTCCACTGTTACTGTCCCCAGCGTCGGCTGGCGAGCCGGCACATTTATGTCTCGTCGCTGTTAATGTGACTTGACGTCGCACCCTCAGCGTTGCTCCCAGCCGAAGCCGGCGCTCCAGCAAGCGCTTTCACTGTTTTGATGTTTCATGTGAACTTTCACACACAACCGCTGCGGGACCCTTATATCTGCCTTGGGGGTTTTGTGATTTGTACATTTTCAACTCTTCCAACTCTGCCTGCACCCAAAAACCACCAACTCACTTACTGCTCGTTGGCCTTGAATGAGTCATCCTGAGACATCCAGTGAAAAGACCCTGAGCGAAAAGCTCACAGCTCCTTGTAAAGTCCCACATGTGTGTGTTGTCGATGTGGTCTAATTCCAGGCGTGCAGGAGGCGGTGGTGATCTGCCTGAACAAGCAGACCCGGGAGGCAGCAGACCAGAGCCTGTGTGTGAGCTCCCGTCGACCTCCACAGATTCTTCAGGACTGCAGAACCCAGCCGTGCCCACCAAGGTACGCTTAAAAATCTTCCAAACCAAGATCGTTTTAATTTGTTCTTTGTCTAAAGCAGTTTGCGCTTTAAATTGTCTCGGTACCATAAAAAGGTTTGGAGGAAGTGTGTTTTGGGAACAAGAATTTGGCTGCAGGAAACGGTAATTAAAGACAGGACTGAAATCTGGCCGTGTGCATTATTAGAAATGCCAAGATTTGAACCTCCTGAAACACGGAATTTATGGCGCTGCGTCATGCATGTGCCTTTTCCTGGGGCCCGATGCATCCCCACGTCCTCACACCTGGAAGTGTTTAGCTGTCAGGCTAGGAAAGAAGAAGAAGAAAAAAAACAGCCATGCTTCACACTTGTTGAATCCGTCACTGTCTGCTAATTAGTGGTTGTGTACAAATAGGTCAAAATACTTTTAATCCAGCATGTAATCCCTTCCTCTCCAACCTCTGGGGCCCATTAAATCATCATTCAGTTCAAATGAGTCCAAGAGATACTGAGGCTCAGTGACAGAGACGGATTGTTGAACCACTGTGAGTGGGAAATTAATCCGGTGGGGCAGATAGTGGATCTGTGCTGGAATTTTGCACAATGGTCATCCTATGATGATGGTGGAATGATGGTTTTTTTCTCTGGAGTGTGACCGAAAATAAAGAATCCACTGCAGCTCCACCTCAAACCTTCCACTTCCTACAACAATCCAGCTTTTATCAACAAACTTTCCTTTCAAGATGAAGATGTGAAGTTTAAGCAAATTACATTATTTCAAAGCCCCGTATTACATATGTGTTTTGGACCATGGTATCGAGCAGAGGAACACCACACCACGAATCATCCAGTAAACTCCAGTAATCAGCACATTTAGTGATCTGTTTACAGCCTCCTGCAAAAACACTGGGTTGCAGCTCCCTGGTAAAAATGATGCTTTGTTGGTCCTTTGCCACACCTGGAAGAGGGCAGTCCCTCTAGGGATTACCACTATTGTTGTTGCTAACCTGGGAGAGGTATCTGTGAGTGTTTTTGTGACATTACAAAGGGCAGATGTGCCAAAAACAAAACCCACTTCTGGTAAGTTGAGCAAGCAGGAAAGTCAAACAAAAATATACATAATTAGAAAACCTTGATAAAAGTTGTGCCAGAAGGCCGTCACTCGAAACACGTGGCTTCTTCCTCCACGTATTACACAAATCCTTCCTAACATCCTAATTTATATACTCATTTACCCCATTAGGCTCGCTAACAGCAATCTTGTGTTGAGTTGTGCTCATCATCTGTGCGGAGTAAAAAGGATAAAAACAGGGCCCTATGAGATTGAATCAAAATCTTGGCCGAATGATAAACGATAGTCTTCTGTGTGAAGGGACCCCTGAAATTACTGTAATTACCCTCTAGGGATTTTAAATATCCTTCTTGAATTTAAAGTTGAATCTACTCAAATGTCTTGCTGTTAGGAATTGTTAACCCTATAAAAGATTTTCCAAAAACTTTGAGTCAAGATAAAAAAAAATAAAATAAAAAAAACTTGGCAGTTGATGTACAATGTTTGAAACGCGAAATTCAAACCGTCTTTTTTTTCCCACAGGCAGCACTCTCTCCAACTTAAAAAAACAAAAAACACTGAATTTTAAAACAGCTCACTGACACGTTTAACATTAGAGCTGAACCACAGATGAACGGGCGGGATGTTCACGAGTCATACCTTTCAAGTTAACACCTTGTGCGTCGCTGGTGCTGCGCCGCTCGTGCTGCTGTCAGAAGGAGCGGAGGCTTGCCGCCAGCTCTTTCTCCTGTTTTTCCAGGGGTTGAATCTTGTTTTCAGGCACAACAAACTCTGCGTTGGATTTGTTTCCTTTGGCCCTTTGCTCGCTCCCTGAGGCCCCCTCACCCTCCCATATTGAGCTACACTCTTTGGATCCTGTTCCATCTAAAGGGAAACAGCCATAAGATTTGGCTTGTACCTGCGCTGTCAGTGCAGGAACGAGCCTCATTCCCGATTCTCCCCAGTCGCTGCACCCTTGGGTAAATATGAGTTTGGAAACATCACCTCGTCCATCAGGCGAGCGTTTGGTCAGCACTTGGAGATGCGTACGAGGCGCCACATAACCGTCAAGATTGCAATAAATTGCTCAGCAAACTTTGATGCTACAGTGATCGCCCTGTTCAAAATTGTGTCGGACAACAGAATTAATAACAGTTCGAGGAGGTCAGCGGGAAACGTGGACACCATGGGGATTTCTCACATATCAGTAAATTTAGAGGGAGATCAAGTGTTTGGTAGCCAGGATTCGGCCTGTGAATCACTCTTTACATTTCCACTTGTATTCACTTTCACGAATTTCACTTTCATGAATTTGCGCGTACATGAGGCTGCCAGAAAGGCCTCTCGTGGGCTCGATTTGAAAACATCAAGCACTTGGAGTGAACTCCCCTTGACTGCACTCTTTTTAATGATTGGATAATGGACTCCTTGTGGCGGCAAGGGGTAAAAGTTGAACCATTTTGATGTACGACGGTTTTATGATAAATCCCCTGTTTGGCAGGTGGGACACTGGAGAGTGGAGTTCCTGTTCTGCAACCTGTGGGGTTGGTCTGATGACCCGGACAGTGGCGTGCACTCACCAACCCTCCCGGAGCAGCAACCGCACTCAGGTTTTGAGGGATGAAGACTGTCAGAGCCCAAAGCCCAGTCCAGTCCAAGCCTGCAACCGCTTTGACTGTCCTCCCTTGTGGGAACCGCATGACTGGGGAAAGGTGAGGTGTCCACCATAGGAATGGGTGACCCAAGCAAATATGGCTAATTCCATCCATGAAACCGCTGTATCCTTGTGGCTGCAGTGCTCGCGCAGCTGTGGTGGAGGATTTCAGCGGAGGCAGGTCCTGTGCAAGCAGCGGCTGGCAGATGGCAGCATCCTGGAACTGCCTGACACCTTCTGCCCATCGAGGAGCCCTGCAAGTCAGCAGACCTGCGCCAGGATGGACTGCCCACCACAGTGGGTCACGACTGACTGGTCACAGGTTGGTTTCTCATTAAGTGCTAATGCAAGGTGGTGGAAATTGGATTTGTACAGTGGAGAGTAGTTATAAATCCCACAAGAGGCAGGGGTGGGCTGCCATGGTGTCATGCTCAGGAATGCATCTGTTGATCCACTGCATCGTTGTGTCTCATATTGTTGCAATGATCTGTCATCCAGTGCTCAGTGACTTGTGGGAACGGCATTCAGAGGCTGCAGACAGTCTGCATGAAGCAAGCAGAAGATGGAAGGCTCCTGACCGTGGACCCAGAGAATTGTTCCTTGATTGCACAGCCGACCAGAATCCGACCGTGCTCTCTCCGGCTGTGTGAAGGTAAGAGATCCCTGTCTGCATGGATGGATTGTGCCATTTTGAATAATTATGAATGTGTGAATGAAACCAAATGATGGAATGGAGACAATGTTCAAGATATTTATTTGTTCTGACAGACTTAAGCAAGCCTGACCCAACCATACTGGCCCAGAGGAAGGTGTACATCCAGTGGAGGAAGGGCAAAAAGTTGCAGTTGGTAGTTGGAGGCTATGCCTATGTTCTCCCCTGGACGCCCGTGGTCCTTCGCTGTCCCACTCGTCACTTTCGTAAGGGATACATACAATGGTTAAAGGATGGCAGACCCTTGGTTGGCCTACAACACCTCTCCATAACACCTCAGGGCTCTGTGAAGATTCAGCAGGTCCGGGCCTCTGAAGCAGGAATATACACATGCATCGCAGGTTCGGCTCGGGAGCATCTCGTCCTGCAAGTGATTGGCAGCAAGCAGAAGCTCTCTGCTCCAGAGTTGTGGCACCAAAAGGAAGAAGTGAGATCTCAGGAGCCACCCGTCCCCCTCAACCAGTATGACAACATTGTTGAGCAGTTGCTTAAACTCAAAGGCTCTCTCCAAGTTGAAAAAGACGCAGATGATAGAGTACACTCCACCCTGAAGAACAGGGGGCCTTCGGACGACGAGAGCTCAGAACTTTCACACCTGTTTGTCTTCACCATTGATACCCACAGACTGGATGAGGTCATGCGCAGCCTCTTTGAAGGCCTTGGAGGACCACAGGGGGAACAAATCATTGCACGGCTGCTCAGTGAGCTCGCTACGACACGGAGTGAAACCAATGAGTCTACACTCCATCCTCCGGAACGTATGGAATCCTCTACGCAGGGTCCCCTTCTCTACAAGCCAAATGGCAAAGAGCGCCCACCGAGGCCAAAACGCCCAGTGATACTCCAGTGGCCCAGGAAGGTTGACACTACATCACCATCTGACATGATAGTAAATGTTGGAGCCCCAGTTTTTCTGCAGAAAAGCATTTCTAGCTTGGAGTTGAGATGTGAGGCACTGGGGAATCCTGATCCAGCTAGAACCTGGACCAAGAACGGAAAAAAGATGCATTACAACAGCAGGTAGGAAATAGATCTCATTGACACTAACAGCAGCAACAGCAGCTTTTGGCCAGAATTTTCATTTGCGGGCTTGTCTTGGTGTTGGCAGAGTAGCCCTGTTGTCCAGCGGGTCACTGAAGATTCACTCTCCAAGCAAGCACGACGAGGGCCTCTACACCTGCATTGCAAGGAACCAACTGGGTTTGAAGACTGCTTCATCTTGGCTGAAGATCATTGGTAAGAGTGATAAAGGCACTAAGTTGCTATAATAATAATAATAATAATAATAATAATAATAATAATAATAATAATAATAATAATAATAATACATTTAATTTATAAGGCACATTTCAACCATCCTCAACCATCTGCCTAAACCAGTACACTTGAGGTCTACCACTCAACAAATCCCATTGAATATATGTCATATAAATCATCACATTATGCATTCCCAACAATGGTCTCTAACAGCTAGCATCTTTCAAAACAGGCTACATCTACAGTTAAACATCTAACAGCTTGCCAGAGTGTGAATGTCTGTCAGAGATAGCAAGCTTCCGCAATAAAAGTGTCTGTCAGTTTATAACTACCACTGCTAATGAATGGCTTCAACAGCTCAATACGCTAGGGCTAATGTCTGCTACACCTGGCCTATGCTTCTTCTAACCTGACTTCAGCAGCTAACAACTTCATCATGATCAATCAGTGGGGGGAATTAGCAGCTCCCTTTACTAATCAGCTAACCAATGGCTTTCATCATTAGCTGAACATCTGTCAGGGTTATATGGCATTTGTTTTTACAAAAGTAAGTATTTCACAGTTATTCCATTTCTATTGAAGCCATCTTTATTTTGCCATTACTAACTCAGTTTGTTAAGCTGGTAGTAAGCAAATATTTTTCACATATAATGGAAACCCTAGTTATAATAGAAAATGAATGAGCAATTAACCGTTAGCTAATAGTAACAGTTAAGAAGTGAAGACAAAATACCATTGGAGTAATGTAAGTGAATTTAATTTATTGAAGGAAAAGGAGAAATCTTTCATTTGATTTGTGACAGTGACAAGTTTTCTGCACATTATTAAGCTAGAGACACATTTATCTTCTAGCGTCTGGCCTGCAAACAGACACCAAACAGGAAGCCGTTGCCAGCTCACACTCTGCGTAACGCTGTGTGTCCTGTCACACTGTCCAAAGTGTTTTGTGTAGCTGTTATGTCGCTCCCTTTCTGGGAAAACATTCTTTTAAACTGAGACGCCCACAAACCCAGACACAGATTGACAAGTGGTTCCTTTACACAGTCTGGTGGCTCGTCCTGTTGAGTCACACGCTGGGAATGTCCGGATCGTGCTGCGGCTCCGATTGTCTCAGAGCACCTTTGGCCACAGTGATGCTCCAGCACATTACCTCGCTGTAGGACAGCAGTTAGAGCTTTCAGTGGGCCATAGCAGTGATCCTAACCACGGAATAGGTTTAGTAATGTCTCAGAACTTTGGAGGTATGACAAGCAAGAGAACAGAGAGAGCATGTTGAGAATTTTTGAAGTTGCTAAATACATCTGCTTTGATTTGCAGAGAGAAAACACAGATATTTGGTGTCCTCTTGGCAAAACTACAGCATCAAAACGCCACAAATGTGCAAATTAGACAGTCAGTGATTTGTTTTGAATGTCCTCTCAGGTGGTAGAGGAAGAAGCTGTGTCCAGGGTAATGGTGGCAACGTTTGCACCGAGAACACCAACAACAGCAGCCTGTCATCTGAGCCATGCCGTGGACAAGCCTGCCCCCTCAGGTGCGCTGCTGCAACTACATCTAGCTTTCTCCAGGTCAGCCTCTGATATTCCGCACCGGATTTATGCCTACTCCTCGTCTCCTCCAGGTGGCGCGCTGAGCCGTGGTCTCCCTGCTCTGCCAGCTGTGGGGGAGGGTCTCAGACAAGACGGGTCCGCTGCATCAAGGGACCAGACAGCAGGTGGAGAGAGGTGGGCAGCCAGCACTGCCTTGTCACGGGCAGGAGACCCTCCATAGTCCGGGTGTGCAACCAGCAGCCGTGTGGCCGGTGGACAACAACCCAGTGGGGGCCGGTGAGTCCGAGCGCAGCTATGATGCTCTTTCTGATCGTGCCATGGCTGTTCCTCTCTGCTCACGTTCAACCTTTCCTGCCTTTGTTTTCTAATCTGGGTGCGATCTTACCCACCAGTGTCACGGTCAGTGTGTGGGTCCCAGTTTGGCCACTCAGTACCGACACGTTTACTGCCGTGACGCCAACGCCACCAAAGTCCCTGACAGGATGTGCGGCAAGGTCCTGAGGTGAGTCCTGTGAACGGAGTCCTTTTTCAACTGCAGCACAACCAAACTAAAACCATTAATAGTTATCACCAGTGCAGCATTATTGGATCTTTTAATATCAATAGACAATCTTATTTTCTACTTGTTAATTTTTTTCTTTACTGAAAACCTACAGTGACCCTAAAGCCAAAATAATCTCCCCCTAAAATAGAATCCACTTTGAAATTAAACTCCACAGTATCGTTCAAATAGCTTCTGTTACAGGTCTCACTTAGAGATCCCGTTTTTAAGATTTTGTATCCGCTGTTAGAAAAAGAAAGAACCGGTTGAGACACTGGCGCCCGTTTCTCCACTCCAAGCCTCCTCAGCGGAATCTTTAATTCCATTACATGTGTACTTTTTATACAATATTATTTTGGCTTTTTTTTAATCTTTCACAATCAGCTTTTACACAGGAATAAACTTCTGGTCCCAGGAAAACACTTTCATTATGCTTACACGACTGTGTTTGGAAAAAAAAAATTAATTGTACTGGCTGGACATGTGCGCAGAATACGAGGCTTAGAAAGAAAAAAAACAAAACTATTTGTCCTCTTAAGGAGCTTAACATCGACAAACGGAACATTTTGCTAACAACATCTGAAAATGAATCTTTTTTACACACAAGGTATAAATGAGCTGATCTAGGAATCAGCATCCTATCTTTCTCAACGAGCCACACGAACGCGACAAGCTCGCCATTTTATAAAGCACAAGGAAACCCGGACATGTTACACAGTTTTCAATGTGGTCACAAACACTCAAAAAGTCTGGCGAACAACTCAAGATTCACTCACAGTTACACATTACAATATTAATAATCGCTACACGTAATTAAGAACACTTGAAATGAGCACCAACCTGTTAAAAAAGAAAGAACCGGTTGAGACACTGGCGACCGTTTCTCCACTCCAGCTGTGTCTCAATTCAGGGTCTGCACCCTTCGAACGGAGTGTCCTCCGTCTGAAGGAAGCGTTCTTCAAGGAGCCAGCCTAGAAGGATAGACCAAACCCCGCCTCCCCGGTAACCACGCGGGACGGTCTAGCCTTCAACGTATTTCCTTGTTGCATCACCGCCGTTCCCTCCAGCTGGCCAACCCCGGAAGTGACGTTTTTATAGTATCAAGCTAACCATTGGTTAGCCATCTAACCAATGGGAACGGCGGTGACGCAATGAGGAAATACGCCGAAGGCTAGATCGTCCTGAGTGGTTACCGGGGAGGCGGGGTTTGGTCCGTCCTAGGCTGGGTCCTCGAAGAACGCTTCCTTCAGACGGAGGACACTCGGTTTGAAGGGTGCAGACCCTGAATTGAGACACAGCACTGAGCCTCCTCAGCAGAATGAGGAAGCAACTTCAGCCCGCTCTCTAGTGACTCAGAAATATCGCTACACTGTCGCCTAGTGACCAACCAAGGAAAGTTAACTAATAATAGTTGATTGGACACATTAAACAAATGCTCCATATAAATTGGCTTCTCCTTTAAAGAAAGAAGTTAACACCCAGAATGGCATTCAAACATTGCATGAAATAAATAAAAAAAAAATAATAAAAACACTAAACACTTTGTGTGTGTCACACTTCACTTTGAAGAGAAGAAACACTTTTAGAAACAAAAGTTGCAAGCATGTTTTTCCAATGTAAGGAGTACAAAGTGCAGACATTTATGTACAAGTGTAGCGAGTAAAAAGTCGTCAGAAAAACAAATACTCAATTACAGATACCTGAAAAATCTACTCAAGTACTGTAACAAAGTATTTGTACTTTGTGACTTCCCACCTCTGACGCCCTCCTTCATTAACGTGTCTCCTGATTGGTAGGCCCGGCTCCCTGAAGAACTGCTCCACGCAAGCCTGCGCGCTCCACTGGCGTGTTGGCCCTTGGACGCCGTGCACCACCACCTGCGGCCGCCACGGCTTCCAGTCCCGGCAGGTGAGCTGCGCACACCTCCACACTGGGAAGGCCACGCGGGAACATCACTGCATGTGGAAGCCCCGCCCTCTCAGCTGGCAGCGATGCAACATCCTGTCCTGCGGTCGAGGTAAGCACAAGATGTGGCCGGAGTACGATCTGATTCAGCTTCCGAGCTGAAGCAAACGTCCACGCCAGGGACGGCAAGACCTGAATGACGCACAATGGCGCCCCCATGTGGGCCATAGATGAGATGCACCATTCGAAGGGTGATGAAGTAAAACGACAGCTTGTTGTATCGAGATAATTGCGTGTCAAAATTATAACAGTAACAACAGTAGTACATAAACAGTGAATAATGAGTGCATTTAATTAAGAAACTACGTCGTTTGCCCATGTCTGAACCAGAGCGACTGCTCATCCTGCCCCCTGTTTGTTTCAGCGGGAGATTGCCGTGACAGCACAAGGTACTGCGAGAAGGTGCGACAGCTGGACCTCTGCGCACTGCCGCAGTTCAAGAGTCGCTGCTGTCGCTCCTGCAGAAACACCTGAAGGCACCGAGGTGGGGGAGTAAGGGACAGCCTGGACAGGTTGCGGAAGATCGAACACTCAGAACTTGTCTTCCCCTATCTGTTTGCTCCCTCTGGCTGGGGGCGGGGGAAGTCAAGAGTTTGGGATTTTCCACAATCTTTTTTTGTCATTGTGATGTTTTTTTGTTTTGTTTTTGTTTTTTTCATCATTTCATCATTGGAGAAGTCATTCTAACAATGACGGCAAAAAGAGGAAGTTGGCAATGGTGACAGATGACTCGGAGGCACGCAGGTGGTTTCCCTGGTGGGTTGAGTACTTTCACTTCACCCTAATGAGAGCGTATCATCGTGTTCACTCCTGGAATTCTCCTATTTAACAGACACCCTCTGGGCCTGGGCTTTCGATAACCACTGGATGTCTGGAGTCTGTTTGCAACAAGGTTGATGAAAGGAGCAGCAAAACTTTAAGCTTTTCATAGAGTCAAACCATAAAGCTCCTGATGGTCCACATGTTTCTACATCAGGAACTTGAAAGCTTCCCAAACAGAGATGTGTGCGTAAAAAAAGATTCCCAGCCCACATACTTGTGATGCAATATCTAAAGGTTACATGAATGGACAGTGTTTTCCTTTTACGACACAAGTGTCCTTCAGATTGAGGACATGATGACTAAGCTTGTTTACTGGACGCACGCATGTGAGCTTCCTGCTGTGTAGACACGGAGCCTCCACTTGAAAATACTACAACTTGCGTTTAATATTGAATAAACAGACCAGATGCCGGTTAGTGCAGTGATTGGTCAGAGCGTGCTTGTGGTGTGTGTGTGTGTGTGTGTGTGTGTGTGTGTGTGTGTGTGTCTTGCTCGTGGTTGCACTACGGCGGTAAAGACTGAAGCGAGTCAGATTTTTCTCTTTTGGGGAAAAATAAATGTTCTGCAGTATTTTGCACTCAGCTCGTGCAAGTCTTTGTTGAGAACACGGCTTGTGGAGTTTTTTTTGTAAAGTTTGTTTATACATGGTGTTTAAAGAAACAAAACAAAAAAAAAAAGATTTCTGTACAAACATCCCTTTGACCACTTCTTCTATGCAACACGTTTGGCATGAAAGCCTTCCTCAGCAAGGTTATCAAACTCACCCAGTCCAACCAGTTCTGTTTTTTGGCATGCTAAACACGGGAGTCATCCTCTGAAAATTCGACCTGTGCTTTCTTCTGTGGAATCAGATTAGATCAATGTAAATGTGACATCTGTGGGGGGACTTTTTAAGGTTTTACATTTCAAGGCTTCATCAACAGGAGACTACTTGTCCTTTTTTTTTTTCGAAAGGTGTGATATTTTATTTTTCAAAACTAAGCATAACGCATTGTGATTTTGTTCTTTAAGCTGTGTAGATACTTGTTTTTTCCCCTCCTGTTAAACTATTTATTTCCATGCATGTTCTTGTGCATAGTTTTGTAAATAAATGCATCCACTGGCGAGTTCAAGCGCTCCTTTCAGCCTGTTTTTCTTTGGTGACAGCTGATACATCATGAAATTAATAAAAACCGGACACGTTACCTTTTACTTCTGCACGTTTTGAGTCTCTTTTTTCACTGTGAACAGGGAGGGCCACCAGACAGAGTGCAACAGCAACAACAGTGTAAAGTGGGCAGCTCTATTTCACACATAAACAGGAAGTACAAGACTTTCACAAGATAAAACATTTAACTTCCTCCTTGCACAAAAAAGTCTGCCAGTAAGGGAGATGTACGCATCGGACTCTTTAGAGGAAACATCACAGCAGGTTGGTAGCGAGCTTTAAGCTGGACGGTGATCTCAGATCAGTCATGGTGGAGGAGAAGGCTTGTGCATCCTGTTTGAAGGCCATCAGGCAGCTGCGAGTTTCCCTGGTGGATGAACTCGAGGGAAGGATCGACTCGTTGTTGGACACTCTGCTGCGGCAGGAGCTCTTCAGTCGGGATGACCGTGAGGAGGTGCTGTGCCTTCCGGGGCCCCGGGCCAGAACCAGGAAAGTTCTGGATATCCTGGAGTGCAAAGGCGAGGAGGCGGCAAGCATTTTTCTGTCACTCAGGAGTCAGCAGCAAACATCAACTCAGGATGGCACCAGAGACCAATGTCAGTCTGTAGGTATGAGTTATAAAAAAACATACAATATTCCAATCTCAGATGTGAAAGATGACTAATTATATGTGAAGATTACATACTTATCCACCAAAGTGGCAACATCACAATTATATTAAGAAAGAATAAAGAGAACTGAGATAAAAATGTTACTGTGCTTACTAAATATACTTAAAACTGTTAGAAAATATCTACTTTTTTCCATCATGCAGTGGTAGAGAATTGTTTTTTGAAAGCACTCAAGAATAAAAGTGTTTGAATTTCAAGGACAGTTGTCCGTGCAAACAAGAAAGAAATACAAATTTAATTTAATTCAAATGACTAAATGTTTTCAGAGTTGTACAGCAACTCCACTCCCATGTTTGATGTGACTCATGTCTGTTGATGAGACAGGTCATGCTGTAACCAGGGTTTTTTTTCCCTTTCAAAAGTGAAACAAAACTGCTTTATAAATAAAGGGATGCTGATGAAGTGACTCACAGCAGTACTGCTATGTTGAAAAGTAGTTCATGGAATTGTAAAAGACAAAAAAAAGAAAAAAAATCAAGTCAAGTGCCAATGTCATTTGCCCTTTTTTGATGACAGGATCAAAATTTACATCCCTTTTCTGATAGCATCTTCATCCATCCATCTTCTATACCCGCTTATTCCTATTCAGGGTCACGGGGGTCTGCTGGAGCCTATCCCAGCTGTCTTAGGGCGAAGGCAGGGTGACACCCTGGACAAGTCGCCAGTTCATCGCAGGGCCCTTTTCTGATATATATATATATATATATATATATATATGTATATATGTATATATATATAGATAACTCTCTAGACATTTCTGTCTCGAGAGTCAAAGGCGGCTTTAAGATCCACATAGGCTACATAGAGTGTTTGGCGATACTCCCTCTGCTGTTGAGCCAGCACTCTAACCGCAAGGATGCAGTCGCTCATGGAGCGACATGGCGTGAAGCCTGCTTGTTGAGGACGGCGCTTGGTTAAGAGGAGAGGCTGCATGCACTTGAGGATGATGACTGTGACGATCTAAGAGGGTAACGATTGCCGCGTGATGGAGCGATAGCTACCGGTGTTACGTCGGTCGTTGGCGGAGGTTTCAGTAAGGACAGAACCATCCTCAGCAAGCAGGGAGGACGACTGATGGTGAAGGTTGTCCTGGCAGAGGACTTTGATGGATTTATAGGTTGCCCCAGAGTTCCCTGCTTGAAAGCCATTGTCCACAGCTTCAGAGAGATATTATAGCCATCCAGCCCGGTCGCCTCGGAGGTTGCATCCTCTGTGCTTGGACAGCAGGCGGTAGTTCTCAATGTTTCCCTGTACCCTGGCCATCCTGCATTTGCAATGTCTCACTTAATTGCTGGGAGGAGGCTATGGCATTGTCTATAAAAAGGTCCTTAAAGTAAACAATACCCTTCCCATGCCATTGCTGAAAACCAGAGTCCAAAGAGGCTGGTTTAAAGAAGCAATTAGACATTATAGGACTTAAAAGCAAGAAGCCCATTTTCTTTCTGAAGGTTGTTATGGGGGGAGACCTAAGATCCCATAAATAGCTCCATTTACAAGTTTCACCTTGATTTTAAGGTAATATCAAAAATGTCTTTTAATAGACTCCTACTGCTGCTGCTGTTTACAACAACTATCCACCCATTGTCTACCACTGATTTTCCTGCACTCAGTGTTGCAGTGTGGCTGTCTGAAGGTGGGTCTCATCCTGGACAAGTTGCCAGTCCATGACAGCATCACATAGAATTTAACAACATTATACAACGTTAGTTTGGCTTTCCTGCAGAATAAACTGAGGCCTTAGCAGGACTTCCCAACCCCTTTTTAGTCTGTCAGCTTAGATCATCTTTGGTATGCTGAACCAACACTCACCACAATCCTATGTATGAAAGTCTATGTATATGTGTATTATTTGGTTGTTTCTCCAATTCACCAAAAACCTTGCAATTCCCAATGCTGAGGGTTATACTGTAAATAACACATGAAATCATCGGGGCTATGCTATTGGCTTAAAGAATAAAGAGAAAATGTACCTTTTCAAGTTGTCAAAAACGCATTTTACTTCATTCACCATAAGTGCAAGCATACTTCTGTAGGATTTTTCTCAACATTTGAACTGTAGGACATTGTAATTATAAAATTAACTTTTCCATTTTGTTGTTACAGGAGATAAATCAGTAATCAATGTTTACTTTTTCTGCAGAATATGACAAGGTCAAACAAAAGCATAAGGAAGTCCTTCGGCGGCGCAGTCAGAGCTTGCTCTTCTACAACACTCGACATGGAGAAAAAACCCTGTTTTCAGAACATTACGTCAACCTCTTGTTGCTTGATGGACATCACTGTTTGGAGATAAAAAAACATGAAATTCTGACATTTGGGCAGAAGCGACTCGCTTTACAGCAGAAGCCGGTGTTGCATAGGAAGATTACATTAGCAGAACTCTTTTTAAGTAAAAATCCAAACCGTAAAGTCAGGAAAGTCCTTGTCACTGGAGTGGCTGGTATTGGGAAAACCATTCTGGTGCAGAAGATACTGTTTGATTTTGCAGAGAACATGGTCAGTCCTGCATTTGACTTTGTCATCCACATGACCTTTAGGGACCTGAATTTGATCAACAAGCCAACAAGTTTCAGGCAGTTGATTTTACGGAAAAACAGGCACCTGGCGAAAGAACTGGATCGCATATTGGAGAATGACAGTAAGCTGCTGATTATTTTGGATGGCTTCGATGAGTTCAGGCACTACAGGAGCTGTGATGAAGATTTACTTGTGACAGAGTTGGATGAAGATGCAGAGGTGGTTGAGATTTTTGTGAGTCTGATTCAGGGTGAACTGCTTCCTAATGCTTCTATCTTGCTCACAAGCCGACCCGCTGCCATCGACCACATTCCAGTTGGCTGCATCGATCGCTTCGCACTCATTGCAGGCTTTTCTTTTACTGAGGTTCGGGACTTCTTCTCACGCTACTTCCAGGAGGCTGGCCTTGCAGAACAAATGTTTGCTGTGGTTGCACAGAATGAACTGATGCTCACACTTTGCTTCATACCTGCATTTTGTTACATCGTTTGTTGCGTCCTCAAGGAGAGTGGAGATCTTTGTGGAGAAAGTCCAAAGACCATGACAGACATTTATGTGCAGTATCTTGTTGCTTTGCTTCGTTCTCACACTCAAGCGAGAGCCGAAACACCTCCTCGAGAGAATGAACGTGGGGTAGTCCAGCAACTGTCAGACACCGTTCTAAGGCTCGGCCGCCTTGCATTCCAAAAACTCATGGAGCATCAGACACTGTTCTACAGCAATGACCTGGACGCCTCGCTGTTGGAAGAACGCAGCCTCATTAGCGCCTTCCTCGACAAGACGGTTGCACAAGAGGCTGGCTTCACTGAGGAAGTCTACTCGTTTGCCCATCTTACCATCCAAGAGTTCTTTGCTGCGATTTATTGTGCAGTGGTGGATGACCCTCTGCCTTTCCCACTGCACGACTCAAGTCCTGACACCAGGTCCACCAAAGGACACCTAGCCCTGTTCAAACGTTTCCTGTCTGGGATTCTCTCTGAACGAAACTCCTGTCTCCTGTCAAGGCACGCAGGGTTACAGTGCAACCCAGACAAAGTGAAATGCTATCGGCAGATGATCATCAGTGAGCTCGAAATCCTCTGTGAGAATGGGGCTCATATCCTAAATGTTTTACACTGCTTGTTTGAGCAGCAGGACTCTTCTTTGGCCCTTGCTGCACAGCCAAAGAGACTGCGAATTAATGTTAGCGATGAAACACTTTCTCAGATGGATTACAATACCATCAAATATTTTTTAAACTTTTCCAAAGAAAATATATCAGAGCTAGATTTGACAGGGACAGGGGTATCCTGTGGACCACTGCAAGATATTAAACACCTACTCCTCAGATGTGAGAGTCTCTGGTGAGTTTCAGGTAAAATGTGATCCTGGTGTTTCCATTCTTATCAACACCTATTACTACAAGCATCATAATGTGAGAAAAACCTGACTGATCAATTCAGTTATTTTTAAGGCTGGGAGAAAACAACTTTGATATGGATGCTGTTCAAGTCATTGCAGATGTGTTGCAAGTTTCAGAAAGTATAATCAACCTGGGGTAAGAGTTTGAAGCACTTTTTCTATATTGGCGAGTGAAAATTTTGTTAACAACCAATGCCTGTATTTTGTTGACAAAATTGTCTGACCCATTCCAGTCTCGGATGGTCGAACATTGGTGATAAGGAACTTGGGGCTCTTTCTGATGCCATACGTATGAAAAGAAAGCTCAGAGAACTGTGGTAAGGCAAAAGCTTGGTGATGAGGTCTATTCCCATACTATGCATTTCATTTTGATTAAATATAATATCTAGATATTTGAATTTTAACTGTGATTTCGTAGGATAGAGGGAAATCAAGTGAGCTGCAAAGGCCTGCTGTCACTTACTGACTTGACCCCAGATCCTCTGGTAAAAGTTGTGTAAGTCATTTACCAATTTTAGCATATTCTGAACACTATATTGGTGTATATTAAAGAATTTTTCAGGACCTTCTGTTGTGTTTTTTTCTCCAAACAGAGCAATATGGAACAACCTAGTGGACACTGAGATCTCGCGCAGTGAAAGCAGCCTTGTTGTGAACTTTACGGATGATGATGCGTGGAAGGAGTGGGGCGCATGGGTCTTCAATAGGTGTGAGGCGAGCAGTAATGAGAAACTGGTGACGGTGCTGCACAAGGTCTGCAACATATCGGTTCACTGCCTGGAAACCACGTGGGCTAAGACCTTTTACAGGAGGCTGTTGCAGCTCGTCAAGCACAGAACTGAGATCTGTACAGAAGAGGAAATGCTAAGGAAACTGAAAAAGTTTGAGGGCATCCTGAACTCTGACAAATCAGAAGGCTAAAAAAAAAAAAAAAATTAATGTTAATTGTTATTGTCAATGTTACTGCAATGTTCTTAAGTGATGACTTGATGGAAAATTCAACACTTTCCGATGCTAAGGCTTTTGTTTGTATCTACCTAATGCAATGTAAGGGAGGATAAGATTATGTTCCAAAAGAAGGAAAAAGTGTACGCTGGCCCGTACGGGGATCGAACCCGCGACCTTGGCGTTATTAGCACCACGCTCTAACCAACTGAGCTAACCGGCCACACGTAAACTCGGACAAACTATTATAGTAAAAACGTGTACAGCACTACCGTATCGGTTAATATTGTTTATTATTATTCATTTATTTAGTTATTTATTATCGACTGTGGTACATATTTAAAAAAAAAAAAAAAAAAAAAAAAAGACCAATCATTTCGTAATTGTCGTGTGAATGTATATCATTTGAAAAATAAAAACTATCGCACCTTAACGTGACTCTCGATTAAAACATTTGCGATGTACTTTACCGGAAGTCGTCTACTTAGTTAATATTTTAGCAGGGAGTTTTGAAAACCCGTTGGGCCGGCGTTCTATGACGTATATTTTCTGCGACTCCATTGCCTCACAAGCCTGCGCCGTTCGGTCGTAATTTCAACCGTAAACTCCTGTTCTCTTTTTATTATGTGATTAAGTTGAACCCAGACCCAATCCCAGAGTATTTTTAAATTACGCTTTTTAAACTAGTTTAAGGTAAGTGGACTTTTGAAACTTCTCTTTTGTAAATGCTCGTTTATCCTTTCTAGGCACACAGTTATCCGCAAGCAGCGGCACTGCAGACGGTAGTTCTAGTTGAAACATTACTGATTAGCATAGCCTACACTAACCTCTTTGCGGGTTACGAAATGTGAAGCTCACGTTGACCCACTGTCCGTATGTTTACACTAAATAAAGGACATGCTCCCCCTCTTCGCAAAATAGAACAATAGATTTACACTTATCTGTGGCAAATAATGCCACAATAATACCATAATGCCATAATGTGCATTGGAGAGTTCCGTTTCCTGCTAAATGTGGGGTTTTGTTTATAGAGCCGGCCAGCGGCAGGATGATGGACTCAGAGAGGAGAGCTGCCGGTGACCGTGATGGTACTGCAGAGTCCAGCCGCAGGAACAAGGAGATGGAGAAAAAGAAGAGGTCAAGGGTTAAACAGCTGCTGGGTGACGTGAAGAAGCAGGTGGAGTTCTGGTTCGGTGATGTCAACGTCCACAAGGACCGCTTCCTCAGAAAACTCATTGACGATTCTGATGATGGATGTAAGGAGCCGTCGGAACAGTTGCACCATGCATTTGTGTGTGTTGGGCTAACATTGTGCTTACTGTGTGCAGATGTGGATATATCTGTGCTGGTGGACTTTAACCGGATGAAGAAGTTGACGGTTGACACAAAGCTAATTGCGAGAGCCCTGAAAAATTCGACAGTGGTGGAGGTAAGGTGAAGCACTCTTATCCTAATGCTGGAGCTCAATCAACCTGTCAGACATAGTTGAGGGAGTTTCCCAACTGTTTTTTGTTTTTGTTTTGTTTTTTTATACATTTGTTTAGGTCAACCTTGAGGGGAACAAAGTGCGACGTCAGTATCCTATCGGTGATGCACCAACAGACACTGACAGCCGGACTGTTTACGTGGTAAAAGCAGCAGCTTAAAGTGCAAATTGTCTCTATTCACTCTCATCTGAGGAAATATTAGACTGTAAAACAAATTGTATTATTGTAATGTCCACAGGAATTGTTGCCCAAAGATGTGACACATGGCTGGATCGAGAGAGTATTCTCTAAATGTGGGAATGTGGTTTACGTCAGCATTCCCAGATACAAGTCATCTGGAGACTCCAAGGGATTTGCCTTTGTGGAGTTTGAGAAGGAAGAGGAAGCTTCTAATGCCATAGAGGTATTGGAAAATTACTTAAACTGGGGTCACTTTACATTTTTGTTTTTTTTGGGGGGAGATTTAAAAAAAAAAATGTATGTGTTGATTGATTCAGGTGTTGAACAACCCTCCTGAAGATGCTCCGCGGAAACCAGGGATTTTCCCTAAGACAAAAAGTGGAAAGGCGGTTACTCTGCCCAGCGACAATCCGCCAACTGGTACAAACACATCAATGCTGCCTAAATCCTTAATGTCAATCCGTTGTCATATTTTGTTTTTTTTTCATCTTGGTTTTCATCTACTTTTTCTTTCCTTTTGTTGGAGGAGAAGAAGAAAAGAAGAAGCGGAAGAAGAAGAAGAAGAAAGATGCCGCCGCAGCAGCACAAGTCCCTTCTGACGGCAAGGAACGAGGCAAAGAGACGGTGATGGAGCTGGAGCCGCCGGAGCCAAAGAGGAAATGTTCGGCAAGTGAGGCTGATGGCCAGAAGCTTCCTGGAAAGGTGTCCGAGAAGAAGCGGCGGCGATCGCACACAGCAGAGAGCGCCGAAAGCCATGTGCCGTCAAAGATTAGAAAAACGAGTGAGAGTGATGGAAAGGAGAGCAGTGAGTGACAGACACTGACTTATTATATCACCTCATTGCAACTTTTTCTCAGCGGCTGAGCAACTTTCTTTGTGTCTTTTTTCCTCAAGCAGAAGTGGCCGAAACGTCCAGAGGAGGAGGCGTCGATGACAGCAAAGAAAACAGAGACGACGCAGCGGTGAAGGCCAAGAGGAAGAGAAAAAAGAAGCACAAGGAGAAATTAAAGATTGGGGAGGAGGTCATCCCACTACGTGTTCTGCCAAAGTAAGTTACTCTTCATGTGATGTAAACCAACATGCAGAGCTCAAAATCACTCTTTAACTTTGCTGATCTCCTTCTCTGTGTGTCTGCATATGTGCGCAGAAATGCATGGCTCGCCCTGAAGGATGAGTACCTGCAGCTGCAGAAGTGCAGCATGATGTCGCTGAAGAGATGCATGAACAAGATGGAACAGAAGGAACGAATGGAAACGGACAACTGTCCGCCGGAGGACAGAGGCAGTGAGTCGCTACTGTGGTTCAGCAGGACGTGTAGCTAATAATAGTGCTGGGACACACACACACACACGCATAGACAGGGATGCTCATTGCTGTCCTCTCTGGAATATCAGCACCAAAGACACAATCATGTACAGTTCATTTACAGTTAGTTGCTTCAAAACATCAAAACAAACGTCAGAAAGAATATTTGTTTGTTTTAATTATTGTTTCAGACGGATGTTAGTCAATACAGCCGTGTTGTGTCTTTATCCTTGCAGAACCAGCAAGTGACAAAAGTGAGAAATTATCCAACCAGGGCCCCCAGTTCACCACTGGCGTTATCATGAAGATGACCGACAGCAAGCCCCTTCCTGGAAGGAAGTTCATCAAGGTAAAGCCACGTTTGAGTTCAGCACGTTGAGGAATGGCAATGGAATTTAATAATATCAGCTCAAATGCTCAAATTCTGAGGCTTTGTTTGTGAGTTTGAATGAAATCCAAATTGTTTTAGATTTTTTTTTTTTGCCCTTGTGTGAGCATGAGATTTAATCCACAAAGATGTGCACTTCTACACATTTCTCAAAATATGTACACAGCAGAGGAAACTCTCTACAGTTGTTTTCCTGAACCCCCAGGGGTGCCTGTTCTGCCTTATTTACATCCAGACACATTACTTTTCTGCCGATTGTTCCTGCAGGAGGCCCTGGGCAAACTGTCACCAGTGGCATATGTTGACATTCTAGAGGGGGACGCTGAGGGCTATGTCCGCTTCCATTCGCCAGAGGAAGCCAGGGTGGTGAGTGACGCCCGGGCAGAGCTGCAGAAGGAGCACAGCTGGAAGCTGGAGATCCTCTCAGGTGAGGCTCTCCTACAGTGTTGGTTATTCCTGAAGGTTGTTGAAGACTAGATGTAGATACCTTAGCTTTCTCTACTGAGCCTGGCCGGAATATTGGGAGGGTGAGCATGAGCTGCTTGCATGTTCTAAAGTTTCCAGATGATTGAAAAAAAAAAGAAAAAAAAATTATATATATATATATATATATATATATATATATATATATATATATATATATATATATATATACATATATAAATAAAAAAGGTCAACCTTTAATCTTTACAGGTGATCATGAGCAGAGGTACTGGCAGAAGATCCTCGTGGACCGCCAGGTCAAGTTGAATCGTCCCAGAGAGAAGAAACGGGGTACAGAGAAGGTGAAGATGATCAGCAGCACTGGGAGGAGAATGGTCAAGTGAAATTGGTGCCTTTTTTTGCCCTCGGTTTATTTATTTTTTTTATCTTGCCCTCAGCTCATATCTAAAGCGGAGAAAATCATCATGGCCCGAGCCAAGGAGGCCCACAAACACATCCGTTTCCTCGACGACTGAGTGCCGATGGTTAGCGGAGCACAAACTCTGTCCCCTCCATTCTTCACGTTTGCACTGAAGCTCATGACGACGTAGATGTTTGACCACATTTTGTTTTAATGCGATATAAATTTTACAAAAAGTTCCCGCAAGCTGGTTGGACTAGTGTTTTGTTTTTTAATAAAATATCTGTATTTTATTCTTAAAGTATTTGATGTGCTTTTTTGAAGATTACTCATCAAAGCTCAAAGCGTCTCGAGTCCAGACGAGAGGTGATATTACAGTTTTATTGATCATTTGTTACATTTAGAAAATCTTTTAAAATCTCAATACACAACATCATTGGGCTCTCAGTCACAGTATATACAGATCTACCTGAGCTAAAACATTTTCCATGGTCTGGCTGCTGCCGGGAGTCTTCCAGCTGCGGATGCGTCTGCTTCCTTTGCGTGCGTTCGTGTTCAGCGCGTCGGAGCTTGTGGTGTGTTTGGGATGAGCTTCGGAGATCTGAGGTTTCCTCTGACTGTCGTTTCCAAGGAGTTGTGCTTCTGGTCACTTGTTGAGAGTGATGATGGAACAGGTTTGAGGTCTGTGCACATTGCTGCTGCTTTGCAGAACTTTTTTGGTCCGGTTTGGCTGTGGATCTTGGTTCCAAGGGACCACGTCTTGAAATGCTGCATAAAGTCATTAAAGTGATGTCGGTACACAGGCGCTCTGCTTCTGGTTCGGTTCTGCAGGGGATGTCTGATGTAGTGAGACCTGTAGCTGGTGATGCTTTGGAAAGGTTCCTGGACGGGAAGACCTTCTCTTGAAGCACCAACAGGAACCAGACCTTGGCGGACCTTTAAGTTGTCCGTCAGCTTGCATGGCTGCTGCTTGAGGGCTCTCCATCCCCTGAAGTCACCTGAATGAGAGAGAGGAGGAAGAGGATTAGGGTTTCTTCTGGTTTCTGTGACACTGACAAACTTTTCAAGTTAAAAGTTAAAGCCCCCTCCATGTCCGACCCCAACTGTTGAGTGCAAAGCAGGGAGGCACTGGGTACCATTTTTACAGTCTGTCTTGCTTACGTTGGTAAATTGATGCAACGCTCTCTTCCTGGTGCAACACCTGGTTCTCCTGGTTCGAGGGCACCAGATGGTGTGACGCATCTCTCCAACTACTCTGTGGCTGTGGTTGGGTTCCCTTTGTGGTCATATGATTGACTCTAATAACAATGCCACAATATTATTTGTCAACTCAATGCAGCCTTCTGGTACAATATCAGACCTGGAAGAGGAAGAATACAGAGTTTCACAGTGACAGTCACGGGAAATCTTACTTGAACAAGGTGGCATTGTTGGCCGATCGCCTTGCAGATCGTTGTAGTTTGGCAGTTGTGTGGCTTCCTGGGTGGAGAAACATCTCCTGGTACTCGGTGGTCATGGACGACCGTGTCTGCTTGCTGCGACACAAAGGCACAGACAGTTGCTGTTTTGTTTTTTTCCTATTTTATCTCTTGTCCTCCGCTGCCACGAGCCACTAATCACAGTAAAACTGCTGACATTTGTGAAGCTTTAAAATAGGGACAAGAACTGCTCAAAAACTGACAAATGCACCCACAGTTGCTGCGTACCGGGTTTGATCTTGTTCCTGGCACCGCTGCAGCTGCACAGTTTTAATACCAGCACTGACAACATCGCTACAGTAGCAGGTACACAAGCCCAGACTGTGGCTTGACAACAAGTCTTGTGTTTGAGCTCACCCCGCAGCAAGTGAGCCTCGCTGCTTGCCGTCGACCCGCCTCATGCCTTCCGGGCTGCGTCTCATGGTTCTGGTGCGTCCTTTGGTTCCGAAGCGTCCGTATAGTCCCTCCATCCAGGTTCACTGCGCATCAATTATTGACTGAAGGAACAGTAGCGCGTGTGTACATGGTGTGTGTTTGCGTGTGTGACTGGCGAAGCACTCAGCGCCTGACTGCTGCTAAAAATAAACCCTGGTTTGATGATTCTCACTCAGGCCGGATGCTCTTTTTTTGGCCCGCCCGACCCCACCCCGGTTGTCACATGACCGGGAGAGGGCACTTTAAAAAGTCCCGAGTGCATCTCGTTCCAGGATCAGATGATTCGCCCTGGAGATTAAGTTATTACCACTGTTTTTAATATGCGGGGATGCGCAAGGTGAGGACGGGTCGCACGTGACTCACTGCTCCATCTGTCACTTCGGGCTCGTGTCCGAGAGAGGGGAGGATGCATGGGCACGCGCACGCTGGGAAGTAAAGGGAAGTGTGACCTCGTGGACGGCCGCCATCGGACCTCGATTCATATACTCATGTTTCCTCTCCCGAGTGTGGAAATATGGATGATTTTTATCCACGTCAGATCGGCGCCATTTCTGCATTGGGCCAGTAGGTGGCGTCCAAAGCCTGAGTAAAGGCGCTGTGGAGTCCGCCAAACGTTCGTTTCATTTTACATTCAATTTTGCAAACAAACAAACAAACAAAAAATGCTGATGTAATGTTATCAAATCTTATTGAAAATGAACGGAACAGGAAGCAGCATCAGATACAACTGACGGGTCACAAATCGACCATTGGCATATTATTTCATTATTGCACGCACCCCATTAACCCCCTCCACCCCTCCCCCCCCAAAAAAAATATAACATAACATCTTCCCTACGCCATTTAATATGACGTATAGAAGACATACGTAGAAAAGATATACCGGAATATCTCGAAAATAAAACGACGAAAACGAAGTTTAGACGTTAATTCAGCCAATTGCACAGCGCAGGTGTTATTAATCAACCGTTGCAAACCTTACACTGGACTCGATCAGGATCAATTAACGAAAAAGTAAGATTTTGTAGTTTTCTCCTAACATTCATCAGCCCTTGGTAAAATTTCCTCTCCGAACCGAACGCCCAATGGGTGCAGGTGCTCCTTATGATTTGCTGCACACCGATACCGCCCCCCATGAAGACTTTGATAAATAAACTGTTTAATAGCTGTCTCGTAATTACTATTCAACTCACACGCGTTCCAATTTGATTGCATTGACTCTTGCACTAACCGGTAAGTGGAGACTGTGCCGCAAAGCTTCAGATGTCATCAAGTGGTCAGTACGCACAAAAAGCAAACTTCCTCTCTCAGACCCCGGTCGCGCACGACTGACTAAGCCCGGGGCACAATTAACAGGTGTGTGGAAATTCCACCTGATGCCAATCAACTGATGGATGCCATGCCCATGAAAAGCTCCTTCGATATTCGGCAGCGGGGCCGAGATCTCCGGAGCTCGGAGTAAATTATGTTAATGAACCGGGACACGTTTGGAGGCGTGTTGTTGCCGTGGAGAAGGGGGAGCGTGCCCTCGCTAGCAGGGGGGTGAGAGAGAGAGAGAGAGAGAGAGAGAGAGAGAGCGTCTCCGCTATTGTACACGCGTTTGCCACATTTTCCTCTGCGTCACTTTCTGACTTTTACTGCACGCACGAGCGCGTTTCCCTCCGACTGAGCGCAACAAGTCCCGGTCACACAGCCTCGTTCGCGCATTCGTTCTGATCATTCATTCATTCACTCGGCGAGAGGACGCACACGCACGGACAGCGTGCCACCGCTTCGCGACTTGACGCGCCAGATGCACTTGGCTCCAAACGGTGCGGCTTGTTAGATGGAGAGCGCGGAACCCCGAGGAGCCCCCGAGGGCGGCATGGTGAAGGCGGAGGCGGCGGCCGAGAAGCGGCGGCGGCGGCAGCGCTCGGCGGCGCTGAGCGTCGCCTCGTCCCTCTGCTCCGTGGTGTCCGTCGCCTTCTGCGTCCTGCTGAGCGTCAACGCGGCGGACATCCGGAGCCGGGTGACGGGTCTGGAGGCGGCCGGCGGGCAGCACAGCAGCTTCCTGTGCGCCCCCGGCTTCAGCCCGGAGGATTTTAACTCGCTGGTGGAGCAAAGCGTGGACGAGCGGCTCTCTCAGGTGAGCCTCCCTCCCGTGATGTTGTTGTTATTGTTATTTTCCTTTCGCTTGCTGCCCCGTCCTTTACAGGCCTGTTACTGTATGCGCAGTTTATGAATGAAAGAATAAATGAAAAAGCAAAAACGCATTTCCATTCTCTTCTCTGCAATATTTCAGCGCTCCTTTGAGAATTTCATCAAGATCCGGACGGCCAGACAAGCCTCACCTGAGTGTAGCTGCCCGCCAGGTAGGAAAACCTGCTGCTGCGGCTGCGTGTTGCAGCGTGAATGGAGCTTCGTGGTGATAAGTGTGCCTGAACGATATTGAATTGTGTGTTTTGGATGCGCGCCTCACAGTTGAGGGAGATTTAAAGATTAAACTCTGCTGCTGAGAGCCCGAGTGGTCAAAGATGCTCCCTGACTGTGTCAAGGGGAGACGATGCTGCTGCAGTTCACTTTTCCTGCCAGTAGATGGAAACATTTAGCCCTTCAGTTTGGGTGAGTTCTGGTCCCTTTTGGGGATGCAGCGACAGGAGCTGCTGCTCCAGCATCCCTGTTGAGCATCACTAGAGTGGAAATTCTGAGCGAGCGCTGCACTGACAAATATTGGCAACTACTGTGTTGTCTCAGCGTGGGTCAGGGTCTGCCAGTGAATCACATGTCCAACTATAAAAAATATGAATGAATAAATGAATGAATGAATGAATGAATGAATGACATTTCTTTCATTTGGGAGGGTGCAGGAGTTTCATTCTGAACGTTCATATTTTGGATTTGCTTGGATTAACAATATGTACACATTCTTTTTACACAGTGAAGTGAAAACTTGAATAAAGAGTTGATTAGAATATCAAACACTGTGTTTGAGACGGCAGCCAGCATTTCCTGGAGGCAAAGAAAGCTATGCAGAAATATATACATGAAGTGGGAAACAAACTGTGCTGTGAAGTAATACAATTGGCTCCGGTAAAATGGGACATGTAAACCAAGATGCCAATTTAAACTTAAAGATTTAACGTCCCGTGAAGTCAAAACATTTCTAAGTGAATCTTCAGCACCTTGTTTCTGCCACTGCTGGCCTCAGGTGTGGTGCACAACCAATATCAACCTGTGCCTCTCTCCGGTAGCTGGGATTCTGAGCTTTTTTTTTTTTTTTTTTACATGTTCCACTTTTGAGAAAGTTTGTGTTAAAACACAGTTCTAAAACAGAAACCTTTGTGATGTCATAAGGGGCCCTAACACGTCACTGCCCTCGTGAAAAGTGCAATGAAATCTCACTTTTATTAGGAAGGCAAAAGCAGGAACAGAAGGCTATAAACTGAGGGAAAACATGCTGTGTTCTGCAAATCTTTTGCAGTAATTCAGTGCGATAAGCTGCTCCACTGGGGCTCTGGATGAAAAAAGACCTTGAGTTTACCAAAGGAAGTTGGTCCAAAGTCTGTAATGGTTGCTGGTGTGCAGAAGCCAAAGCCAAGTTCTGCTCAACCGGATCCCGGGCCACTCTTCGGTCAAAGGGCTCCTTTAACTCAGGAGGAAGTGATGTGTTTTACTTTCGTAAATAACATTTTAACGCTTCCGAACGCTGAGTGAGGCTGGTGTTAGCACTCCGTTCCACTGCCAGTTGGTAGACCACACGCAGCAGGAAACCGACATGTTTTCACAACTTTTTCTTTCTCGCTAAAAGATGACGTGAACAGGAGAGTTCTGTCTGCATGCTCGACCTCTCTCCGATCAGCAGGGAACCCAGTGCAGTTAAGTGTGAACACACTGCGAAATGCAGTCT
This sequence comes from Nelusetta ayraudi, assembly GCF_046127955.1. Lineage (NCBI taxonomy): Eukaryota > Metazoa > Chordata > Actinopteri > Tetraodontiformes > Monacanthidae > Nelusetta > Nelusetta ayraudi. The sequence continues at coordinate 19,843,932 of NW_027466092.1, forward strand.
CGTTGGTCTGCGGGACAACCAGAGTGTCCTAATAAAGGAGGACGTGCTTTGCGGTCATTCCTGACCTCTGACCCCTGGAGTCTTGCGGTGAGATAATGGAAGGCCAGGCCAGAAAACATTCTGCACATAACCTCCAGTCAGCGAGTCAGTGGTGAGCGCAGCTGGCGGAGGTTAAAAGAAGAATTATGAGGTGGCTCATCGGGAGCAAAATCGATTCCTCCGCCGAGCAGAGCAGGCTTCTGATATTTGTTTTTTCACTGTCTGCTTTTCTTTTTTGAAAACTGTCTCATGTGAGACGAGCGTGGCAATGATGAAGCCAGGCCTCATCTTTAGAAATGCAGTGCTCAAATTCTGTTCAGCTATTTCCTCCTGTGCCCTTCCCCATTATACGATATCTGGTGAAGAACTAGAAGTGCATAACCAGAACAAGATAACGACGCAGCAATCTTTGCTGCATGTTTACAGTAATCACAGACGTTGATTCCGTGGCTCAGGGTCTGAGCGCCAGGGAAGATTCACAACTGTTTGCACTTTGCTGTGACAGGTGTGTGTGTGTGTGTGTGTGTGTGTGTGTGTGTGTGTGTGTGTGTGTGTGTGTGTGTGTCTGATGGCTATGTGTGGTGGCTTTCTATCAACCCTGAAATTGAGAAAACACGGACGAGAGCTGCAACTCTTTTGAAAAACATTGAATATTGCAGAAAAGTTCAGTCAAGCAACCTTTTGTCATTTGTCGACCGTTTGTTGTGTGTTGTTTTGAAGCCAGTATGCAGCCGTGTGACTTCTGGACTGCCGCACCCCCTCCACCCCCCTCCCCCTCGGCTCTAACCAGACCATGACGAGCTCCTCACAGTCATCCTTTAGCTGCCGTCAGAGGAGACGGGGCGGCTGCTCAGGGTCGCCCGTCTCTCCCGGAGAGGTTCGCTCCTCAATTAGCTGCTCCCGCTCTCACCACAGAGATGACACTTAGGGAAAAGTCACTTCTGGGTTAGTGCTGGTGGAAAGGTCATAGAGGAATCACTGGCTGAGTGACTGATGAGTTTTAGGATGAAATGCAAATATTTTGCCCCTGCCCCCACAGCAACTGCATGTTAGTTGACTTGAAACTGGTCCAGAATAGAAATGTTCTTGAACGCATTGCTGCAATGCAAACGCTTCGGCTGGAGTTTTCCCTTCCCTCGCCGATGTCACGCATGCATGTCGGCCACTTCTTGCAGAAGCCGTGAAATAAGTCGATTATGGGCTACAATGTCATTAGTGTCAAAGTTCTTACGCAGTTTGTCTGATGTAAATTTTCCTGCAGACTGAGTGAGAATGAAGTCCCAGGAGTGCAGGTTGCCTTTCTTTTATATACATATATTTTTCCCCTACCACCTGCCTCCCTCCCCTTCGTCCTCTCCCCTCCTTCCTTCTGCATTCCAAGCGGGGCCTGTTGTTTAATGGGTCCATAATAAAATGTTGCAGTCAGCAAGCCAGCAAGCGCCGGTTGCCTGTTTACTTCAACCCTGCTCAACGTCCGCTTCAGGAGCTGCAACGAACAACCTCTAAAATGCAAGGACCCGAGCAGACTGTCAAAATGCACCGTACGGTATAAGCTATGCAGCGCTCACAGAAACCTCAGCAGCAGTAGATTTGAGTAATTGGTGGAAAGTCAGACCCAGCCTACAACTTAATGACTTCTTTCTAGACCTCTTTTGTCACGATGGGTCACACCCCTACCACACACCCAACAACACACACTTTCCATGCGCTAACGTTTGCAACTCCAGTAGCCTGATACAATTACAGCGGTGCCAATCCGCTGCGATATCCTCAGCTTGATGGGGCATCTGGTAATTAATCACTGACAGCTCTCAGAGCAGAGGCCTGTGTGTGTGTGTGTGTGTGTGTGTGTGTGTGTGTGTGTGTGTGTGTGTGTGTGTGTGTGTGTGTGTGTGTGTGTGTGTTGGGGGGTACTGGTGGAGCCCTAATGGGCATGGAATTACTGGGCGCTAGCTAAAGCTAAGCAGACTTCAAGGTAGCCACGGCAGGCAGCTGCTTCTGGTTAGGCGAGCCCACTGCGAGCCTGGGAAAAGCCCAGCCGGAGGCAGCGGGTGGAGGAGCAATTATGATTCTGATTGCTGCTAAATTGCTTAACAGGTAAATCAGGGGCGTAATGCACTGTACATGGTGAATTACTCACGCAGGCTGTTTCTTGCATTACACGCCTTGCCCCAAGTTTTTTTTTTTTTTTTAACATCACCCTTTATTAAAAGCCACTGCGGCACACTTTACCTCGGCAGTCCACCGCAAGTGGCGCGTTTGCCCTAATTCTTAATCCTTGCATGAGGTGGATCATAAAAGGCAGTGCACTGCAAAATGGCCCAGATGCTCTCTTTTATACCTTTGACACAGCATTTTTTTTTTTTTTTTTTTATTACAGCGGCTGAAAGCGTTTCGTGCCGACTGACTACGAGGTTTGAAAGAGTGGCACACTTAACCCCTCCCTCTACCCCCTTCCCTCCCCACGCATCCATGCATTGACCCGGGGCGATACTCTCAATGCAGAGGAGATGACATGACTTTTACATGAGCGATGCCGCAGCGGGTGAACACTTGAATGGAGACTGGAGCGCCTCAGGGCCTCAGGAGACAAAGTGTACTGCTCCCCTCCCCTACTGGTTTCACCTCTCGTGCCTTTGGATGTTTTCATGTGTTTGACGTTCTGTCATTCCCCCCCTTTTTGCTCAGTCGACGTCCCACAAGTTTGCTTGACCTCTGTGACGACCTTGCAGCTAGATCCTTGAGAGTTCCACTGTGAATTTTTGCAAATTCATCTGAAAAGCTCCAATATGAATATTTTTTTTGGGCAGGTCAGCATGTGACTGGATGAGTTGGTGTTGTTTGAACTTGCCTTGCTTCAGGCTTAGTCGTCGTAAAAACAGGAAGCTGCTGCTAGACTGTCAATCGTGACGGCTGCAGTGTTTTTGGTTTGGTTGGAACTGAACATTTTCCACACAAAAGGCTTTTCTCTGCTCCTGATGGTCACCAGCTGGCAGAGAATGAATCCAATTGGCCCAATCTGAAAGAACGACCCACAGACAAACAGACAGACCAAGTTACTTTTGAAGAGGTCTCACCTCGTTTAACGTTTTCGTAGGATTTACTGCCTGCTGGACAGTTGAAATGGATAATATTAACTGCCGTATGCTCAACATTCTCTCTGCCGCCTACAAAGATGCCGGCAATCCTCAAAGCCTCGGAGCACCAGAGGCCCTTTGGTGTCCGAAGGGGACGGGGGGTTTTCTTCTGTTAGCCTTTGATGCTCCTTCTCACAGGATGCAGTGCTCCACTGTCATGGCTGGGTGGTGAGCCCCCCCACAAAGGGCTGCTCACAACCCGAGCCCCCCTCCCTCTCCGATCGCCGCCTGCCCTCTGACACGGGGCTAAAAGTTGCATTCATGGTTCCGCTGAAGTGTCCTTTTGTGACGGCTCGCATCTCAACTCTTCCCCTCACGCAGGGCGGCACACTCATCCCTGACCTGACAACGTTCAATAGACAAGGGTGGTCTTCTCCGATGGGGCCGGTTCCTCGTGGAACAGCCGCTCCACTGTTCAGCGTGATGCCACTACGTCGGCAATATTTGAGCTGTGGCAGTGCTGCAGTTCTGGGTTTGGCCCATAAGTTCACATCATTAACTTGACTGTAACAGGGGAGCGAGGAGGAGACAAGGGCCCACTCAAATACTTTTAGGGCCCATTTTTCTTTTTTCAGATGGAATTCTTTCCAAAGACTTGCATCAAAGACAGAATTTATTGTGGATTTGTGTGACTCTATTAACCTGCTCAGCCTGGCCAATACCACCACAGTCTCATGTTTAGTCTATTGAAAAACAAACTGAAAAATCTCTTAGTTGTTCCTGCAGCTATCCCCCCCCCCCAACTAATTGCCTTTTGCACTTAGTGAGACAGAAACCTAGTTAAAAAATCATAAAATCATCATAGTTTATCATTCTGATCATCATCACCAACTCTTCTGTACTGTGCCGCCACTTCACCTCCCTCCTGTCCCCCTGCCGTCTGTGTCCCATTGTTCCAGCATAAGCAAAAGGGCATTTTCTGGAACGGTTTTGTGAGCGCCCTCCCTCTATTGCAACTTAATTTGCACGTTTCACTGAAAAAAAACACAAACAATGAGATTTGTTCAAGATGAGTTAAAACAAACTTCTCCTCCTTCTCTAAGCTCTCTGTCTCAACGACGATCTCCAGAAATTATGTATTTGACTTACAGTCCTATTATTTATTTATTTATTTATTTTTCATTTTGAATCATATTTGGCCCGATGCTTGCAAGAATGCCAAGCGCGAAACGCATTCCGTCTGATTTAGAATGCAATTTCGCTCTCTGTGTCCGCTGCTCTGAAACGATTCGCCTTTAATTCCTTGCGAATGTAGAACAACATCTTTTTTTCTCCCAGCGCCTGTCATCGATTTCATATCATCAGCGCAACTCTGCGGTGCCAGCGCTCTGTGGAAATTGTGTTCTCTGCATACATGAAAAAGATGAGTCACCACCCCCGTGAGGAAGCCCCTATGTTCCAGCCCAATGCAACCCACCTCCCTCCTCAGCGCCCGGGGCCCCGTGGCCCCCGGGCCGCTCAGTCCCGGCAGGCGCTGAAGATGCAGGGGTGGAAAGATGTTCTGTTGTGTGTCAGTCTAATGGGAACAGGCACAACAAACACAACAGGCTGGAGGACGCACTGGGGAGGGAAGCTGCAACTGCCAGCGCGTGCCCGATATGCAAACCGTGGTCAATATGGTCTCGCCACAAGCCATCGGCATCCCCGTTAAGATGCCGCTGGCGGGCGGGTGGGCGGGGGGGCAGATGGTGTTTGTCGAGTCTGAGTCACTGTGTTGGAGATAAACGCCTGAGCGGACTTGACGGTTGACTTGACACCAGAACTGTCTTGAACTTGGCATCGGCTGGCTTGTTATTTTGCCGTCGACCGTCCACCCGGGTGTCTGGTTTGTTCCCAGTTCCCAACTTCCCAGTCTTCTTTGTGTCCTGAGTCCTTCCTGGTCGTCTAATCGCTCCAGCAAGTCCAGCGTTCACCACGGGGTGCCTTCCCCTTTGAATTTACAAGAACTGACTGGGAGACGACCTCAACAGGAGCCTGGTCAACGTCAGCTGGCTGCTTCCCGTGGAGACCCGTGATGACTTGTACCCTCGGTATATCTGGTGGAGCCTTCTGAAGACCACTCCTCAATATTTCAACTCCAAAGTCCATCCAAAAGACACCAGAGAGATTCTGTCAGTGGAACCAACCAATGACCTCAGATGTTCCGCATTCCCAGACTCCTCCAGATCCACCAGTGGAGAGATTGGATGGCACAAAGGGATGGATTAAACTGCGGGCGACTCTTCACTTCTGGCCTGTGTTTGTCATTTCACATGGTCTGTTCTTTCACTCCACCAGACTTTCACCGTCCCGTTCAGATCAAACTTCCAGGATGTCTTCCTGCCTGAGATCGAGCTGGCTCGTTCTCTTGAACTCTCCAATCGCCCACCTCGCCGGGTGGTGACTGGGAGGTGGGGGAGGGGGGGTAGTGAGCTCGGACTCCCGCAGCTGACTCTGGCCCCTCGTAGCTGTGCTAAAAGCGACGTGAAATGTGAGTCTCGCCGCAGATCTCAGAGGGTCATAAACACACCGAGCCCATGTGCACTCACAAACACGCTGCTGTACAACCTTCTGTTGCAACGGTGGCAAAGAAACATACGTAGCGTTGGGCCAGCCCACACCTCCAGTTTGGAAAACCTCAGTGACACGCTGCCGTACGTGAAGCCCCTGCGGCCTGTAGTGAAAGTGCACATGGACCTTTTGATGGATGATATTTTACTTTGATCGATTAGATTTAATCTGAGTGAAGAGAGAAGTCGCAACAATTGGCAGCTCCAGGCCTTTAGTTCTCAATTTTGTAAACATGTGATGTTAAAATGGGTGCAGAGTGTGGATTTCCAATCAGAGCTTCCACAACCAGACTTTTTTTCTCAGGATTTATCTGATTTCTTTTTGCCTGTGGTTTGCCATTAATCTAGACGGCTCAATAAAACAATATGTTGCAAAATAATGGAGACCGCTACAGTTTTTCAAGTTAATATACCTGCGTGTGTGCGCGCATGGCCTTGTGCCGCTAAGGGTTGATTTAATATGGAGGGAGTTGACTCAGGTTCTTGCGGTCGTTCCAGAATGTAGAGACGGGGGTGAGTGGGGTGCAGGGTGGGGGTTGGTGGGGAGTGAGGCAATCCACTTGTATCTGATGAAGAGGAGGCTGGACGCAGCTGTGTAAGCCACAGTTGGCCTGCAAAGCCCGGCGGTGCTATCGACAACCTCTCGCACCCACATGATTTAATTGAGCCGTCATTTGATACAGGCTAGACGGACAGAGTGAGACGGCTAATTGTTAATCTTCAACAGCTTTGATGAGCGGCGCTGATCCCTCAAAACAGCCGCCTGAAAATAGGTTTGGCCTAATTTCCAGACTCTTGGTGGGTTTCTGTTGCATCACCGTGGCAATCACTTGCTATCACATTTTTAACACTACGACAATTATCAAGTTGTCGTAGAATGTGACCTCAGCATGGAAAATCATTAGCCTGAGTAGATTACCTCTTCAGCGCAACCTTCGGTATTCAGTTTTGTTTTGAGCATGTCTCGTATTTATTTCTGAAAAATGAAATCCACCTCTGATGGACTGCACAGGCTCACTGCAGGTGAATTGTCCACATATCCAGATAAACACTAGATGATCGCACGAGAACTTCCCTGAACTGGACTTGACGGTGGCATGTGGTATCTATTAGGAGCGTTCTTCAATGCAATGGAAGATCTGCTCAGATTAGGATCTAGAAGCACCTTGACTCTGCCTGTGGCACCAAGACACAGATGGATAAATCGTAAAGTGAGCAAAGCTGCAGCTTGACTGCAGGTGAGCTGTACATGTTTATTGTGTCAGAAGAACGCCCCGGAGTGTTTTCACTGCTTCGCAGGGTTCCCGTGTGCATGCAGATGAATGGCATGTTGAATGGCTGGTCGGAGGCAGCAGCACATGAGGTTGGTTAAATCCTCTGAAACAGTTGGTGGGGCATTGGTCCTTTGTTTTTAATGGAAGTTTTCCCATGTCTCATTCCACATGTTTCACTGCCATTCTTTTTACTGTTTTTATGACCTTGTGCTATTACTAACACCATCGTCATCATCTTCATCACTATTATTTTTTATCTTCTCCTATATACCCTCAATGTAATTAACTTTGTTACTTGCTTTATACTTTTTTTTTATTGGATCAATCTGTTTAATCTGTTTTCAAAAACTCAGACCTACTGAAACCAACTTCAGTATCTGCTCCCTGTGTCTGCTCTTTGTTAAGTTCTTGCTTTGTGCTTCTTCTTATTGTAAAGCTGTAAAAGCAACTTGTAAAACCCTGTTTTTAGGTTGAGTAACTCCTAAACAAGGTAAAAGTTTGCACGTCTTATTTTTAATTATTGTCGCAAATAACAAGAACTGCAGCAGCAGCAGCAACAACAACAACAATTATTATTGTTTTCCATCCCAGCGTCCCTCCCCTGTAGATGAAGCCGCCTCCCCAGCGTTCATGTCACCCCAGCTGGCCTGTTAGTCTTTGGAAAAACCAGACATGACTCTAAGTGATGTTCGTTCCTGGTGATTAAGTTTGACGTAGCAAGAGCTTGAACCAAGCCACTGTGGCAGACGGTGACCAGAGTTTACCCCCCCCCCCCCTCCCCCAAGTGCATTGAAATGCAAATTCTTACATCGTCCAATGAACAAATATTTCACCACACTTCCTGTCCACTTCCGCGTTATTCGTCCATTGCCGGTCCTGAACTGCAAGTAAACTCTGAAGGGTCCCAGCGTGACGGAGCGTCCATGCTCCTGAAAATGTCACGGCCTGACGCCGAGAGTGTGGGTTTCACCTGAGCCGCGGCGCACAAGCACAACATTACTCAACGTTCCCTTGGTTTAAATCAGTCGCCCTGACTCCCACAGGATGTGAGGCGCTCCGGCTGCACTGTGTCACAGCCATAAATCTCAGCCGCCCGCAGATCCAGTTGCCGTTTGTGGGGAAGTGATGCAGAGTCGCAGTGGATATCAAGGGCCGCATAAATCCTCCGCCGTTTCATCTCTCTGGCGCCGCTTAAGGCGGTCTGATACCGTTTTAGTGCGAGCTTGCCGCCTTGTTTGTGTTTGTCCCGGTGCAGGCGGAGCGAGTTGGACCCTCCGGATATGAAGCCACCTTGCGAGGTGCCGGCTGAAGGAGTGTGCGGCGCTGACAGGGGTCAGACCTGCAGACACAATGCACTCTGCTTCCAACAGGGCCTCAGAAAAAAACCAAAAAGGATTGCGCTACTTTCCTTTTTTTTTCTTTACGTTGTCGGTGCTGTGCTCCAGGTAGACGGCTCCCCGCCAGCCTGTTCTCAGATTAGCGGTCCGCCGCCAAAGTCAACAGAGGAGGAAGCGGAGCAGCGACTTCCCATATTCACACCGGGGGCCGCTAATGCCCGGTCAGATCTGGTGTCAGAGCAGCGGGTCTAAGATGAATCTACATCTGCTCCGGCTGCTTTACGGTGTGTGCGGTGCCGTATTTCTCATATTTAAGCAAATAAGAAAATAACGCTGGAAATTGAACGCAGAAAGAAGTCGCTCATTCAGGGATTTTCTTTCTCTCCAACCGAGCAGCAGGCAAGACGTACGTAGAACGTACATAAAGGAATTCAAGGAAAACTACTGTCGGCGGGGACGGCTAGACTGCTGAGCCATGTGGTGGCTTGACCTTTGTGAGAACTAGGAGGGAATTCAACGGTGTGAAATGAACTGAGATGTGTTGTTCTGCCTCGGTACGTAAAAGAAATGCAACATGCTGTTGAGCCTCTGCTACCACAGATCAGAGGGCGGCTTCAGTGACTGTGATAAACTAATAACCTTCGTCTACCAGAAATAATCCCCTGTGAGTTAAACTGCGAAAAATTTCGGATTTAAAAACTTAAAAATAAACAAATAAATAATCAAGCCAAGATAGAAGACATTTAATCATTTTTGGTTTCACACCAATAGAAAAAACAAACTAATTGAATTGTGCCTAAGTTCTTCAATTAAACTTCTTTCACTAAAGCCCCTGCGGCAAGACACCTGAGACAGCCAGCCAATCAGCTCCAAAACGTGTAGCTGCTGGAGAAGAAATTGGTACTAAACCGTGTTCAGCACATAAACCCAGGATGTGAGTAGGGACAGGAAATGAAAGAGGTGTTGTGGAGCTTTGCATCCTAAATTACAGTCTAATGACTTAACGTTGTCGGAGCCAGCTGAGAGAGCGGCGAAAGAGGATGAGAGCCGGGCCAGCAGATAACGTTACCAGCCAAGAGGATGAAGTGGATAATAGCCCACGCGTCCTGAACGGGACGAGCTCAAACATGTGTCAGTGATAAATCCTCCACCGTTATTGTGGCCGGCGTGGCGTTCTTCACGCTGAGGCGGCTTTGGTGGAATTCACCATCAAGGTTCTGACCTCGAAAATCGGGTCATGTTGTAGTCACTCATCCGTTGCATATGTGCGTGCACGTACACACACACACACACACACACACACACACACACACACACACACACTTTGATTTCACCCCCGACAAGTCAAATCGCCTCTTTGTCCTGCAGTTGGACCTCAGGATGCAGCGCAGGATTTCATTTGCTTCTCCCTCTGAGATGGAATGAGATAGGAAGCCTCGCCGTGTGCTTTCCCAATTAAAATGACTAAATCAATGTAAGGAAAAGAAAATGCCCTTGATAACGTGAGCAGCGGCAACAGTCATTGTTACCTCCCCCTCTCCCCCGAGCCCCTCTTGGCCTCGGCCTGGACTTCTTTGCCATTCAATTTAAGAAAAAAAAGGATCTTTCGATGAGAGGAGCATGTGCGGACGAGCTGCCTGAGGGGATTCGTTGACTGGCCGAGACAAAAAAAGAGAAAAGAATGAAGCAGCGATGACAGAGGGAAAAACTGTTGGTTTCAAGCGGAGCAGGCCGCATGTGCGCCGCTGATACAGATCCCTGTCGAGAAGGTTCAGGTCAGTGGATCCCTCCTCAAACAAACTGCAAACGGGAGGAAAGGAAAATTATTTATTTGTTGGTTTTGCTTCAAAGAGCGGGGAGGAAAAACAGGAAATAAACGAAGCCTTTTAGCATGGCTTTAAAAAAAAAGAGGCTTGTCTGGGATGCTTCGGAATGATAAATGAGCCGAACGTCTTCGGAGGCCACATTAAATGGCTCATGAAAATAGCACCAGCACCAGCTTTGATGATGCTAAATGCTACACTGTTACATTGGCTTTTTTTTTTTTTTTTTTAACAAAATGTTCCTAAAGCTAATTCCCCACACAGGGCTGCAGTGTTTTCTCTTCACTCGCTACCTTTTTTTTTTCCCCCTTTCCTACCTGCCACCACATCCATTCGAGGCCGCTGAAACTCTAAACCCACCCTCAGACGATGACCGCCCGACTTTTAGTCCTGTACTGATGTCCCAAAATATTGGATATGGCAGCGGCTTGTTGGGTGGAAATCCAAAATCCAGGTCGCAGTGGAACGTGGATCCCACCATGACAGGAGACCCTGTCAGACTTCCAGAGACCCTGAGCTGGAGATAAAACAGAGGAGCGTGTGTGCATCTCCAACCCGGCACTGACGTTTCCCAGTCGGTGCTGCTCGTAAAAAGAGACTGCCAGACTGCAGCCGGTGGAGAGAGCTGGCTCGGAGTCAGCACCGGGTGCAGGGGAGGTCTGCGTCCTCCTTTAGCTGCAGCTCAGCTGCGGTGAAACCGCCCTGGACCAGTCAATATTTGCGCTTGGCATCAAGGCTGCCCCCTGTTTATGGTACCAAACCAGGTTGCACAGAAGCAAGCTTGTCCATTAGTGTGAGCGATGTCAACGAGCACACACACACACGCACACTTGCTGTTGTCATTTTTAGTGTAATTAGCATAAACTCACTGAGGCTGTGTTTTATGGGTATGTTTTTGCTAACCGTGATCTAAACGCTTCACATTAATTCAATTCTTGCCCATGAAAAGACTCTGCACCATCCGATGTAAGACTGCACTCGGAAGTTGTTGCATGTCCCTTGTCGCCGCCTTGATGAAACATTGATTTGCCGTGTATTCTGAGTTCTTGGTTTGGCCCATGTCCTCTTTGCTAACATTCTGTGAACATTCTAGCTTGTGGTCGATTTGATGGAATTCTTGGAATGTTTATAGCCTTTTTACTGCTCATGTTTGCTTCATATTTTTTCAGCAGACATGATTCAAAGTACTCAAATAAATCAGATTCGACCCTTTTTTCAGCTTTGGCATTTTTTTATGTTGAAGATGCCACATCAGATGTTCCTCTATTCACAACTTGCAACAAAATCAGACAGAACCAGACAGTCGGCATCCCTCTCTTCTCGGCCCGTTGCTCGGAAAAACATTGTTAAGCGGCGCCCCGCAGCGCTCTGATGTGGCCTCGCCGCTCGCGCTAGCCCTTGGAGAGTGTGTCACAGTCCAGCGCCAGGTCAGAGGGCGTCTGCAATGAGGAGGGCGGTTGTAAATTTACCAAAGGAGGCACCGCCGCCGCAGTGTGATATGGAAAGGAAGGAAAGTGCAAAGCTGCCTCGCCAAAAACTATTACTGCAGACCGCAAGAGTCGTTGGCTGACATGCTTCGCTTCACACTTGTGGGACGGAGTTAAAAATGCATAGAGGAATCTTTTTTCTTCTTCGTAGCGTGTCTCCCCAAGCTCAGAAACCCCTGGCAAGCTTTATAGTCCGACGTCCGTGGGAACTTCTGGTAAACAGGCCGACCTGGAGCCAACCCTGCTGCTCTTGTTTAGCATCCTTTTACAGCCTCCTTCCTTCCTTCCTTCCTTCGCTCCTCACCTCACCCCACCCCCCCCATCACATTTGAGGTCTTGGCGCAGGCTCGGCGGGGGGCGAGGAAGTCGGCACGCTTCATTAGCCGAACGCCGCACACCGCGCGTGTCGCCGGGCAGAACAACGAAGGGCTGTGTTCAGGGGAGAGGTGACACTTTGAAAATAAGAGCGAGCTCGGAGCCGCCAGCCGGGGAGGGTGGGGGTGGGGTGGTGGCTAATGGACACATCCAGCCACGACTGGCAGCCTTTTATTCCACGTTAGCGGCCTGGAGGTGTTGAAAAAGAGAAACAGAGCTTTATTAGCTGGAGCGATAGCGTCGTTTAGTAATTGAAGCTTTATATGATCTCTGCATAATCGGCAGTCCGAACACTCTCCCCAAGGCCTTTCAATCCATCACCATTCATTATGCAATTTCCTCCTTCGCCATGCCAGACACTCAAATTTTATCAAGCCAATGTTATTTTATTAACGTGCAGCTCTGGGCCTCGTTGAAATCTCTGGGTTCATGTATCTGCAAATATTTGAACAGGGATTCCAGATCTCCCCGCAGATTAGGACAAACTTTGGGATCTTAAACATAGTGAAGATTTGTGTGGCTCGTGTCCAGTCTGTCCCTGCTGCTGCCAAGACACGGATTAACACCTTTTATGTAAATTAGTCACCTCAGCATAATGTGTCTGTTAACGAGACACAAGCCTCTGGCGGGTACTTTGGAATGTGGTCACCTTTTAATATCACAGCTTCAGAAAGTGTCCTACCTTTTTGAGTCTGCCTCCTGGTGGCTGGCTGCAGTATAGCTCGTAATAATCAAAGCAAATGCTTTGCAGTGTTTTGTGCAATTTTCAAGCAATTTTCTACTCATGACAATTTTTTTAATGTTGCATTTATATTTTGGACAGATGGCAAAAATTGGCAAAAGTTGCCACACTCAGTTAAATTACACCTTCTGAAAGTCAAGGTGGGTCTATGGGAGGGGTCGAAAACCTAGGGCCCACCTCCAGTTAGTGCCTGTGACGTTGCAGCATCGTCTTCCACCCTTGTTTTTACAATTAATAAAAGTAGAATAAACGTAACTTCTACCAACTAGCATAACGTTAAAAACAAACAAACAAAAAAAATAGCCCGACCCAAGCCATCTTTCTGTGCAAAAACCTTGGCTTGCTGGATTTACTCTGCACTGTTGGATTCTTAAATCTATGTTAAGGAGTTTGAAGGTGCTTCATCAGTTGGATCAGTTTGGAGTATTTGTTGGGAAATCGCATGCAGGCCTTGTGAACAGATTACATCGGGCTGTTGGTGACCTGAGCATGTTGACCAGACACAGCGATTCCCCGCTGGATAAGTGCACATCTGTGGTCCCTCCAGGGTGGCGGTGGTGGTGTTGGGGTGCTCCAGGGGAGGATGATGGGAGGTGAGAGTGCTGGAGCTCAGACAAGACAGCACGGGAGCAACAGAAAACAGATGACTGTGTGTGTGTGTGTGTGTGTGTGTGTGTGTGTGTGTGTGTGTGTGTGTGTGTGTGTGTGTGTGAAGGGGTTCCTTCTGTTGGCTGTCTGTGTTTACCCCCGAGGGCTGTCGAGAGGACACGGCTGACGCATTGTGCCTGAGCGTCACCGTGTTGCGGCGCAGCAGGCGTCCCTCTGTTGTGTTATCAGCCGGACCAAACACAGTGTGTGTAATCCATGGATAAATCACAGCAAACCGCAAACTCAACAGCCCTGGATGTGTCGCACCACTGAAACTTTGGTATTAGTGGCTCCCTGAGGGAAGAACAGTCGTCGATGCAAATAATTTTTTTCCCACTCCAAAAACTCCAAATATTGTCCGTGCTTCCACTCGGGAGGTTCTGACACTGTCCTTTGCCTTGTGGCAGGACAGAAATGTACCCATGTAGCTGTTGTCCATGTCAAAGCCGCTGCCACCCCGACACCCTCCACTAGGACCTCGGTTCCCCCTTGGCCCCTGCGCCCCATCACCTCGGCTTTTTTTCCAGCTGTAATCTTGGTGGTTATGCGAGGATTTCTTCAGAAATTATTTTTCTGTCAGGCTATTTTTTTTCTTCCTGGGCTCCAGCGCTGGGACCCTAATTTCCATATCCTCAGAGGTTCTGCTCCACTGGCTTCAGGATACCGTTGGCTTGTTTTCCTTTCACCATCCCTGAAAACTGCATTCAGAGATTTAATACCTTTTTTTTCCCCTCCAAGAGGCTTGTGAGTCTTGGCAGCGACCGTAGATGTGGACATAAGGAGTGCAACGCTGGGTGAAAAAGTTTAATATGAGGATATAGACTTTCTTAGCTGCAGAGCCAGACCAGCGGCCCGGATGAATAAAGTCAAATAGTCGGAGTTCCACATTTAATCCCTGCTGTTCGTCAATGGGGTGACATGTTTGGGGGAAAATAAATCAGCAGAGACACTTTGCACTATAAATGGTGATGCGTGCGTGCTGATGGTTATGCCCCGGGTGGCACTGACCTCAGGGTCGCTGCCCACTTGTTTACCGCGACCGTACCAGTCGGCGTTGACAGGTTTCGGCGGTGAGCTCGGAGGCAGATGGCCGACGACTCTCCAAGCTCGTCTGTCCGTCCGTCCGTCGCTGCCTCCCTGAGGCCCCGCGGAGACGCCTGGGATGCCACCGCGTCCTGAGGTCGGCGCTGACAAACAGGAGGTGGACCCTGGGAGTCGGAGGGCCCTCGTTTAGGGTCTGGTGCCTTTGGGGCATGTAAGGGTCTTCTGACCTGGTGTAAGAATTGTTAGGCAGGCGCCGGAAAACAACACTCGAGGACAGAAATAGCAACAAGGAGGAAACATGAGATTTGTGCCCATCTGTCGCCGCCAAGCGCCCCTGGGATACAGTATGGCGGCCCATTCATTTCAATGGAGTTGCTCACCCAGCGCATCATGGCCCATAGAGCATGTGTACTTCACCCCATGCCGCCGTAACACCCGTGATGCATCAGGACTCATCAGCCAATCAGAAGGAACCTCGACACAGCACGTACAACCCCGTAATGTCACGCTGGTAATGAATTCTTTTCTGTTGATTTTCTTTCTGATAGACTAAAAGACCATGAATACAAAATCTGCAATAGAAAGATTATGGGAAAAAGCCCATGGGATGTTTTTGCTGCAGTACCTGGAGTGGCCACTAAGAAAACGGGGCGCTGTCATATTGATTGATGCATCCATTGTCGCCACACTCATGACAACAATAGGACTGGCAGTGACACAAGAGTTCGGGCTGCTCCTGTTTGCAGGCGTCTCACATGTAGTGCAGATGTGCGGTAGCTGGTTTTCAACATTTTGTTTTGTGCCTTTTTAAATCAGATTTAAGACACAGCAGAGTCGGGTCACTGGTGGAGGCTGACACATTAATGGCTCTGTGGAATGAGGGACCTTCACATGACTGGGATGGTTGGTGAGGTGGCAGAGGCAGATGGGACATTAGTCTCAAGCTGGGCTTTAAGGACTGACAACAACCTCGGTCACTTCCTGTGCACCAGGTCATTTCAATAAACACTGATGTCCAAATTTATACCTTTACAGCCATTATGGGATTGTTCTGGCCGGTACAGGCAGTGAATGGTCTTGAAAAAGCAAACTGATCGCCAGTGTTTTTTCTGCCTCTTCTGAGAAATGCCAAGAGGCATGAGCGACGTGGAGCATGTGGGCGGTGAAGTGTTATTAAGGTTTTTTTTTTCTATGTGCCTCAAAAACCGAAATAGACGGCTTTGCCTTCGCAAAGCTGGTTTTCTTTCCTGCATGTGGTGCGGCTCCTGGCCTGTGCCAGCCTGTGTGAATCTTGGGGAAGCATTTCATGAGCTCTGACTTGCGGCGGCTGGGACCAGACTCCTCTTCCTCTCCTGCCCGTCCAGCAGCTTCAATCGTCTGTTCTCTTCCTCTTGGGTTAGCCACGCCGTCAAGCCAAGGCCCACCGGTGCATCGTGGACTGATGGCTGCCAACCGTCCCCCCATTTTCTGGTCGGACAATTTTCCTCAATTGAAGGCTTGTAATGAAATGTTTACACTGTGAGAACTCTTCGCAACCTTTGGGGAGAAGCAACTCAACCCGGTGTCATCAATACCGCTTTCGTCTCTCCATGCCGCAAAAGAGAAACCCTTAATTCTCCAGGCGATATGACCCATGGTAAATTTTGCAGCTGCCTCGTGTGTCTGATGGAGTGAAGCGTAACAGTGGAGTCGCAGTAACGTAGCGGAGTGTAGAGGGGCATTTTGTGGCCTACCGGCTTTGCGTCGAGAACACGGCTGCAGTGCAGGAATGCTCTAATCAGGTTCTAGTTACAAGCACCAGGCCCACCGGAAAGATAGGCTTCAGGTCCGTAAAAGCTATTGGCCATTATTATTATGATCCTCCACTCTGTGCAAATCCACACCCCCCAACAGATGCCAGCAGTGAATATTGGTGATAATAGGGGGAGATCAAAGAGATTGCACAGGGGGCCTTCAGCCGAGGCGCTGGGTCTTTCTGCAGGCATCCATATTTGGAACAGCTGTCCAGTGTACACAACATGCTCATTTTCATGTGGGGACACTTGTGTCTAAGTCCGAAGCGACACGTCCTGAAGCCGCCCCTCTGTCCCCCAACTCCGTCGCTGGATTGGATTAAGTGAAGTGGGTCATTCGGCGACACCTGCTATCCCAGGATCAACACCGGCAGCTGATTGTCCCTACGCTTTCTTTACACACGGGGACGACTGACACGCCGAGCACATGCAGCCTGAATGTTTATGTCATCGTCCCGCAACCCCCACCCCTTGAAAATAGTCTCACATGCACCTTTGTTGTGTTTCGTCTTTAAGCTCCCTCTCAAGCAGCGACAAGCAAGTTATGCAACCTGGGTTTTATTTAAAAAATAAAAAATAAAAAAAATAGACAAGTCCCGTAGCACCTGTTCCTACTTTAGCTGCCTCTGAAGGCCGCAGCAACTGGGCTTCAGAGCCCAATCATCACCGCCGCCTTGCTCGTTTTCTATTTCCTCCGCCACGAATATCCAGGCAACGCGAGTTTCGGTCGCTGCCTTTCCACTTCAAGGATGAGGGACGGTGTTCAAGAAGCAATTTCACGGAGAGACACATAGTGCGTACACCTGCCATCAGCCTCTCGGAGGCCTTGAGGCAGGCAGGCGGGTCTGTGTTTAATGAGGTCGTCATTGATTTGTGCCTCGCAGGAGGGCCGCCTGCCAAGTAAGAGCTGGACAAACACTCGGGACGTGATTTAAATTCACTCATTTCTTGCTAATAAAGTCCACAGCGGCCAGATCGAATAGTTAAAAATAATCAAACTTGCAAGAAAAGATTGGGTTTCCACGGCAGCTCTCCAAGTGTTGCATGTCTGCCAGTGCACAAGGGCGATTTTATTCCTCCGTTCATTTCCCCGAGTCTTAAACATGTGTCCGGAGCGTCTGGACAAGCTGTTAAAGTTTTCAGAAGAGGGGCCCGCTGGTGTCGGGGAGCGATGTCTGCCAACGAGGCGTGGACAGCTGAGAGAGCCACAACAGTAGTCACGTCCTTCTCCTTTTTTTAGCCAAGCCGCGTTTCTACAAGTCAACGAGTCAAGATGACTGGTGAGCGCAGGACGCAGATCGGAGCCATTGATTGATGACTGTGACAGTTTGCAGGATTTGTCTAAACTTAAACCTGGGCTGATTGCGCCAGCTGTTAATGTGACGCGATGGCACTCGGTGTGTTTAGGCCTTTTGGAAAGTGGGTCTGAGTCTTCGAGCTGCACCAATACAGAGACAAGACCAGTCAATTTATTCCACCCTAATTGGATTAATGAGGTCCCAGGCTGCACAACAGCTCCTTTAGGGTCAACATTTATCTTGTGCAATAAATTCAATACTTGGTGAGTCTTGAAAGCGATGACGATGAAACCTTTACAGTTCTAAAGGGTTCCTAAACAGAGACTCGTCTGAACTGCAGCAAATTAACTGGACGCTGGAGCAGCGCCCTGCTGAGTTCACCCAGGAGGGCGACTCGGACCGGACCAAGCTGCGCTCGGACTCTGGGATCAGCTTCATTTTGTGCTTGGATTTGAATTTTGGCAACGCTTCTAATTTTTGGAGAAAGTGCAGTGGACAAGCTTTTCACAATGTTCCACGTCAGGCATTTGTTTTATTTACGCACTTCTGTACATTTAGCAGCTGCCCTCCTAGCCCACCCCCTGCCCACCACTCTCACGGCAGCAGCACCACAGTCTGACAGTCACTTAACGTTGTGCACTAATAATATTGCAGAACTGGTTGTGGGTCTGAACTGTGCTCTCCTGCCAAATCAATCTCGCCCGAGCTCTAGCAGCTGCTGACAGCCAGTTGGCAGGTATGTGACCTGCGGTTGGAAGGGAAAAGGGCTCGTGTGACAAATATTCTAAATGTAAAAGAAAAAAAAGGCTATTAAAAAGGAGGCCTTTTTGCCACTTTGCCCCGGACAAAACAAAAATATGCCAACGATATCCCGTTAACCGTGGCCAGAGGAGTGTGACGTCCTTCTTTCAAAACAACATCCCTGTAAAAACTGCCCGTTTTAAACACGCAGTCTTAAGCAAATGCTGATATTTTAGGACGGCTGTTTGTTTTTTGTTTCACTCTGAGGGAACTTGTCGCAAACAAGATTGGATTTGGTGTGTAGTGTTGGAATCCACGGGGCAAATCTGCACTCTGACTCCTGAACCAGCTCTCTGTTGCACTTGGATTTCAACTTGTGTACCAGACAGTCAGTCCAGGGGGAAGTGATGCAGATGACAGTTGAGTACCTCCAACCCTCTGCTGAACACTACCTCATACTGACCACAGCCACCATGAGTGCAAACAGTGTGTGGGCTCGCTGATTTATCGCTGGTTGTGTCAAAAAACACTTGAGAGCGACTCACACTGGCCCTGTTTGTTTTATATAATCCACTCTCGCTTTTTATTGTGCCGCCTCTTCAGCTCACTCCTGTCTCTGCCCAAGGTCACTGTCCCCTCCTAGAGTCAAAAAATTAACTTCCCAGCCATGTAAGAAACCTGAGTTAGAAACGTCAAATTTGCAGCTGCAACACCTGTGACACGAAGCAGAGGTCTGACCCAAAAGTATCCATCCTGCTCACCAGAAATATGTGGTCTTTGCCATTTTATTTTTCTGTTCGCATGATCAAGCAGGATTTGGGACTCCTCGCCATGTATTGTTGCAGTTGGGCTAAAGGTTTATATTTCCAGATACGTGAGCAGAATCAGTCTTTTCGCTTCACTCCGTAGATGAAAACAGAGGAGAGTTGCCAAGTCTCTTGCTGACTTTGTCATAACTGTTAATGTAGCTTTAACAGGTTTAAAGACTTTTCAGGCACGAGAGAGGAACGTTGTGCGGGGCAGTAGTAACAGATGAGATCGCTCAGCATGGCAATAAAAACGGGGGTAAAGACAGGAGACAGCAGTGGTCACATTTAAAACTGTGCTCGTTTTTTCCCGGCCCCTAAAACGTGTTTATTTTTATGCCTGAACGCTTAAATGAGTTTGTCTTCTGCTTGCATTTTTTGAGACTTTATCACCTCTTGTCTTGCAACAGGGTGCAATAACAATTCTTTGTGTTGGTATGCAGACTAGCTGGAGGGAAGAGACAGAGTGATTTTGTGCTTTGGTCAACATGACCACCAAACCTCCAGTCTACATGTCCTTTTGTAATCATGCAAGAAAAACAAATAAAAAAAAAAAAGAACCCAACAACTCCCAAACACATTGTTGTGTCACATTTCAGTGAATTACTCAATGTGGTCTCTGTGTGGCATGCAGGAGCGTAGACAGTGGTGGTGGTGAGGCCGGGCACCAGGCTGTAAGGTTAGAAATAGCGCCCCGGGGAAGGTGCTGAGCGAGAACTTGGCGCTGATCGGACCGAGCTCAGGTTACCACCAGCTGCCCACCCAGATTTGCTGGCAGGTTTTAAGTGTCCAAAAACAGAATCCTATGCCAATGGCAAGCTCAAGTCCAAGCCCGGAGGAGAGTGCTCTGACACAACCCGCAGCACAGAAAGCCTTGACAAGACACAAGCTCACAGATCCTGCCCCTCTTAGCTCAGAGTGGCAGCAAATCAAAGGGACTCCACCCTTGGAAAGAAGCAAACTGTAAAATGTTAAAATCATTTGGAATGTTTTCGCTTACGTGCAGGATTCTCTGCCATATTGTTTTTCGCAGAACGAGCTGTTTTTCATTTTTTTCTTTTTGTGGCTCGCCCGCCTCCACGGCAGCCGAGAATGAAATGGAGCAAATATTGGACATGCGGGGAAATCATCGAGCAAACACTCACTGTGCACGCGGGATGACTTATTGACAGCATAATAACTTTTCTGCGGAATAAACCCGTTGGACCAAGCGACAAAACCTTTGGTGGTCCAGGTTGCATTCGCTTGCACTTAATAGAGCTTGAAATTAAACAGCAAAAGTGAACATGGGCGCTGCTCCGCTTCCTCGGCCCTTTTATTACATCCAGTATAACAGAGGTCGCTGAAACCCATTGGTGTTTGATTTGGATTCTGCTCCACGGCCTTGTGACAGCCCCCCCTGCTGGGCATCGTTTGGATTATATTTTCAGTGCTATGGCAACCACTTGGGTTCCACTGTCTGGTGTTTGTGGGGAGCACCAGATTGTGAGCATCCCTGAAGGTCTCTGTGTGGATTCATTTGATGGTGGGCCTCGTCATCTTCACGAGACAGCATGTTTGTTGAGTCAAGACGGGAGGCCTTTTGTGAGGCCCCGTCTCTTTGTGTGGCGCTGTTGCGCCAGACTTCTGTGTACAGTGTCTGAGCGCAGAAGGGGCAAGAATGTATGTTTCCGTGCTCGCAGCTCAGCAACAGTTGTGCAACATCGGCTGCACATCATGTATGCACATTATATAAGCTAATTTGATGATTTCTAGGATCAAAGTCACCTAGCAGTATCATTCGCTTTCACCATTTTGGCTTTGATACTTTGGGCTGCCAGTGCCCAGAGCAATAATCCACACCCTTAGGCCATTACCCAATCCAAAACAAATGGCAGGATTGTTCACATGCAGCTCATACTGCTGTTGTGCTCTCTTTTTTTGGACCTTTAAAGATGCTAATTGTACACCACGACTCAATAACTGTAATAACTATAATTCACAGTGTATCTGGGTGAATTCAGTTGGTTACGATCCTCGGTAGTGTCTTTGAGCAGTGATGTCCCACTGAGCCCCAAATTGTTTACCTGTGCTGGTGTTTAATGCCGATGTAAACAGATGACTGTGGACAGCTTCCATTAGTTCTGACTTACAGCAATGTCCCTGCAGTCATGGCTCTTGTCTTGTATTGTAACTGTGTGACAGACTAAATTTAGAGTGGAGAGTAATCTACCATATTGTTGGGCTGAAAGATGATCGCGGCGCTGTCAACTTTCAACGCGTCTCACATCCTGTCATCTGGAGATGCTGCTGAGATGGAACAAGTGGCCCCTGTGGAGTTGTGAGGGAAGGAGAGAGTGAGGAGAAGGGGGGAGGTAGAGGAGGAGGAGAA
This sequence comes from Nelusetta ayraudi, assembly GCF_046127955.1. Classification (NCBI taxonomy): domain Eukaryota; kingdom Metazoa; phylum Chordata; class Actinopteri; order Tetraodontiformes; family Monacanthidae; genus Nelusetta; species Nelusetta ayraudi. Next base: position 19,865,396 of record NW_027466092.1, read on the forward strand.
GAAGGAGGGGGTGAGGGGAGGGGTGGGAGGGAGGGACGGCAGTGGGCCGGAATCCTTCGAAAACTTTGCTGGAGTTATTTGTGTCCTCTCTGATCTGCCGCATTCACAGCTCATGGTATCGAGTGTTGCCACTGTGTGTATGTGTGTGTCAGGGGTTGGATTTGATAGGGAAGTTGAGAATCGACGTATGTCTTTGCGGTCAGAGTTGGTTGCCGCTGAGGCATGAGAGCAGCTGGCTACGCCCCACTTTCACCACAACCACCCCTCACTCTGTTTGAAATGTCAGGACCTGGAGAGTCGACGAGTCCGTCCACACATTCCCACTGAGGTGCCAATGAGGCGTCCGTGGCACCTCAGACACGAGCTGCGATTACATGATCCACAAGCAATCGGATGAAATGGTAATCTGATTAAAACCACATCGTGTGAACACTCAGTTCTGATCAAATTGACGATGATCCGATGGAAATTTCGATTGCGTTGGTGGAGGTGGAGTAACTCGATGCAATGAATCCATCCATTGGATCCAACCAATCCATGAAAACGACACATCCAATCGCTGTTGGAGCTTTGTGTGCAACTCCACCACGGAACATAAAGATGTTGCCCCATCACAGGTAAAGATGCTGCAGTTTCAAAAGGAAACGCTAAAAAAAACGGCAAGCTTGATTAGCCAAGCTAACAACTTTACTTTTAATACTTGTGGGCTCCTGAGTCCAGCTGTGTGTGGGATCATGTGATCATGTCACGAATAACCTACATCACAGTGCACTGCATTATCGGAACCCACAAATCAATATGATCAGTGTATTTGGTGTACATATATACGTCATATAAATGAGACAATCTTAGTGTGAAACAGTTCAATCAGATTGACAAAAAAGTGACTCACCTACTGTTATCCAATCACTGTTGATTGAGTTTTTGTGTTGTAACTCCTAAAAAGAGTACAAATTTGAACTTTATCCCACATTTTTCTTGCCATGCAAATATCTTACAGAAACAAAAGAAGAGAAATAGCTTGCCTCGTCTGGCCCAGTATGGGAAAATTCCTCAAGGTGTTTACATGACCTCAAATATATTATGGGTCATTATGGGGGGGGAAGAATAATGACTTCTTCCAGATTACCTGTGACCAATGCAATGTCAAACTTGGGCACCTTGGTGGCAATTTTAATCACATGGTTTACTTGTGTTGTCGGCTCGTGTGTTGGCTGCAGTGAGGCCCTCCTGCCTGTGACGCCCCTGCTGTGATTAACGCTGAGGAAATTAGCCCGCTTTGACTGAGCGCTTTGAGAAGGCCTGAGCCACTCCAAAAAAGGTCGAGGCAGCCTTTAACTGGTTTGTCTAGTGTGACACGGCAAATTAAGCCAATTAATGGAAGAACAGGGCTCCTTGTGCGAGCGAAATGCACCCTGTCCCACCCTTCCCAGTTCATTCCCAAGGCCTCCGTGTGAGGCTGTGTAAACTGATATTGCGTGTCACATTTAATTTGGGCTCTTTGGGCTCAGAGTGCACCTCTGTAAATGTCTGAGGGCTAGGATCGTTCAAGACTTTGAGAGATGCTCAGAGAGCTTTAGCCCCTCGATTGCCCTTCAAAACAGGTGCGGGAAACCTTTCAGTGAAAGGTAAGTTTTGTTTAGGTTTCTTTTTCGCTGGTGGTGGGGGAGTGCGTTTAGAAAGGGAAACCTGACGTCGGCCCTCAGGCCAAGGCTGGGACTGACTGACAAGGTTTTCAGTTTCAGGCCCCTTGAAGCTGTCAACATGGCAAGCGTGGGCACATTTTGTCTCCCGCAAACGTCAAATTGCTGCCCTGACAAACCTTTGTGTTGTCCAAACCGCAGCAATCTGAACGTTTTTTTTGTTTGTTTGTTTTAATTTCCCTCGGAGTCGCTCTCACTCGCTCTCACCCTCCCCCCTCCAATCCCAACACAATGAACGCCATCAAACTTCTCTCGCCGGCCTTCTGCCACTCGAAGCATCACTCACAGCTGTCACTCCTGATCTTGGGTCACAAACTTGAGGGCGACACTCCTGATCCTTTTCCCCCCACCAACACCACCACAAAAGCGATTACGTTACAGTGGACGATGTTTGCCTGCATGTATTTACTCTGTAGGCCCTGTTGCTGGAGCTACACTTTAGAGCGATGGAATAGATAGGGAGGCTGAGTCAGCCAGTATTCACACCTGTTATTTATTGCTGGATTAAATTCCTGCTCCCCCTGAGCCGTCATTACACAACATACCAAAATAGTTGGCATAAATTAGGACGCCTAAACGACTCCCGGAACGATGGTCCGACCCCTGTTCCTAACCCCCCCCCCCCCCCCCCCGCCCCCACCGCCCCCACGCTCACGGTGACATGTAGTGAACAGGTGGCCGGCGGCAGCCCAGGTTCCCATGCACAAAGCCAGATGTTGTTACGGGACAGGAGGATGTGCTTTATTTCACGGCTTTAGGTGGCGTGTCGGCCTGCCGACAGGTGACCCAGTTGAGGAAGTTCAGCGTCTGTTGTGAACACAGTCTGGAGAACAGGAAGCTCACGCCGTTTGTCTTCAGAAATGGCCGCAAGCTTGTCAGAAGCCAAAACGGAGGCGTTCACTCATCCCTAATCACCATGTTTGAAATTGTTCGGCGGAGCCCAATTTAAGATATTTTTCTTTTTTCAAATGCCAAACGGTGTCTTGTAATTAACCGCAAACAGGTAAAGTTTTGGTGGTGGGATGGTGTCGCACCTGATCTGACAGCTCAAACCCTTATGCTCATTATAAAATGTCACACCAGTTTTGCAGCGAAATTAATCGGAGTGGCAACAGCTTGTATCCCAAAACCTAAAGGCCAATTTTATTGTAAACTCGTTGATCTCTGTTTGTTAATGGACTTCTACTAAGTGACGGATGTGAAAGTTGAAACTGTGACCTTTTGAACACTTTGAAACTCTGTGCTGCTGTTGGAGCGTCTTTGAAGCAATGTCCATTTTGTGATCGCTAGAATGTCTCCGATTTTTTGGGATACTGACTTGGTGGGCTTTGTTGCTCCAAAGAGAGCTGACACAGTTGACAGTAATATGTCGATGGCAAGCTAGACCCATCGGACTAGGCTGAATTATTGATCGGCTGACTGGGAATCAAACAAGAAAATGGAAATCAGTCTTTGACGGAAGTGAAACTCTTAAGTAGCCAGTGCCCTTAGTGTCAAGACATTCAAGCTTGTTTTTCTTCTTCCTCTTGGCTCCAACTCACGCTCACCGACTGCCCCTTGCTCTAACGTGTTACCAGAGGAAGCCTCAGAGCTGTGATGTAAAGTAACTTGACTAGGCCAACGTCTTGATTTTGATAACTGCATGGCACGCTATGTGAAAAGTCTTGCCAGCGTGTTGAGAAACATTGGCAAGTGTTTGTTGTTCGTAAGAAAGTTCCACCCAGCGTGACTAATGCAGGGAAATAAGGTCCAAAGGATTTCTTTACATTCTATGAACACAGCTGCTTTCCATGGCCGACTAGTTGGCTGCGAACACTGGAGTTCCCTGAGAGAGCTGACTGGAAGGAGTATGGCTTTGTGCCCCAGAAATAATGAATAATATGAAAACACACACACACACACACACACACACACACACACACACACACACACACACACACACACACACACACACAAAGAAAATCATTTACCAGCCTTCCACAGACCTTTCACTTTCCCCGGTTGGTAAACTCTCAGCCACTGCAGTGTTTAGTCTCTATTTTTCTCAGTATTTATCGAAAAGCTCACACTGAGCATGTTTTCATTTTCTCTAGGAATGTTTGCAATCTTCTGAGGAATAAAAAAAACAAAACAAATAAAAAGTTTCTGGGTGGGAAATGCTGCGTTTCTTTGTACACCAGAGTGGAAATGGTTGCTGCTATTTTCCAATCCTATAAAAATGGGTTTCTTTTACCCGCTTGATGTGGTTTTCATGTCTTTCCTCACCATCCAGGCAGGAGGGATTGAAGTTTGCTGTTTGCTTAATGTAACACTGTTTGGCCTTGAATGGGTGAAGAAATCACAAAAGACTGCATTAAATGCTATTTGCTCCCCAACGAAATTGTAATAAGTGGAATGTATTTTCCATTACTTTGCCTTGCGGAAAGGACTTGCACTAGTTGTCAACTTTTATTTACAGGCTACTGTCTAATAATTGGCAGTAGTCACACTTGGGGCATCTGTTTTTTGTTTAGTGGTGTTAAATGGAATACGTTTAATAGCAATTTCAGACGTTTAGCTTAGCTTTGCACGAAACCTGAGGATGTTGGAAAGCAGCTCGGCACCGTCTTTTGGCCTCTAATGGCTCTAATGTGTTGAAACACAAGTGTATAAAATGTATAAAATTATTATTCTGACAAGCCGTTAGCTCAAATGTCAGCGCTAACTGCACACACCTGTGCTTTAGTTTGTGCCAGACCACAAAGTCTTGTGTTTCAGACAATCACAGCTAACACCTGCATCACTCTGGAAACGAGATGCAAGTTTGTCAAGAGCTAAATGTATAATGTGTTGGTCCAACTATTGAGAGAGGCTATGCATTTCCTCACGTTTCTGAGAGGCTAATTTGTATAAGCTATGCTACAGCTCTGATCACAGTGGAAGGAACACAGCTTACCTTAATGCTGTTTAACAGCAAACTAATTTCTATCATCATTTTGCACGACCAGACAGAGAGCTACACCAACATTGCCATTGCAAAATTGCTTGATTTGGCTCCTAAACAGGGCTAACAGCATTCAGCTAGTGTATACTTCATCCTAATCGATACTCCACTTTGTAAGCTTTGGCATGGTTGTACGGCACTTTGAAAGTCAACACGTTATTGCTAATTTTCAATCAAACTTTAATTTCTGCCCCTTATTTTCCATTTTTAAGTGATTTTACGTTTCAGTAAAGCGTTGGGCCTGGTTTACTATGAAATTGGATTCTCTGCAGGTGGCCCCTCCACCGCCAAGTTGGATTTCATTTTTTAGTCATTTTCTGTCGGGGGCGTTCATAAGTTATTCATTTATTATGAGCAATTAATAATTAGTGAAGTGCTAAATTTGCCTCTGATTAAAGAGCGCTGCGGCGCGCCTCAAAAATGTCCTCGGCTCCACTTTCAGCTCATTTGCGAACAAAGAGAGACAGATTTAGAGCGCTCCCTGTGGACTCGGCTTTAAAGTTTGGAGAAAAATGTCAGCGTTCGGTGGTGTTCCCGGAGCGGATGAAGGAAGCTGCGTTTCAAGGTTCCTTGAAGGCGCTCTGTTTATTTTGACGAAACCGTGAAGGCGACGCTTAGCCACACAAGTGAACGCCTGACAAGGGCAACAGAGAGATAATAAACATCCCTGCCAAAGGCCGACCTTGCAGGGGGGTCCTGTGATTTTTATCATGATGTTGGCATTTTGGGCCAGAAAAGCACTTATTTCATCACCGATGGCTTGTAGCTGTGTTCTAAGGATGGCTCGAGGCTCGTTGTTTTTCACCCCCATATTGACTTGTGCAGTGACGTAAACTTAATCTCATAATATTCAGCAAGTATCTGCATCATTGCTGCAGAGTTGAGCATTGCGAACCGCCTGTTCATCAAACACGTGACGGCGGCCAGGACGGCAACAAACATCTGGCCGCTCACATGCTGATGGGTAAAAAAGGGGGACAACAACAACTCCCCCCCCCACCCCCCCTTCCACCTCCCTCACTGTGAGCGGCGTGAAGCTGACACGACTCGTTGCTAATTGAGCAGGTTTGAAATTGGATCTCGTCCCGTTTTTAGCTTGTTGATTCTTCGTACGGGCAAAGGTGTCGCTCCAGTGCTCAGGCCGACTCCATCCTGATTGCACGTTCCCTCTCACACGCCCGTCTCTCATCTCGTGTTTACGCCGCCTCCGCTCAGTGCCTCTCTTCTGCTCGCGCTCCCTTAAGGGGCCCGGCCTGGTCCGAGCTGTGCGGGGCTCCCGGGTCCGCCCGGCGCACATCAAAAGTGGCAAAACAAACGGATTCCTTCTCTTTCTTCGCCTCTCGTGCTCGCATGTTGGAGCAATCTCAGAGACAGATGCGCGCCCCCCACCACACACGCCCCCAGCCACCCCTATTCCGCTGCTGTGCCTCTAGCTGATTTATGAAAATATCAAAAGGGGAAACGTATGGATGCATGGGGGGGCCACCAGGACAGACCGCCCTCTTTGAGGTCAGATATCTGGGATTGCGGGGGATCCACAGGAACTGACGATGACTTTGCAGCCTCCGCAGATTAAACCCACGGTGGGTGAGCGGGCGGTCGGGAGGCTGTGTCCGTTTTTGAAGGGATGTAAATCAACGTGGTGTATCTGCAGTGTTTGGGGGGGGGGGGTGCTGCAATTACTGTCTGCGCTGCCAAAGTGTGATGAAAGCAGAGGGTTAAAACCTTTAAACACTCATGCGAAAGAACTTATTTGGAAGAGGGAGAGAGTTTTTTTTTGTCCCCCTTCATCTTTCATCCTCAGGAAGTTGAAAGCCGTGATGAAATCCAATGGATTTTGCAGTGCCGGAACTTAATTGCAGCCGAGTGGATTTTTGTTTAGAACAGCCCAGTGTCCTGTGGGAAGGCACGAATTTGCATCCATCTGTTTCCCTCCAGACATGCTTTTCATGCGCGATCCGACACAAAGCGAGCCAACGCGCTGTAATGACGGTGCATTTAAGCCGTTTCCTGCATAATTCGGTTTCCTCTTCAGAGAACCAGAGACACATCGCGTCTTAAAAACAGTTCACCCAAAGCCCGACTGGACGATGAACCAGTTGCACTCGGAGGCCTCGGAACCAGGGAGAATCGGACAGAGAGCGTGTCGGCTTGAGCTGCTGTAAACACGGGCAACTGTTCTGAATCCAAACTGTGGCTTTATGGCACCTTCTGAAAAAGCATCTGGCAGAGGCAGTGCAAGTTTACGGGCAACGTGTAAACACTTAAAAGCAAAGCACCTTGGAAAAATTTGCAAAGTGTTTATCCGCCGTTCGATGGCGTAGCCGATCAGATGTCAAAGCGCAGGCCTGAAACTCCCAGCGCAGAAATTGGATTAAATATTGTCCTCCTGCCTGTTTAAAGTCAGACAGAAACCATGAGGAGCTTTTACACGAGAGAGAGCAGATTTCTACCGAGGAGGCAACCAGTGGAGGTCGATGCACCAGAGAAGTTTCTCAGCAGTTTGATGAGTTAGGAATAACTTTGTTGTCCATTGCAACATTTCTGGTTCTGGCAACAAGAGGCGACTGTCTGATTGTTGGGTGATATCCAGCATAATTTGAGCAAATGCTAGCATTCACTTGGAGCATGTTTCATGCTATTCTCATGTGTTCCTAGAGGTCGCTTATGTAGGACAGCTGTTCCGATTTCGCATGCACTAACATGCAATGGGCTGCTCGTCCGGCTTTGTAAACAATAGGATTGACCGGTCTCGATATCAACGACAGAGAGGCCCTGTTATGTGCGCTGCATAAGATTTTTTTTATTACTTTATATCTGACAATAATGAAAATCACATATTGCCCCTTTGAAGGTCTCATAACACCCTGTTTTAACAGGCAAACACGGCGAGGCTCTCTAACATGCAACTGGTGTGTAGAGTGAAGTGTTGGGGGATTATTACATTGCGAGCTTCACATACCTCTTGAGAACAAAGTAAAGATAATAACATGAGCTCAGCTGGGTTGGGCGAGCTGCAAATTAGGCCCGAACGCACAAGACGTGTTGAAAGAGCGAAGGAGGCGACGCGGCGCTGGGCGTTTGCGAGTCTCTCAAGGCTCGCAGCTCGTGTCGGTAATGAGCGGGAAACGGAGCCAGACGAGCCGGGCGGCGTTCAGCCTGCGTGTGTTCGTGGAGGCGGGCGAGCTCGTCGACGTGTTTCTGGTCGCAATCGTTGTGTTTCAGCATTCTGTCATTAGCCGTCAGCAACCGAGGATATACATCGCCTGCCAACCGTCTCCGTAGGCAGTCTCCAGGATGTATATGCCGGGGTGTCCCCCCTCGCACCAAACAATCACAAACACAAACAGCAGGGGGGGGGGGAGATATTTAGATGGAAAGTGTGGAGACGACGGAGGAGGAGATGATGAGGAACATCTCTCAGCAGCGGATGCATTGTTTTTCCAGGCCGGGTTGCATCAAGTTTTGCCATATATGAATCCAGTCTGTTTCCTGCTGAGTGCGGATGTGTGAATGACAGCTTGTTTTCATGCCGACCGTCCAAAGAGTTTCCTCACGAGGAAACACAAAGTGATGTCAACCCTGTGAAACCACTAACGCTCTGTTTTTCTCTCCTCTGTGTCCTGTCTCTCATCGCCGGGGCGCCTTCCCTTGGAATCATTGGCTACAGGTAAGCAAATTCTATTAATTGTTTGTTACCAACAGGTATTGCATACACTGTTGGATTGGAGAGGAGGGCACCTTCATTTTTCAATCACGTTCTAGATCAGGGGTGTCAAACTCAAATATGCAGTGGGCCAAAATGCAAAACTTGGATGAAGTCGCAGGCCAACATTCATATTTATTGTAAGAAAATCTTCTAACAACCTTTTTATATGGACCCAAACAAGTTTTGCTTCAACTTGAATTCAGAAATAGCAAAACTTAATACTATTCAATACATACTTCATATTGCACACATGCAAAATCCAACTTCAAATAAGAAAAAAACTCATCAAAATGAATAAAATGGCTCTTTTTATTTGCAGCCTTCTGGTTTAAATTTCAACAGTGACCTTTCCAAGGGCTAATAATACATTTAAAAATGAAACTATCAACCAATTTAATCATAATGTCCTTCAATGAACGTCCTGTACTGTTTGCCGCACCAAAATACCAGCAGACCATTCTGGGTTTTATAGTAGTAGCGGTACACTGCCAAATTTGGCCCGCGGGCCATAGTTTAACACCTATGTTCTAGATGGATAAAACCTGTAAGTTATCCAGAAGATCGAGAGGAGTCCATAGTGATGACTCCCCAGAGGTAAGACAGCAGGAAGCAGGGCCCCACACCACGCACTTGAGTTGAGGCTGGGGTTGCCAGATTCACTCCAGATACTCTTCATCATCATAAGTCACTGTGCAATATAATGTGGGCAGTGTTGTGAAATATGGAATTCACTGTGCAGTGTCAACTCACCACTTGGCACATCCAAGAGGGTAGGAAAATCTCTTGGAACTCCAAAAAATTAAGTTAAATATGAAAAGTTTAGAAAAAAAAAGTGCAATAAACTTCCTTGTACATCTTGCTGGTGGTTGGTACATATCAATCGAAACATTTCACGATCGCCCACAGAAGGTGCGTTTAGTAGCTTTCACGTGGAAAATTGTTTTCATCAGGGTGTGGATGTCAGGGAAGCGCTGCTGGTCTTAGCAAAGGGCTGAGTTAGCATCGCACAGCTTTCTGCGATAATCACTCAAACTTATAGCTCATCCCAATAATCACGCGCGCTCAGATGAAAGGCCGGCCGGGTCCCTCCTAATGACGCTTGCTTAGGCTTTGAAGTGGTCCCTGCACCGCAGAGCCCTCAGCACACTCCGCCTGTCTGTCTGTGACTCTGCGCCTTGCAGCCGACAATTTGCACCTCGTCTCTCGACAAAGGAGGAAGGCGGGGGGTGGGGGTGCGCACCCAGAGACCCCCCACCATGCAATTAATGAAATGAAAAAGATGTGGCGAGGTGGCGGCGGTGGGTTGACTCTCTGCATTCCTCTCAAACCTGCACACGTTTCACTCATTTCAGTACAAACCGTGTTGTGATGTCTGGCTGCAGTCTGAGGCAGCGGCTGCAGCAATCACAGACTAATCCTGCCGCCTGCCTTTACAACAACATTTCAAACCACTGGAGAGCCTCAAGCCCCTATTTAGAGAGAAGAACTGAGAATATTGCTCTTGATGTGCCGCTCAGAAATAATAACAACAATAATAATGATGAAAAATCAGTAAGCTGTGAGGTTTACTGGTTCGCTCCAAGTGATTACAGCCCCTTTGCTTCTCGCTCCCGATTGGACGACCTCCCGCCTGCCCCTTAAACCTGCTAACCTCGCCGCCATCTCAAATTGTTCCCCTCCGTCCATCCCTCCATCCCTCCCTCCATTCCTCCATTCTGCCACCCCCGCCCCCCAATGATTACTTGAATATCTCTCCTGCCTCATTCCTGCCCCCATTCTCTGGCTCGCTATAAATAATGCCACCTGTTGGGCCAGGGCCTTCATTACACTCACGTAATGCAGTAAATCAGCGGGCGGCGAGGCCCAGCGAGGGCATCTTGCGGTGCTGGAGGCCAAGTCTCACCCCTGGCGCCGGGTGACGGCCACGCTGGCCAGCGAAGCCTTGGATGCAGACGAGCGAGCGGCAAGGTCACAGCGACCTCTGCCTCACTGCCTGAGCGTGAAAAGACATTTATGGCCATGATGGGATTTTTTTTTTTTTGGTCAGAAATCCCATTATTGAAGAGCGGCGGCGTGGGAGCGGCGGGGTAATCGATATGCGCTTCACACTCGGCGCCGAGGTGAAGCTGGCCCGACACTTGAAAGCGGGCGCAGCGGTGGCACGGTAGGGGCCATGGGTGACGGCGGGGTCAGAGGTCAAACTCTCTCAAATAGCCTCGGCCAGCACGACGGCCCGTCAGCTCCTGCGCCTCCGGCTTTGAAATGGGAGGAGGTGCCCCCCCCCCACACACAGCCCCAACCCCCCCCCCCCCCGAGAGGTCTCAGCGTGCCATCGCCTTGCCGTCAAACCCAGTTGTCGTGTCAGGTGTCTGCTGCACCAAGGTTATTTTTGAGGATGATGGAGGAGGGATTTGGAGCATCTCCGGCCAGCGCGCGCTGCGCAATCAGCACGTTAACAGCAGCGAACTGTCACTGCGGAATTTAATTATGTCATGTTGTATTTTGATTCTAGCGGAGAAGACAATCTGGCTCATATCAGACTGAAGTTTGACCACTGTCTTCCAGGGCTTTTTTTTCTTTCTGTATATAAAAAACAACAACAATGCAACATGTAATAAATTTCCACTCTCAGGCCACCGCAAATATTCAAAATCACTTCTCTGGACACGCTAATCACAATGCGACAAATTTGAATGCAAACCACTAACGCGACTTCTTGCTTGTTAACAAGCTGGCAAACTCAGTGAAAGTCAGATACGAGCTCCAAGGGCACGCAGATGATTCTCACTGATTCTGGTCCGCAAACATCTCATCTGAATTCCAGTCCAGTTCGTCTCTGAATATTCCACCCTGCCGCCGGTCTTTCGGTGAAGTGTATGTCAATTTTTCTTTCTTCACGTGCAAAACTAGTCGCTTTTACACTTCACTGTGTAAGAAAATGAATATAGATTTTTATTAACACTGACTGCGTATTGTGAAAAATGAAATTCCAATTAGTTGCTGTGAGGACTGGATGTGCCAGATGTGACATCATGGTACTGGTAATCATCAGTGCAGCAGCAAGAGCAACATTTTGTGTCTGGTTAATTAGCTTCTGCTGCCAGTCTGTGACAACCAGAGCGTCATCCAGCTTCGGGGGACAGGAAGTTGCTGCTCTCCCGTGTGGCGTCTGTCTTCAGGGGGCTTTTAGTTCCTGCTCTGATTAGTGCCTGCCTCTCTCCTTCAAACGGACAGTCCACGTCGGCCCGTAGCGCACGCCAAATCAATTAGTCATCAAAAGCCCCTCGGAGCAGAAGGGCTAACCTTTATCTGCATTAATGATTTACATGATGTCCTTGCCTGAGCTGGAGGGGGGAAAAAACATAGTTTGTACTCACTAATGTAAATGGAAGGACCCAAATCCACAACTTCAGTGGAACGAAGCGGGAAGGAGAAATGCAGCGAATGCTTGTGAGACACTTGAATTTGTGGATTAGTCGGTGGAACAAGAGGTCACGCTGCCTATTGTTTACATCCTGTACGATCACATGACCAGGGTGGCTTCCTGCGAGGTGTGGAAATCAGTTCTCCATGCTGCATCCCAGAGCAGTAAATCGTCATCAAGGGGTTTTCATGCACTGACAGAAGTTCAGTCAGGGGCAAAAGTACTTCCTGGAAGTTGTCACGGCTGTTTGATTTTTGTCCTCTTTTCCTTCTGTGTTTTTTTTTTTTTTTTTTTTATAAAAATAACCTTGTTGCCATGAGCTTGTTGGTCTTAACAACAACAACTTGTGTATTGTAATGCACATGCATTTGGTTCACCTGGTTTGAGAGCAGTGACGTTTTGTATATAACCTTGCAGCATTAAGAAAAGTACAGCTGTCCTTGCATTTTTAGTTTTTTTTAAACCCTCTTAAAACCTTCCAGTTTCACAGAAATTGAACTAATAAATAGAAAATACATTATTTCTCTGGTGTGTCCTTGAGGAATTGTTTACATAACATTCAGGCTTAGGTTTGCCTGCAACTTTTATGAACTTGACGCTGGAGAACGTTAACAACGCTGTCATCACCCGTCGCCACAAAGCTGGGGCTGCCTCCTAATCTCCTAATTGGCTCCTCAGCGCAGTGAAGGCGAGGTGGGATCTCCCGCTGCTTGTGTTTCCCCACCCAACTCATAACGGCCCGAGCTGCTGAGCCTCCCATCAGGAGCGGTCCTGATGGAAGGCGAGCAGAGGCAACCACCTCAGAAGGAGCAGGAGGATCGTCTATGCCTTCTTCTTCTTCTTCTTCTTCTGTGGTGGGTTGAGTGGGCTGATAGGCCGCAAGCTTGCTGCGTCCGGCTCAGGCAGCGTTTCCCATCCGGTGCCGTTCTCTCCCTGCACGCCTGAAGCCACTTATGGCTGCCATGTGACGGGCTAATGCCGGCGAAGCTGCAGTCATTAACTGTGGCAGTGCCAGCGGCCACATAACAGGCTGAGCCCGCGGAGGAACAGCTGGTGCGAACACACCAGTTAGAGTCATTAAATCTTCTCCTAAAGGCCCTTTTTTCCAAAATTGTCCCGGGAGGAGTGTTATTCTAACACCAAGTGTCCTCACGGAAAGCTCGCTGCGCCGCCCTGTTTAAAAAGTTAAACAGAGCTTTTTGCCAGCTGTTTATTTTGGTAAAAATATGAAAGTATAATCAAACGTATTTCTCTGACCCGTCCTTTTACTGATAAACTGTAGCGGAACTGATAAGAAACTGTCAGGGCAAATTTCTGCAGCACAGTTTTCCGTAGCAGAGTCTTGCTTTGCTGGGAATTTTTCCCAAATGGCAGAAAATATTGGATGGACTTCTTGTGTTCAAGTCTGAAGGTCTGTTTTGAATGACAACAAGAAAATGGGTGGCGTGCACATGAGAATTAACCCATTCAATTTGTCTGGGCTGCGAAAAGCTAGCGCGTTTTGCAAAAAAGCTATTATGGTTTGTCCTTGTTAGTTGCACAGATACCTTATTAGTGTTTTGGAGATAAAAGTGTTTTAATGGGTCAAAATAATAACATTGTGTTGCTCTGTGTGGCATCTTCCAGAAATCTTGCAGTCTTTTCTTCTTTAGTTTGTCTCGGAAGGCGGCCAGGTCGTTGTTTTTGCTTCTCTTCTCTCACTTCAAGACTCTGAATACTGGGAATAAAAACAAAGTGCTCTGATATTTCTGAACAATGAAGAACACATTTTTGAAGTGTGCAGAAAACCGGTCCCCGGTTTTCCGTCCTCTTGGTTCCGGGGCTGCCTCTCACTCATTAGCGGACACCGGGTTTGCCAGGCAGAGGCAGTCATGCAGACGGCCGGCGGCTCTGGCTGACGTGCTTTGTCGCCTCGCATTAATCCCGCTGCAGATGATTAAAAAGAATCGAGCGCCTCAAAATTCCTGATGATTGGAATGCCCTGCGTTGATGAAAGGGGAGCGTCTGCGTGCTCTGCCGTTTCTGCCGACGCTGCTTCTGAAGTGCGTTCGCGACGGGGCGGCAAATACACTGTTTTATTATTTAGATAGCCATGGCAACGCAACGAGACCCAGGAAAAATAACCGCACTCCGGAATGAGACAAGATTAATGAATAGAAGCCAGCAGCGAATCCCCGGCGTCCCAGTAATGATGGCTCCGCTGACAACAGGCCAGAGGACGTCTGACTGTTGTGTAAGTCCTGTGGCACACCGAGCCAACGGCTGCACACACTCAGTAGTCAGTGACGGCCTTGTCTTTGATTCTTATACAACTGCTGTAAGATGGGACAAATGTCTATAAATCCATACATGTTTTTCACCACGGGAGATATACCTGTCACTGTGCGAGCCATTTTTAAAAACCCACAGAGATCCAGCAGCAGGAAACCGGCTCAAACTAGAATAAAACAGCATTTTGACAAAGAGGAAAGGCAGCAGCCTAAACCCCAAAAGGGAAACATTTGAAAAGGGGAGGGGCTCTGTGAAATCAACTTGAAATGTGATTGGATGTTACTTCCAAAGCAGGACAGTCCAGATTTCTTCCACGATGTATGTCTTGCTGCCCGACAGTGAGCCACGATGCGGCTTCCTGTTCTTGCTCAGCTAAGCCCCGCCTCTTTCCCCTCAGAGGATGCTGATTGGTCCTGTCATACTCTAAACCAGCTGAAAAGGGGTTTTGTTCAAGCTGAGTGTGAGAGTTCAGACTTGCCAGCTCCGTCGCTTGTCATCATTAAAATTGCTGCAGCCGCTGAAAGTTGCTTCAGTTTTTTTCTCGTTGAGAGCTGCAATGTTTGTATTGTGGATAATTGCTAGAGGTGTCTGTCATCAGTTACGCCGTCTTCGAACAAAATTTGTTACGTTTAGAAGCTGCTGTTGTTCATAACACCAATGGCCTTCCATCACTTCCTGCGGTGCGCTAATTGCACATCTTCATCCGCCACCTCCTCATTAGGATGCTCTGTCACGGCCCCGTGAGCAGCCAGACACTGCGGCATTAATTTTCTCCAAGAAAAAAAACAACAACATTGTTTTACTGGTACGCCCCCCTTCTGGTTGACTTGCGAATGACCGCTGCGCAGACTAACGAAGCTCAACATGTGTCCGAGGTTTGTTGTCACAATTGTTCTGCGGTGCTGATGAGTGCGGAGAGGAGCAGGGGAGGGCGGAGGGAAACAGTTTGTGTGGACTAAGTGAATGTGGTTTGGTGCGCTGTCAGTTGGGTCGGGAGCTCATTCGCTGGGGTACCTTACCGACGTGCCTCTCGCTAAAGTGATTATTTAAATGATCCTGGTGACCCAAAGGGGCTTTTCAGGGTAGGAATCCCTCCAAAAAAAACCCACAGGCATTCCCGTCATCCTGTCCTGGAGATTGGAAGACGAGCGCTCCCGCTTGCTGCAGTCACGCATCGCCAGCTATCCCCGACTCCCTGCCCGCGTGCTCGAAGCGGGTATTAAAACTTCCAGCTTCCCACAGACGTATATCCAAGGAAATCGGAGGCCAGGGATCTGTCTAATAACTCTAATAAGTTGGTGAAAAGTATGCAAACACGTTACCGCACTTGGCCTCCAGCCAGGGATCACTTTGGGCTTTTCATGTACCATTCTCTTTCTTTTTTTTCTTCAGCAAAAAGCCCCATCAGCCCATTAAAAAGCCTCGCCATCCAAGAGACCAAGCTGCTAACCAGCCCCAGACTCTAATCTCGTCGTAACGCGATCCCCTCGTGCGGCTTTTTTGTGTACAAACCAGAACCTCTCAGTCACTTCAGCTCGCGGCTGCATTCCGCCTGTCACAGACACAAGCTGTCTAAATAAATGCTCACGCTTTATTCTGACCAAAGAGTGAAGAGAGTGAGGGGGATGGTGGGATGTGGGTTGGGGGTGGGACAATATTCCTGGTGCACACATGCTCCTGAACATCCGCACCCTCAAACAGCGGTACGCCGCGACGGCAGACGCCAGCTGGGAGCTTGTTAACGGGCGAACAGCTTCGGTTGGTCGGAGGCTTTGACTCCGGCGCTTCCTGCAGCCGCCCGGTGCCTTCAGCTGGTCCCCGGGGCCGCTAGCGCACGTGCTCGGTGTCGGGGGCCCGACACTGTGGCTTTGTGCGTTTCTCCGTGGCGCGACATGTTAAGCCCCTCTGGGACCGAGAAGACCATCTGTCGCTCTCTAAGTGGACTCGAGTGGCTTGTTTCTGGGTTGATTCCAGTTGCTTGCAGGGGTTAAATTTTACTGTTGGATGAATTTTTGATGATTTTGTGAAATGCTGCAGTGTTGACATAGTTTTAGAGAGGTTTATGTGTTGGTTGCAGAGGTAGCAAATTAAGCTAACACGCTGAGCGACCATTTCTGGCCAGTTTTGTTTCATTATTCCACTTTAAATTACAATTTGACATCATTGTCTTGCTATTTTATTTAATTATCAAAGTGTGATTCAGTATTGTCCTGTATCCAATTAGCTTTAACATTTTTCATTTTGCTGTGCTGACACTTCTTTACCCTGGGTGTCCACCAAGTTAATATGAATAGTAGACTAATTAGTAGTAACAAGTAGTAGACGAATTTGAAGAGACTGAACTGTCCAACAGACCTGAATGGTTTAAGCTTTGCAGGTCATCGACATCATTATTTGTCCTCTTTCACGCATGATTTCCGCCCTCTCCCACTTCCATGACGCCAATGTTAGGATTTTCAATTCTGAATGG
Organism: Nelusetta ayraudi; assembly: GCF_046127955.1. NCBI lineage: Eukaryota > Metazoa > Chordata > Actinopteri > Tetraodontiformes > Monacanthidae > Nelusetta > Nelusetta ayraudi. The sequence goes on from NW_027466092.1 coordinate 19,881,956, forward strand.
TCATTCAGCCACTCAGACTACAAGATAATCTGAGCACCCTTGAGTCGGGAACGGCATCACGATTCTCGGAATCGGCTTCAAATCGCCCCAATTGATGCGTCCAAACTTTGCAGTTTTTTTTCTCAGAACACCTTTCATGGTGTTTGGATGATGCTGACACCGAGATTGATGCCTCTGTTGTTGTCCAAGCATGCACGCCTACGTGTTGCTCATCTTTCCCTCTGATCTGAAGTCACTGTTTTCCAGTGAATAGTTCTACTTTGCGTCCCTCCTGTGTGGTCCAGCTCCCCTCACGTCACGGCCGCTAACCAGTCCCGACGCCAACACACCCAAGAAGCAAAGGATTTCATTTCATCAGGAGTCATTATGCTCATCTCTAGTGAGAGAAGGGACCCTAATCTACATTCTAATGCAATAATGATGTAGGCCGAGCCGTCCAAGGAACACTTGATATGATGCCTTACAGATGTTAGTAGCTAATTGTGGAGACAAACAATTTAGTCTCGTAGAAGAGCAACAGTGAGCAAGAAATGACAGAAGAGTTTTTTGGCTTCCCGGCACCTCGATTCATTCCTGGGAAAATGAGAACATGATCAAAAACAAATTCCAACCCACCTTGTCTGACTTTTATCCTCCAGCCCTGCAATTAGTTCTGCGGACAGCCATGAAATTTCCAATATTTCACCCTCAAAAATAACAAACTTCTCATAATTGAATGAAAAGGGCTTGAAAAAAGGCGTTTTTATATATGCCTGGAGCTGACATTTTACCCTCATCCTGCCTAAATTATTGGCCCGGATTTGTTTCAAGTCAGCACAGATGCAAGGTCTGTACTTCATCGCTGCTGGAAGTTTTAATTTCCCTGAGGGAGTCATCCCAAGGGGATCAATAAAGTTTGTCTATTCTAGTCAATTGGAGTTTGCAAACATGTTTTTTTAATGCGTATAAAAACCAAACAGTTTCCCAAACCCTGTTAAACTGTTAACTGCTTCTTGTCCTGCAAGAAGCAAGAGTTTTGATGAATCAAACGCACAAGTTGAATGTACAATATTCCATCCTTTGTCATCGAGCCTACTTTGAGGCTTGTTTTGTTTTTTTTAAACCACAAGCATCTTAAAATAGGATTCAGAAAACTTCTTTTTTGTATATTGTATTCACAACTTGCTTTGTTTGCCTCCTGAAAAGTGCGTATCCTGCGAAGCTTTGTTGTTTGGCCTTGTTTCTGTTTGTCGCGCTCGTTCACACATTGTTGCACGAGAGTGAAAACACCGTCATGAACTAGGGCCAGGCGTCACTGCTGGAATGTTGGAGAACTGCGCCCCCAACCCCAAGTAAATAGAGCTCCCTTTTAAACAGGACAATTATGTCTGCCTCTACGGCCAGAAGCAGCATCCAGGCGCTGCGCTGTCCTCCAATTATGCATCTCACATTTAATATCGTCGTAAATCTTCCGGGGGAGGGAGGATGAATCAAGATGGAGTTTTGGAAATCCGGGCTCCTTAACCACTTTGCACTAGCAGTCGCTGTGAACAGATTCTTGACGGAGCCTATTAAAATTCAACAAATAGATTTTAGAGGAAGACTGCGATGAAGTCACCACGAGGCCCCAGTTAGTCTCTGCAACGGCTGAAACTTTGGATGTGGCTCTGGCAGAAGTCAAATGACTGAAGGCGCTGGATGTAGATTTGACAGCCTGAGTCGTGATTACTCTCTGCAGGGAAAAAAAATCGATAACAGGAAGGAGACAAAGTGGAGTTTGGTCCGAACTTCAAACTCCTGCCGACAGCAGTCTGCTGTTCCTTGTTGTTGTTGCGGGACATCGGGATATTTTCTGTCTGACAGAATGCAGAAATCCCTCCTTGTCTTTCTACTCTCTGACTCTGCGGCGTATTGCCTGCCTGCTGCCTGCCTCCTCTATGCATTAAGTGGATTCATATGGTTCAGAGAAGCCGCAGCCTGCCACTATTATTTTTGCTCTCCAGGAAGTTTTGCAACGGTCCCGGCACTGTTCCGCTTCTTGCCGACTTGTCTGGTGATCCCTGTCTAGAAGCTGCTTGTTTGTTTTCCACCGTCACTGCAGATTAACCCGAAAGGTGCATTGCTGAGTTTGAAACTTGACTTACTGGTGCCTACCACACCTTACTTCTTTATTTATGTATATTTTTTTTAAAAAAAGATGCATCAGCAATCTGGCTTTATAAGGAGACGGCTCTCCTCTGATGCCCGCCCACCTCCTCTGACCTTGCCGCCCCGTCGTCTTTATGCAGTGCAGCACTTCCCCTTTGAGGAGCCTGGTGAAAAGCGCAGACCTCTGACTAATGTGCATGTAGGACTCGCACTGAATCAGGGAATAATTACTGCAGCCTGCCCGCCAGTCAGGGGGGTCAACACCAAGCGATCACGGGGGTTACATTCCCCACCTGACTGCGGGCTGTTAGTGTCAGTCAGGTGAACAATAGCCCACTTCTTTGGTGATTGTAAGGAGGAGGCAACCCCGGTGCTCCAGTAAATCCTAGAGCAGAGGCAAGGACCTGAATACAAATTTCAACACCTGGTATGGAATGTCTCAACATGTGGGTTAAAATAAAAAAAGATCTCCAGGGGATCATGGAGAATCAAAGGGTTTCTTAATGTGAAGCTATTGAGCATGCATACATATGTGTGTGTGTGTGTGTGTGTGTGTGTGTGTGTGTGTATATATATGTACACATATATACATTATCATATATATTTATTCATGTTGTTCTCCTTGCCAAAGGAGGGTGTAAAATACATCTATAGCCTGACAAATATGCCACACCACTAGGTGGCAATAAAAGACACATTGGACACCAGAGAAATAGTGCTCTGATCGTACATAGTGAGTAGCATCACTTTATGGTGTCACACAAACATTGTTTTTTGTAAAAAAGAAAAACCCAATTTTGTCTAAAATATCTTTCATGTTTAATGACGAGACAAAAATATTGTCTTCCCACCACTTGGGTGGAATGGCTGACTCTCTACCTAAGGCCTGTTTTAGCCCAAATAATCGGCAACATTTGCTCATTTGTGGACGTGGCTGATGACACGGGCTGCCGTCTGACAGCCGTGTGTTTGACCTCCCCTCTCAGCCCTGAACCCCGGGGGTCAGGGGGTCGATGACTCCCAAAACATTTGGAGGGCGACGCCGGTGTCCGATTGTCTCGCCCATTTGCTCCGCGATTCCACCAGATTCATTTTCAAGACCTTTTTAAATGCGAAGATAACGGGTTGTAAGGTGATCGGCGCGGGGAGGCAGGTGGATGGAAAGTGGCTGGTGGGACGGTGGCAGCTGCCAGGCAAAGTCAAACCACTCGAAACGCCACAATTTGGGCCAAGTTTCCCACGATTCATTGCACTCAGGTTTGACTGCAGACTTGGAGGTGGGGGGGAATCCCCATCCCAGCCCGCCTCCCGCTCCCCCTCGTGTATTTCCAGGAGCGTTCATCTGGACCATGTGCAGACAGATATACAGTTACTCAGGACTATTAGCTTAACAATCTGCAAACTGCTCCACAACTCAAAGTTCACGACACCAGCATGGCGACCGAGTGCTCCCGGGCACAGCTACGCTGCCTGGCCATAATTTCTTAACTCCAACAACGCCCCCCCTCGCTCCCCAACACACACACACACACACACACACACACACACTACCACCTCCACCGACTCGACCCCCCCCCCCTCTCCCTCCCTGTCTCTCACTTTGCAAAGCAAACACACGCCTGCTGTTAAAATGGTCCAGTTCGGGTGCCTCAGTGCTGCTGCTGCTCAGTGTGCTCACTGTTTTATCTTGTGGGTGGTTGGGGAGAGTTTTCGGCTAAATGAAGCCATTTGAGTTACTTTTCCCCCAATTAGAAATGTTTGTTCCATTATGCAGAAGATGCTCCAGCAACATCGCACCTACCCTGAGGGTGTGCGTTTGTTAAATGGTGCTTTCTTGTAAGTCTTTTTTTTTTTTTTTTTTTTCCACTCCGCTGCCTCTCGATTGTGCTCCACTCTGAGGGCAGGACATCGGGCGGTTGCTGGTTTTGGGCTTTCATCCATCAGAGCGGCTTGTCGGGAAGAAGTAGCGCTGCAGCAGCAGGTTGTAATTAGCAAATTGGTTTGCTTTTCGTGGCAGTAATGGTCATTATTGTGCCACTGTGTCAGGCCTGTTTCTGCCGTCTGCTGTCTGTTAAAAGCCCCGTTCGGTCTTCTGGCCTCTCTCAGGTACACGTCAAAGTGCATTTAGTCTCTCCTGGCGGGACGAAGCTATCAGTGTTGCTCCCATCACCAGAAAAAGATTTCTATTGGTTTAGTGTGGGGGCCCCCGGTCCTCCCTGTGATGTGGCCGCGCTCCTGCTCGCCCGTTTCACTCATGCAGTAAACAAACAAGCAATTACAGACCCAATGTGCATTTACATGAGCGTAATTCCTCTTTCAACATGCTTTCCTTCGCCGTGTTTAAAGTCCAGCGAAAAAAAGGTTTTTCTCAAAGTCGGCTTTTTAAAAAAAAAACAAAAAAAAAACACAGAAATGAAAATGCCTTCATTAGAGGCAGAGACCCAGCGGCTGGAGCCCTGTCTCGCTGCTAACGATGCCTCCACGTCTATTCTTATTTTCCACACTCACTGCGTCTCCATTGGTGTTTTTCCCCCATTTTTTTCCGTAATCAATACACAGGTCTGGATTTAATCAGGCCCTAAAGCCAGCGTGAAAGCTGCAGCACTAATTAGCTTCCTGTACAGTAGACGCCGGAGCGCTGCAACGTTTGCCAGCAATCAGAATTTGCAGCACGTCATTAAGGCTACGTATTAGCGCTTTTACAGCTAGGTTTTAAGAGTCGGGGGCGAAGGTGTTGGCCTGGTTTTTGGCTCTGTCTAAAGGTTTGGATGCAGCCGCTCTATTTGCTCTTTTGCATTTCGTTTTCAAGCCCACAAAGGACACAAATTCTTGCCGCTAATGATAACTGCAGTTTGATTACATCTGAATGGGCAACTGGTAAATATTATTCGCAGGACTGGCGTGACTGTATTGTTTCAATCAACTTGTATATTATTGTGTTTATGCTTTAACTCTAATGTCCCGCAGTTTTGTTGCCCTAATCGGCCCATTCGCTGCCAGCTCCTCCGGCGCCGAGCGGCTCATTTTGCAAAACGCTGCTTACGTTGAGTACATTTGGTTTCATGCAGAACACAAACATCCGCCCTCTCGGTTTCCCCCGTTTGTTCGACACCACCCTGGCCTTCACTGAACATATGTTCCACCAAAAATATTAGCGGAAAAACTTGTGTTATCTGCTCCCAAGTGCTGGAGCCCCACCGCTGCGCACACATCGCTGGTCCTCGGCGGTTGATCGGGGTCGGGACACCCGGTGAGGACGACGAGCAGCCAGTCGACTTGATTACGCACATGTTGAGAAGCCGTCTGGGTGGCCGGCGAGGATGCCAGATGTGGAGGTCCGGGCCGGGCACGGCTACTGATGTGGTCTCGCTGTTTGGATACTTTGCCAAATTCCCCCAAAAACAACACTGGAGATGGTTGAGGATAATAAAATGAATGTTGGATTCTCTGGCGGGAAAATGTTGCCATAAAACCAGGTTGGAAAGTGATTCTGATTTTAAGTCTGCGCAAAAAAAATGGGGGGAAAAGCTCTTGCGGCATCATATAAAACACTCCATTGGTCCTGTAAAGTCATGTGACATTTACGTCAAGAGTCCTTTAAGACAGAGAGCCGCTTTGTGATGGACGGACATCTTTGGTCTAGCTGACGTCACCCTTGTTGTCGCCTGTTTGTTCCCACATTGGCGAAACAAAACACTTCTCCTGGCGCTGCAGGCCACTCGTTCTCCTCCTCGTTTCTTGCACATTATTGGGGAAATGTTTTCTTGTGCGGCTGGACCGCCATCAGTCTGGCTGGTGTTGCACTTGGCTCTGTAGCAGTAAACGAAGCGTAGCCTCGAACAAAACAGTTTCTATTGTCGTCCATAGGGAACTGCTTTTAACGCGTTTATTCGGCAGCTCCGTGTGACAACTTTCTTTGTTTTTCCACCCTCAGTTGAAACTTTCAGTGGTCAAACTGATCTTTCCTGATGGATTGGCTGTTTCAGATTTATTTATCCAGCTTTGCTAAGACTTCATTTGTGGGATCCTTTTTCTTTAATTCCATGCTTCACCATTTAATCCCCTCTTGTCTGAGCAAGGACTTGGGTTGCAGGAAGTCCAGAGGTCAGGTTTCCGCTCTGTATTCACCCCCAGCTCAGATGTCCATATCTCAAAATGTCCATTAGAAACACATGTTTTAGCCCAGTGGGCTGCTGCCTCGCAGAGCGGACCTTGCTGTGCTCCAGAGTGGCTGCATCCTCAAACAATCTGCAGGTGTAACGCACAACCTGAAACTTATGCCACCTCCAATTTGGCTCCCGTGTTGTTCCAGTGTTGAGGATACATGATTTGGCGTGTTATAACCTGGCGTTTGTATTGTTATTCAAAAAAATTTTCTGTAATGTGGACTGAGACCAAATGCGATGAATCACCTCTGGGAAAATTGAAATGTCAGGGCCGGTTTAGCATTCCAACGAAGATGAAATTGGATTTCAGGCACAATTTGAGACCAGGGTCCTTATTACTGGATGAAATTGAGACTTGCTGCTTGCATCTGCAGCCGCACAGCAAAGTGCAAAAACTGGGAACACCTCGAGTTGCAAAACATTGGTCAGGACGGCTGAAGCGGGCAGAGAAAATTTAGATTAATTAATGTCTGAAAGGTTTTGATGTGCAGCTAATTCATGAGGCTGGCCGTAATTACCTCAGTAGCTGCAGCAAGCAGTTCCATTAAGTCTTTTGTCATGCTTGAGGAACAAAGAAGAAAGACAACAGGGGCTCCTCTCCATCAAAGTGCTGCCGAGTTTTAAAGAAAGGGTAGCCGAGTTGAGGAAAACCTGACGGGACAGGGAGCGCCCTGATTGGAGATCATCATGTGTATTCTGTCTGCACCACTACTGAGTGATTTGAAACCAAGCAGAAACACCTCCACCACCCGTTTCCCATTTGCTTACACGCGGCTGTCACCACCTGCCAAAGAGTCCAGAGGAGCCGAGTGGGTGAAGTCAAAACAGCTCGTGACCTTGTCTGAATCATCTCACCCCACTCCAGCTCCGCCGTCTTCTGGGCTTTACGCTGTGGGAAGCACCTGTCTACCCCACAACCCCCCAAAGCTTCCCCAGAATCCCCCCAGGACCTCCTCCCCCTCACCCAGCCAGACCTCCTCCCTTCAAGGAGCCTCTAAAAGTAGTCCAGGAGCCGGAAGCTTTCTGGGATTTCTGTCCATCCGTTTGGCGTTTCCTGAAGTCTTAATGACCGAGACAGGAACAAAAGAGGCTCTTTCAGCAGAATTTAGAGGGCGGATGGGAAAAGGTGACCGCTATTAGAAATTGCAGATGTTAGTATTAATGAATAATCACTGTTGAAAAACAGACCAAACCCTTTTTGTGAACCATATTTCAGGCTCTGCGACCTCCCGTTTTTTTTTTCTTTTCATTTCTTCAGAACCTTAAAATACTTTAATTCATTCACAAGAAGCGGCCTTGGGAGGACGAGAGCGGCCGTCCCGAGAGGTCGCCGCTCCGCTGCACTGACGGAACGCAGACACGCTCACATCCTCTCCCGTCCGACTTGGCAACCCCCGCCGTCTGTCGTTGAGCAAACGCAGGTTCCCCGGGGTCGGCCCCGGATGGTTCCCACACCCTTCCTCTGCCGCCGCGTCTTCTTCTTTTCCCTCTCTTTGCATCACAGACCTGGTACCTCGCGCCGGGCCGGGACCATGTGATGTAACCCTGACTCGCCGGCCCTTAAATCTCACTCGACAACGACGACAACAACAAAAAGACGCCTGAAGAGGCTGATTCAAGTGTCACAAGCCTCTGCAGTGGGATTTCTCACCCATAATGTCTTCTGGCAACGTCTCACTCAGGTCTGCTGTCTGGCAGCCCTACAGGATAGCAACCAAAATGTTTATTGATCGCGCGCTGACGGTGAACAATACCGCCATTGTGCTTTAGCTGTTCACTCCTGGGTAAATACCATCCACATATTTGAGCAACAGCAGGTCCCACTTTCCATGAAACTTCTCTGTGCGTGTCGGGGTTTGTTTGTGCTGTCCATCAGAAGCTTTTTTTTTTTTTTTACAGCAGGAGAGGTAATTTTGGGGAAATAGTCTCACCTCGTGTCTTGCCAGAATATAATAAGACTGTTGACTCTCCGTCTCGTCTGCATAAAGCCAAACACTTTTCAGCCTCAGTCTTGACGGTGAAACATGATGTTTATAATAGTTTCTGCTTCCCAAACACTACACTTTCATGCTAAAGTGTTCCAGATCTTGATAGTGCAACCAGACAAGCACATTACAGTCTATGTGGGCAACGCCCACTGAGGGCCAGTTATTAGCCTGGTCCGGGCCCAGCCCTGCCCGCAAAGATCCATTCAGTCAGGAGTTATTGTGGAAGGCTTTGTTGCAGGATGGTTGTAGTGTGGCAGTAAATTGTATGGTAGGCAGGTTATCAAAAGGGGGCCTCGTTGGCACAGCCATTGCATGAGACCCGGTCCCACCATCATCACTAACTGGGGTAATGGGAGAGCTGGACGAGCCTCCTCTATATGCACCAGAGAACTTTCCTCTCGGGCTCCAAGCCAACGCTGGCCCAAGTTTCCCAAGCTTTATTGGAAACGGTAAAACCCGTTATGAAAATGGTGGATGGAGCTGCGGGGAAAAGTGAAAGTGCCGCTTATGGAGCGGAACGAGGCATGTGGAGCATCAGCAGGAGGGAGATTTGGGACGAAGTTCCTCGGAGGGTCAGCACAGAGCTGTGTTTACACGTGAGGATAAATTGTAGCATTCTCCTGGATTCAATAACATATGGTTTGAAAGCAGGAGTGAGAAGACAAGAGAAACCTTGTTAAAAGGGCTCATGTGCAACAGTGAATAACTTTCAGGAAGTCAAGGATGGAATTTGACTAAATTTGGCACAAAATAAAAAGATCTTTGCGGTGTGGGTCTCCCCAGTTGAAATGAATGAAGCAGAACACTGACATATGCATGTCTAGCTCTGTCCGTCCATCTCTCTGTATTTGCAGTCTCCATACCAACACATTGTATCAGTTATCATCTGATTTTGCATTTTACCTCTTTTCAAAGGACTACCCTCTCTCCACAAGAGGTCTTGCGTCGAGTAAAACAGTTGCAACCGTCTGGTCTGGGTCCAGGCTCTGTAACAAAGACTTGTGCTGATGGTAGAGATATGGAGACATTGCTGTGCACTGAAAGTCTGCGAAACATTGAGTGAAATCCACCTCCACCTCCGAGGTCGCCCAATGTGACCCAGCCATCAATCCCAGTCACCGGGTAGATTCAAACTGCAGCCTGACTGGTGGCATAAAATTCAGTAACTGCAGCTTTATTAATGATGCCGAGTCGCTGCTTCTGGCTGCAGCTGCAGCTGCCGCAGCCGAGAAAACACCCCTCTCATTTTCTCTGAGGGTGTGCTCAGGTAACGAGCAATCAGAGGCCTTCACCGCAGCAAGGCCTAGTACCTTGCTGAAAGTTTTTGCCTTTTGGGCCTTTTTGCGTTTGCAATTTCCTCCGTCCGCCCTGCTATCGGTAATTAGCCCATCAGAAGAATGAGCACGCTCTGCATGGCGCACAGAAATTGAACGTCTTCTGGGCCGCAGCCAGAAAACACAATAGTTCAAGGGTTGACACCAATGCCGAGGCGAGACTATTGACGCTGGACGAGTGTGCTGACGACCGGCAGTCAATATTGGGATTGCCGCTGAGATAAAAACAAGATATGTCCGCCTCATTAGGATTTGCAGATGGAACGTCGTCTTGCATTTATTCAGTGGTGATTTGCCCGCCATAACTCAGGCCTTCCCAATCAACTCAGCCGAACTCCGGGCACGCAGCCAGGCGCATTAATTAGATGCAGTGATGCTCCGCAAGTAATCGCGGCAAAGTTATTAAGGTGTCTGCCTCCCCTCCATTGGGCTCTATAAAACGTGCTAATCCTGCTATTTCTGTCACCAAATCATTACTGGGGAGATTAGAACCAGAGCTCCGAGAAGAAAAGCAAACAACCCTGGAGATATTTGAACAGCAGTGGCTGTGTGTTTACATAATGAATGTGTTTTACCCTTCCAGATGACTTGTACTATTTGAATATTTACTTTGAAAACAGTATGTGGATGATTTGAGGGAAATGAAGCATGTTCAATGTGGAGGGTTATGAGCTATACTGCTGACCATCAGCAGGGGGCAATCCAAATGTTTTGGGCTGTACTTTCAACACTGTTGAAGTTAACCAATTAAATAGTAATAACACAGTAATAATGCAGTGGTGTTTCATTGTGGGAATGTTTTTAACTCATCCTTCCATTATCGATTACTGCCTATCCTGGTGGGGTTGCAGGGAAGACTGGAGCCAATCGCTACTGTTTTGGAGTGAATCAGGGTTACACTCTGAAGAAGTTGGCAAATTATTTTAACCCAAAATTTATTAAACCCAATTTATTTCTTTTTTTTCCTTTGGCTACTATACTGAACTGACGGCACAGACAACTCTATGGACCTGAATTACTGTTGCTGAGGACATTGTTCTGGCCCTTTTGTGGAAAAAGGTGAACCATTGTATGCAGAAAATCCCAGGCAGTGAAGATATGACATCAGCCGACGGTCCCAGAGTTTCAAACACCCTCGCTAAAAACCAGCCATAATGCCATGGCCAATGGAATGGAAGCGCCGCATCGTCAGACTTTTTGAGTTGGTCCTCGGCGGGATATTTCCTCATCTCTGTTCATCTGTTTCCACATGAGGAGCAGGCTTGGGGACGAGGTCCTACACGTACTGGATGCATGCTACGGTTGTTGCTGCCACTGGGGGAGAATGATGTGAGAATGATGGCAGCGTCGCAGCTACATTCAAAGAGCCGCTTTCACAGGAATTGACGCTCGTCCGCCTCCACCGTGGCCGGCGTGAGGTGGAAGTTTGTTAGGCTCTTTGTCAAACAACACTCGACATGTTTGCAGATAGAACGCCGTTAGTATCGTCAACCCAAACAGCTGTCCAAACACATTTCCAGGCTGCAAACTCGCCACGTCCTTATCACGGCATCTCGGGAAGCAAAATGCCAGCCGGGGATTCCGCTCCCTTTGTGCACGGAAAGTCACATGTCAGAGGCTACAAAGTGCGCGTGCTGCTCTCTGGTCCCATCTTTAATCATTCTAGACATTAAAAACTGTAAAGAGAAGCTGGTGACTGGTCCAAGATGTGATCTCCAGCCACAAGCTCCATGCCGTCATCATCTCTGGCTTCCCCACTGAAGCTTTGCACTCTGATTAAACTGAGGCTCTCTGAGAGGAGACGACAACATGCACATTCACACAGCACTCTGCGGATGGAAAATACTTTCAATGAATAGGAAGTCATGAACCTTTGTAGTCAAAAAAAATATTTTGAATGAGTAAAGAACGACTTGCTCCTTTATTCTAGCCTTTATTCTTTTCTCTGTTTGGCGGTTCGCACCAGCAACTTAGAACAGAACAGCCTCCCTGGATGCACGTGGACTTGTTCATATTTCGGTCAGATCTCAGTCTCAGCAATGAAAGAGCCTTTCTGGTCTTCTTCTGGTTTGGTCTGAAACAGATGGGAAACACACAAAACCGCTGTTTTTTTCTTCATGTTGATCTTTGAGTCTTGAGCCTTCTGCTGCAGTTATTAGTTTGTTTGCCTTGCCAGGGAGCTCTCTGGGTTTGGTTGGGTGTAATTTCCGTGCGTCTGAGGCTAAAGCGAACGCGGCTAATTGAATCTGGAGGTCTTGATTTATGGTCAAAGATTCAGATCTGCCATCGCCTCAATCTGCTCCATTATTGGGGAATGTCAGAGGTGGTGATTGTCTGGTTGGATCAAAAACCTCCTGCAACCTGTTTTTCATCTTTCTTGTTTTTATTGTAGTTATTGACGTTGACCTCAAAAGCTAGTCAGGTGTAACACGACCTCCCATTTGAAAACCTTTTTTATTTTTTAACATGAGTTCATTAGAACGCCGCCATTTGCTCGTGTGGCTGAAAACCTTCAGCAAGACAAAAACCCAGTGGCGGCCACCTGAGCTCCTTCAGACACACAACTTGACTTTGTTCCCCCACATCCTGCCCTCTGAAAGCCTCTGTCCGCTTCCTCCTGACATAATTGGAGTCACATTCGAGGAGACAAATCTGCTAAATTACCTCTGCAGGCTCGTCTCCAGGACGTGAGTCACTGGCCGCGGTAACTAGTGCTCCACTTCCTGTCAAAGCAGCAGGTTTTCCTGGAAACGTGTGGAATAGGAGTTCAGAGTTTGAGGCAAGTGACAGCAAAGTAATAATCTACTAGTGTATATATTCCAATGGGGATTTATTTTTATTTTATGAAAATTTAGTTTGCTTTTGCTCATTTAGATTCAAGTAATCTGAAGTTTCACAATTTTTTTTTTAAACAAATCACAAACATTGAAGCATTTTTTGTTGTAAGTGTATTGGGGGTTCGGGGGGGGCAGTTGTTGAAAATGTATCCACTGCAGAGCAGGCTTAGCCGGCTGGCTCTTGGTCGGGATCAGCCCTTTATCGCGCTCCACGGGAGCAGTCAAGGGTTAAGTGTTGTGAAATGAGTTGGCTCGGGAAGAGACGAGCGTTCACTTTCTCCACACATATTGTATTTTCATTGACAGTCTGAGGGATTTAAAGTGACAGCCCCCTGTTCACGCACACGCACATTTTAAAGCTCTAACAACCCCAAAACCATTTTTACCCACCAGAGCTGGGTTTTTTTTTTGACTTCTTCTCCACTAAAACCCTGCAGGATCAGCCCTGTAATCAGAACAATGTGTTCTGATGAGCCGGGGCCCCTGACAACACCTGAAACGACAGATTAGGATTAGAGCGAGTCCCCAGAGGATGAAGCATTCCCCGACTCTTTCCACGGCCTTTGACTTGGTCATTTTGATTGACACTCGGAGGGTCAAGGAAATGTGATGCAGAGCGACTTCTCCTTTCTGGCATTCCCCTCTATTCTTGTTCATAGCTTATAAAAGAACAACTCTGCAGCTGTGTAGCGTTGCAATGCTGTGCCTGAGGAAGGCAATAATGCAGTGACTTCACATCATGCAGCTCTTCCTGAAATATTTGTCTTCCACTGATGTTCTGCCAATGCCAGTTGCATTGTGGGGTCCCCGTCATGTTATGTCTTTGGTGAAATTGAATATCCTGTTTGAATGCAATAACTCACACAGGTCAGCAGCGGGTTTGTGTCTTGAGCCAGATTAGCTGCTCCACTGAAATCCAATTTGGCAGGAAAAAAACAAGTTTCAACCCAGCTGTCAATGCCTTTCTTCTATATATTTGTGCATGAAACAACAGTTTTGGTGTTTTACTGTTTCCCTAGCTAGTTTATAAGTCCCTGGGAGTATATTTATCAAATTTGACTTTGAATGCCTTTGCTATTGTCTCTTTACACTAAAGTCATATTCTGATGAGGTCAGGTCAGAGGTCACCAAGAAACAGTTGCCTGCTCAAATAAGATCTCTGAAATGTGAAAAAGAAAATTCACAATTTAAGTCAATAAAACAGTTCATCTTCCATTTGAGTTAAAGGTCTCTGTATTACAAAGGACATATATGATATCCAGGATCTTCCCATTCTACTATAAAATTCTCTGCATCAATTCTTCTGCCTCTCAGAAGTACCAAGACTTTTATAAGCATGAAAATAGCTTGTGAGTCGTGCATCCTGTCAGAATGCAATTCATAACCTGTCCACAGCCAAAAAACAATTTCCATACATATAACTTTGAGAGGCGCCAAGAGAAAAGGTAATAGCTTATGTCACACTCGGAGCCTCAGAACTGATCGGTTTCTGCAAATTCTTGGTTCCAACAATTAGCTGGGTAAATGTTTCCTCCTCCGAAGGGAAAGTCAACTTTTATTTATTAGCCCCTCTTGGCTAAATTGCCCTTAAATGTCTCGCTGAGGTACAAAGGTGTTTGCAAAGGCTAATCAACCGTGGTGCAATGAGAGGACCCCGGTGGGTTGATTCCTAATTAGAGGCATTCATTCCTCTCAGAGTGAGGTCTGCTGCAGTGGCTCGGCTTCCAGAGAGGACCAACTCCACTCGCAAAGCTGCATTTTACATTTTCCGCTGCTGTTGCCTCAATTTATTTTGCACAAGAATGTTTAATTCAGACGGATGTTATTTTGAGGAATGTCTTCTGGAAACGACGGGAGGACCGTCAGCCGGCCTCTTTTGCAGAGGAAACTTCGAGTTGTCAGGTGATTCTGGGGGCCGACAGGCCGGCGGTGACTCTTTATTTTGGTTTCCACCCGGGACTCAAAGACACTCTCGGCATTCAGCGTTCTCACAGAGCTCATCCAGGCTCTTTTCCACTCTCCTCTGGAGCTCTGTCAGCCCGCCTTAGCTGCTCACCTTCGGGGATTTGCGATGCCTGGTGCACTTCGGAGAAGCGTTAACAGACATTTACTGTGTCCCGCCAGCCCAGACGGCCAAGCGGATTTCATGGGAGGCAGATAAGTTGCCTTTTTGAGATGCGTAAAACTCGCTCGTTGTAACTGAATACAGCTCCCTGCCTAACTGGAGCATCTCCGTCTGTCAGCACCCGCCAGCCCGAGGAGACCAAACCTTCCCGCTCTAGCGTTCTCCTGCAACTGGAAATATTGCCTTTCCACCCATCCTAATCATCGTCAAGCATATTGGAACCGTAATGTAGGAGGATTTCAGGAAGAGTTCAGTTGAACATTTTCCTTTTGATCCTTCGCATCGGTTAATCTGAAAATGATTTAAAAAAATAAATAAATAAAAAAGAGAGACCCATTTGCTGCTGCAGTCTAACAAGCGTAGCATCTGCCGCCCGGAACACGAGGCCTTTCATTCCGCCCCAGACTTTTCATTTGGCCTTAAATCTTTCATCCCTCCACTGTCCCTCCTTCCCCGTCCTGCTCGTCCTCGCAGCCTCTCCATCACGCTCGCTCCCCAACCGCCGACAAGATACAGTACCTGTGACGTGTGCAAGCGCGTTCAGCCATGCTCGCTCTGTTAGAGGAATAATCCAGCGCCGGTCTTGTGGCAGCGGAGTAGAGGGACGCCTCAGACCACCGAGAGGAGCATGATAAGTTTGGGGAGGGAGTGGAAGCGACGGCTTATGAAAGAGCAGATAAAAAAAACTAAAGAAGCAGGATGCAAAAGCAGTAAGACAGTAGAGAGATTAAAGAGGGACGTTTGTTGGGAAGAAAAGCCAAAAACATGATGTCACTTGTTTGCTTTCTTTCACCTGTGTTTGGTTGAGTGGTCCCGAAGCAACTTTACGGAAATAGAGGGTATTTTTGACATGTTGTCCTGTTAGCAGCTTCTTTGAAGCTGTCCGGTAAGCAGGCTCCGTTGGGGTTTCTATGGGACTGAAACATCAGAAGGCAAATGAATAAAATAAAATAAAATAACATAAAGAATAAAATAAAATAAAATAAAAATAATGAATTAGTAAAGGGGTGTCTCCCTGCCTTCGCCCTATGACAGCTGGGATAGGCTCCAGCAGACCCCCGTGACCCTGATCTCAGGAAGACGCGGGTATGGAAAATTAATGAATGAATGAATTAGTAAATAAATAATCATCTGCTTTTACCACCCACAGTTTCACATTCAGTGTGAAAATGTGGTAAATAGCCAGAGACGTGGTCTAGGAGAGGACGCAGGGTGAGAGTAACAGAAAAAAAAAACAGAAGGAATACATCTTTGACTTTGGAGGATTTTACTGCATATTTGCAAGAAACCACCAAAAATCCTTCAAATATCTTCTAGTTTTTGCACACCGGTTTAATTGATTTAGCAAATCAAATTTGAAATCCGATCGTGCTCAGCATCTTAATTCCATTCTTATCACATGAGCATGCCTGACCCGTTCACAGTGGACGCATCGATGACCTTGTCCTTGTGAGGCCTTGTGGCACACACACGCACATGTACACACACATCGGCCTGCACATGCTCATACACCCCTGGTGATAAGGAGGTCAGCCAACAGCAGTGTCATCTGCTTGCGGTGGCTACTATCATTTTACAGGCTGCTGCGCTCTTAAACACTGGTCAGGTATTTAGTTTGAACCTGGAGCCTCGGGAGGATCGCTTCATGCTAATCATGCAGTCCACGTCCCATTTGGACTCCTAGCGTTGTGCTTGATTTCTTCGAGTGACCTGAAACCGTTTTCAGCAACCTGCACGCACGCATACACACACACAGGGTCTGTGATAGTATCCGTGCCCTGGCTATGATATCCACCAAACACGCCTTTCGTTGACTTGCGAAGCATCCGCTGGCGACGCTTCTCCCACGTGTCCGTGTCCGTGTCCACTCTCTCCTTTACTTGGATGTTGGCGAGGCCAAAGATTTACAAAGTGGATGCTTGTGAAGTGTAAAATTAGTCGGCTGTAGTAAGGTCCACATTTAGAAACAGGGCAGAGTTTGTTTCACCTGCCTTGTGCATCCTTCATAGGGGCCAATTAGAGGAGTGAACTGAGCCCTCGGCTCAGAATCTAAAGTCAGCAGCTGGAGGTTGATGTTTGCTACAGTACGTTTGCCTTCCTATCCTCTGCATTCGCTCAACATTAATTGATTAACTCGGCTTTGACAAAGCTCTTAAACAAATGTCGAGGCTTTAATAACCAGCTTCCAACACCAAAGGTCTTTTATCTGATGGGAATTTCAATAATTCTGGTGCTGGTTGGAGGATTGAGGCGGAAACCTTCTCACTACGGTTTAATGAAGCTGTTTGGTGCCTTGACGCACAACAACAAGGTCATGCCTTTCTGCTGCGGGTTACACCCTCAACCTGGTCCGCTCAGGCAGGACTCACCCCCTTGTTTTTTATTGTAATGACAAGAAATCATTGGATTTATTTGTGCGAGCGTGACAGAAGAGGCCCGAATTGGTTTGCGATGGAACCGTCGGGAGTGACGGGAGCCGTGGATGGGCTGAGGGCTGAGCCTTCTCGGTGGGAGTGCGCTGCCGTCCCTCCTGGCCGGGATAATTGCAGTGTGAGGGCTGGGCTCTCCACCAAAGCCAGCACTTCTTCTGCTGCGGCGGAAGGGGGGAAAAAACACATTGATCTGGTGGAGGTGATGAAAAGCCTCTCGCTCCCTCGGCAGGAGCCCCCCTCCACCACTACCGAAGCCCCTTCCCTCCCTCCCTCCTTGACACTGAACCGCAGCCAGGGTGCACATCTGCCAAACGCTGTCAGCCGTGCGCTCCTGCGCCGTCTCTCGCATGGATGTATTACAAGAGCTGGATACCGGACTGGCAATATGGCGGCGCATTGACTTTTCCCAGTGGCCACTCAAGGTACTGCAGCAAAAAAATCCCATGGGCTCAAAAAAGACCAAATAGACCAAAATACAAAAGTAAAGGCCTTTAAAACGGCTGACAGGATGACTGTGACCTGAAACACGATTCACAGCAAATCTTTCTCTTATAGATTTTTCAGTTATGGTCATATAGTCATTTAAAAAAAATATGAAGGCCAGAAAATCACCAGCAACAGTTTATTCCCAGCGTGACGCCACAACGTCGTACGTGCTGTGTCTGAGCTCGTTCTGATTGGCTGCGTCCTGACGTGTCTGTAAGTGACATTCTCCAGAATCGTTCTGATTGGCCAAATAGATCATGTGAGTTACAGAGGCATGATGGGAAGTGACACGACTGCGCATGCCCTATGTGCCCACGAATGCGGAAGTCAAAAACCTTTTCGGCGTATGTGCTGGTTGGGCAAGTTCATTGAAATGAATGGGCCGCCATCTTGGATTCTGGGGTCCTGGTCTCTCACTGGGAGCACGAGAGCTGCTGCTTCTCTGCCTTTGAGACACTTTGTTTACACGGCTGCATGTTTTGGGCTGATTGATTGATGATTTGCATGAGAGCTGCTTGAAAATTTGGCAAATGCACCTGCCAGAGGTTAAAATGAATCAATATATCAGAAAAAACAACAACCTTGCAGCGGCGTGGTAATAATAATAAAACTGCGACATGGACAATTAAAACAACGCTTCATTTGTTTCAGTCTGGCTGCCTGCTTTGCTATCATCTGGACACTTGACAACACTTTTTCTCTTTTCCTTTGGGCAGTTTTGTAGAAATACTCAATCAAGTTTTTGGTGTTTCTCTTAAAAATGCAAAACGTTTGCTTGAAATTCACCTCACATCTATTTGAGATAGGGGCAGATGCATAAAAACAACAAACAAAAAACCACAAGCATTTCCAGCAAATGGGCCTTGAAGCTTCCACACACTGATGGATCACCTCTTGCTTTAATGAACTGATAACTTGGTGCCGACAAATGGATGCAAAACGGACAAAGTTATTCCACTGGTACACCAGAACTCATGGGAAATATGCATCTCAAATGAATTCTGTTTTGTGTAATCAGCGCCGAACTCGCACACGGACAAACTGCTGGCTGCGGCTGCGCTCGGAACATATGATTTAACATAATGACAGCGCCGCGTTCATGGCCTCCAGTGTTTTCACAATGCCTCCTAATTGAAAAGGGAGTTGGCCACTCACGGCCGCCTCAGCCACTTCCTGCCCTGATTTGATTCTGCGCCCCAATCAGCGGAAATCAGTCGTGTGTAGACGCGAGGCAGTCCTGCGGAGAAGGTGCTCGGAGGAGATGAGCGACAAGCGCAAACTCACAAACAAGCATCCATCCACGATGAGTGATTAGAAAATCGGCCACAGTGATTCCATTTTCTCAGCGGCGGATTGAACATAATTGCATAATTGCAAAGAAGTATTTAATCAACAACCACACACAGGGGATCCATTTGGGAAATGGTGGCACTGGAGAGGACGTGCAGGTAAAATAGGAGAATATTTGGCCTTTTTGTTTTTTGTATGGTTCACACTAACAACTCTAAGTCTTAAAGTAGGTTTATATCAGCTGAGCACTCCTCCGTCAGGTAAACTGACCTTTTCTCTACTGAGAAAGAATATTGCTTGCGGCTTAATGAAGTGATAGCATCAGCGCAGGAAGCACAAAGTAACAACCAGCCTTCTGCCCAAATGAATTCCTTTGACCTGCCCAAAAACCACAGGGGGATTAAATAGACAGGATGTCCCTTTATTTTCAAGTACAAAACACCAAACAAGCTCAAACTCTCACCGGCCAATTAGATAACTTGTTTAAGAGGAAGCTTTTTTGTCCTGCCTCCTTTTATTCTCTCTGGGAATCTGAAGGGGTTTTTGGGGAAGTCATTAAGACGGCTGGACCTACAAAGACTTTCTCCCCTGAATCAGGTCACAAGTTCAAGGGGACTTTGCTGTTTCCGTCAACATGAGGGGCGACCTCAGCAGACAATCGGGGCTGCTGGAGACACAGTCCAGATCTTCATCTCCGTGTTATCAGCCTGTGATGTCAAACATCCAAAGGTCCTCTTTGAATTTGGTGCCCTCAGAGAGTCAAAGATTCACTTTTGCCCAACTGCGCAAACAGGTTTTTTAAGTGCTTGCAGAGAATAATAACAGCCTGTTGAGGCTCATCTGAAGCCACCTGAGGACCATTAGCAGAGGAAGACGTGGCTCCAATGGAGAGAGTAAAAGGTGAACGTAACGCTTCAGAGAGCAACAAGAGTTTGCAAAAACTCAACTGATTGTTTCAATTGGAAAATAAAGAGTGATATTGGACTTATTTTTAATTTATTGTCCCCTTTTTAAAATACGTTGGCCAAAACTGTCTACGTCCTCTCTTGAACTGATCATGTCATTGTACCCCTGAAGTGTAACAGAAGATGTCAAGTGTGTGAATTAAGTGAGAACTATTCCAGAAGTAAAGTGGCACTAGTCAGGTTAAAAGGTCATCAGGTCAGCAGGTTTTATATTAGGAAAAAAACAAGCAAAAGTAGTCATCTAACGCTCTTATTTTCCGTACTCGACTGTGAAATCTTGAAGAACAGCATACATAATATTCAATTTTAATTTGCAATTTTTTGCATTGATTGTCAAAACCTTTTTGTGTGAAATTATAAATATCAAATACTCTTTGTACTCAGGAATTGGTTGTGAAACTCAGCACTAGAAGTTAAGTGTAAATTTGAAACAGGATCTTCAGTCTTGTCTGCAGGCTTTTACAAGACGCGGTTTGTTTCTTTGAAACAAAGTGAAACATCAGACTTTGTGGGTAGAAGGCCAATATTTCCGGCACTAAATTCTATTGACACTGCGCACAAGTTCCACAGCTTTAGCACCGACAAGGCTGGCTGGCTGTGCTGGCAGCTCACCCTTAACAACAATGTACGTTGGCTCATCAAGGTAGAGCAGAGTGACATTTACAGATGAGACTTTGTAAAACCGTGGTCCTATTTACGTTTTCTTTTTTTCCCCCTCCTGGACAGCAGACAGTGTTCCATGAATTAACATTTCATGTTCTGATTTATTCATTGTCATGCATAGTAATAAGTACCTTGGATCCAAACTGTTGCCCGTTGCCAGATGTCTCCACAAAAATGCTCTTGTAAAGTAACAAAAGATTGTGCAGCAGAAACAAAAAGAGAAGGGAGCGGTGCGAGCCTATGTGCAGAGTTTCCCTCCATTGACCTGGATACCACTGAGTGTTGCCAGGTTTCACAAACTCATCGATCCGTGCTGCGGAATCGGACTGTTGTGGAAATCTTCCCTGAATTCTTGGAATGCTCCCAGAGACATTAATCATCTTATTGTCTTCTGAACGCCTTTGCTTAACGTCTCTTCCAACAAGCTCTACGACCTCCAAGTTTTGAACCAAGTTCGGGAGCTACCTGCAGGTCAGCTGTTGCACTGAATGAGTAGGCATGTTATTTAACTCGGATATTGGCAGGTGACTCTGAACACTGAATGGTTCAAATTCCCTCTGATTTATCAAACAGAAAAAGCATTCGGTTGAACTTAACTTTAGAAAATTTTATGACGGCACTAGTTACGTTTGGCATTAACTGAGACACTTTAGGACTTGAATGCTTTTCAATAAGTGGTGTGGGAAGCTTGGGGGTGAAGAAAAAAATGTGAAGCAACATGAAAAGTGTGACACAGAAGGTCCAACTGACACTGGCAGCCAAGGTTTTTCTCGTTAAAGTCACATATAAGATGCATTTCTTAACAAATAGATACATAAATTCACTTGACCTGTTGACTTTGTGTGCTTCTACTGAACAAAATGAAGGCATTGAATAAATAAAAAGGTGGAGATGAAAGAATGTTTATGGGGAGATGACTTCATATGTCTGTGATATATAATGATAAATGCATGGAGGGAGTTGGGACTGGAGATAAAAATCTATCTCAATCTACATACAGAGCTTCACAGTGAAGTCTTACATCTCTGTGTTCGTAACCATTTTGACAAGACTGTTTGTCTGTAGATTCCACGGTTTGTAAATGAAAGTAAAATAAACACCAATACTTTTCTGCATTAAGCTGTTTTTAGCC
This sequence comes from Nelusetta ayraudi, assembly GCF_046127955.1. Taxonomy (NCBI): domain Eukaryota; kingdom Metazoa; phylum Chordata; class Actinopteri; order Tetraodontiformes; family Monacanthidae; genus Nelusetta; species Nelusetta ayraudi. The sequence goes on from NW_027466092.1 coordinate 19,903,501, forward strand.
ATTGCAGCACATCTCAGTTGAATCTTTTGCTCAAACCCATTTTAAGGCAGGTGACTCAAGACTTCCACTTCAGGAAATCAGTATTGCGTCACGATGATGAAACTTGGCAGTCGGGACGAAACCATTCTCTCATAAATTAACCCAGAGATCGAAAGCAACCTCATTAAAAAGAGTTTCTTTTTTTCCCCAGAATGCCCAAAATCACGTTTCACCACGCCTCACTGACAAACTGTTCGTCAGCGCCAGTGAGTAAAGATGAATTCTCATCAACAAAAAAAAAGATTGTGTTGGAAGAATTGGGGCCAATTCCAATTCCACCCTTAACTCCTCAATCTCAACCCTCGCCCTTAACCCTCAATCTTTGGGCCTCAATCTTCGCCCTCAAAAATAAGTGTAAGGGCTGAGAAATGGGACACCCCTTAAGTGCAGTTACGTCTTCAGACTGTGGGGGGCGGCCTTACGCCAAAGCTACGTCCAGTCTGTCAAGAAGACGACGACGAAGAAGAAGAAGGAGAAAAATAAGAAGTCCTCCTTCGCTACACAACGAGGTACACAAGTAACGTGAAGCCGGGACCGCCATTCCGGCTGACAAACCTCGTAAAGTAAAAAAAAAAAATGTTACGCAACAACGATGTCAATAATCCATAAAAAGTCTTAAACTAAGACAATAAAATGGTTTCGTAACATTTATATCTTTATCAACTAAGAAAATACTTCCATTTGTCTTGGCGAAAATACGCAATGCCTTCTGGGTAGCCCTTACTCCCAAGGGTGGTGCCGGAGAATCTGAATATTGAGGGCGATACAGCCCTTAAACTCGTCCCTCAATTTGACGTTCTTAGAATCGGGCGCGCATTTTTGAGATTGAGGGTTGAGATTGAGGGTTAAGGGAGAAATTGGAATTCACCCTTGGTCTTAAGTCATGTGACAGGAGCCCTGCTGAGTGTACAGAGCAGATAAAGCAGCATCACAGTTAAACCACAGTGGCCAAATCGTTCTGAAAGATCCGTGGCCTTTGAAGGACCTTTTTTTTTTATTGTATTGCTGAACCACGACAAACCCAACAGCAAAAATAACCAAAAAAACAGGTTTATTTATCTCGCTGTGAAATTACTGGCATTACAAGTACTGTAACATTCGGTGCTTGACATTATGTTTTTTTATGACTCAGTCAAACAAAAAAGGCCAGCATGCGGTCCTTTTGTCCCCACGAAATGGGCTGACTGTTTACAATTGAGCGTGACGGCAAGTGGAAAAAGATTTCAAATGGACCGTGGAAAATTGTGCAGGAACTCCTCCTGTGTTTGGCCTCCAGATGAATCTCCAAAGAGCAGCGCTGTACATCCAAAATGTTCGACTTTAGCGAAAAAAGAAAAGAAAAAAAAAAAAAAAACACCGCATAGTGGATGGAACTTTAAAGCACTGGACGAAAAACTCTGGGATGAATAATCTTGCGCGAGTTCACTCATGAAAAGTGACTTTCACCCTCCTGATTGAAGCCGGTTGCCTGTTTGCTGTCTTTGGCACAGCATTTCATCCAAGGAGTAGCTGTAACATATTTCTTTTTAAGAGCTTTGAGCTGTCTGATTGTGTACCTAGAGCCCTGAAACAATGCTGCTTTGTGAACGAGTCAGTGGTTTCTGTCAGGACTGATTGGTTCTGGGAGGAAAAGTGAAGCAGGAATCTGTTTGATGTTTGATGGCGAGCCCTATTTCAGGGATGATGATGGTGGTGGAGAAACACAACTTTGTCTGAAATTCTGGGAGTTTAAACAAAAAGTGGTGTAAACAGCTTCCTCCGTTAGCAAATGGGATATGAGCTGCAAAACACCCAAATTTCATGAAGTTTTTCCAAATTATGTTTTCTTGTCTTTGTTACTATATTCATGTATCATTATATATCTATACGTATACATATTAATCATGTTTGATGTGCTCTGATCAGACAAATTATGTCATCATGCAAATGAGGGCATCTTTGCCCTTTTGTTAATAATTTGCCCCTTGCATTTTTTTCAATTTATTATCACATCGACATCATAAAAACATGGAAGCCTCATCTTCCATGTTCTTCATATTCCTCTCTAAAGTTCATCTTTGTTTTGTGTCGTGTGATAAAGAAAAGTTAGACCTTTTTGAACCTTTTGGGTCGAAAGTTTCCCAATGGCCTGTACAGTTTGTCCACAAAAACTGAAAACATGTTGATAATATTTCACTAGTAGTGGTGAAAGCATTGTTATCTCATTCAACTGTCTTGAGCATGCACAGAATGTATTCTCTGATTCCATTGAGAATTCTCTGTATATGGCAAGACGAATCTGAGTGTTACTGAATAATCTGAGCCGATGTTTCTCCAATTTTGAAAGCTCCAACATTACTCCTTCATCTGATTAGACCAGTCTCTGATCAGAAGAAAGTAATTCCTGATATATCTCTTGCGGGTTTTCAAGCTGTGAGTGTCTCTCAGCAGCTTCCAGTAAGAGACCAGTAAATAAACTCAGGAATGTCTTGCATCAGGGTGCAAGAGGAACTCCTCGGGGAAATGTTGGGTTTTGTTTCAACATAAGCATCAGCGACGTAAAAGACAGGTCCAGCAAAACCTCCACCTACTTCCATTCAAAACCATTAAAAACCAACCTGTGGAGCAGGGTCGGGTCGGAACAGGCTACCTTTGTTTACTCACATCTGTAGTTGTCCTTGCTACAGGAGATGTTAAAACCAGGAAGTGATGTTGCCCTTGCCACTGCCTGTTAGCAAATTATTTCTATGAAATTGCGTACTACATGCACTCGTCCCGTTTTTGTAACATATTTGACGAGAAATGTCACGTAACACAGTCATCCTTGGAACATTGTGTAGGTGCCCTCCTGTAGCCAGTACCAGGTACTGTCAGTATATAGAAGTAAAACAAAAAACAAGCAAACGCTAAGGACCCAACAAAGGCTGGGCTTGAACCCGCGTCCCAACAAAGAAAACGTTTTAGCCACTACTCCACTGACTGCCACGTTCAAATTGCTATGCAGCAGCCATGATTAAGAAGAGTCCAGGACTACGTTAGTAGTCACAGCAGGCAGCAGTCGCTTAGATTAACTTGCTACCCTGTGTTATGTTGTTTTCTAAGGTTATTCACAACTTAACTTGGCAGTTCACACTTAACAGTTCACACTTAACTGTTTCCTAACCTACCTAAAGTTTTTTATACCAGACCAGCGCACAATGCAAACCACAATACAAATTTAGTTTCTCTCAGGATTTCCCAGTGTGACTGGCAGCATCGATTGGCTCACACACATTCCAATCACTGCTGCTGTATATAATGAACGGCTGCTGATCAAGGAAAACCCGGCATCCTCATAGCCTATGTTAATTTATATAATTATTCACATCGGCTCTAGCTGTCAATGAGACGAGTGAAAGAAGACCACTTTTATGCATTGCTGCGCTTCATTGTAGTGTCCATAATTCATCACTTGGACCTTGACGCGTATATCAAATCAAACTTTACAAACACAATAAAGTGCACATCTTCTTTCAGACGGGTGGAGACTAAAGACAGGTATACAGACAACAGGTATAGGCTACAGACAGGTATCCAGACTGGTGGATCTGGTTGTATCTCTCTCTCTCTCTCATGTGCATGTGTGCGCACATAGGCTGTCAGATTGATGCGGCACCAGGGTTTTCAGGGTACGGGGCTGGTATAGCACGGTTCTATTCAGGGCTTGCTCCAACTTCTCGCGGTTCTGGTTGGGGCTGGAACTCATATCTATAATAATGGCTCGGAGCCACTTATCCGATTTCCATTTTCACAGAACCGTTTTGGTTCGGAACTCAGATTTTTAGATTGGGGCCAGTCGGCTCCGGGAACAGATTTCTCTGAGCCATTTGGTTTCAGGTCCTTCAAATTGGACCCGTGGAGACCTCTAGTGCACATTTCTTAAATACTACAGTCATCACAATATACTACATTATAAGTTTATTTATTGTTATTATTCATATTATTATTTTTTAAATTATGGTGTTTCCTCACCTGGTTCTTCCTGCACTTTCTCACTCTCTATCTTTCATCCTTTCACTTGGCATTGACAATCATGCACAAATATATTCTTGTCAACTAATTAGATAGAATAAGTGAAAATCAGGACTGAAGAGTTGTTGTTTGTTACAATAGCTTCATATTTTTGAGAACAAAAGAGAGAGATCATCATTCTCACATCTCATCACTGGCTTCTAGTTGGCCAACTGGGATGCAGTGATACAAACAGCAGCCTCTTTCTCTCCAATTCAAACAGTGCACACTTTGTTTACAATAGCCCACAACATAAAAAAAACTGCCGACTTGCTGACAGGAGACAGTAAGCTAGTTAGCTAGTTAGCAAAGGAGCCTATCGTAACGGTATTAGAATTAATATGTTTTTTATGAGGTAAAATGGGACTGGTAATAATTATAACGTGTTGGCTGAGGGATAATGTAAACCTGTGAGACACTTTGGTTGAGCTACTTACTGGATCCACAGCTTGATAGCTGAACAACTCTCCCTGCTGCTGTACACCTGCGCAGGTTGCACTCGCCGACTGGTTGCTTCAGTTCAGGTACCGGAAGAGTGGGTGAGAGGAGGATCGTACCATTTGCGAGGGGTGGGTGTTTTAATTTTAATTTTATGAATATATTATGTTTTAACTAGAGAGTTGAGTCTTTCTTGGACATTGAGCTTGTCAAAGACAAAATTAGAAGTGTAAAACATTTTCAACAGAACTTTTGGGGGTGCTGAGTTTAATTTTGGGTTTGCTTCAGCATCCCCAAAATAGGATAAGCTTTGCCCATGCTGTGGAGAAACCAGAGGTGAACACAAAATGTAGTAAAGCCTGAGTCAAACTCCACCTGCAGTTACATTCTTTCAACTGTGCCAGGAGCCTTCGCTGGCTGCGACTCACATTCTCCTGGAAAAGGCCCAGGACGAGCAGAGTCCGGGGCCAAACGGTGGGATCAGTTTGAGGACCAGACATGAAGCGAAGGGTTCTACAACATAATCCTTCATTTTTTTTGTGCCTCACTAACTCTTCTAGGGTGTCCTAAATCAGCAGAGTCCTGCATGAAAAGCATTGTTCCTTTTAACTTTGTGTCGCCCCTCTACTCCTCCCCCACCAACACTTTTTGCTTTCATTCCTTAGAGAGTCAAGGCCGCAGATCTCATTACAACATAGCTGAGATGAAACAAAAATGTAGTCAAGGACTTAGTGGCTTTACCCAGCGTCACTTGAACATACAAGAAAAGTCAACACTTGACGAACATACATCTTATTTATATCAATGTCTTGCTACAAACTAATTGCAGCCTGCAGACGAATAAAATGTCATATGAATTGAATAAAACCCTCCAGCTCCACCAGTTGGCCTCGTTTCAAGTTGGCATGCTGCATGGCCAAACTTCAATTTGGGAATGGGCGTTTCAGGGTAAGACGTTAAGGCTGCAGTTACACAATCTTTTTTAACCATTTTCTGATTCACTTTGATCTAAGGGCCCGATCAGCATTCGTTAGACTTCACTCGCTCACATCATTAGTTGGCTTTTTGCGTTTTGTCTGCATGAATTTATTGGGATATGTATCTTTAATAAAGAGCAATGCCTTCACCGAGACCCAGATAAAAGAACATTTATCAAATGATGTCTTGCCGTCAAGGGTGTAGGTTATGAAGGAGGAGGGCAGCAGGGCAGCACTATTTTGGAGATGATTAATAATTGACATCGTTTTTTTGGTCCTATTAATTCCGCTTCTGTCACGCTGCCGTCAAATTTCCTTCGACGACCTCTCCAGGAGTGACTCTTGACAAGCATGCAATTAATGTCAAGTCGTCTGCTCCAAGGCATCACCGTTGCATTACAGTAATTATCTCGAACGTCGGGCGAGATGACAAAATGCTCGTCTTTCGACGGTGTGGGGGTCAAAAGCCTTTGCGCAATATTTGCATAATCACAGTGCCAGAGAACATTTCCTGCCATGCAAAACCAGTTGGGCAAGATTGCTTTTTTGACAACTCTTTCAGCAGTGAATGGAAAAAACAATTTTCTCTCGGCAGATTTAATCCATCCCATCAGAAGTTCCTTGAGTTTAGCTTGTGTCTGCCGGGGCAAAGTTTACTTTGCAGCGTCAAGTGAAAACCGTGAATTCACACAAGTTTTCTTTTGTTTTTTTGTAGTTTTTTTTTTGAGCTGAGGGAGAACAAGAACTCCTGAAAGTTTGTCCTGTGGGAAAGACGGGTTCAAGTGAGGGGAGACACTCCCAATTTCCCAAAGCGGAGAGCTACCTGCTGCATGCTACGACCCTGTCACAGCTCCTGGCGTGTCAAAGCCGACAAAGCGTGTAATTGTTTTACTCCTACAGGTTGATAGTGTTGACAGGGTAGGGGGCGGGGTGGCGGGTTGGCGAGGAAAAAAACTGAAACGCTCTGTCTACGTAAACAAATTAAAGACCAAGGCATCCTAGCTGGATGGAAAAAAGGGGGCAAACCTTCGGTTGCAAAGAATTCACTCAGTGTTTCCCTTTTTCCATCCTGGCCTGTGAATAAATAGAACCTCAATACTTGCAGGACCTTTGCTTATACAGTCCAAAGGCAATAAATAAATACATACACATTTCCATCCCCTCCCTAGATCCTGCTGTAATGTGGTTTGACTGTCAGAAGACATGAAACTCATACAAACATGTAGACAATCAAATTACCATGTACAATTCATCGTATTTGTCTTTGTTTCTGCAGGACCTCCGGGAAAGCGAGGAAGACGAGGCCGCAACGGAGAGCCCGGTACGTACACTTGTGTGTGGATGTAGAACATCAGAGCATCACGCTGTGCTTTCACTCATGGAAAAGGACATTGTATATCCTCTGAAGGCCAAGCTGGGCTCATAGAAGTGTAATTTGTGGCCAGGTTGGCTTCAGAGTTGTCCAAGATTGTCTAAGGACTCTGGAAAAGTCAGATTTTAATCGTGAAAACATGGAGGGCAGAACAGAACGAGTCCTGGTCAGAGGCTGCAGAGACCTGAAGGGTCAGCAAAAGCAGTTTTATCAACTTGAAGCAACGTCTGTCGCTCGACTCTCAAGACCCACAGTTTGATTTAGTTCTGGTGCTCAAATTTGTTTCAGCCAAAGCAGAAAGATGTCAGGGTTCTGTCATATCCATTGCGCAATTCTGGTTATTTATGAAGTGTTCTATTTTTGTGCAATGCAACTCAGTGGCAGTGCTGAACAATGGTGAAGATAAACTTTGGTTCTGTGAGTGTTACCAACTCTGATTTCATCCTGCTCCAGTTCTGCAGAATTCATGTAAAAAACCTCAGTGTTGATGGAGGGTTGTTAGTTTCGGAGGTCCTGCTCTGTCCTATTTTTTAAGAACCTGGCCTGCGTTTCGTTCCATGTTTTGAGAGGTAGATTAGTGAAACGTGGCGCTTTGCCACTCCTTAACCTAACGCTAAGATAATCCAGCGTGCATTACGAAACCTGAATACAAAATCGAGGGACAGACAGAAGTTCAATGTTCTGCTTTGCTGCAGATACTGAAAGACTTCCAGACTGTGATGATGCAGCGCTTAACTTTCCCATAAACATCCGCCGTGCCAGCGTTTTTCAAACGGGGCCATTGTCCGAGGACGAGCTTTCCCCCTTTTTTCCACTCAGCCCAAGTGAACACAGACGGCTTCCATTCGACAATTCAATTGGAAAACAAGCAAAGCAATCATGTCCTTTGACAGAGTCTGGAGCAGAGTGACACAGTGGTCTGTGAGCAGCAGACAAAAGGGCAGGCAGGCCTCGGCTCAGCCACAATTTCAGCAACAACCAATGCAGAAGTGTGTTGTTGCTAAACAAAAAAAAATTATCCATTTTTGGAAGTAAGCGTGATTTACAACATTAAAAAAAAAACAGCAATGAAACTGTAGCTCTGGAAGCCTTTGTTGCTACAAAATCAGTAAAAGTTGAAGCATTTCAGAATACTCATTTTGCTTCTGCAGTGTTCAGCTCCGTCGATATGAGCACAAACACGGCGACAACACGGAACTCACACTGGCATTCACAGCAAACACGGCCCCATTAGGCGCAGCGTTTATCGCTGCACAGTGTCAAACGCCGTCCTGCAGGAGCGAGAGGGGACTGAGAAAAGCGGGGAATTTTATTTATGCGACTGAAAAAGACTTGATGGGGACGAGGGGCGAGCTGCTTTTTGCACTGTAAGCCTTCTGCAAATCCAATTCGCCCTCCTTTAAGTTCTCAGCGAGGTTGCACGTTGACGAAGGAGCGATATATAATTCATGATTCGCTCTAACAAGAAGTAACTCAGCCACTGCCACTTCCTCTTTTCCCTCCACTCCGCAAAATCTGTGGCAAAGGCATTTTTTTATGCAGACTCAGCTGTTTTTTTGTGAAATAAATAGATAAATAAATAAACAAAATGTAGGAAATAGACGGCCATATCCATACAAATTAATGGGACACATTTAAGGTGCTGCTGTTTGTCTGCGGCAAAGACGCAGAAGGAAAAAGTGTAGCGTGACGGTTCAGGCTAGGGGGAAAGCCACACGCTGGAACGTTTCTCGCAGGTGGTCACGGATGGAAAGTGTTAAAGAAAAAGTTTCCTCCTACGTTTTGCACCGGCATTGAACCTGCTTTCATTAAAAAGAGGAATTGATGCTGAAAATATTGCCCCCGCTGTGGCGCATCAGTGTCGCACCGTGGAGAAAAAGCAGATCTGTCTTTGCACTAAAAGGCCCAACTTGTGTTTCACGGCATCGTGAGCAGAGAAATGTCCCATAATTCACAGCCAAATGTCACAATCTCTGTGCGACCAGGCCTGAAATGAGTGAAGGCATAAATTCAGCCTGTCTGATTAATGCTGGCACTCGTGAGAAGGGAATTTAGTCAGGCTGTTTCGGTTAACATGGATCATTTTGCTATAAAATAAAGTTTTCAGTCTCAGTCACACAATCAAATTTAAGTATATAGTCTATGATGTGGCTGTTGTTTGTGCCCTGCAGCATTTTGAGGGTTTATAATTCGCCTAATGTCTTTGATACTTCATAATAGCTGGTTAAAAATGTGCCCAGTGATCCTTGAGGCACAGTGGGACCTGTCAGAAAGCACACATTGGGGCAGGTTTATTAAAAGCTAAGTGGTCTACTGTAACTCAACGACCCATAAAACAGGAAGTGAAGCTCTGGCGAGCCTCACTTAAAGTATTCCAGCTGCTGGAGCAGTTTCGTTCCCTCCCCTGGTCACAAAGAAGAACAAGAAGAACAGTTCAAGGACAGTGAAGTTGTTAAGAAAAATATATATTTTAAGGTGCAAAAGGAGTTGGGCACCTTGATGTGATTTATAGGCTTCTGTTGAGCCGTCTTGCGTGTTGGCAGCAATAAGTGGGAGTGAAACCACTTAGTGGCACCTCTCAAAATAGGAAGGGAATATTTGAACCACAGTCGATGCTGAATTATGAAACTGAAGCCATGCAGGAAGTGATCAGCAGAGTTGGTGGCCATTATTTGGGAAATTTCATGGAAAGGTGGAGAACCATCAAGAAAATGTATCTTCTTTCAAAGAAAGAATTCTAAACCATCTTCTGCCTTTATACATACAAATGTGTGTAGTATTTTGTGTTTGTTTTGAAAGTTAATGTATTGCTCCAATTGATGGATGCTTAATAAGACACACACTGAGTGTTTTTCCCTTTCTCTTTCAGGACCTCCTGTGAGTATGACATCTGCAAATGTTTCTGTGACTGCCCGACAAAGGTAAAAAACAATGAATTGTCAATACATTTTGACTTATTGGGTTGGTGGTTCAAATCCCGGCTCCAACTGTCCACTTGTTGAAGTGTCTTTGGGCGAGACAGTGAACCCTAATTTGCTCCCAGTGGGGCTAGGCAGTGCCTTGCATGGCAGCAGCCACCCATTGGTGTGTGAGTGTGTGAGTGAATGGGTGAATGAGAGGCCATTGTAAAGCGCTTTGGGGTACCGTGAAGGTGCTGGAAAGTGCTATGTAGCTGCAGTTCATTAATTGCATTAAATCACTGAACCTGGTTAACGAATGAAGACAAAAAAAAAAATGACCTTATTTAAGATACCATTTTAACACTGGAAATTACTTCAGTGAAGCTATCAATGATTTTGTGCAACTGTGTTGAGACTAAGGTTTACAGTAGTAGAAGTAAGATGGCTGTTGTAAATGTTAAGGTAGCAGCAAAAAGACCGTACTGGAAAAGCGCAAAAAAAAAACATGGAGTGTAATGACGTGCAATCACATGAGAAGGGACATTACCTGGCAGCCATGGCAGATGCTGGACAAGTCTTAGCAAACAAGTTGTGTCGCTGCGGCTAAAAAGTAGACGGAAGTCAAATACTGATAGCTAGCTTGGCTGCTTGATTTTGCAGATGTGATTTGTCAGAATACCAAAACAATAAAACCATTTTCAAAATGTTGAATAAATCATGCTGTCAAACACTTGTCTGTAAATACAAGCTCAAAAACAATCTTTGTGTAAGGGGCTCCTAATGACAAATATGACAGCAAAAAGTCTCAGTTGTGTCCCACAGCCAGACTCTATTATTAGGATAATCTCTTTATCCCAGCGCTACGCTAATGAGGACCAGTTTCCCCATCATTTGGTGCGGTCTGGTTTGTAGTATCGCCGCCACTGGCCTCATTCTCGGCCGGCCTTCTGTACTCGCTCAGATTATCTCACCTCATTATGCTGCGGGATGATCACAGATTCACCCCCGTGAACACATGGAACACATTCCCCCATGATGAAGACAGACCCGAGTATGCACGAGCATGAGGGCTTTGTTGACAGTCCTCTGCGTGACTGAAACAAACAGGCGCTGCAATATTGGGCCCTCTTAAAAGTTATTTATAGTCCAGGGGCAAGTGCAATCGATTGGGCATGATGGAGTGTGCGGAAAGTTGTAAGTCAATGCCAACCGTCTGCTCATACGCTTGCTCCAGGGGTTAAGTGAGTGCAGGTGGCCTTGCTCCCCAGCCTGCCTGAAGTCCTCACATCTGACACGTAAAATCATGCTGCATGATTTCTCAGGAGTGGATTGCAGCCCCAGGAGTTTTTTGTCCCAGACATACTGGATTTGCCTGTAAATATGTGGTTGAAAGTTTAAAGTTGAAGTGAAAGTCCCACTGACTGTCACATCCCAAAAGATGCTAAATTTGTCTTCCGCATTTGACCCCTTACCTGAGGGAGCTGTGCAGCAGTGGTGCTGCGCACGGGAATCATTGGGTTAAGTTAAGTCCAACCCCAAGTAATGAGTGCCAACAGGGTGGCAATGGGTCCTATTTTTATAGTCTTTGGTAGTATGATCCGGCTGGAGATCGAACCCAAAACCTCCGAGTCTCAGGACGGACACTCACTAGCACTAGACCACTGAGCTGGACGACTACTCCAGTGTCCTAAAATGTAAATTAGACTGCAAGTGAAAACCTCATTGTGATCAGAGACGTTCTGTCACATCAACTTGTCTCTTTGACATCACTTGGAATCAAGTTTTTTTGTGTCCCACAAATTTCTTGAGGAGAATGATCTTAAAAAAAAAAAAAAAAAAAAGAAAACGGCAGTAAACTTTAGGTACACTGTACTAATCTCTTTGCCTGACTCACCATGTGTGGACATGATGCAGAGGCCTGCGAGCAACGTCGATATCGGCCAAGTGTGTCTGGGAAGGATACCAGTTATGTGGGACGATATGTCGGCTTCATGACGACACTGGGTGGGAAAGCGGTTGCTCTTACGGTAACTCCAGCGCACAAGTGGTGGGAACCTGACAGTGGTCTGCTCCCGGCCAGCAGAGCCATCTCTGCTAAAGTCATCAGAGGTGCCGGAGTGGTGGTATTATTGCAAGTGATACTGAGGCCGGGCCGAAGCAGAACCTGAGCACCGCTGAATGAGGGAAAGGATATCGACATGACTGCCGCACGCTGAGACCTTAACAAAAAAATGTTGGAAGGAAGTGATCTTGTGTGGTTCGCTCATTCCACATGCCCACCCACTGCAAGGCAGGAGACCCGTCATTATCGATATTTAACGGCCACCTCCATAACTCAGGGCGGACTGCACGAATCGCACACAGAAACTCAGAGCCAAACAGGCCCAACGGGACCTGCTGAGTGGAGAACCTTAGATTAGAAGTCCTCAATCAGGAACTCATCAGGACAGATCCTCATTTGTGGCGCTTGATTGGCCCGCGGAGATGGAAAAGTACTTTTTTTCTCCGCCTTTCCTTGTTCTGTCTTCTTTGGCGTTTGTTAGAGGTGCTACATGATATGTTGGAGACATATTCCTTCCCTGCCTTCCAGACAGATTGGTGAAATATTCAGAGAGACATGTTACAGATATGGGTCAAGGTGATTTTTCACCTCCCGTGGCAATTACATGCAGATTATTGTGCCTCCTTCTTGCCACCAAAACCAGGAGAAGTCCTTCTTTTTTCGACATTGGGGGGGAAAGCCTTTGGAATGTCGGCCGAGGCCAAAATTATCATGTCACTGCTTTCAGTTTGACTTTCATCTTCTTTACTCATTTTTCTGCAGCTTCTCAAGGGACCGTCTGTGTCAAAACATCAAACCCCGAGCCCCCACCGCCACATGTGTGCCCCATTAAACACCGATCAAGCATAAAACACCATTTCTGGTGTACCCACACCGCCCACTGACCGGACTCTTTTAGCGCGGGCTGCACGCCACACTAAATTAAAATTATACAGCCGTAGACAGGAACAAGCCTCGCTTCGGATTCCGTTCCCGAAGAAAATGGAAATATTTGACGGTGGTGTGACAGCCAGATAAGCGTGCCTTTCGCACCGCATGCGGCTCTCGGGCCAAAGCAGTTGTGTGACAACACGTGAGGCCGTCCAGTGTTGGGAATAAAGCCGGCCGAGGGCGTGTGTCTGCGCAGAAGTTTCCATCACCTTGCTCCCCTTCTGAGATTCCAGTGGGTGCAGGTGGTGGACGATCTGTCACAGTGCATGAATTATGCAGCGGCGGCAATGGGATTAGAGGCAACTTCGGGGTGAAGTGAAGGAGGCAGGGTACACCTCAACCCTTCATCCTTTATCTATTATGCACCGCAGCCCTGACACCTGTTAATAAAACATTTGAGGCTGGACTTTGATCACTCTTGCCCTTCAGATGCAGAAAGGGTGCAGGGTTATCTGAAGCGAGAGCTGAAGGAGGCTCGTCACACGGCCCGGTGTTAATTTACAGTTTTTCCAGTGTGCTGTGTTGCAGGTGCCAAACAGAAGATGCCCATTAACAGTTTCTCACTTTGCACTATGTGTACTGTGTGCGTGCGTGTGTTACCACAGAGGGCATGAGCACAGATGATGTGACTCTAAAAGCTGCAACTTGATCTTGACACACAGATCTGATGTGGCTAGGAGGACCGCTAGCTGCAGGATGTCTATTGCACCTTCCTAACCTGTTAGTTTAAAAGTTCCTAACTGTCCAACAAATACGCTAATATGCAGATTTTAAGTAGTCCAGTACCTTATTTTTATTGCCATTTTTTTCAGTGTACTATCATAACGCTATATATTCGATATTCCCATTGGTGGCACTTGCTCAGGTCAGCTGTAAGGTTTGCTCCCTCTCCTGTGAAGCGGTCAATTCTGCACTTGGGTGCAGTGGTTAGCACTGATGTTGCTTCACAGCAAGAAGGTTACAGGTTTGATTCCAACCTAGGTCCTTACTGTGTGACGTTGGCATCTACCTGGGTATTTTCCAGGTATGCAGGCTTTCCCCTACAGTTCAAAGATGGGCACATTAGGCTAGATGCCAACTGTGAGGTGTGACTTTGGATGGTTGTTTGTGTCTGTATTGCCCACGCAACAAACCGGACGGATGGATGGATGACTTGCTGCACTTCTATGTGCTGAGCAGAATGAATTCACTCAGAAGACCTTGAACTTTGACAGCATGGACGTTCTGGTTCAGAAAAAAAGAAAATATATGCTTTTGATTGAGAACCATTTTTCCCTCAACCCATAATATCAAGACGTCGACCTGCCGCAATGTGGTTTGAATTGCGTCAAAAAAAGAAGAAAAGCCAGCGAGAACACTGACCCTAAATCAATGCTTTTTTTGTCCTCGCACAGAATCTTTCCATTGAGGTTGGAAATATCTCTTGGATATCACACAGAAATACATTCTGGCAATGATATTTGTGTTTTTATGTTGAACAATTAGCCTGAAGTTATCATCTGTCAGTTGGAACCCCGTCCATGTGTGAACCTTCTTCCCCAACTCAATCGCTCACTTATGACAAGTCACACTATCACTTTCGGTTTTGCCTTGGTCCCAGCATGCGCGCACACACACACACAGAACCGCATGTGCACACACATTTAAGTGATTTTTATGCTGGCTAATTGTGATACACCGTGGTTATCGGAACCAGATGCCATTCCCAAGTCAGTTTTCCAGTGTGGTTTTCCTATCCCTGCCTAACCTCCGCGTCAACATTTCTTTCGATGAGAAGCAGCTACTTACGGTCATCAGTTCCCCGCCATACAGCTCTGATTACTCATGTCTTTGTCCTGTAAATTTATACTTCTACTGGACGGATCAGCCCCAGCTCTTGATGTTCGGCAGATTGAATGCTGCTCCTTCACCTGCAAATCATGACTGATATCTGTTTTGATGCATGGCAAGTTGATGGAGTTGATTAGCAAGGGACCACAATTCTTTAGTGTCAGTCTTAGTCAGATAAGACGATGGACGATGCAGGATTCTTTTATTTAACTTTTTCATGAATACCTGTGGTTTTGTTTGGGGGGCAGGTATCATATTTTAGTATGAATGTGTTTTGCTGTACAAAGACATGGTGGTGGACAATGTGGAGGTAGTTGAAGGGCCGTGCTCTCAGAGATGCCACAGGCCGGGATGATTGGGTGCATGTGGGCTGTGTTTTCGGGATACCGCCAGCCGCTGCCAGCTCGCTTGGCTCTGTTTCATGGGTTCGTTGGTAACTGCTCCATTTGATGGATTGATTTCCAGGACCTCTATGTATCAAACAGGTTGCTGTGATTACAGCAATGCAGCCGAGCCTGGGAGAAGTTACCATTCACATTTTCTGCGGCTGACTGTTTTCTATCTTGGCGGATTGGCCTCGACTGCTTGAGAAGATTGAAGCACCAGCTTTTGGCCAAACCTGTAGGAATTGCTGCAGCCGTGTGACCGGTCAGTTTTTCGAGTCAGTGCGTCGAGAGTCGGCTCTTAGTCTTTTCTTGCACCGCTGGACATCCAGACTTTCATCCTTTCAACTTTCATTTGCATAGCATTCAGTTAAACCTCTGGATGACCCGCTCATCCCTGCGAGAATGCCAGTGGTAGGGCGTATCTAATCAGGCCCACAAACAAATGTGAAATTGTGTTGTTACATCATTTTTCTGGCGCAGCATCACTATCAAGCATGGCTTCATGCGTAGCAGCGTCTGAAAACCACAACTGCAGGATTTAAAACAAAACAGATGCTTCTGCAAGCAACCAGATGCAATTATTATATTTACTGTTGTGCTTATTAGCAATTTACCACCAGCAGTTCTCAGAACTGGTGCTCTTACTCAACACCAGTAAAACTGGGAGATGCTGCAAAATCTCACACATAAATTCTGACCTTTTGCCCAGATGACAAACGTCCTGTGCCAGACATGAACAGGGTTTAGCTCGGTAAAAGTGGCACATCAGTCCCATTTGTGCTAAACATTAGACACTGTTGATGCTTCCCCAGGCCTTCCTGAAACTGTTTGGATCCTTTTTTTCTGGATCAGTGCAAAAGTGACAAAAGCTTCATTTTGCACTTTATTCACGAAGCTAAGATATGCAGCCGTAACAACTGGTGGATTCATTTAAAAAGTAACAGACCAGTGCAAATAAATGCAATGCATACAGTTTTTCGAATGGTATTATCACTTTTGGAGTTTAGAAGAGGTCTGGTGATTTTTTTTTGTATTTTAGCACTGACAGAGCCACACATGGCAGGGTCATTTTATTTCAGCCCATCCAGTCTGTTCTGGTGATGTGAAGTGAAGGAACTGGGGTTGTTCATGTTGCTTGCGGGTTTGGCTAATGTCCCCAGAACCGTTCTCATTCCAGCTTTGAAGGTGACAAGGGTTCCCACTTGTTTCCACTTTTTATTGTACCAACAGCTCATTGTCAGCCACTGCAGGAGACGGTGGTCATGGTTTGGCTGAACAAAGCAGCTGCATCTGTTTTGAGAAAAAAAGCATGGCCCTGATCTAGAGGTCCACCTTGAGCTTTACAATGACATTAAGAGTCCTCAGTGAGCTCACTGAGCTTCAGAAGACGAGGGGCTTACCATCAATCTGAATGTGCCGGTTGAGTTAAGTGGATATAGTGCTTGTGTTTGCTGAAATCCATTTGGATTCTCCTGCAGTGTTTAAAGATAATACCACCACGTCTGAGAGGGATTCCTGCAGCACCTTTAGCAAATTGTATCAGTTAAATTGGAATAATTCTGGTGGAATAAATGTGAACACTTTTGTACTTCAACAGCTCTATTATCATTGTTTAAGGTCTCTAATGCACAGCAGTCACACAAGACCTGACATGCTGCTGTAGTTAAGCTATGCAACTGCTTTTTTCAAACATACATTTCTTCACCGAATGTTGCACATAATGTGCAGGTTATTAAGATAAGCTGCTTGAAAACGCCAGTAAAGAAGATTTGAAAGCACTTGCGTGCAGCATTTGAACCTTTCCTCTGCGGCTGGACTTAAATCACAAAGCAGAGGGAAAGTGCTCGGCAAACGGGCACATGCTGCACAACCGCTACCACCTCAGTCCAGGTTGCTTCTTCTCTAATAGTCATTGCAGGAGAGCTGCTTAATAGTCCATAAAAAAAAGCTCACTGGTCTGGCTGCAGGCCTCTCTTTTTATTTACATTTCTTTTTTTCTTATTTGAAGAAGAAAGCTGCTGCTGCTGCTGCTGCTGCTGCTGCTGCTGCTGCTGGCTGACCAAGTGATGTGCAAATGATGGGCTGTATAATGAGCAGGTGTGCCATGCAATCATTTCCACATGCTTTTATCACAGACTCAGAGGGGTGAAACAAGCAAGAAAATGCTGGGGAAAGTATAGCTGTCTCTTATTTGTGCATAATTAATTAAAACAAATTAATAGTTTTATTGTATGAGGGGCGGGGGGCAAAACAAAGAAATCACCAGGGCCACACAGAAAGACAAACAATCATCGACACATGCAGAAAATTTATTTATTTAAAATGTATTTGTCATGCAAGTCCTGATGTTGTTGTTGATGTTCCTTCACACCAGGGTCTCCTCATGCTCCCTCTTCCTGTGATCCAAAGACATGCAAAGAGAGATGCTGTGCTCATGTTTCATGGCTAAAATAAGATTGGAAGGGTAGCCTGACACAAACTTTTTCAGTCTATCAGGAATGATCTGTGGCTTGTTGGGTTCCAGCTAAACCCTTGTTATCACTTTTCTAAACAATGCCTGTGTCAGACGGATGGATTTAACCAAGGTCCATGTTCATGCAACACAATCAAAACAATCGAATTCCCTTATAAAACACTTTCACCCCAGATTTTATTCCTAAAGC
Organism: Nelusetta ayraudi; assembly: GCF_046127955.1. Classification (NCBI taxonomy): domain Eukaryota; kingdom Metazoa; phylum Chordata; class Actinopteri; order Tetraodontiformes; family Monacanthidae; genus Nelusetta; species Nelusetta ayraudi. Next base: position 19,921,127 of record NW_027466092.1, read on the forward strand.
ACAGGCAGCCCATTCAGCTGGTGGGTTAAATTGCTGTACCAACTCTGTGTTTGGGCTCCAGGATCTCACTCTTGGCAGGTGCCTGCTGAAAAACTGCACTGGCCGTGTTTGTGGATTCCTTGTTTGCAGCTGTTTGTGTGTTTGTAGTATCAACTTGATAGCCTCATGTTTTCTCAATATAATTATCCTCGGAGCAAAAAAATTATATTTTACAAGCATTTGGGAAATGTATTCTTGACCACACTTGAATGCCCCCACATCATTATGAAAGTCACGTTCCATTCCAACAGGCTGCTTTCGGCCGTTGGAAAGAATTTCACTCTGACGCCGCTAATGTTTACAAGTTTTTGTTGTGGTTTGCTTTTACGAGTCGGCAGAGGGTCCGACCCCCTTGGACGTGCCTCTGAGCTGCTATTCCCATCAGCCCTTTGCCTGTTGGGAATGTTAAATAGGCTGCCTCTGTGGCGAAACTTGGGCCGCCGCCGCCGCCGCAGATTTAGACGTTACTTTGTATGAAGGGGGGGCGGGGGGGCCCGGGTCGTTAACAACGCATCTGAAATAATACCCGTTGGCATCGTGAGCTTCCTGTCCAGCGCAGTAGCCGTGCGGCAGAGGTCTGAGTCAGCGCCCCGCGGCCTCTCAAGGAACCGTGTTCAAACGACACTCCCATGTTAACGTCATCAATCTCTGCATTAGCGTCTGACCTCTGCGCGCCTCTGATCCATCTTTGGAAAGTGTGAGCCAGTAGGAGCCATAGCCAGGGTGGATCATGGCCCAGCGGGATGGCTGGGTTCATGTGACGGTGCTAGAAGAGATGCATGGCAGGCTGAAAAACTGCAGATAAGTACCATGAATCTTCATCCAGAGAATCAACAAGCAGCTTTGCGTGCTGCTTTCACTTTTGTGCACGAGCTCACGAGGCTCTCTGTGACTGAGCCTAATGTCAAACCCCTCTCGCCCTCAGGCTCCTCCAGGGGCCCACCCAGGAGCCCCTGTCTGCACTCTGACAGAAGATAGATGCAAAAACTGCATCCCAGGAAGAAGTAGAGAAGCAGGGCTGAGGAAAAGAGGGTTCCTGTTGTTTGGGGCCCATTTTCACAGCGTGCTTGCCAACGCACCGTTAGAGAGTTACTTGATTTTATCCTCTGTGTAAACATGGGCTTGATTTATGCCCGCTGCCGCTCCTAATTGTATGTTTATGTAGGCCCCTGCTGTCTGTCGTGCAGAAGGTACCCGTAGCCGCCCCGTGATGAGTCATTTAATCAAAAGTACCGAAACACTGAGATGTATTAAACATAAATAAATACATTTCAAAAAGTCCATGTTCATGTCTCATCAAAAGTCAATTTGTTATTCTTGACTTTCTTTTTGCGCTCGGTCTTATTTCAGGATGTTCAGCCTGAGCTGAGCAGCTGTGTGGATGTGTGGATGTTTCACAGTCATGCCATGGTGCTGTATCGCGCACTGCTCTTGTTCACGGGAGTCAACCATCATTTAGCATTTACAGCAAATGCGTGAACAAACGTTTGAATAATCTGTCTGTTCTCTTTGCAGGGCCCTCCAGGTCCAAAAGGTGAAAAGGTGAGAAATGTTTTATGCCTAATCCATAATGAGAGCTGGCCCTGAGCCATTTAGCATATTGGGTAGCTATTGTAACTGCTTCATGCTAATCTCAGCAGCTGCAGAATAACATTAAAGTTGTGTTTTCTACCGTGAAACAGCCAACAGGACTTTTGCCAAAGTCTTGTTGCCATCATCCCTCTCTGCCTGTCAAAACATTAAAATGCTCCACTGATGCACCACTCGCTGAGTTAATTTATCCACCAGGATTGTCATTTTCACATTTCCATCTGTCCTACTGACCCCGCCTTGGTAAATATTGAAGCTCTCTCGTCAGTAACAAATCCGCAGCTCGGAGCGGTAACGACTGAACCGGATCCCTTAAAATGCCTCCATAAAGTGGCGCGCAGGCGCGAGAAACAGCCACACCGCTCCTTTATGTGTCTGCAGGACTCGAGAACAAGTGCGTGTGCAAGCGTGTGAGCTACGGGAGCGCTGATCAAGTTCCAACCACTTTAAGTGACTGCTACTGAGGAGGAACTGGGCTGTTTTAACAAGCCAGTGCTCAGCAGACTGGATACTGGTTCATATTTTAATAATACTTGGTGAGCAACAGTGCAGATGTTCATCAAGTCTGAGTCACACATGACATGAAATAGCTTCAGTCAGAGATTATATGAGGAAACACTTCCCAAAAAGAAGAATAACTGGGAGATTGCAGTTGGTGCCGACGCAGCATCACGCTGATGGGATGCACATCCACGAGTGAAACACTTTCTTTAAAAAAATAATAATTAGAAACTAGTGTGCAGCTGTTTTTCCCACCTCAATGCTTCTTTTTTATAAACTTTTATTATTTTATTTTAAACTTTTATTATAAACACTGTCATTTAGCTCAACTTTCCATCCAGTCGATGAATCTTTTCCTCCTTCAGTGGCAAGATGCTTGAGTTGCGATGTCAGCAGTCGTCGCTTAGCGACTGACGTTTGTCCGTGTGACCGTAGTCGTGCTCCTTTGCACACTGGCTGATCTAAAACCCCTCAAAATCCTCAAAATACTGCCTTCCCAAAATCGAAGCCACCAAATCTCACTGCACCACTCTTTCCATTTCTCTCAAACCCAATTCCTGTCAGTCCGTGTTATCATAAGTCCATTAACTCTCCATTGCACTGAATGTTTGAGGATTCCGTTGTTTTTACGGTCTTATCTCTGTAGTTTGAGTTGTTCCTCTGTGATTTCTCAGATTATTAATGGCATGGTTGTGTGGTGTTTGCATTGTAGCCTTCTAAGACAAATTCCTTCTTCTCGCCCTCTGCAGGGGGATCAAGGCGACCAGGGACCACGGGTAAGTCGTTCACTCCTACTCCTTGAAATTGTGGGCAAAAAAAAAGGTTTGAGATGCATGAAATTCCAGGGATAGTGTTCGCCCGGTCCGGCCAAACCCAACAAGAGGTTCATTGCTGCCGCATCAAGATGGGGAAGGAAAATGTGAAGGAGGCCCAGAGGGCAAACTTTTTCTTCTCAGATGCAAATCGTCATATCTACTTGGTCTCAGCCAGACTGGAAGTCGCTCCATTTCTATGATCAGTTGTGATTCACTTCAGCCCTCGATGTGATGTGGAACAGTCAGGGCTTTTAATCATTTCCAACTCTGTGGTCTGACAAGTGCTGCCTCTAAATGATGATGATGTGAGTGCTTTTCCGTGCCTGACAGACTCCGAAGTGAATTACTCTCACCAATCTCCACCTTGCAGCTGACGCGCCCCTCATTTTTCTCCAATAATGTTGTAAAAAATGAGCCTGTCTTTGAGGAAAACAATGCCGGGAGCAACAGAGGGGGTTTGTTTAAGAGAAGGGGTCTCCAGCGTGCTTGTGCTTTTCACTTCCTCGTCTAGCATGGGGTGGGGGGTGGGGGGGGGGGCGTCAAAGTCGCGGTAAATGTGCCGGTAATTAGTTTCTGAGTGGGCAGAGGACACAATAACACAGAAGTTTGTCTTTTTTTCTACAACAGCATCCACCACCAGGGGTTCTGGTACCGATCCAGTGGTGGATGTTTGTAGTTCCCAAATTATCTCACTGTACCACCATATTTACGTTTAGGACGACGATGCAGATGACCTCCACTGTGAAATTTAATTAGCGCTCTCATAGTGATGTGTCTGGTGTCTCCCAGGCTGGGAGGAAATGACAGCAACTGTGCATCTTTGGTAAAAAAAACAAAAAAAAACAAAAAACAAAAACAAACTTGTGAAGCATGCACTTAATTTTTAATGATTTCAGGAATGTGGCTCTGCGTCGCTCTTTGAAGTGACTGTCACAGCTAGCATAAAAAAAAGACTCCTCAAGCTATGCCCATTATTTGTACCCTATTTAACCCAAAGGGTGAGGCCATCTGTCGCCATCACTTGGATGATTTACATGGCTGGAAATAGCAGCACTGGTGACGGAGTCAGACCAGTGTCCGAACGGCCCCCATTTGTCCCGTAGAGTAAATAAATGAACCGTCTGCTTGGTAGATAGCATCTCATTAGCTTCCAGCGAGAGCAGGATTGTCCCCTGACAGCTACGAATTAGCACAGAAGCAATCGCACAGACGACTGCAGGAATCTCGGTCACCCTGCAAATCATCCTGCCTCCCCAGAATACCGTATTGACTTTTGCGTGTTAGATAAAAAGGTAAATGGAGCGCAACTGTAGAGGACCTATTTCCTCGAATAAATGAACCAGCACCGCAAGGCCTGGACTCTTTAGCTGCTGAAAATGAAGCAGGGACAATGTTCAAGCCACCCGGCAGCTTGTCTCAACAACTGCTGGTCAGATCCAATCTCAACAGGAGATATTTTCGGATGGGACTATTTGTGTTTGGGCCAAAACGTCCAAACTCTTCCAAGCAGTCGATACAACAATTTCCTTCTGAATGCTGCACACATGTCAGGGTCGACCATTTGTCGACCTCGAAGGTCAAAGGCCGCATCCCAAAACCCAAAGGTTAACCAAGCAGCAAATGATAAATTGAGGCAGTTTAGATAAACAAGTGTGTGGCCACCATTGGAGCTCTGCTGGCGGGATATAATTAACTGGAGTTTTGGAATGGGTGCATCAGACAAAGAGCTATGTGTGGTCTTTTTGACAAATGACACCAGCTACAGGTGTCATGCGATGGCTGGTAAATTCCTGGTTCGGCTGCAAAAAAACAGAAAAAAAAATCCTGGTAAATTCCTGGTTCCGCTGCAAAAAAACAGAAAAAAAAATTCCTGCCATTTGCTAAATGTTCTTGCCTAGATGGATCAGTCTTAAACCACAAATGTTTGGAATGGACCGATTTTCAGCTTATTTTTAAAATAGCAAAGTGTTGGATGAGGCAATTTACATGATTTCTGGGCTTGAAATTAAAAATCTTTAAAATTAATTTTTCCTTCCCAGACAAAAGGATTCACACTTTTTCTGAAGCTTCAAAGCAAGTCAAAGCATTCTGCTGAGACTGTATTTGCCAGCGTCCTTTCACAATTCTCAACTGTCTGTGTAGTTTGTTTTCTTTGAACCCCAAAAACAAATATTAATTCTTGGAAAGAACACAAAGCAGTCTGCAAATGTTTAGAGTGCACTTTCAAACAGAGTGTCAATTTCACTCTTGCACAAAGATGTTGATGCTAAGATAAATAAAATCAAGTCCTTGCCCTGTTAAGAAACACACTGAAAAACCAGCCCATGTGCAACATGCAATGTATTTCAATGTCCCAAATTTGTCTTTTCTTGTTTTCCGTCACTGTGCTCAAGATGTTTGAGGTAGTAAATCACATTTGTGTTTAAGTGCCAGTCGTACGCGGCATTGTCACTGTCAACAGCACTAAATTAAAAGAGGCTGCTTTGAAAGCCACGTTTTTAACAAGCCATGCTTTTTGAATTATTTTGTAAAGCAAAACGAAATCCAACGAGACGACACCAAAGCCCTGTGTGGATACAAACAGATTTTATCTCGGACTTGGATTCAGAGGAAGTCTGATGTCTTGTCGGACATGTTTACGTTATTGTGCCAGGCTCGGAGAGCGACTTTCGTTCGCTAATTTAGGACAGAATATAATGAGAGTTGCAAAAATACTGCGTAATGAAAAAGGTTTTAGAGTTGAAGCTGCAAGGAAGGTCCCAGGAAGCCCAAGAAGTTTGTCATTGTTTGTCATGTGTATGTCTGGAAAACGGTGGTGTTAACAACACCTGAAAAAACACTCATTATTACACCTGGGAAGATGTTGGTGACCACCATAGATGGTTCATTAATTCAACAGATAACAACATAAAGTACAGCTGGGATAGGCTCCTGCAGACCCCCGTGAGAAGCAGGTATTGAAAATGGATGGATGGATGGAATAACATGAAGTACTTAGCTAATTAGCCAGATGAAAAACTAGGTTCTAGTAAGGGAAGGACAGTAGTTTTAGCTTGACAAAGTTCCAGTGTCGAAAGGTAGCAGGCCAGAAAAGAAGCTAACCTATCACTGATATGAGCTAATAAGATTGACATGTACATAAGCATATACATAAGTTAATTATCCTGACAGGCCAAAGAAGCTTATGTACACATTGTCCTGTTTTTCTCTGAATGAAAAACAAATAAATCCTTTTTAGCGGCTTCTGACTTTTTAAATCACAAACACTTTGTGGATTTTTTGTAATGACTTATTACTACTAGCAACTTAATTTACAAGTCATGAAAATAAAAAACCAAACAGTAATGATTGAGTTTGAGTAGGGACACCGTCAGAGAAGACGGAGATTAATGATAATGAATAAGTCTGATGGGAGACTATTTATTTGCATGGAATTTTCATGTTATACAGATGATGCTATTTTTGGCTTTCGAATAATGTTGGCATGAAAATAGATTTTTTTTTTTTTCTTAAAGAGGGCCAACGCTTTCTTCTTCCTGGTCAGTTTTCACGAGCAGATCACATCTGTCATTATAATTGTTGACGAGGGCCAGTGGAAAACCGTGTGATTGAATTTCCAGCAGACATTGCGATTCCTTGATGTCCCGGCGAAACGGATTGTCCGTTTAGCAGCGTGCCACATTTGCCTCAAACATAATCATCTCCGCAAATGTTCTTGTCTGTGCATTTGAAAGAGTGCAACAGGAAATGGTTCCTCAGCTTTGACAGCGCAGCGTATGTTCTCACACAGGAAGAACCGTGGCTGAACTTAGACGTGTTTTTCACATTCTTTGGTTTTTTGCTGCGCAATGAAGTCACCCCCCCCCCCCCCCCCCAAGTGCATGTTTTAATTCATTATTCAGGCGCAGGATGCATATCATCTCCTCTTATTCGAATGTTTGAACGTATGTGTTGTGCCATGTTTTAGGGACTGCCCGGTCTGCCAACGCTGGCTGCTTTGCACAGCAATCAGATCCTGACCGTCAAGGTTTGTCGGTGGCGGTCGTGTCGCCGAGCTGCTCCGTCCAACCCAGACTCTGTAACGCGCACGCTGTGGGGGGAAATGAATCACTGGCGTAGCCCGCTGACTGATTGGGCGCAGGGAGAAAGCCCACCTAATTAATCACAGGCGCTCAGTCGTTATCCCCGTCCCTCACTGCCATATTTCTGCTTGAGGTCGCGAGCGCTACATGCCAACGTCTCTTTCTTGAGAGCAAAAAGTGGCCTTTTACAACCCGTCGGCCAAGATATGCATCACGAAACCAAAGCCATGTCTGGCTCGTGTCCACTGATGCTAAAATAAATGGACGGAATCCCATTTAGGGAATGTGACATGAAACCAGAGTGGTGTGCACAAAAGGGACGCCCACGGTTCACCTCAAATACCTAAAATCCCTGATTTCGGCCTGGAGGGTTTGACCCGACCACGGCCTCGTGCCTTTTATTACCGATGGACACATGCAAAATGCATTATGGGAAACAAGGTCATGCTTTCTATGTGCGTGTGCAGCGTGCGGGTCCGACTGAGCAGCCAGCGCAGTGATGTCGGCACTTTCACACAGGACGAGAAATTCCCACTTTTCTGTGAGCCAGACGAACCTGCCATATTTCTCTCGTCCCCCGTAACTGGAGGTGCGCGTGTCTTGAAAAAGCTGGACATGTCTGAGCGCTGCAGCTACGCCGAAGACTCATATATCAGTGTGCATTGACGTCTTGACAGCTAGACAGTCGTCATGAAATTTAGTCTCTAAAACTGAGCGTGGTTCTTTTTGCCAGGATGAGTCTTAAGAAGCTGCGTCGCAAAGCCAGCTGACTTTTTTTGCACATGCGCACATTCAGTCACGTGGGGAAACCTGATGAAAAGTGTGGATTTCTCCATCCCTTGGCTGAAGGTGCTGGTCCTGGTCGTGAACACTTTCTAACAAAGTCTGTTTCTCTTTTGCATTTTCCTTCCTCCCTTCCACCTCTGCCTGCCTGCCTGCCTCCTCCTTCTTCCGGGACCTGGTCTTCCTTCAACCTTCTGCACCTCTTGACCTCACAAACACCTGCTCAGATGGTCTTCCCTAAGATCAATCATGGCTTTCTTTCCGCAGACCAGCAGCTCATAAAGCGCCGGCTCATTAAGGTAGCTGCTGTGTCCGGCCTCTTCCTCTCCTCTTCTCTTCTCTTCTGCACCTCGAGTCACATTACTCCCCTCCAGCCACTCCGTAGCTTGCATGCCAAGCCATCATAAGTCCGTTTCATAGCTTTTGTCATTTTCCAACGGGGAGCAAAGTTTTATTAGAGCCCAATTAATTGCAGTTGCCCCGCTGAATATTTTCTCTCTTACTTTGTGGTAACAGGGCAAAACATTTCGACTGTATTTTCACCCTGATTATTGTAAATCGGCGCTGAGTGCAACTCATTAAGTCTACTCCGGATGCATGCGTTTTGTCTCAGTACTCCGGCAGTTATAAATCAGCTCCATATTCTGTAGTCATAACACCAAAAAACCCTTCTTCCTCCATGTTATGAATGGAGGCTGCCCATAGCCACTCATCATTCTGCCTCTCCGTCTTCATTATCCTGTGACTGCTCAGCTTTCAGCACATCCAACAATATCACATTAATAACGCTGGAAACGTGTTTATTTTCCCTCCTAACAGGGAGATCAAGGACAGGCTGGACCACCCGGGCCTCCGGGGCCACCGGGCCCTCCTGGGCCTCGGGGGCCTCCAGGGGACACGGGCAAGGATGGGCCCCGAGGTGTCCCCGGGCTACCAGTAAGTTCAAGGATGAATCTGTTGTCACGACGCTACCTCAGTTCTAGGTGGGGTTCCACCAAAGTAAACTAACGAAAGTAGCACAGCGCAATCCTACATGGTATAGATTTCTGATTTGGTTCCTCTTCGTTTGGAGACATTTCTGTGGTATTGCACTAATTAATGTGAGATGAGAGCGGAACAGATAAACGAGCCCTGTCAATTAGGATCAGCTGTAAAACCTTCCCAGCAGGCTGCAGCTCATCTTTTATTGTCTCGGCAGAAAATCGCAGTGGGGGGCCGTAAAAAAAAAAATCCCAACTGTAATTTATCTCCCCACTTCTGATCAAGTCTGTTTCCAGTTGTTGCAGCACCGTTAGCGCTAAATTCCTCGTTCCGCACATGGGAGATTGTCTCTCTTGATGATTTATTTGATCCTCTGGTGGAGTCGCGAGGAGAGAAGCAGGAAACAAATGTTTTCATGCCGTGGGAAATTAACGCGCGGCCATGTGTCTGAGGTGCATGGTACCTGGAGCAATCCTGCATTCAGAACTGCCTTCCAGTGTCTCCACAGAGGAAGTGAAACCTCTCCATCAGGATGCTCTTCAAGGGGGTTTTAGCAGCATTAACCAGCTTTTCTGTCCTTTGTTTCTGAAGGGTGATCCAGGGCAGCCTGGAGAGACAGGCCTTATGGTGAGTACATACTTATCCTGTGGTTTCTCATCACTGACTTGCTGGGTTTGGAAAAGTTCAACGTGACTGCAAAGTTGCAGCATGTTACCTTAAGTTGTTGTTGGGTTTTTGTTCTGGCCTTGTTTTTTTTCTTATTCCTCTAAGGCAAAGCAGGCGGTGCTTGGCAAGCAAACAAAAAAAAAAAAAAAACGTCATCAAGTTTATACATTTTGTTTTGTCTTTTTCACTTTCTTCTTTTGGGATACCAGAATAACAGCCTGCAGGAAAAAAAAGTTATTGTGGTATTGAGCTCACTCGGAAAGCCAAGTCTTAAATTTGTCTCGTTTTCATTAAATTGAAAAAGGAAAAGTATACAGAAAATGTCCCAAAAATGATAAAACTAAGCAGATTTACTGTTGACAAAACACGACGACGTGCCATCTGCTGGCAAGTTGTTTTATTTGACATTTTGCTGCAAACAAAAGACTCTCGCAATCAACAAGAGATACGACCTTGGAGGTGCTTTGTATTCTTATAGTTGTTATTAATGACACATTTTATGTGAGCCTGCAGATGCAGAAGTTTTTCTCCTGTGAAAAACCCCCATTCAGGGGGTGCCATTAATGAAATAAAGCCCTGGGTTAAACTACATAGGTGGCGGTATGGAGCTCTTTCATTTGCAGTGCTCTCTGCTGGGTGTTGCAAAAGAAAAAAAGAGTAAATGAAGGCAAATCTTTGCAATCATTAACAGGTTAATTAGCACCACAGCCGTTTGTGGTTATTAAGTCAAAGGTGATGCTGATTCAGCACTAATGAAGTTTTCAGCTTTTGGATCTCAATTCCCACCGGGATGGATGCTCCCAGTGCCCCCCCCCCCCCCCCCCCCAATTCGTCTCCTGTGTTTACACAAGCAGCTCCCATCAGCAGCCGGAGTGTTTTTGCTGATGTATGGTGAATCCGATTCAAAATGAGCTTAGAAAGAGGGAGGAAAAAACAATCACTGCTCACCGTATTGCTTCAAAAGAAAAAAAGAAGAAAAAAGTGGCATACTATTTCACGAGCATTCACGCGGCATGACACTAATGTACTTTTAACAAGGAGTAATGTCATCTCCGGGGAAAAGGTGAAGCGGCATTAAGACGAGCACGTCCCAGGGCTTGTAAAGAGATGCGACATACTGAGTTTCAACGCCGACACCATAAAACGTCTCACGAATGATGATTTTCAGGAAATAAAACCAAGGTTGTCCGCCCAGAGAACAGACGTCCACACCCTCGCTGGCCCTCGGAGGGCCGTGTAAACGGCGTTGCATAAGAAACAGACAGCCCGGCTCCACTCTCCACACGTCCTCCCTGTGTGCACACCTCAGGATGTTTGTGGTCCATCTCTTAGCAGCTGCCTCTCTCTCCTCTCTCCTGCTTTTACAATACTAGTGGCCACTTGTCACAACCCTGTGCTTTCGGTGCAGTTGCTATTGTTGACGAGGCTTCCAGAGCGGATTCCGGAGCTTTCCAGCAGACTTCCAGGACATGTGGTCCTGGTTAGAGGGATTAGGCTCTTGTGGAGCAAACGAGTAGGAGAAAGGAAGGGGGAAAAGGGAGAAAGTATTCAGAGGGATCAATTCAGAATGGTCCGTGCCATGAGGGCTCCGTGGCCGACGAACAAAGGCTCAAAAGGTGACTAAATATGGAAAGCAGTAAAAACTCTCCTCATCTGGAATTGTGGACTACTTTTTTTACAACCCATCCATTCTCGCCGTACCCACAATCCATCACGGCGTATTCAAAAAATCTCTAATAATGGGAGCGATTATTCTTTTTTTCTATCTAAACCACTGTTAATTTACTGCTTTTGGTTTCTGCAAAGCCCTTTATCTTTGCAGACTGCATGATAGTTTGGGAGAATAATTTAGATTGGATGGATTCATATTGAAAACGTCGAGCAAGATTGGAAATTATTGCTTTTTGTCCATGGCATGTTCCTTTTTGGGAAGAAATTGTCCTGAGAACAGTTTTAAACAGCCAGAACAGCAGTTTGTTTAAACATTGCAACTTCCAGTAATGTTGTTTTTTTGTGATTGCATCTGCTCTTTTCTCTTCTTAAATTAAAAATTGGAGCAAAATGTTTCATTAAGAAAGCATTTTCCTTCATTCCCAAGCTGAAGGTCAGAAATGACATTTGAAAAGATGAAAGTCAGAATTCATAACTACCACATTCCTAGAAATCTGTCCGCCGATGGTTTGGATGACAGGATAATGCTATCCCATAGTGCCCGCCAAAATAAAGGCTCTATGGTCCAGGTTTTCACTCAAAAAGACAGGCATATTATTTATAGTTCTTCAAATATACCTACATACATATATGCATGTATACATTGGGATCCTTCCTATAGGGCTAAGAAGTGGCGAGCGGTTTCTGAACGGGGCTCCAGCAACTCTGCGCTTTGATCAGTGGAAACATTTTTCTGCTGAGTGACGGCAGAGTGTGGGAACTGACCCTGGGGTGGGTTCATTGTGCGGCAGACGCAAATGAAAGCACAAAAACATTCAGCACTTTGTGTTTGTGCCTCGGTGCTTGACCTCACTGGCCTTGTTGATATTTACAGTGTCCCCTCGTTCAAGTCTCAAACAGGCCGTGGCCACGGTGCTGCGCAGCCATCGTGGCTCTTTATATTTAGCATATTTTTTTGCCTTTTAATAAAAAACAGTGTTGTTCATAGATTGAACTCGTAAAAGCAGCATTTGGAACAATAAGGCAGGAATCTCCAAAGGGCTCTTGAATATGCTGAGAAATCTTCCTCGCAGCCGGTAGCTGCTGAGTGCTCTCAGATGTAGCCAAGCTAATTAGCTGCTCAGGCAAGTGGCACATGCTGCCACATACCTCGGGGGCGTCGTAAAGATGTTTACCAAGGCCTGCTGACAGTGGCCAACAAGGGCTTTTACAGGCGGCCTGCAGAAGGGAAAACCTTTTTCTTGGCCTGGCTGCGCTAATGAAAGTTTGTCATTGAGTGTATTTGTTGTCGCAGTTACTGAAGAGCCAATTCGCCATAAAGGACCTGCAGCGGAGCAGGCTGTTGCAGAGCTACGGTTGCAGGGTGAACCGCCCGTTTTCATGAAACAAAACATAAACAGGATCCGCTAAACGTTAGGATTCCTTCTTTTTTTTTTATGTGACTTACTTGTATAATCCAAGGCAACTCAAACTTCTTAAAATGGAAGCGTGCTGGAGCAGAACTATCTACACATTATCACATCTTTTGTACATTTTCCCCGGATTTGCTGCAAAGCTTGAAGAAGTAGCTCATGGCGCAGCAGATCTTCCAGGCCTCCATCCAGCGGAGGGAGTTGGTCCAAATCGCATCATTTAGCAAAAGATCCTGATCCGCCAGCGGAGGAATAACTCCACTGCAGGGCGAGGTGTCACAACAGCCAAGCATGAAGGTGCTGATGAACTGCTGGATACAGGAGTGCTTTCGGAACAAACCCTTATAGCTCAATGCCCGCCTCTGTTTCTTGACGAAAGGCCACTGCTATGAAAATCCCTTTTTGGTGGTATGGTCTGCCAACAGATACTGCCGTTCCATTCACACTTGGTCTCTGGTGTCTCTCCATGTCGACACTGAGATTTGATTTCTGTTAACACAGCAGAAAAACGTCACATCCTCCTGCCTGCCTGCAACTGGTCAACCAAACTCACATTCAAAACATGCCTTTTCGTCTCCCTTGTTCTTTTTTTGAAGTTGAGAGTCCAGCTCTCCAACAGTTTCCTGGGCAGGTCCAGCAAGATGAGGCAAATGTTTTTGGTTTTTACTGGAGCACGTCTATCGTTTTTGCATTATGTCTCAGTCGGGGATGTGGCGCCTTTTATTGTCCCTGTGAGCCTTTTTCCAACACTGGCTTGTTTCTGCAGTAAACCCTCGACGTGTCCGCGTGCAGACAGCCAAAATACGCCTTTACGGTCTCTAAAACAAGATCCGCGTGGAAGATGCAACTGTAAAAAGTTATGGTCTCATTAGATTTGTGCTTGGAGTGAAAAAGCTTAATAAGAAAAAGCCACAGAGAGGGAGTTGAATTTCCCTCTCGACTTGAGGAATAAACTAGAAGTTTAGATGGGATTCATCTCTGCCTGAAGGGTGCGAGTCTGCACATTGTCTCTGCTATGACAGCGATGCTTTTTCTTTCTACTTGGCATTGACTTCCCTTGTCTCCTTGCATTTTGCAGGGACCTGAAGGACCTGAGGGACAGAAGGTGAGTCCAGAAGATGTTTGCAAACAAACTTACTTATGTCTTTTTTTATTATTATTTTACTGCCCGACTGTTAAGATTTAAGTTTAAGATTTTAAGCTTGCAGTTGTATTTTTAAAAACCCAACGGGAGCTACAGTCTGTCACAAATTAATTTTCTTACACAAATCACAAATTGTATTTTTTTTAAACATTGGGACCTATAATATAACCAATCACCGTCCAAGTTGTATTTTTGACAGGCCACTCTGTTCTAAATTTTTGTTTGTTTTTTTTACTTTGTGATGGAAAAACAAGACATGTCGGCCTTTTATTGGGGTTTATAGATATTTTAGAGGTTTAAGGGCAAAATGGATGGAGCCAGAAAAGAGAGCCAGGCGCCAAGTGCTCGAGGGTCCCCAATGGTGCTGATGTAGGGAACAGATGTAGGCCGTATCCAGCCATCAGGTAGCTGCCAGTGTTTGTTCAGTGTAACCCAATCAGACACTTCCTGTCTGCCTGTCATGTGTCGGCAAGGCCTCCCGGTGGCATGAGAGGGGGCTTTGGAGGGGTCAACGATGACACAACGGTGTGTTAATGACCCATGCGCACACACACATCCCACCACCCAAACCCGGGGGGCTGCTCAGTTATCTTTGTCTGCTGCTGCTGCTGCTGCTGCTGCACCACTTAAATGATTGATTTAGTTCAATCACGAGACAGAAGTGTTCATCCCTCACACTTGTTTACACTGGAGCGGTACATTGTGCTAACATGATCCACTCTGTTCTCCTTCAAGTAGTGTTTCTGACAGATTATAAAAGAAGCTTTTTTCATTATTCCCCATCTGCATGCCATTGTTTTTACCATGTATAAATGTTTCTATGGTAGCAGCGAGTCACTGAGAGCCAATGTAAGCAAACCACCGGGCAAAAGAGTGGGAGTTCATTAAAGTGAGCGTGCGTTTTTACCTCTGACTCGGAGCCCTTCCCTGCTTTCAAGTGAGTTAAAGAAATGCATGTGCTGCAGTATATGGGAAGTACCCATCTCCCCCTTTAAAGGGGGGGGGGGGGGGGAGCAAATATCTCCTCTCAGTTTGAAACCAGGCTGAATAAGCCTTTACTCCAAGAGCCTCCCTCTACCTGTGTCTCCCATAACTTGAGATCCCCAAAATGTCACAGGCTTTATTTATTCCTTCCAGTTTTCTGCGTACAGACGTTCTCATCTTTGCTACCATCTTTTTTTCCCCACTTCCTTTTGAGGTAAATTCAAGTACTTTGTAGTTTTCTATGTATTTGCTGCCTTTGTCAGATTTACTATCCCAACTAAACCCAACATTTGATGAGATTCTGAGGCACTGATCATGTGTCCGGGTCTTTTGCAGTCCTGTCATTCATAAACAAAACAAATTTTGTTGTGCAAAGGCAGGCGTCCTTATATGAACACAGACAATTTTCATTCAAGGTGCATCAAATCTTTGTACTCCTGACATTGAGGGATAACTAACTGATTGGGTCTGAAGAACATGAGGTGAAAACAGGCTGCTGTTTGTTTTCCAGGGTTCTTTTGGGCTTCCAGGTGTTCCAGGTGCTGGCGGGCAGAAGGTAAGGCTACCAAAAACTAGTTGCTGCTCACACTGTAGTTTTAATGACTTTGATTTCTGTGTCCTACTTGGATATTTGAGTTTTTGTCATCGAGTAAAATGGAAAAGTAATTTTCAAGGGGACCTGATTCAGTGTTTTTTGCATTCAAAAGGCTTGTCGAAAGCAAACCTACACTCCCGTCGTCAGTCTCTCCGGACTTGCGCTGCACCTCATTTTAGAAAACATTAGAAGCTTTCATAGAATCCCAAACCAATCCCCCTGAGCTTCTCAAAAACAGAATTTGTCTTCAAGGTGTCAGACGATCTGCTCATTTCTCCAGCATTTCACTCCCAAAAGAGAAGGGGAAGGAGACACAGGGCAGGTGTTGCCCAATGAAAAGAAGCCCAGGAGAGGAGCAGCACTGGGGACAACACGGATATTGAAAGGGACTTGGAGGAGTGACTAGAGGGGTACCATCCTTTCAAATCTAGTCTTGAGTGTTGAGGCACACGTGTCTCTAATGGGAACCAGAGACAAGAAGTTTCATTTGGAAGAGCGAAAGCCATAGTGAGTGGAGGGACGGCGGAAAGGCTGCCACTTCGCCAGCAGCCGTGAAATGGAGTCTCGGTGCCGCCGCGGCGCACTCGCAGACGAAAAACCCATCCCCGTGTGTAACCGCAACTCGTGCAGAAAGTTAAAGGGCGGCTCTGCCAGCAGGTCAACTGGCAGATGTATCGATCGGACACTGATACCCAGTGAGAGGTTCGGTGGAGTGGGGGGGGGCTGATCAAGCCAAGATGAGCCCGACTCCCTTCAGTCCTTCATCAGGCTCCATCGTCGCTATGGCGATAAATCATCACGCGATGACTCCCACATGTGGAGACGATGCAGAATCTCAGCGTTCACGAGCAGCTTCACTGCCAATGTGTGGCTGCGCTGCCAAGGCATGAAGGGGGGTGGGAAACATGGATGAGTACACCATGTACATCCCAGTGCTGCCCACAAAAATGAAATTTGCATTTTTTTATTTTTTTTTTACAGACTTTTTAGGAATCTATTTTTAGCCCGGCCGACTCTGATGTTTGGTGCTGTCGCCACTGGAGGGAAAGTAGCTGCTGGTCTTCTAAAGGAGTCAGCAATGTTGTCAGTATGCAAGCATTACAGTTTTGTTTTTTCTCTTCGGGGTGGAGGGGGGCAGCTGGCATCCATCAGAGATGTGTACTTGGCTCGTGCAGTTTCAGACTAGTGCTGCTTAAAGGTGTTGGGTTTTGTTTTCTAACAACAGAAAGTTTGGGAGGTTTTCAGGAGTCTCCTGACTTGAAACACAGTTGAGGCTGCAGGACACTGAATGCAGCATGTTATGGTGTTCTTAGGGGGATGTTGGCATCCCAGGACTGGACGGTGTACCCGGAGCCAAGGTCTGGTGCACACGACTTCTTATTAAATCACGCCACTTTGTTTTGTTCGTTTTTGTTTTGAGCTTCATTTCTTTTTTGATTTGCCATCAAAGGTTGGACTTTCTTCTCCTTTAAATTCTGGACATCACAACCCCCTTTTCCCATTCCATGAGTGTTTTCTATATTTCGATGTATTATGTGACATGTTTTATTTGTTGTTTATTTCATTCATATTTGCTGAATGACATACTGCACATCTACATACATCTATATAAATGCTGTATGCATCTATTCATTCATTGTCTTGTAGTTTTCTTCTTTTTCTTCTCAGTGTAAACAATTGCATCATTATTGCAGTATTGACAAGTTTATTTGTAACTCATTAACTTTTTTTTTTCTTTTTCCAAACTGCTTGAGTAAGCAGATGCTTGTGGGTCTGTCCTGAGACAAAGCAGCCTTAACATAAAACCTTTAAAACCTTCCATAATCCAGCATGAATGAAACCCCAGATACGATCTGACCCTAGTGGCTGCACCCACACACACCCCTCAGCTTCTCCGCCTTTAATACTCTGCTTTCTTTCCCAACAGGGTGAAATGGGAGAGCGAGGTGAAAAGGTAAAGTCAGATTTCAGATCACTAAATATTCTCGATAACCCGGCCAAGTGCGATGATCCTCTGAGGTTTAACGTCTCGTGATGAACTGTATCTTGTTCTGTTTTTCTCTTTCGTTAACGTGATGGACTGGGTTGTGTTCTGGAGTCAGTGTTGTTTGGTGCAGAAATATTCAGACATCTCCCTCTCTATCGATCCCGAGGATCCTGATTGTTTTTCTTTGCTTCAGTTGGGCTCAGGGTATCGCATGAGAGATCACTTCAGTGACCTCGGTCAGCACTGATGATTAAATCAGATTATCGGCCTTAGACCACCTGAACCGACTGCAGACTCATCAGAAGTGGCACCAGAGAAGTTGTGTCACTTTTGTCTGCGCTGAGCTGAACTAACCCTAAACTGCACATCACGTGAAAGAAACAATTGCCGCTTCTGTCGTGTCGAGTCCCTCTAAAGCAAGTCTGACTGCAGTAACATCTCACCGTGACGGTGGACCAAGCTGAAGGGTGACGCATCCAAATGCTAAGCTCACTAGAGTGGGCTCCATTTCAGCGTGCTCCACGAGGGCACAGCTTCACTCTTACTCATTGGCTGGACTTGCTTTTTTATTGCGTGACTCACAAACCTAAAGGCCTCCATTTACCTCATGCAGGTTTATCACGAGCGAAAGAATAATCTTTATAGAGAGCACTGAAGTTCAGTCCAAGCGGGTTTTGTACTCGGGACGAGCCAGAAGTGCTCCCACATATGTTTTTTCTGGCCTTGGCTGCCGAGTGGAGAGCCAGCGGGAACGACAACATTCTCCTCGAACCAAAACACAGGTCATTGTTTCTTAACGTCTTCTGCGTTCTGAAGCCGTAAGATTGTTGTCATAATCGCTGCAGCATGTCAGTCACAACTGCTCACGTCAGCCTCGCGGTGGCGCCGGAGAAATGTCTGCAGGCTGGACTTCAGTTGGAAACCCATCCAAAGTTGCGTTGAGACGTTTCGGTGGATCGACACGCTGTCAGTGAACGGAGGCAACGTGCACGCATGCAGACTGCAGTTTGGCAGTTGATGAGTTCTGGGGAAGGACACCAAATAATGAAGCACACGCTTCTTCCAAGAACATGTGACTCATTCAGATGTTCATGAAACACGTCCAGGACTTTTGCGTCGTGTCCCCACGAACTGCATCGCTGCCAGTGGACTTGCGGGGCCTCGTGGTATGGTGTTGGCACGTGGTGCTGACTGTTTTCTTAATTGTTTGGTTCATTTGCAACATGATGTTGTGCTCATGCAGCCAAGGTGTGAGATACGTTTGTGAGGAGTTATTTCCGTTTCAATTATGACACATTCAATTCTCAATTATTTAACTTTTTCATTTGTTGGCCATTTTTTTCTAATGAGATGTCTGTGTTTGCTTTCGTCCTCAGGGCGATATGGGCGAAGACGGAACCAAAGGTGACCTGGGAGAAAAGGTGAGTGAACATACAGGAAGGTTCTCGTCTCCTGCATCATTTGTGTTCAGAGGGAAATTCATTAGGATGCTACGGTGACATTTGCTGTATATCCCCTGGTTGGATGGCTCAGCCATTCATTCAGGCGTATTTGTCATGGTGACAGCTTGTCAACAATGTGAATCCATTTCCAGGAAAACCTCGACTGGAGGGTGCAGAAGACCTGAGCTTCTTTTTTTCCTTTAAAAAAAATCCCTCCTGTTTTTTATTCCTCTAGTGGCAGCTATTGTTTAAAATACAATGATTGGAGCAACATTTGCGATATCGTCATAATAGATTCATAAATATACACAAATACCTTGTGGGGGGGGGGAAGTACACAGAAAAATTAAAAATGATGTAATTAAAAAAAATGCTAGTCTCTTGAGCACAGTTTTCCAACCCTTGTGGGAGAAAAGATGGAAAAGTTGTGTTTCGCCAACAATCTTTGTTAGAATATTGAAAACAATATTCCTGCGTACTCAAAATGTCAAAGCCAATTTATCGCTGATCAGCGGGGAGCAGCTTTGATAACTGTTGTGCCTTTATGGGATGGCCGGCGGGTGTTTCTGCTGGAAACAGATGCAGGAGCTTCTCTGCGAGGAAGCAGAACAAAAGGGGGGGGGGAAAGGTGATAAAAGTTTGCAGCTCGTACGCTGATCTACATTTATGTGGTAAATTTAAAAAGGGTGGGGGTCGAAACAGGGTTCTGGCAGCGAGACAAAGGGAAGGGCAGTGCATCATGGGAGCTCGTGCTGTCGGCCGTCACCTGCCGTTCATCCTGCCGCAGTGTTTCCGTGCGCCGCACAATAAAAGGAGACAGCGTGCGTAAAAAAGCTGCAAACGGTGCCGATTTTTTCATCAGCCAGAAGCGTAAAAGTGTTTTAGTGCACATGTGGCAGGAGTAAGTGTCTCCAAATTGAGACGTAACTCAGCGCGCACGCAGACGACTTTAACACATGTCCGACGCATTGAGCTCTCCGAGTGATTCCTGCGAGCGGATAAAACCATTTCTCACGCGTGCATACCTTCCTTTCGTGTTTACATATATGTGCGCTTGTGTATATATTCACACTCCTGTCATCGAGAGTTTTGCATCTGATCAGCTGCTTCTCAAAGTCGTTTTCGTGTCAGAGAGGAAGGCCCGAGACGTTTCTCATGCCCAGAGGAGCCAAAGTTAACAACAGGCAGCACGCACTGCAGGCGAAACGTGGTTGAGGCAGCAAAACATTCAGTAAATGGGTGAAAGGAGGGGGTTCACTGGCGGATTGTTTTAACAATTGGAAGCATGTGAGAGAGTAAGAGGACGTGGATGTTCAAAATGGGGAAAAAAAATAAATCGTAAAAATCATCTCGTCGTCTGACACTCAGTCTTTCTTCTCTGAATAGGCCGAGTGTCCTCTCTCACGCACATTATCTATCTACACAATGAAATAGTCAAATGCTGTTACACAGACTGCAAAGACCTGGTAGGCCAACTGGTATGTCAATGTTCAACCTGAAGAGAAAAGATGGCAAGAAGAAAGCTAACAGACCTGCTCTCCTCCTCAAACTCCCAAACCCTTCAGCAGGAACAGCAATTGCATATAATGTATTACCAATAAAAATGATTATTATTATTATTATTATTATTATTATTAAAGGCTAACTGTAGTTAGTTACAGCTAGCTTGGTCTCAGTCTCAACATGGTCTTGGTCTGGTCACTAGAAACACCGGAGTCCCCCTGTGTTTGTAGTGTATTGCTCTCGGTTCCGGTGGTCGTGACTACATGACTCATAATTATCCATCTATTTACGATAATCCACGCATATAATCCATCTCTATTCAATTCAATGATCTGACAAACTATTTATTGGTCAGACTGCTCAAACAAATAGTTTCTGGAGCGTAAATACATGAGTGGCCGCAAAGTTGTTTTCTTTCCTTTTCATTACCTGCTATATCGCTGTCATTAGTGATGGTTGGATTTTAATTTACTGTTCCTGATGTGGCTTGCATCACATGGCTTATTTAAAACACATTACTGAAACTAATGCTAAAAAGGTTCATTCTAAACCATTAAGCTTTGGTGCCTTTGGTGAATTAAGTGCAGCTTGTTTGAAAGAAGAAGAAACTTTCATGGCGTTAGATATCTAGGTGTTGGTTGTGCAAATTGGTGTCACTTTGAAACACCAAGATCCAGTCAGAGCTCCTGGATGCGTTCCCACAAGGTGGCAGGGCCCACCTGCCCCAAAGGCCAACCATAATGTGTTCACTGATGGCTGTTAATGAATGTGGGCAGTACATTTCAGCAGCTTTGTGGACTTTTAATAGTCACTTGAGCCACAACTGGCTCTCTGCTTGCAGATGAATCTCCACCACCCTGAGCTGCAAACTGGGAAATGGTTTGATTTAAACCCTTCTCGGTAATTGGATCATCATAATATTATCTTTGAATGCCAATGTGTGGCGGCAGCAGTGATGAAGTGGTGCGGCCCTGCAGTTAAGAATCACTACCACGATGGTTAATGGTTCGGCTGGAGTGTTTCTGGTGAGCCGTGCCACGCCTCGGCTCACCTCCCACCACTTTTTCCACATTATAGAGCCTTATTTGAAGTCGATTACAGCCGAGAGAAGTCTCACTTGTGTCCTGGGGCTTAGTGTTGCTTGTAATCATTTTGTCGTGCCAGAAATAATGCGACAGTGGTTAGGCTGTAGGCGAAACAAGCTAACTGATTGTTCAGCATGGGTGTCTGTGCTCCTAATGATTGCGATTAGTCCACCATGCCAAGGGACTGTCTACAAGAAAACATTTTCATACATATGTGCAAAAATATTGTTGCAGTGGAGCTGGTTCTTCACACAGCAAAACTGTTTTGCACAAAAAACGCCAAAGTAAAAAAGCTTTTGCTTCCACTTTTCCACTATAAATTTTCTTGGGTGCACATCTGCAATGCCAAAGAAACTATTGAATGTTTTGCACTTGTTGTCACAGCATTAACGTGTGTGCGTGTGTGCTTGCGTGCGTTTTCAGATCTTTATACCTTCGACAAAATGTGTATGGAAAATCTTGTATAAACGCAGGAATGATACTTTTTCATGTTAAAAAAAGACATTGCTGTCCATGTGTGCATGCCGAAGAGCATGGCTGAAAACAGAAAACTGCCACGATTAAACACGCCTTGTGTGCCGTGCAATATAATGAGCCCCATAAAACGCTGAGGCTTTTCCTGCCCTGACTTCTGAACGTGGAGGCATATGTGCAGAGAAACCACACCAGACCGAGACCCCCAGCTCCCTTCTCCCCACCAACCGCCCATAATTAGACTTATTGGCCCCTTGTTTTATGCATGTTTTTGGTGTACGCTCCACAAGTAATGTAATCCGTAGGACAGGGCTTGCACCTCTGGATGACAATGCTGGAAAAAAAAAATCCATCTCTTGCTCGTTGTCCAGCTTGAGGAGGACGCGTCTATGAGGCTTCGTCCTTGCTGAATTTCATGTCACCACTGGTTTTGCTGCTGCACTCTGACAGTGAGAAAACAATGAAACAATTCCCAGCTCCCACGCTTGTCGTCCAATCTGAGCACACTTCTTGGAGAAATCAGGCAATCCTCTATTTGGTTTCTCGCCCATTATTTTTCTGGCAGCTGTTGCAAAATTACATCCATTGTTCGGCAAATAATTGGCCTGTGTGATTGTGCTGTATTGTTTCTTCCTGCTGTTCTCTGTCATAGCCGTCAAGCATTTCCACTCGCTGACTTTGTTTCTTTTTCTCAGGGAGACGCCGGCTCTTCTGCAGCGGGCATCAAGGTAAGAAGCAAAGACTGAAATTCTGTTACGTGTGTTACGACAGGTTTATATTCAGGTGCTACCTACCTAACCTAAGAACCAGACCTTAGCGGGGCTTGTTATCAAACAGTGGGGCTGCATGTACTAGTGTGACTTTCTAAACCAGTTCATTTATTTGTCTATAGGTCATTAAGAATCCAGGAAGGAGATGTGGGTCACAAAAAATATCAATTTTAACATCTCAAACCCAAAGAAAAAACATTTAGGACACTGCATCCACAACAGATCTTAGCCAGCTAACAATGGCAAAATCCCGTAGCGCATGATAAAATATGAAAAACAACCATTATGCCTTGTTTTGAAAAAAAAATCCTGTGTTGCAGGGTGAACCTGGACAACCTGGAAGAAGTGGACAAAAGGTAAAGACAAGTCCTGTGGATGCAGGCGTGACATTTCGTGTCATAAACAGGGCTGGTGGTGCACCTTCAGTGGGATGGAGCCCCCGTGAACAACTCACCGCCATGTCCAGTGTGAACATGCGTCTGGGTCTGCTGCACAGAATGAACTGTGAATGTGGAGCTCAATCGAACACCAGCTCCGTCGTCGAGCCGTCACTCCTCCAATTCGTTCCGTGTTGGATGCTACGTTAACCGACTGGAAACACTTCTACTTGCCAGCGCTTGCAGGCAGCCAAGGCGTCAGAAATGCTAATAAACTAAGTATGCTAGAGCAGGAGGAGTTGTTTCCGTCCAATTAAGACAGCCCTGAGTGACTCGGGACCTCTGCTCAGATTGCACCAGTCCGACATCTGATGAGTTTTTAATCCCGGCTGCCACTAAACAAACAGAAGACTGGAATGGATGCCCCGGTGCCCCTCCCCCTCTTCCCCCCTGCGCCCTCCAACTGCTTTACCTCAGCTTTCCTTTCGCAGCTTGTGCTGGCTCTCTTTAAAGACACAGTGATCCAGAGATTAAGTTCAAATCAAAGTTTTTTTCTCACTTGCCCATTCACAACACTGTCATTGGCCCCGATGGGAATTTACAGCTCGGTCTTGTTCCAGCCCATCATTTCCACTCGCACACTAAAAATACAACAAATTTAATGGAGCATTAAATTGTCCACAGTTGGAAACTTTTGTCCTTGAAGTCTTGCAAGAGGCGTCACAATGGACCTGACCTTTGTTTCCACTGTAAATCCAATGGCGACGTTCCGCCGACTCGCGCATGACAAGAGTCTGCACTTCTGACAGTGAGGTTGGCCTCTAATCTAAAAACCCCATCCTGGAACAAGAGTTCTTCACACCTGCTCGAACCAATGAAATGAGGAAAACAGCTCTAAATATGGAGAATTTAGGAGCTGCGCATTTCTTAACAAGCACTAATCCCGAGGCCGAGGCTGCATGAGTTGGTTTCAGAATGCATGTGCAAGTTGCTCACTCCAAGTGACTGACAGTCGAATCGCGCTTGGTACACGGCAGGATGCCTCACTTTTTCGGGTTTTTTTTTTTCTTTTGTTTTTTTTTTTGTTTTTTTTGGACTGGATAGCCAAAGAGTGAACAGCTTCGGTTAGCTATCTCCGGCACACTTAGCTGTAACATGTCACACTCTTCCTGTGTAGGGAGAGCCAGGACTCCCAGGGCTGCCTGGACTGCCAGGGATAAAGGTAAATGCTTCGCTGTTTTTGTCCATCCATCCTCCCCCCGCCCAAAACCCTGCTCTTATCCCGTCCTCCAGTGTTGTCCGCGCTCGTCTCATCAAGCTGGCCAATTACTCGTATGTGTCGCTTTGCCATTGGCGCAAACTCTTCATCGTGAAGCTCTCTCTCCCGCAAGAGATGAACCC
This sequence comes from Nelusetta ayraudi, assembly GCF_046127955.1. NCBI lineage: Eukaryota > Metazoa > Chordata > Actinopteri > Tetraodontiformes > Monacanthidae > Nelusetta > Nelusetta ayraudi. The sequence goes on from NW_027466092.1 coordinate 19,945,429, forward strand.
AAAAGAAACCGAAACCTGGATTCGGAATTTACCATCATTATTATTATTATTATTTTTTTTTTATTTTGCTGTTTTGAGTCGAGGTCATTCAGTCATCAAACAGCCGCCTGGCTGTATTTCAGGATCATTGGCTTCTTCGTAGCCCATGGATGCAACAGAATTGCATGATGGGACTGTGCTTGTTCCTGCTTCCTTGCCCGCTCTTTCACTTTGCATACTTTATGTTCTCCCGTCTCAACTCAAACGACCTGAGTGCTTGACGCATCCTAACAGTTGTGCTCTGCAGGTTCGTCCTTGGCTCACACTTTATTCACTCTCTGTCTCCTTGTGGTGGGTGACAGAGGGGCAAAAGAGGTCCCAATTATAGTGCTTTCACAGAATGAAGATGCGTGAGTCGAGCCAGGCGGTGAGCTCGCTGTGGACAGTGTGGCTTCGTTGGTGGGCTGTTTTGTTTTTTTTTTCTTTAAGGGAACACATCACTGTAACTGATGAGCTTCTAACGAGGCCTGAATGTCTGTGGACCCTCCAGAAGAGATGTCAAGCTGCCCATATCATGGACATGTGTGTGTGTGTGTGTGTTTGCATGATCCCGAGTGTGTGTCAGTTGGCGCATGTGTGTCTGCGTCCGCCCATGCATCCTTAGTGTGTATGTATGTGTGTGTCATGGGCTCATTCCCAGCTGCTGGCAGTGTTGGTACACCTTAGCTTCCCACCGGATGCATGATGGATCACTTTAATTATTATTGCGTTCCAATTTCCACCAGGGGGAGCCAGGGTTCCTTGGCCCTCAGGGCGAGCCGGGTCTGCCGGGGCTCCCAGGAACCAAGGTGGGCGGTTTTTACTTTAATGATTTGGAAGTGTTGAGGGAATTTCAACTCATCTCATCCATGTGCTTGTCTAAATACAGCAATTTATTATGATCACTTCAATCTCCAATTCTATTGAATATTTTAAATGCATTATTTTCAAATCAAAACCATTTGGCTCTACGTCCTTGTTGCTCATGTCAGATTTCACTCAAGCTCATTGGCTAATTCATAAACTGGATGGTTTTCTGTTTTGTAAATAAACTATTGAAACAAAAGATCTTACGCCAAAATGTTGAAATTGTTGAGATTGCTCGACTGAAGGTGACGAAAACAACAAACTTCAGCATCGACTACTTCGTGTTAAAGAACTAAAGCTCATCACGTATGAAGATTAATTTGTGAAGGGTTTGAAGGCCAGTTGTGAAAGATAAAGGCTGTGATGTTTGTATTTTTTTCTGCAGGGTGAGAGAGGCGAGCACGGGCCCCCTGGTAAAGGTGAAAGGGGAGAACCTGGAGTCATTGGACCAAAGGTCAGTTCTTCAGCTGCAGCTTTGAGAACACAACTAACTACTGATCCCTTAAAGGTCTGGATTTAGCGTGACAAAGGCAATATAGACTCACCAGCCATTGGTTACATCTTGCTAGAATGATGATGAACCCCTCTGCGTTCAGAACTGCTTGTGACAGAGATTCAGCAGCTTCAATGGAGCTGCAAAGATTACCCAAAAGTTTTGCTCCTTGATGTCATCATCGCCTGCACATCCATGACGTCAATCAACTGGTGCCCCACAACCACTCACCCTCACATCTAGACAAGGCACATTAGCTTCAAGTGCACGTGCCTGTACAGATATTTTATTGTGGTTGATGAATGCCACTGGTTTGGAGGCAGAAAGAAAAGCAACAATTTTCTTAGTTTGAATCGCCTCAAGTGTCCCGCCAAGCATGGAACTTCTAGGCCTTTGCTGCCACCTAATGTCCTCCAGCCTCTCCTGCAGGGTGGACATGTTCTTCACTATGTGGAGCACATCCCTGGAGTGAGGATTTTCATTCACAAACCATCTGATATTCGTAGCTGGTTTAACCATCAGAGCAGCGTGTAATGAGATCACATCCCTCCCGGGAGTCTGCTGCGTAAACCTGATTACCCACAGTTTACATCTGGCCCAGCAGGTCGCTGCAGCTCCAGCCTAAACTCCGACGTGCTTCTCGGGAGAGCATGGTCCTGAGAGTGGAGCTCAGCTTGATCCACTCCAAATAAACACTCTGTGGGTCCTGGCGAAACTCAGGCCATTTTGACAGTTTAGACTGAGACCATGAAGACGGCTTGTTTTCTGTCTGACCTGCTGTTGTCGCGTCATCGTGGCTTTTTGTGGCAGGGTTCTCCTGGAGAGGCTGGTATGCCCGGTTCCAAAGGGTCAAAGGTGAGCGGACCAATCTTGTTTCCTCTTAAACCTGTCTAAATCCCACTCTCGCCGTCTCCAGGTTCAGCATTATGATTGACAGAAAGCTTTCTAGCGACTGTTTGTGTGTTTGTGTTGCATTAGGGCGAGACGGGCGATAAAGGAGACCTGGGATCCATCGGCCCAAAGGTGAGACTTTGCCTCCATTGCTGTGCTGCGGTTATGCGCCAGTTCACCACCAGAGGGCAGCATTTAGACCATGTTAGGACAAACTGGTTTTGAACTTAATAAAAATCACATTAATTTTATCTAATGTGGCTCCAAAATAAAACACAAACTGTCAGCTTTAAAAAGTCACGTGATGGCTTTTGAGGTCTGAGGCTGCTCTAGTTGGATTGACATTGTGCTTAGTTGGTTGCACAGAGGCATCAAACTGCAGGGGACGCTATTGTTGATCTTGTCTCCTGGTCTTATCCAGGGTGATTTATAACAAGACCTTTAAAATGTGTTTGTGTGATTTGTCCGCTGTGTGCAGGGCCCCCCAGGGCAGAAAGGAGACGTAGGGGCTACAGAAATCATCGACTACAATGGCAACATCCAGGAGGCGCTACAGGTCAGACCAGCTGGGGCTGCCAAATCAAATCCGTCTGATTTCAGGAACTGGGACATATTGTGACGTTTTCTTGTGCTTTTGCTCTGGAATGTGGTGAAAGAGTCAGTAGGCATGAAGAGCGACACCTGCTGGTCAGAGCTGTTTTTTCACAGCTTTCTCCCTTTGTTAAAAGGAAGCTTTTGAAGAAAGAGAAGTTTTGCATGTAAAATTGAGTTTTTCATACTCGTAAGAATCGAGCGTTTGTGTGTTTTTATTTCAGTTTGGTATTTTTTAATGTATGGTTGCTCTAATTGTATATTTTATATGTAGATTTGTTTTCTGTAAACCATTCCTTTTCTGCTGTCATAATTTTTCAATAACATTCCATCCTCATAGATTCTATTCTATTCTGTCTATTCCCTCTAACACTTTAGAAATGTCTTTGTGTTGATGGAGTGTCTGTGCAGAGATGACGCCAATGTTCTCTCTCTGTTTGACCTCTCCTGTCTCTGTACCTCTGCTCCTTTTCTTCCTCTACTTTCTACTGTGGCCATCTGCAGAAGATCACCACTATCACAGTGACGGTAACTAATCTTTGATCTGTCTGCTTTGAATCGCATTTGTACCACCTCCTAAGTCTCCCTCAGGCAGCTTTTGGTTGCAACAGTCACTCCAAAGTCGACCTTCTACCAACCAGATCTGTATTTATGTGCAGTTTGTTTGCTCTAATTGCAGAAGTGTGTTAATCATTTTTGACAGGAAATGTTTGTATCACATATTTTGGGTCAGATCATGAATTACAGTGGCTTCTTAAAACAAATGTTGCTACTTAGTAAGCTAAGTAGTCTTATTTAACAATCCATTGAATGTTCAATAAAGGAATCGAATCCATTCATTTCAGCGCTGTCCCGGCTATCCCAGCTGCCTTGTCTGTGTGCAACGTTGCACTTGTGGTACATGGTTTTTCATGTCTAACCCCTTTTTTAAGGTCTGCGCTATAAATTTCTTGCTTGGTCTCTTTTTGTCACCAGGGCCCTCCGGGTCCTCCAGGGCCGATAGGACCTCAGGGTTTTAAGGTAAAATGAATTGTTGCTTTTTGTTGAACCGGTTTCACTGTCCTAAAGAACAGCCTTCCAAAATAGTCTGTCTTGTTCATGGTCCTCCAGGGGGATCGAGGGATGCCTGGTCTGCCTGGACTTGATGGTGAACGGGTGAGTTTGCTGTTTTATATTTTGAAAGCTCCAAAATGAGCTGTTTAGCTATTTAATGAATGAGTCATTTCCTTTATTTTAAAACAAATTATACAACCGTGATTGATTTTCCTTGTCTGTTTACTGTAGTGAAATAATTGATAGCTTATTGCACTTTTTTCAATGTCATATATGCATGCTAATGTTACGAGGCCAAATTGGAAAACCTTTGCTACCCCCTGCAGGGCTACAAGGGCTCTAAAGGAGATATGGGAATGCCAGGTGCCTCAGGGGACAAAGGTGCCACTGGTTTACCAGGCCTACCGGTGAGAGATGCAACAACTTGTCTACAATCCTGCTGCACCTCAACAACACCTGTCTCATGAATCCTGTCCTCCATTAGGGAATCAATGGAGTCAGAGGTGACAAAGGAGATCCAGGTCTTCCTGGCCCTCAGGGTCCTTCAGTGAGTTGCAACGATGACATTTCCACAAATACATGATTTCCAAGATACTGGGGAGAGAAAATGTTGGTGCCGTTGGTGTTGGTTCAACATCTGTCATTGATATTTGCAGATAACTGGCCAGCCGGGACCTCTAGGGCCCCATGGACCTCCAGGACCAATGGTAAATGATGAATGGACAATTCTGGAAATCACAAAACAAACTGACTGAGAGTGATCCACTTTACTCAATATCTGATCTGCTCTATCCACTTAATTCTTTATATTGCACAAATGAAAGAAATGAAGTATTGCTCTTCATACATACAGCTTGATCAGTTTTGAAAGTGAACTTGGATGGAACTTTATATTGCATCCAAGATTCAACATGCAGGTTTATGTCTAAATACACCCTGGGCAACAAACAGTCCCTGCTATAAGTTGTACCAGTCCAAATCTAGTCTAATATTCAGAATAGGTGGTCCTATGTTTGTCCAAACAGATATCCTCAGGGAAAAGCCTTGGAAAGCCTTGCATCCATGCATTTGACATTTGCGAGTTTGTCCTGACTCCAAGATGGACACGGCTAATTGCAAAACACATTTGTGAACACAAATAAGTAACATCACAAGACAATAAAACAAGTGTGTGGACAGACCTGCGTGAGCCGCAGCAGAGTCCAGAAATATTAATGAACAGCATTGGTTCCTTAAATGTACAACGGTCACAATGTACAACGGTCACTGAATATATATTTTTTGCACTTTTAGGGCCCTCATGGTTTCCCTGGACCAAAGGTAAGTCTCCACAATCTCAGAAATGTTGTGTCCATTACACAACAACAACAAAAAACACCAGGAAAGTTGCTCTACCAGTAACTGTTACTCATTGATAGAACTTGTGTGCTTGACCTACGGTGGTGGTGGAGCAGTAGATGTCGGTTGTTGGCGTACCTCTCATAGATTGCATGCTGTGAACAGGTGCTGTGGCAGGTACAGTAAATAAACTTGCGTTGTTTTCTCCCAGGGTGAACCTGGCTTGCACGGGGTGAAGGGCATCCGAGGGGAGCCAGGGCACAAAGGCGATCGTGGACCACTCGGTCTCCCCGTGAGTACCCTGGAGGGAGGGGATTTTTTACCCACTATACCCTTCATCATTTAGTGACCTCAGGCATCCTGAACACCTCCCATGTCTGTGTATTAATTCAGCGATGTGTGCGTATGTCTTGACTGTATGGGTTTTTATTTTGTTTTGTTTTACAGTGGACGGGCACTTAGCTGGAGGCAAACAACCCTCAAGACATGTTAGCCAACCTTAGCTGGCAAAAATTACAAATTTGTTCTTCAAAGCTTCAAAAAGGCTAAAAATGCCTCAATCAATGAGAAATTGAACACTGTACTTTACGCTACGTGATTCTATTTTATGTTGGACCACCTTCTAATGCAAATGCATGTCCTGTTCAAACAAAGACTGTCCTTGCTAGTTTTGATGGGCAGTTGGGGCTGCTATGCAGGGGTTTGAAGACAGTAACAGTACTACTGTGTTTTCTTTTTGGTACCTGACAAGCAAACTAAACGACATTCAAAAGACTCCCACATCACCTGCTACCCTGTGGTGGCGCTTCATGTTTTCAGCCAGCGCTAATAGTATGATACCATCTTGGCGTTGGCTGTAACAGGTACTCTAAAGAATAAAGACCTATTGAAGGATTGTTATCAAACTCTAGAATCATGTGAGTGGTAAAGAACAATAAATGGTTGTGCTAATGGTTTGGGCAAGTCTCCATGAATGTCAGGCCACGCAGAATGAATGTGAATCGGTGTGTGTCTGTGAAAGTATGGCCTCCTCCATTTCACGCTGCCACACTCATTTGGCCACGCCGACTGCTGAGTGACCTCCCTCCTATAACACAAACAATGCAATCGAGTTGTTGTGAACCCTGCCATCAGTGTGTCCTAATAACAGTGTTCATCTGGTTACTAATCCCGCCTTGTTCATGTCACTCATACCTCCATAACCACGCAGGGAGCCTCCGGCTTGGACGGCAAGCCCGGAATTAGGGTGAGTGTCATGTGACCAAGAAGCTCCACCGACTCCTCTTCCTCCCTCTTGCCCCCCGCACACCCGTCTTCATCTTCATCACCCCTTTGTTTGTGCATTTTGTGTATCATTAAATATTGTCTGTTGGACGTCTTAGCTAGGTCTGGTGAGTTTGACTACACTTTGTTTTCCAAACCCCAAACCCTTTTTAAAAAAAAAAAAAGAATAATAATTTTATTTTTATTAACACACACTCATTCATTAACTGTGTCAGCAGTGTTTTGATTTTCCTCTGTCGCCATTGCACGCGTTGGCCAAAGGGAATATTGGAGAAAATGTGATTGTTAGACAGGATTCTTTACATGATTTTCTTCCTGTTGTTTCCTCGTAAATGTCATTCATCTGAACAAGCAGAGGCTTTCTAACGATGAAACATTCTCTCTGCAGGGAACCGACGGACCTCCTGGTCCATCTGGTCCAGCTGGGCCAAAGGGTGACATAGTAAGACCGATACGTGTTCCAGTATACAGATTACATTATTTATTAAAACTTTGATTGGATGTGATTTCAAAAATGCACACTTAGAGTGAAGTTATGCTATTCCTCTGTATTCTGTGTAGTATTCATAGTAAGAGTGATTCCTGATCTCCGTGATCCCTCTGTGTTTAGGGGGAGAAAGGGACCCCAGGCGAACCAGGACCAAGAGGACCCTATGGACTTCCTGTAAGTTTGAGGACTACAGTGTATGATAATGTTAGTTATAAAGTATAATCTATATTTGGACAGATAAAATTGGACATTTGGATGAATAGTTAGTATTACAAAGTATTTCCTTATTAACAGAGTGCGTATAGCATAGAGCAGGCCTACTAAACTTCTTCAGGCAGCAAAATACCAAAAGTCTAAGGGCCGCCAGCTAAAAATGACAGTCCTGTTTTGAATGTTTACAATTGATTTTGTAACTTTAAAAAATCATTGTAAACGTGACAAGTCTGAGGAAATACACAGAAAACAGCCACATTTACATCTAGATAAGCCAGGCCAAACCTCATTGAACCAAAAAGGTTGTCATGGATATCCGGCACGAGTTGCCCCAGGTCTTGCTGGCATGCAGAGGTTGCTGTGCGCAGACAGTCGTGCAGGTGCTTATTTTAAGAAGGCATATTTGTTTCTTTTCTTAAGTGGCTCCCAGGTGGATATTCATCAGCAAACTCATTGACCCTGATTGTGGGTATCATGGTGTCATTTAAGATGATCACGTTTCATGACAGCAATTGGTCCTCTGTCCCATAGAGGACTTTCTTATTCAACAGTATGCTTGCAATGAGTGCATTCTTACATTTAAAGGTTTATGTCATCAAAAGATTTTGTTGAATGATGCATAATATACATATTCTTCATATGCTGTGTTTGTAGGGAGCTCCTGGAACACCTGGCTTAGATGTAAGTCTTTTTGAAGGAGTATTTCTTATTTTCTTTGCATACACATATAGAATTCCTCTGATGACTGTAAGCATGCGTTTTTCTCTTTCTGTTTCTGAGAGGAGCTTGAAATACTGATCTGCAGCTCCGCCTGTTTCACTCTGTCTTCTTAACTTTGCCTTCACTTATTTCTGCCTCAGTCTTCACGTGTTCTCCTCAGCTCTGTCACACCCAAAACCTGCGTCTGTGCAGCGAAGAGTAATAAAGTGGAGTTGTACTTTTACAGGGGTTGCCAGGCTTAAGGGGAGAGAAAGGCGACGATGGGGAAAGAGGAGAAAAGGTAGATGCAGAGAGGATGCTACGGCTGATTAACACCCTCGGCGTGATGCCTGATGTCAATGGACAGAGACAGGAAATAATGGCTTAGGTGGCTAATACTGTGGCTAGTCCAGCAGAAGAATAGGATTCCAGTGGTTGAGAGTAACGTTGACACTTCTTTAGTCTGCTGCAGAGGCCTCATCAATTGAAGTCTTTCACAGTAATTGGAGAACATTCATCCTCCGTCCAGCCTCTTTGGTTCTCCTCCACTTTTCAATGATTTGTCATCTCACCTTTGAGTCTACCAGTTCGAGCTCAGTCCCATACCATTCCAAAGTGTCAATAAAAAAAAATACACAGAGCAAACATGTCCATTGACAACAGCCTCCTGTACCTCACGTTTGTGAATTTATTTTTGTTTAGTTTTGTTTCCACGCATGGACGAAACATCATGAAACGCCCTGAGTCCCATCCCTGAGTGTCCCGGCCTGTTTATTATTCACTCCTGTGGCAGTTGGAGTCCTTTAAGTGCTTAACCCATGACTAACACGTTTGGTGTCTTTTCTGGATGTGTGATGGCAGATAGGCTCTTGGTTTTTCGTGGACAAATATGCCATAACATGGGCCCCATCAGTTATGATGGCTGGAACACCTCCAAATAAGACCCGCAGACACAGAACCTACACTAATCACATCCCTGTGATTATTTACACTAGCTCTACATGATTATGGATGCTAATGTTGTAGGTGGACACTTGTTATGCCATTATGGCTTTTGTAAGGCACTTGCATGCAGAAAATGTAGCACAGAACCAGGTTTTGTCTGACAGAGTCTCCCTTCAAAGTTCCTGCAGATCAACTTTTAACTTTTTAAATGTTTTTTTCAGTCTTGCATGCTATAGACAGCTTTTCTCTTGCTCTGTCGTAAATGAAATTTGGGTGTTGTTTTTCCTGCTCTTTCTCCTCCTTTGTGCCCTTGACACCCTCTAGGCATCCCAGCTCTGTTTTCTACCAACCCTATTGACCTTAATAGTCCTCCTCCCTTCCTGAGGAATGTCCCTCAAAACCCAAACCTGTCTGGTACCCCTCTCCTATCTAACGTTGATTCTGCCACAAGTGTCGGGCCTTCCTCCTGTTTAATCACTCCTCCCTCTCATCACTAGCCCTTCCTGTCCCCTGATTGTTAAAAAAAAAAAGAAAAGATATTTGAAAGTGATGTCATTGTGACCCACTCGTTGTATCCGCAGGGGGAGAAGGGAAAGAAGGGCAAAAAAGGGCCAAAGGGCGAGAAAGGAGAACAGGGTGCCCCTGGATTAGATGCACCCTGCCCATTGGTATGTCTGAACTGTGAGCTGGGATACGGCCCTCCTGGTCACTTAGAGCAGCCGACGAGGACGAGCGCCCCATGGCTCAGAAGATACCCACTAGAACAAAACAAGCCAAAGCCCATTGGTTGACCTTCCACAAGGACAAATACACACTCAAATCTGTAATATTCAGACTGGATCCACAGTATCAAAGAGCTACCGGGGCAGCTCCTCCTCTGTCCCCCGCCCCAACCCCTGAGTCCATTGTCGAGGATGGACGCAGGGGTCAAAGGTCGTCCACCTCTCTCCCAGTAACATGGCGAGGTCATCTTTGCAAACAGGGTTTCCGGGGATTTAAGGGTGAAAAGGGGGAACCAGGGCAGCCAGGTCTGGATGGGCTGGATGCCCCATGCCAATTGGTACAGTATTCCTCTCTTTGTTCTGCCTCTCTTCACCACGTGCATGCCACTAACCCACCACCACCACCACCACAACCACCACCTCCACCACCTCCACCACCTCAAGTCCCAGCTGAAAGCCTAACCCCAAGCATGGCTCACTGGCATGCCTTGTTTCAAAAGTAAATGAATAAATGAATGCATTTTTAATACTTGTTAGCAGGACTCCACCACCTTCCACATCTCACCTGCTGACTGCAAGCAACCTCTTTCTCAATAACACTCAATAAACGAAATCAACATCTCCCAGTCTGAACTGTCATGTGACCCTCTAACTGATACTTTCCACTCCCTGGGCTTAGGCTGAGATAGAAAGTGCTACTCCCCTCCTGCAGTCTACTCCATAGAACCAGCGACCTTTTTAACCTTGAACGCTAACATCAATTCCTTCAACGAAGCCTGTGAACCCCCCCAAAACCCCTCAAGTACCCCCACCCCCACCCAACCACCCCTGCCTCCTCCCCTCTCTACTACATCTTAAGTTATAACGCCTCCTTTACTTCCCAAACCCCCTTCCTCTATTTGTACCAATTGGGCCAGACTTTGCAGATAAACAAAAAAGTGAAGGCAGACAAACGTCGATCACTTCTCCAAAGATTGGGATAATCGCCCACGTTTTTGTTTTGTTTTTGTTTTTCCGGTGTGATTTTATGCTTTGGTTTACATGAATGATTAAAAAAATCACTGTTGAGATCTGTTTCATGTGTTCATAGATAGTGATACAGTTGCATTGTCGTGCTGTGTGCAGAGTGTGCAGAACACATTTATCATAACTTGTCATCTCACTCAGCTACTTTGTCGTGATCCATAGATAAGTCCAAGTTTTGTGGCAGCAGCAGTTTGTTTTTGTTTTTTCTAAGCATGACTAAAGAGACATTCCTGCAGCTGTCGTCAGGTGGGATGTTTACAATTGCAAAATGAATCATTTGGCAGTTCACACTCATTGAAAGAGTTTAAGGTCCATGAAATTGAGGACCTTAAACTCTGAACGTTTTACACGAGACGACGGCTGCACATGGAATAAGCGAATCACTGCAATGTTTTAAACTCTACAGGGTTTGAAGTCACGTTTGAAGTTTGATCAGTTTCAGTGTCACCTAATGGGATGGAACATCTTGTCACCATTTTTGGAGTGTATCAATATTCAAATCTTGCGCATGCAGTGACTCATGTTCCATTTGGACAATGATGTATGAAGACCTCTCGTCACAGTTTCAGTGTTCATGGTGTTTCCTCTTCCCTGCCTCTCTCCCAACAGGGCCCTGATGGATTACCAATGCCTGGTTGTTGGCAGAAGGTAAGATGAACAAACACTGAATGAAATGTCTGCCACTTTAAACATGGAGCTTCATGTTTACAGTGTGAACAAAACAAAGTGGCCCTAAAAAATGATTTTCAAGTGTTGATCCAGTTTAAGGGAATTTGGCATGCCCGGAGCAATTCATTGGAAAACCGGCAGAGAAACTGGAAATGCTACAAAACAGAAAAACAAAACATGCTGCAAATACAGAAAACAAAAGTGTCTCTGTTGGATTTTATCGTCCTACTAGTTCTTCATTCTCGCTCATTTTCCACTGCATTCCAGTTCCATTTACATCCTATGTCTTGATATTCTTTGAGGTGACTGTCCGTACGTTACTTACAATGTGAAAGTGTAAGTTTTGCCCACGGGTCAGATATAAAAGCTTGCCAACAGATGGCAAGAGCAACAGAGTGACACCATCCAGTAGCTAAATAATTCATGTTATTGTTATGGGCCATTTTGGGCATTTTTTTGACATAGTATTTAATTAATTACTTTCTTTTTCCTACAATAACAAAGGTATAGTTTGCATCACTTAATTTGCTTTGGCAATGTAACACATTTGGGGCCACTTGATTAGATACAATGGTGCGTGTGTGTGTGTGTGTGCATATGTGTATATATACAGTATCTACACTGCCTGTGCGTGTATATACTTATGTATGTATACATACTGTGTGCGTGCGTGTGTGCGCATATAGAAGATAAAGGAATTGCTATTGACTCGTTCAAAGTCACTTAAATCTCCTGTCTTCCACGCTGATGCTTGTTTTGAACAGCAAGTCATTTTCAGAACATGGCTACATGGCTAAGTGCACATCTCAGCTTATTTTATAAACTTATTTCATAAACTGAGACGCTTTTATGTCAACAGGCAATTAAACGTTTTCCTCATACAGTGGCATTAAAGTGCAGCGCAGACAGGGTCACTCCTATCCAGTTCAAATCATGCTTTTGTTTTTTCGTGTTTGTGGCAGTTTTCTCTAATATGTTACCGTGGTCTCAGTTTGCCTGTTTCCTCCTGCTCTTGAGAACATTATGTATGTGTTTATTATTTGTTATCTTTGAGTGAGAACTGAAAGTCCTCAGTGTTTTGTTCTCTCTGTGGCGGTCCATGGCGTGTGCTGTCTGTCCTCATCAAACCAACGTGCTCAACCTCGGCGACATTGTCACCTTGTTCTCTTCTCCTGTGTTTTTTCTTGCAGTGATCACTCTAACCTGAAACAGCATGGATTTTGTAAATAATTGCTTCTTTTATGGTATTTATAGTTTTTTTAATGGATTATTAAAAAAGAAGAAAAGAAGTGTATGTGTACAAAGATAAAAGGGAGATTATCGTTGTCTGGAGTTGTCCCGCCCCCCTACGCTGCTTCTACTCACATCAACCATGTGGAAAAACAAAAGAAAAACAACCAAGTGTGTGTCCGCTCTCTCACATCCTTGTCGCGATCGTCGCCAGTAGTCTTTGCATGGCTCAGACCAGAGTGTAGCAGTGCTGACCAGATCCACACAGAGGAGGACGAGGGGGAGGAAGTGGAGGATCTGGATGTGGACTGGCTCCTCTAAAAACCAAACGCTTCTGTGTTGTTGTGTGACTCATTGCAGCGCCACTTTCTAAAAGATGAAAAACAAGCAAGAAAACATAACAACGAGACTGTGCCAAAACAGTACGCCGCAACAACGCTGCAAAACAAACAAAACAAAACAAAAAAAAAGCATGAGCTGTGTGGTAGAACTGTATACGTGTTGTACGTACATGTCGGTGTTTTCTTCTTCTGTGGTTGCATCATGGCTTCTGCAGAAAGGGGGCGGGGGAAAGAAAGACGCAGCACTAACACGCCAAAAGGAGGCCCTCAGCTCGCCGCCAGTAACACCTCTGCTGTCCTTCAATTCCTTTCCAAAGGGAGTCACGCCGTGGCTGGTCGCCTGAACGGCCCCCTGAGCACGTCTTGAAAGGTTGTTGTTGCTTTATTGTGGTGACACCCGGCCAGAGGGTGCCATGTCAGCAGGTTCACCACCACCATCACCATCATCAACACCACCAGAACCTTCAGGGTGATGTCACCGGTCTCTGGACCAGAGAGTGGAGAGGGGAGATGTCGATGCACTGGCAGAGAATTGGTTTTCAGACGGCGCACGAGAAGCTCCCACACCAGCCTGGCTTTGAGCGCTACGACCGGATTTTGCAGGGCCTCCAGTGGCGACGGGGGCCCCCTGCATGGAGCGCTCGCAGGTCTCCAGAGAGCATTACCTGAATGCAACCATGCATTATTTTGAATTGTTTTGTTTGTTTCTTTCATTTTTGTTCTTGTTCTTCACTACGCTTTGTATTTTTTGTGTATAATAGCCTTTGGTGCCTCAAGCTTTTATTCATTCCTTTATATTACAAAAACGTACGACTTTGTATCCCACGTTCAATTAGTGGAATGTTTATTTTTTGTTTAGTTTTATAAGCTTTGTTTGGACTCAGTTGAGACAGTAGTGAGACGGAGAGGTTGAGGACTGTTTTGAGGCGAAGTTGAGATTGGCAGACGGTCGTGCTAGCTTGCCCACAGCGTACAGTGTTGTCCGTTCAGGTGCACAACCTAACAGTTGTGGATCTCTTAAATACTGAAAACAGGCATTGATTTTAGTGACATATGGAAAGAATTTATTTTTATTGAATGGAACAATTGGGGTCGTTCTATGAGTTGTCTGTTGGAAAACACTCGAGCTCCGCTTTGAACAGCTGGAAGAGTCGCCATGTGTGTCACATTCCGTATTCAGGAGCACATTTACCATGTTTTCTCATCCGCCATGTGTTTGACTGCACAGATATAGCTAGCAGTCAATGAGGTCGGGTTTAAAAACAACAACACCAACAGCGGCCCAGTCCACAACTACACAACACATTTTCTTTATTGTTGATGCTTGTAACAATTTCTTGGTATTTTTGTGCAAATATTTGTGACTCTGTATTTTTAAGTGGTACATTATACATTATTTATTTTTTTAATCATTTCTTAAAAGAAGGCATTTTGGTTCCTGCATTCCTTTAAGTTGTTTCTTGTTTCTTGTTTTATTTTAGCTTTGGGTTTTCTTCTACTGTGTCGCTGCTGTTGATGCACCGTAAACCCAGAACAGTTATGCAAAGGATTTAGTGTAACAGGAGGCAATGAAATATTAATGAATTGCTGTAAATCTTTTCCTAGACCTTATGATAGAAAGCATCTTTTTCTGTTGTTCTTTGCCACCGTCACATGGAAGTAAGTTTAGGAATGGGAACAGATCCAGGGACAGAGCAACAGCACAGCATCACAACAATTTTCAGCAAGTGGCTTCTATTTATTGACTGACATCCAGCAACAGCATGCTTGCTCAATGGCCGGATGATTTACATCTATCTGTTTCATTGTTTTTAGCTTGTGCATTTAAAAATGGTCAGTTTATCAAATGTTTATGACAATTTTCATTCAATGGAGAAAGTTCATTGAAGACCTACATAGAGAGCAACTGTTCTCAACCCACGGTTATCATGTTTGCCAGTGTCCAGCACGTAGCATGCTACGTATGTTTAAGTAGTTTCTAGTTCTCACATTTAAAACTAGCTACGCAAAACTTGTTAATGCCGTGGAAATTGAAACAAATCCAATACATCAGCTTCTGGTTTCCACAACTCTTCAGTTCTGCTTTGAACCACCATTTATTGCCTGATATCCTGTGATAAGCACGCTAGCTATCGTTCGGCTTGTAGGCCTCACAATTAAAAACGCATCCATTTTAGTTGATTGTAGGTCAGATATTTAAAACATGCTACTGACAGACTACCAGTGGTGCGTTGGAGGTCGGGCGGGGGGAGTGGGGGGGCAGGGTTGGTGGGCGGGTGATCCTAGAGGTCAGTTTATTGTTTGTAAACTTTTATCTGATACTGAAATTCCAGAGCAGAGTAAGTGAGAGGGCTCCAGTGTGAGCTCGTGCTGCGGTTACAATATCATTCAGTTACTTCATTTGACGGACTCACCTTCAGCAATTTGCATGCTTGCTGTTGTTAAGCTGCTTGGGCTTAATTTTTTTCCCACCATTTCTCGGTTGGCTATTTACTATTAGCATCAACCACTCACAGCTCACTAATGGTTTTGTGAAAACAGAAATAAAGAATCAGTTTCAAGAGGGAGAGAGCCACAGCGTGGGATGCTTCGGTTTTGCTCCTCGACAGGGACTGATGTTGTGATATTGAGATTGAATGCATAGCACAGTTACAAACTAGCTGTTATTAGCTCTAACTCATTTGTTTTTTAATCTGAAGTATGTGCTTTGAGAAACTGTAATGACAAAACTAAACTAAAAAAAAAAGAAGCAAAATGTCCTTTCTCGTATCTTTACATTGAATGTAGTTTGATATATATGTATAGTGGATTATTAACGTACAGTTGAAATGTGTGCTCATTTGACAAGAAGTGCAATTTATACTTTGGTTATGTGTGTGTGTGTGTGTGTGTGTGTGTGTGTGTGTGTGTGTGTGTGTGTGTGTGTGAGAGAGAGAGAGAGCGAGAGTGAGAGAGTGAGCGTAGCAGTATGCAGCTATTTTGCCTCACACCGTTTGTGACGTCTTTAGCTGCATTTGCTTGGTCGTATACCACTACCTGCAACATTCAATCTACCACAACACAAATTTTACCATCAATTTTAAAGGATCACTATCTTTAAAAAAAAAAAAAAAAAAAAATAGATTTTAAAATTTTTCCTCAAGTACCACCCCTTCATTCTCTCTTTTTTTTAAAAGGATATTATTTCCAGTCATGTTTTACTAAACATTATGCATTTTGTGTTCTATTGATTTCCAGCCGTTCTTCCGGTATTCGTTCTCTCACAGGTTTCTTTATCTGTAGCATGTGCAGCTATATTTTTCTTATTACATTTGAGCAAGTTTGATTGTTGTGTCACGCATCAGATTTTGATTGTTGAAGTGCCAAAATATTTGATTTCCATATCAGTATTACTTTTGACTAAAATGCTTGTTAATTTAGATTGAATCCCATTGTGCATCACGCCATCTGAAACTGGTGTTTTCCCTCTGTGAAAATTTGTGCATACAGAAATGATCAAATCAATCATTTATTGTTTTCTAGGGAGGATAAGTTCCCTGAATCTGTTGGAGCCAAATAAACACAGTCTTTCAAATTTAGTTTTCTCTTCTTTTCTTTGTTGCTGTTGTCCTGAGTGTCTTAAACCATAACTACTTACCCAGAGTTTTTTTTTCTTTATAATGGCCCAATCGCTAAAATCTTTAAGGAAGCCTGCCTGACAGCGCATTTCGTATTTAGAACACTGTCAGGCAGGCTTCATTAAAAAACAGCAGCCCATGATGGCAACAAACTATGAGCCAGACTTTGTGTATATGAGAACCGTTCTAAGGTTAGGAAAGCCAAGTTACTTTTATTGCACTTCTAGTATACACTTTTACTAATGTGTTTATGGACAGTGTTAAGCCTTTGCCAATATAACAATCAAATTTTACACAGCTCTTATCCAAAATATATTAAAACTATTAAACTCAATGCTTCAGTACCTATATGTTTTGCATTAATATACACATCATTATCCTGTGTTTTGTTTTCACCAAGTTTTTTATTAGTTCATGTATATATCTATATGTGTGTGTGTGTATATATATATATATATATATATATATATATATATATATATATATACATATATATATATATATATACATATAAATATATATATATATATATATACATATATATATATATATATATATATACATATAAATATATATATATATATATACATATATATATACACATTGATATATATATATATATATATATATATACAGACCCTTTTCAAAAAATTTGAATATCATGGAAAAGTTCATTTATTTCCATAATTCCATTCAAAAAGTCAAACTTTCATAGATTATAGATTCAGGGCCCACAATTTAAGTGATTTCAAGTATGTATTTGTTTATTTTGACATAATTTGGGCTTCCAGCTCACAAAAACCACGAAAACAGGATTTCAAAAAATACTGTGAAGAAATCAGCCCAGATTTTGCAGGACATGCATTTTTTTAAACTGAGTGTCATCTACTAAACTCAAAGCACCTGCACAGGTTTCCCCAGGTGTCATTAAATTACTTCAGTTTGGTTGAATTGTCTCAGTTCAGTTCAACATGGGGAAGACTGCAGACTTGACAACTGGCCAGAAGAACATCATTGATACCCTCCATAAGCCACAAAAGTTTATAGCCAAGGAGGCTGGTTGTTCACAGAGTGCTGTGTCCAAGCAACTCAGTGGAAAGTCTAGTGGAAGGGCAAAATGTGGCAGGAGAAGGTGCACCACCAAAAGAGATGACCGTGGGCTTCAGCAGATTATCAAACAGAGAAGATTCAAGAACCTGGCAGAGATACAGAAAGAGTGGAATGAGGCGGGAGTCACAGCTTCAAAAACCACCACATTCAGACGCATCCGGGAGATGGGCTACGAAAGTCGGGTTCCCCGGGTCAAGCCACTTCTGAGCCTGAGCCAACGTAGGAAGCGTCTCAACTGGGCCAAGGAGAAGAAGGACTGGACTGTTGGCCAGTGGTTCAAGGTTGAAAGTAAAGCGTGCCTTTCATTCGGGAATCAAAGGTCCAAGGGTTTGGAGGAAGACGGGTGAGGAACAGAACCCAAGCTGCTTGAGGTTCAGCGTGAAATATCCACAGTCGGTCATGATTTGGGGTGCAATGTCCGGTGCAGGTGTTGGTAAACTCTGCTTCCTTAAATCCAAGGTCACAGCAACAGTCTACCAGAATGTTTTAGAGGACTTCATGATTCCCTCTGCTGAGGATCTGTATGGAGATGCAGATTTCATCTTCCAGCAGGACCTGGCCCCTGCCCATACCGCCAGAAGCACCAAAACCTGGTTTGATGCCCATGCGATCACAGTGCTTGACTGGCCAGCCAACTCACCGGACCTCAACCCCATTGAGAATTTATAGGGTATTATCAAGAGGAAAAGGAGGGACACCAGACCCAAAAACAAAGAAGAGCTGACAGCAACCATCAAGGAGATCTGGGCTTCCATAACCCCCGGGCAATGCCACAGGCTGATTGCCTCAATGCCACGGCGCATCCAGGCAGTTATTAAGGCAAAAGGATTTCCAACCATGTATTAAAGATTGACATATCGTTTTGAAAGTACAATATCTTGATTGATTTGATGTGATCTTAATTTATTTCTTTTTTCTGAGAATTAAATGGTGATTTCTTCACAGTATTCTAATTTTTTGAAATCCGGTTTTCGTGGGTTTTATGAGCTGGAAGCCCAAATTATGTGAAAATGAACAAACGCATACTTGAAATCACTTAAATTTTTGGCCCTGAATCTATAATCTATGAAAGTTTGACTTTTTGAATAGAATTATGGAAATAAATGAACTTTTCCATGATATTCAAATTTTTTGAAAAGGGTCTGTATTTTTACATATTTATACATATATATATATTTGTGTGTGTGTATATATATGAATATAGTATGTATATATATATATATATATACATATATATATATATATATATATATATATATATATATGTGTGTGTGTGTGCCTATATATGTACATAAATATATATATATATATATATGTACATATATATATATATACAGGTTTTTATATATATATATATATATATACAGGTTTTTATATATATATGTATATATATATATATATATATATATATATATATATATATACATATATATGTATATATATATGTATATATATATATATATATATATATATATATATATATATATATATATATATATATATATACACACACACACATACTGAAGCATTGAGTTTGCGTGTGTGTGTGTGTATGCATGTATATCTGTGTGTGTGTGCGTGTGTGTGTGTGTGTATGCATGTATATCTATGTGTGTGTGTGTGTGTGTGTGTGTGTGTGTGTGTGTGTGTGTGTATGTATGTAATTTTTCTATAAAATGATCCAAGTGCAGGAACACATTCGTCTGTCTCTACCTTCTCATAACGGACGCCCAAAAGTGTTTCAGCATCAACAATTTCACACGATTATTATTATTATTAGTTCATTTACTTTACGTGTCTGCCAGCACCTTAAAACCTCTTCTCCGACAAGAAAACAACGCACCTGCGTGACGCTGTCGCTCTGCCCGAAGGCGGTGACGTTGTCAGGAAGGCGAGGCAGCGCGCGAGAGCCGCACTGGCGCAGTCAGTCCGCGTGGACCCGCGTGTATAAAGGCGGCCGGCGCGTGCAGAAGAGAGAGGAGTCGGCGAGTGTGTCTGTTTGCGTGTGTAATTGTGTGTCAGCGTGAGTGTGAAACAACATCAGGATGTCGGCAGAAAAGCTGGAGAAGAAGAAAACTATTTTATTGAGAGGAAAGCACATTGGGTGAGATTCATTCTTATATTGTTTCTATATTGTGTTGACACTGCGTTATTACCATCATATTATTAGCAGTTCCAGCCATACAACGTTACTACCTTGGGTTTGGTCAAACTAATTGAAGAGCTTGATGCATGCTGCTGGAACAGTGGCCTATATGTCGCTGGCGCTAATAAGTCCAGGTCAAGGGAATGTGACGACAAGGTGATACACCTGTGGCATCATAAGCCCCCACTCACCCCTCCCAACCCCATCCCACCACCCCTTCAACAGTCAACCGACGTGACTTAATCAGTATTTTTAATTCTGCCCTGTCTTGAAGGTCAGACTTTAACCGTCTTTCTGTTTCCACTGTCCTCTGGTGCTGCAGTAATTCTCTTCGACAGTGAGTTAACGTCGAAAACCAGTTGCGCCGGCCGCATTCATTGAAAACAAATCAATCTCTCTCAGGCCGTCATGCAAGATTTTCTTCAGTCACGATCCCATCAAGATCGTGACAGCCAAAGGCCAGTACATGTACGATGAGCACGGCCAGCGCTACCTGGACTGCATCAACAACGTCGCCCACGGTAAGCCGCTAAACAGCTGCACGCTTGTGTGTTTTTCATCACAATAATTTCACAATAGGGATACGCCTCATTCATGGTGGACACCTCCCAAGTCGGCCAAATCCAGCAATCTATAATCTCACCGTACTACAACCTCCTATTATGTGTCTCTCCCTATCAGCTCTAACCCAGTGTTAAAACCCTGGACTGAGTCTGGGATGATTTGCAGTTGTCGCATGTTTCTCGGCCCTGATCTCAGTTGCCGTCCCTCCTCTGTTGCAGTGGGCCACTGCCACCCGGACGTGGTGAAGGCTGGAGCCGAGCAAATGCAACAGCTCAACACCAACTCACGTTTCCTGCACGACAACCTGGTCCTGTACGCCCAGAGGCTGCAGGCCACTCTACCTGACAAGCTGTCAGTGTGCTACTTTGTCAACTCAGGGTGCGTCGTCTGCACACTCCTCCAGGACACACAGGTGACACGTGAGGAGGGCTGCACGGGCTTTGATCTGCAGCCTGCGGTACCTCATGCGAAGACAAATTAAATGTTGATGGGGCTTTATGTCGGTGAATGCAAGGTCGATGCTACCCGGTTACTCATTGACACTTGATGTTGGAGCTTGAACTGGGGTTATCTTCCCTCAGTAATAGTCCAGATAATGATCCCAATGTATAAAGAAAACGGATGAGGGTTTATTAATCCCGGGGCAGTAAACCTGGAAGTCAACCTGTCAAAGGTTGCGGGCAAAGGTAATTGTTCACAGCACAATGAGCCTGGTGTGTCCCCTTGTGTCAACAGGTCAAGGTCCATATAGAGGATTTTCTGTGGGTTTTGTTGTGAAAGAACGTAGACGCTGTCATAACACGCATAAAAGGCGTCTCACTGCGCTGTCAAAAATTGAAAGAGTGAGATGTTTGTCTCGTTAGGCCGCATGCCGTTGGCTGTTGTGAGCATTGCACAGGACGTTATAGGCATGTGGAGTTATATGCATTGTGGAGTTAGCATGGTAAACCACTGTTGTCTGGAGTATCTATCAGTCTGTCTATCTGTCTGTCTGTCTATCTATTCCAGTTGTAATCCATATGCCAAAAGAAAGAGTTAGTGAAGGTAAATTGGTTTTGTCATCTTGTTAACTTCCAGGCATTGATCAAAATCACAATCCTCAATAAGTCATCTCTGTTCTAACGTAAACACGTTTGAGGTTGCATCTGTTCCCACTTTAGATTTTTAGTTGGTAGCCCGTTGGTAACCCATTAGGCCCACAGCTAATGCAGCAAACCCTCACTGACATAACAGGAAATTGCTGTGTGTGCTTATTACTGTAATAAATGACAGCAGATAACCCAGTTTGAGTCTGATTTGGTTGGGGGACAGTAGCAGCAGCAGGTGGACACGTGAGAATGAGTCTGAGTATCCCAGTCCTGTTGTGTGAAGTCAAGTGGCTCAGGCACAGGTTGCACCTTCACATGTGTGTGTTTTGTGGTGACTGAGTAACTCGCAGTAACCTTTGCCCCCTTGGAACCTTCAGCTCCGAAGCCAACGACCTGGCTCTGAGGCTCGCCTGGCAGTACACGGGCCACAAAGACATCATCACCTTGGAGAAGTGAGTGCTTCTCTCTCCATCTTCTTACGACAACAGTGTCAGAGTGTCATTTAATCAAGAAAAAGCAGGACTTCCCTCAATGTTGGGACCCATGATTTGTGTTTTGCTCTGATCTTTTTTTTTTCTTTTTTTGCAGCGCGTACCACGGCCACGTCTCGTCGCTCATCGACATCAGCCCCTACAAGCACCACCAGCTGTCGGATGGTGTGCGGAACCCATCCGTGCATGTGGTGAGTGCTTTTCCTTGCCCTGCCCGGGCGTCTTGGCACACAATTAAAACACCATGACTCAGCCTGGTGAGGCAAGAGGGAGGGTGGGATTGGCATGCCAGGGGCAAGCCCCACCTTACAGGTTCGCGTGCACACAGATGTGTGAGTGTGCCATCTTTCAGTGCACTGTGGTCTGACTCTAAATGAACTCGCTGGCTGGGGCTTATCTATGGTGAATGAACAGCTCCGCATTAGAATGAGTGATGCACATAGCAGGTGAACTAAACTAGGTTCACCCAGCTCATTTTGTTTGGTAATGACAACAGTGAGCTGAGTTCCTCTTTGGGGACTGTCTTTTGGAATGTTCTTTCTTGGGGATGGTAAATCTAGACTGGTGTTTACAAACAGCTGGACTTTTTTTCTGCCTGTCTTTTGTTGGCAATATGATAAATAGAAAGCCCCAAAGTTAAAACGTAACCTGCCACATTCATAGATTTGAACAAGGGCAGATGGGCTTTGTGCCTAACAAGCCGGAAAACAAATGGTCGTCAACCAGCGGTGACCAGTGAGTCATCTGGCAGTTAATTGTTAACTGTCTGAAAGAACAGGTTCAGGAAAAGAGATGAGAAACAAAAGAAGGAAATAACTTCAAAATAAAAGCAGGACACACCGTGTTAATCCGAGAACCCTGAATCAAATCCAACCCTTGGAGTATAGATTCAGTTAAGATGTTATCAGTTTAGAGAGAGATGCGCTTTGTATCAGGCGTTTTATCATCAAGAAGTGCACCACGATAACCCAGGATACTGAACTATGAACTTCAGATTGAGGGAGTAACACTGTTCCTTTAAAGTTGGTTTTAATAGAAATGGGAAACAATAAAGCACCTTGCATGTTCTGCTGCTGCAGTGTTAGCTGACAATGGTGCATCAATTTTTTTTTCAGCCTGTTTCTCCGATGCTGTGTTTTGTTAGCGACCTCAGGAATGTTGCTGTGCAATTACCCCTGGAGTGCTTGAATGACCTGAAAAACATGATCAGCATTACAGGATATTAACACTGTCCCACCTTTGTGGTTACACCTGTTGACAAGATTAGACTCATGATCTCATATGGGCAAGACTGGGGCTCAGACAGCAAATGCTTTGATTCTGATAACTGTAGCTAATGAAAAAAAATAAAGCATCAAAGGTTTTTGACAAATGCTGATGTTTCTTACTTATTGTAATGGCTAAACAGACACACAAGAGGAAGTTCCCCATGAAAATAGCATTTATTTCCCCAGGCATTTGGCACAGTGAGGAAGCAAAGTGAATAAAGAAACATTTTCTGTGCAGTTAGGGATTTAAATAGGGCCAATAAAGGTTAAAGAATATCTTCAATTTGGTGGCAAACATTCACCAACATGGCGTTTCCCCACAGGATTTCAAAGCATTCTGTGTAACAAATGCTTTCTCATTTACAGGCTCCGAGTCCAGATGTGTACAGAGGGAAGTACCGAGCCGACCACCCCGACCCTGCCGCTGCGTACGCCAATGAAGTTAAAGATATCGTTGAGAGAGTCCATGGAAATGGACGCAAGGTGAGGTGTGAGCATAATGTTGTGGTTTTGTCCAATGGTTTTAAAGGGGCCCTATTATGAAGAACTGACTTTTGTTTGCTATTTGATACGTCTTTGTGTTGCTAGCAAGCCAGCTAACACACCAAGTATGAAAAACAATGCTTTTCTGGATGGTCTGGCTTCTTTTTTGTTACTACGCTGAAACGAGACGTTCAAATTTTTCTCAATTTTCTGTCACAAGTCAACGTGATTGTTAGAGTAACGCCTCTGCACTTTTTTTTAATGTTGGAGGAGTTTCACCAAGTGAGAGCTAGCCAGACGGCTTCCTCGCTTGTTAGCGCTAGCAGTGAGTGTCTGGCCAATCACAAGGGACTGGGGCTGTTCAAAGGTGGAGCCACTAATGAAGCCAGTAGGGAAGATGGGAAGAGAGCCAGAACATCTATCTGAGGTAGGCTCACTGAGTAGGCTGAGTGAGACAAACACTTGTTTTGTAAGGCTTGTACAACTCAAAATAAATAGAAATGTCCTTAATCGGGTCCCTTTAAACTGAAAACTGATGGTCAGCTTCAGCTTCTTTAATCAACTGAGGAACTCATTGATTTTTTTTTCCTCTCCCCTTTTTCCATCTGTCACCTTTTTTTTTCTCGCTTGATCCTAGGTTCAGGCCCAGGATGGCAGCAGACAGGATCAAGTCCTGCACAAAACGTGTGCGTTTCACTCTTTAGTGTCCGAGCTTGTTGACTGCTGAGTATTGGTTGAAAGGTCCATGCTGAGGGCAAAGCTGGTGAGGTTTGGGACTGAATCAGTACAGCGTCGTGGAGTGAAACCTTCATTATAACTTAAATGTGCCAACAGAAACATACAGTGTAAATATTGATCAACATCAATATTTGAGACATTCAAGTTTGTTTGCTGCATGTGGTAGGAGTCACTTTCTTCAGAGATAAATGAGTACTTTCATGTGATCATTTGTTGGAATGTTCCCCAGCTGTGGCTCAGGCCAACTTTCCCTTGGCTTTCGCGTTACACCATTCATCTTGGGTGAAATGTGACACTCATGGAAAACGTCAGAGGGGCAGGCCCAGTTTCCCGGCTTCATCAGTACGTTCCTTGATCAATTTTTTAACTGCCGGCTTTTTCTCTCCCGCAGGTCGCCGCTTTTATTGCTGAGTCCTTGCAGAGTTGTGGTGGGCAGGTCATCCCCCCTCCGGGCTATTTCCAGCAGGTAGCAGGGTAAGTGTTCATAGTGTCATATCACTTTGCTTTTGGCCTGTCACTATCACAACACATGCATGGCTCGTGCATGTATTAACCCTGTCCAACCAGCGCTCCTGCACTCAAACCGTCATAGGGCGAAGGCAGGGTACACCCTGTAGAAGCCGGCAGTTCATCACAAAGACGCATAGAAAGGCAAACAAAGAAATACACCCATTCA
The DNA here is from genome assembly GCF_046127955.1 of Nelusetta ayraudi. NCBI lineage: Eukaryota > Metazoa > Chordata > Actinopteri > Tetraodontiformes > Monacanthidae > Nelusetta > Nelusetta ayraudi. The sequence continues at coordinate 19,970,480 of NW_027466092.1, forward strand.
CACTCACACACACCTACGGACAATTTTGAGTTCCCAATTGGCCTCACACGCATGTTTTTGGAGTGTGGGAGGAAGCCGCAGAACCCAGAGTGAGCACACACTGGCACAGGGAGAACATGGAAACTCCACACAGAAAGGCCCGGGTATCGAACCTGCAACCTTCTTGCTGTGAGATGACAGTGCTAACCACTGCTCTGCACTGCACTGAATTTTACAAGTTTAGCACATACTGCAGACAATCATATTTCATGGGGCAAAGCCAGACAAACGCAAGTGTTAATGACCGTGGGAAGAGCAACGAATAGAGAGGAATAATTACTTGCAAATGGTTAATGACTTATTTTACAGCACCATGATATAGCCTAATTTCCTCAGGTGCACTTGGTTGGTTTCAGGCACATAAATTACAATAATTTAATAACAAACCAGATCATCAGGTCTTGAAGACTGCCCTGCAGATTCTGCAGGTTCTGCAGATTCTGGTTCGCCCGGCTCTGGCTTCTTTTAAAATCATACGTTCGCACATCCTGCGGAACTCTGGGCAAACCTCTTCTCAAGTGTAAAATTGATTAGATATCTTATTTGAGAGCATAGGTTAAGGTTAGAAAAACAAGGAGATTCTAGTTAGATTTGGAGTGAAAACATTTTCAACTCACATTTTGGACATTATTTATTCCTCTCTTGCAGAAGGTTCTTTGAAATAGAATTTAAAAAACTTGTAGTCATTTTCATAATGTAAAACCCCGCCACCAGTAGTAAGTCACACCCCCGGGGCTGTGTGCTGAGCCCACTTCTCTCCACACTTTGCATCCATGACTGTACACCTGTCACACATTGTGAAAGGCTTTTTTTTTTTTCTGTTGGCCTCCACCACCACTGTGGAGTTACTTCAACTACAGGCTCAACTCTCGAGGAAACTCCATTGTCTGTCAAGGCAGGAAATCCTCACAGAATCCATGTTGGACTTCCAAAATAAAAATCGTATTAATCAAAAAAAAAGTCTTCTGATGGAGTCCATTCTGATACTGATCCATATTTAAACGCCTCATTTCTACATTGACCATCACATATTTTCCCACCGTGACAAACATTAAACAATGGAGTTCAAAACAGTGACCTGTCGATTATCTAACTTTGTATTCTTCAGTCAATACTAGTTTCTTTGTCTGGCACTTGGAGTATGTCAACTAATCTCTGTGATCAGTAGTTACTGAAAGAAATACTAGATAATACTAGATAGAGAGAAAGAGAGAAACACTATCAGCCAGTACAAACAACATCACTTTTTAGATAAAGTCAAGTCAGTGTTGCATGCTGGGAAACCATTTTGTGATATATGTGTTGTTCTTTTGGGAACACACACGTTTGCCATTTCCTGTTCTAACAATGAAAACAGCCTTGAGAGTGGAGCCTACAACAAAGGTCACTCCTCGTGTAGGTCTGCAGGCAGACAGCACAGGTAGACAGCACAGGCAGACAGTAACAGCATGATAAATTTGAACCCCAAAACCAAATCCAACTATTGAAGATGCCAACAACTCATTTATCTCTACCTTGCACTTTGTCACATACTTGTCATAATTTGAAACAAAGTTGTATTTGTGTTGATGTATGTCTCACTGAAAGAACAAGTGACTAGCTACAGTGAATCCATGCACTCATCTTTGCAGACATGTGCGCAAGGCAGGGGGCATTGTCATCGCTGATGAAGTCCAAGTGGGTTTCGGCCGTGTTGGCTCTCACGTCTGGGCTTTCCAGCTGCAAGGAGAGGACTTTGTGCCTGACATTGTCACCATGGGGAAGCCCATCGGCAATGGCCACCCCATGTCGTGCGTGGTCACCACCAATGAGGTGGCACAGGCCTTCTTAACATCTGGGATGGAGTATTTCAACACAGTAAGATATTGAAAAGAGAGGGAGCAGTGGTCTACCACGTCAGTGATGGAGCTGGTTGTTGGGCGGATCCAACCTATGCTTTGGGTTTGTCGTCCTTTCTCAGTTTGGCGGTAACCCGGTGTCATGTGCTATTGGTCTGGCCGTGCTGGATGTGATTGAGAAAGAGGATCTCCGGGGAAATGCCACACGTGTTGGAAAATACCTGAACGATCTGCTGGAAAAGCAGAAACTCAAGCATCCGCTCATCGGTGACATTCGGTAAGGAAAAACACAGATACAGTGTGAGGTCCAGGATACAGCATTGTACTAAGGAGTTGGCAGGATTGGTTTCTGGCCACACCGGTGTATGACTCGGACTGAATCCCCTTGTTCTCTTTGGCTGTCATACATCTGCATCTTCATGAGTTAAACATTGCGTTACTCCCTGCAGATTTTAAAAAAGAAAAAAGTGCTGATTCCAAAAAAATCAGCATATATATATATATATATACATATATATGTATATGTGTATATATATACATATATATATATATGTATATATATACACATATACATATATATGTATATATATATATACATGTATATATATATATATATATATATATATATATATATATATATATATATATACATACATATATATATATATATATATATATATATGTATATATATATATATATATATATATATATATATATATATATATATATATATATATATATATATATATATATATGTATAAAGCATTATCAAACAAGCCATCCAATGGCACATTTGACAAAATTAGGGCCATCTTGATTGCCATTAATGCCCTCTCTCTTTAAGCAAGGTGATGTTTGCTCTTTGACCTTCTACTTGCCATATCCTCTTGTTGGGGTATTTGCAGCAAGATTGCCTGCATTAGCCTTTCTAAGTTGGTAGTATGGATTTCCAAAACGGCAGTGGCAGAATTCTCCAGTCATATGGAAAAGCAAACAGATCGGAGCTTCGTCACAAAATATGATAATACTACTTATGGTCATAATAATATCTGTCATCTTGTGTAATCTACCAACCATCACCCAACTCATTGTGAACGAGGCTAGCTTTTTAATCTTTAAGAGCTACATTTTACAATAGGATTTATTTTCTTTCACTTATCAGGTTCTATTCTCATTTATTCCCTATTCTATGTTTCTGTTTATCATAGTTTATCTGAGTGAAATTTCTTTTTGTTGTGCAAACTTGCCAAAGAAAGCAGATTCTGATCTTGATAATAACAACTGAACACAAACTGAAATCTGAGATAGTGTCTATGTTTCTGACATTGATATTGAGGAAATAACCATATGACATTGCTTCCTGCAGTGGTTGTGGCCTGTTTATTGGGGTGGAGCTTGTGAAGGACAGAACGAAACTCACGCCAGCAACAGCAGAGGCGCAGGAAGTCATTTATAAGTAGGTGCATGATTCTGATTTCACTGCAGTCGTTAGTCCATCATCTCATTCTGTTTGTGTGATGATAGATTTGGTGCATATCCTAATTAACTCCTTCATCCCAGGCTAAAGGAGCAGCACATCCTGCTCAGTGCTGACGGACCTCATCGCAATGTGCTCAAATTCAAGCCACCCATGTGCTTCACGGTAGACGACGCTGACCTGGTGGTGAACAAGATTGACCACATTCTCACAGGTTTGCCCCTACGCCTTTAGTCTTTGTGGGCTCAGGTGTGAAACACTTCCAGCTATTTGTTCCAGTTAGTCACATGTCTCTGCTGTGTCTGCCTTTTGTCAGAAATTGAGAAGGCCTTGGGGCTAAAGCTCAGTGACGTCCCACATGTGGAGACTGACAGCATCAAGAGGAAGGTCAGTCAGAGGGCCAAAAACGCCAATTTACATAGGATTGAGATCATTCTATGCCAAGATTTCCCAACTGCATTGGTTTCACATTTATGTCTTTGTGGTTTTATTTCCAGCTGCCAGCCAGTGACAATGGCCACCAGCATCATGACACGTCGGTCCTCAGCAACGGAAGTGGCGATGGAGTATTGCGACGGACCAAACGTGTAAAGACGTAACTGTCTAGTGATTAATAACCCACTAAAAGTTGCATGTGTGATGGGACAATGGTCTTCACATGGAGAAGAACATGCTGCCATTGTCTCTCAATAAGATTTCAGTATTTCTCAGGTTTTTTTAATAATTGAAAATCGAGACACTTTTGGAGCATCATAACAAGTCATATGCGCTCTTTAATGGTGCAATAGCAGATGTATATTCCTCCAATTTTATTATTGGTGACGTTTACTTCCTGGAAATTCTTTTAGAGTATCTTAATATATGAAAACTTGTCTTGTATAGCATACAGCCAAAGAGTAATTGTAATTTTAAAATACAGAATGTCTGGATTTCTACGCCGCATCTAATGCTTATGAAATAAAAGACTCCAACCAAACCACTGTACTACTGTCATGTTGACCATTGTTGAGAGTGTTCTGTGTCGCTTTAGTCTTTTTTTTCCTTTGGTCTTTGGACTCTTTACACGAGTGGAAAATATATACGTGACAGTGGGACATAGCTGTAATCATTATAGGTCGTCTGCATATCTTGCAAAGCAGCTTGTTTGGCCATTCAACAATTATTTACCAATGTTCCCCTGGACCCATGTTTTTTGATAACTTACTGGACGCAATTGCACGTCAGTGTGGTCTGCCCAAATGCGGTGCTCCACCAAGTATTGGCGGAGAGGGGAAAAACAGGGTGCTGACTGCTACTGTTGCACAGTATATCACTCAAATTTTTTGTGTATTCATTCATTCATTCATTACTCTGGTGAACCCTTAGCCAGTGAGAGAAAACTGATGGCTTGAACTGCTGCTTTTAATTTGATTTTCTTAGTCTGTTGGTCTTGAAGGAAGTTTGTTGTTGTCCTCAGACAGTCCGTTTGCAAGATGTTGGTTTTTAGCAGCAGACAGTTTTTGCAGGTTGGTATTTATGCTGAACAGCAAAAACATTGCAGTTTTTAACTAGATTCTAGATTAATATATTTTATTTATATATATTTTATATATTATATTTACTTGTAAAAATGTGTTGTAAAATTCTTGTTGAAGTGTATTTATGCATCAAACTTGTTTGCAGTCTGCATAGAAAATAAATGATAAAAAAAAACACCCTTTGCAATGTCACCTATTACTTATCCTGTAACGTTAAGTTCAAAATGTGTCTATGAATCATTGAGACCAACATTTACACTACTCTGTCAGTGGTATTGATCTTTGTGACGTGACATTATCATTCTTTCAATTAACCGTTTCAGATGAAAAAATAGCTGTAAAATGATTCTACTTTGAATGAACTGATTCGTTGATATGTCGCTGCAGAATTAACATCTTACATTTTCCATAAAATTAAAAAAAACTTTTCAAGATCCCAAACGTTTTGAGAGTAGATTGGCATCAGTGTTTTGTTTTGTTTTTCGCAGATCAGAGGATTGTTTGACAGTGCCACTGAATGTTTCAGTTGTCTAAAAGACATACGTCAACAATGTCGAAAGCCGTGGGTGAAATGCTGCCTCCTAGTGGTGCTACTTTATCATTGCTCCAGAAGGAAGGTTTTAGTTAGCCGCTTTGAGGAAGATGAAGCTGGTGATAACCAAGATGACGTTTCTGGTAAGATACCAGTATTACAACAAATAATCAATAAAATTCATTCTTCATATGATGGAAATATTCACTTCAAGAATTATGAGGCTTTGACAACTTCTTATGTGTTAAAAACAATCCATAACAACAATATGATGATTTGAACACATTAGAAAATGTGTTCAAATCATCTTTCTTTAAATAAGAAAGAGAAGAACCAGCACAGAACTCTGAAAAGAAAATTTATTTCACACCATTGTACAAAAATGCCGTATGAAGGATTGTTTTGGCCTCTTGACTATTTCTTTAGAAAAGCGGACATCATTTAGACTCATTCATTATGGTTCAATATGACTGGCTTACTGCCTCGGGTGTCAGGTGACCTGGATTTTTTTTAATCATCTCACATGACTTGAGTGATTTTTTTCTGTTCAAACAAAACAAAACTAATGACAAAGAAATTTCTTTCCCAGCATCCGCGATGTTCTGCAGCAGGGATGGGAAGAACGAGAAGTCACGTGACACCGAAAAGAGACAGATCTAATTTCTTGAGCAAGGTCAGTGCTTTTGTGACAGTCCATTAATTTGGTTGAATGGTCTGGTGGTGCTGCCACTCTTATGATCTTCCCTCTCAGTCCATTCAGATCCCTTTTAACCCATGAGGTATCCACTGCGGAGGAAAAAAGTGCACCGGTTAAAAGTCGGTATCAAAGCATAACGTCCTGTCAGAAGAGGTAAACTGAGAACTTACGGCAGCTTCATGCGCATGAACATCCTCGCCATGAAGAAGCTGAGCAGAACACTGACAAAGCCAATGAACAGCAGCAAGAAGCGGTTGAGTTTGGGAATGTTCGGAGCGTTGGAGCGGTCTAGGATTATGAAGCCCAGGCCTCCCATTGTAAACAGGAAGCTGGAGGCCAGTCCTTCCATGATGTACTGGCCATTTACTCTGAACAAACACATTATTTGGTCAGACGCGTCCAAACAGCAATCAGAACTTTGTAGTGCACACGGTGTCATTGTTAGAATGAGTGTTTTACCTGTATGCGAGGAAGGCCACTGGCCGCTGGTGTCCATGCTCATCAGTCATCGATCCCACACTGGGCGGCTCAACTATAACGTCATAGATGATGCCTGGAAATGAGAAAAAACAAAGCATTATGTGTCAGTCAAAACAAGCAACATCCTTATGTGAATCTGCATTAACAACAATGTCACTCTCTCTCCCATACTCTGTTGTCCCTCCCACAACTTTGCTTTTTCCACAGTGATCGGACAGCTTGAGAGAATTCTTATTTGCACAGCTGACCAACAGTTTCCCGTCTACACCCATTTTACAGTTATTACACCTATTTTCCATAATGATACAGTCTTATTAGCACTTAGGAGCTGCTTTGAAATCCCGACAAGGAAGGCTTCAAAAGCCAAGAACATTGTTTAACTGAACATTTAGTATATCCCCAATGATTATGGACAATTGAATACAAGTGAACACACTGCTTTTCTGTCAGGACCTGATTCCATGTAGTTTAAGCTGGAAAAAGCTCTTTTGGGCTCAGCGCATTTGACCTGTCTCGGGTCGGTAAAGTGTTTCTTGTTTGTTTTGTTTTTTGAGGAGCAGATCCAACTTCAACTTGTATATTATACATGAGAAATACATGTTTTACAATTTGAGGTGTCATAATCTGCAAGGAAGGTTTAAACAAAATCGAATTTGGATATCAGCTGTGCAAATACAAATTCCTAGATACATTTCTTTCGCTGCCGAACCGGAAGCTAGCAGAGGGACGATACATTCATTGTCGCTACAATGGTGGCCTTCTCCACGACTGCCTCGAGATTATCGTCAAAGTCTGTTCTACTGAAGCAACAATAGATGTAACCAGAAATTACATAACGATAAAACTGCCGTCTGCATGTGAATTACTAACTCGCGAGCTAGCATGGTCATCGTTAGCTTGTAAGGGTCGATTTACCTCCTGTGATGAGAAAGTACGACACAATCACCGCCGCGTACACCGTCATAGCTGACGGCATGTGCAGCCACGATGGCTTCTTCAGCTTAATGTTCGGACATTCTAGTACGGCGAACGGTACACTGTATAAAGTCTCCATGGTTTCGTTCAAATAAATTGGTGTCAGTACAGAGTGCCTGCTGACGCTGAACAAGCTCGTCTATGCAGCAGCTGAGGTGACGTGTACCGGAAGTAAATCCATCCCATTCCACAACACTTCCTCCTTACATTTTAAGTCTTAAGCATTTTAGTTTGCTGTTTTCTGCATGGTTGCAAAACATTTGAAAGATAGCTTTCAATTATGGTATGGAAATAATAGTGGAAAATGAAATTAATTAAAATAAATGTTGATGACGCGACAGTGAAATGACGCATAAGTAATGGGACTGCAGCTGCTTTAGTGAGACTTCCGGCGGGCCGGAAGCTGCTGAATCGATAACAGAAAATCCAGTTTAGCTCGTCATGCTCAGGTATGGGGTCTATTGAGATGACTATTATAGAAATATATATTTTTTAAATCTAGTTTAATTATTATTATTTTTTTTAGATGGCCTGGTATATGTAAACATGCAATTTAAGCAGATACCTTACATACAGCGATAATATGCAACAGTGTGGTGAAGACGCCTCAAAGTTGTCAGTCATCATTGAGGCTCAAAGTTAACATTACATATTTAAGTTTATTTATTCAAAGATGTGACTCAATTTTTTTTTCTTGGAATTTTAGTTTGAGAATAATTTTCAGATCGTGTCAACAGATAAACAAGAATGAAAGTCTTAGTGATTGTCACACCCCGAAGGATGCAAAAGTTGTTCTCCACAGTTGACCCATCCCACCAATCTACGATGAGCCGTTTGGTATTTCAAAGAAGAAGAAGAAAGTATGAACAATGGGAATAGAAGAGCGCATGAACAGAATGTCACAAATCCACTTTGAACAATATATACTTGTTTAAGCAGACAAAGTTCAGTTTCAAGAGGGATTGCTGAGCTGCTGAATGCATGATGGTGCTTCTCCCAGGCAGAAATAAAATCAGTGTGCCTCTGGAGTGGAGTAATTGGGCCAAGAACCACCAGATTTACCGTTAATCCTTAATTAAGCAACGGTTTACCTAAAACCACTTTAAATAGTTACAAAAATCTTGTCCCTTAATTTTTTGCACGATAGAGCATGATCACCAACACTGGTATTGGCCTAAACCCTCGCAATTCAAATCTAATTTAAGGACATGTTAAATTGCATGACCCTAATCTGCTGTTATGCCTGTAACACTATTCTTTATTTTTTGTGCGCTTCCATTCCTTGATGTGCATTGATAGTAAAAGTTACTCTGTACAACACAAACAGCACCCAAAAGAAAGAATGAAACACAAAATTACAAATGAAGAAATTACTTGACTTCTCTTTTTATTGTGGCAATACAAATACACATATTACTTAGATTTCTGGCTCTGTGCCTGTGCCTTCAGCACTTTGACAACGATCTTCTGCTCCTCAATCAGGAAAGCACGCTTGATCCTAGGAAAAAAAGATGAAATATTGTTAGATATAGTTAAATTTTTTTGGTCTACACATCAGAATGGCAGCTTGAAATACTTGTCTCACCTGTCACGGACACACTTAGCACACATAGAGCCTCCATAGGCCCTGCTGACGTGCTTCTTGGTCTTGGAGAGTCTCATCAGAACCTGAGGTCTAACAGCACGAATCTACCAGACAGAGCACAGAAAAAAGTTTAACTTGAGCTTAAAGACAAACTTGACACACATCATTTTGCATGACAATTACAAATCTTGTCATTTGAGAATAATTCAACATTAAGTTTTTGCACCTCTAGGAATGACAGTAAATTATATTACTGAGACTTTATAAAAATTTCTTAAACCCCAATGCACAACTTAGTTCACATTCTATAACTCATTTTCACACTGCATACATCTTATGTTGTGTAGATGTGCAGCTTCCCCATCAGCAACATGTAATCTGCACAAGAGCAATGTGCATCAATACCAGTGACACTTAACACATGTACTGGGTAATTTGGATTTCTTGAATATTTTACAGTCCTGCCTTCTGATTCATCATTCATATGTTTTGATGATTACATTCTGGAAAACAAACAGTGGTGAAAAGTAATAAGTAATAACAAAAATCAGACATGAAATCTAAATGCTTTATTTATGGTATCCGTATTTGTCATCAGAGCTGGTCAGAAATGTAGATCTCAACTACTGATAATAGCCTTAAAAACGAATTTAGAAATTCTACACTAAGTTTCCATCAATCTATTTTCTATGACTGCTCCCTCTGCACTCAGAGTGGCAGGGGGTGCTGGAGCCTTTCCCAGCTGTGACCAGGTGAAGGCGGTTTACACCATGAAAGTTGCGAGTTCATCGCAGGGCCACATAGACAAAAAACATTTGCATAAATGTCTACACTACAGCCAGTGGAGTTCCACATTCTCCTCACATACATGTCTATGGACTGTGGGAGGAGGGCGCAGTACCCGGTCATGAACCCAAGCAGCCATGGGGAGAACATGCAAAGTCATAATCTAACAAAAAACCTGTACTTCTGAATTGTTCAATTTCCAGTAAAGTCTACAAGACATTACAAGTTTGTACAACAAAAGGCAGAGCACTTTAATAGCAGAGCAAACCCTAGGTTGTACAAAACCACTATGTTAATATTCAAGCATCAGTCGCAATACTGTAAACTCTCCCTGTGGTGCTTGCAAGACACTGCAAACATTACACGTAATATTTAAAGTTTGTGTTTCGACATACATTACAGCTTGAACAGCTAACAACAGCTATTTACATCACTTACGCACAGAACAGAACTAAGACACGCGATTATCCAAACACTGGAATGATCACATAACGCATGGCAAGGAGCGAGAAATCAACATGTCAGCATAACCGCGACAAAGCTACTCACTCCGCGCAGCCGTCCAGGGCAGATGCCACATGCAGACTTGGGTGCTTTGCCAACCTTCTTGGTGTACAGGTAGACGATGCGGTTACCAGGAGTCCGGGACCTGCACGGCAGCACCGGTGAGTGTTCATTTAATGTAGTAGCGTCAAACAACTTGGAGATGATATTAAGCATTACTTACAGTCTGGTTTTGTTAGAGGCGGTGTTGTAGGAAAGCCTACGACGGTACGTCAGACGCTGGACCATCTTTGAGCTGAGAAACAAAATCAATAAAGTTTGAGTTGCGGACATGGGAAGAAGATGCTAAGGCAGCTAGCCTTGTGGGGTCAAGACTATCACACTAAGTCATAATACGTGTATAAAGCTCAATGCACACTCCAATGAGGTAGACTTCTGGCCTAACCGTATCTCTAATTGCTCACGGTTTGTCCTACTTTGCAACGAATAGAAAAATAATTGCTAGCTGAAACTACGAGGTTAGCAAGCGCCTGTGTTAGCAAGGAACGACATCTACAATGTATCCAATTTTGACCGCCGTAACATGAAATGAAGACATAATCCATACGTTCGTATTGTATTGAATACAATGTGTAGTTAAAAACCGAATAAATACTTCTCGTAATTCTGGATTACTGTAGATTATAACTGCATAATGTTCCACAGAAAAGATAGGGACGCCATACCTGTTATGTCCGTAACCGGAAGAGGAAGGGACAGAGCGGATGTCAGAAGCTAAAGCTTCTCCAACGCCGTCTTGTTAGTCTGCCCCCTACTGGTACTGATTTATACTGCAGGCATACTCGATGTACAACAAATTGTCTTGCGAATTTCAAAATCCGACAGCACAGATTTCCTTTGAGACTCTACTCATTAAAATAGATTCTTTAAAAGTAAAAATTAATATTTTTCACACTCTGGTGATCAATTTTGAAAGTTTTATTAGGCATGTATTTATCATATTCGAGCCGTATGTGGTCATTCTCATCGTAGGCTTTGCGAGTTGTACAGTTCAGTCTTACCTGGTAACTGGTGTTTCTGATGTCAATGCCCGTTAGACACTATTGTAACCTGGACCAGCATGACCTAATTTATCTTTGTTTTTCTTGAATTGTTAAAGTGTTATATTGAATGACCGGAAGATGGCAGCAGTAACGAGCTTTGTAGACTCGGAAGTCTAGAAAGTTGAGTCTGTTATTGAAACCATCATCCATATTTAGAGTCAAGCATCTATTATGAGTGGACGGAGTTGATGTGCGAATCAATTTTAAACACATCAACATTTTCCTTTCTCTATGAGGATTTTTGTATGATGTTGTTGTACGTTCAGAGGTATTGAGTTAACAAAGTTGTTGATTAATAAATACAATATTCATCAGACACATTCTTAGGTGTATTTTAAATTCAGACATCTAGAGGTTGGATCTAATCAAATATGGCATTGATTGTACTGAATGTAGATGTGGGTGGGATTAACCCATTCATAATAAGAGTTTGAGATTTATACCAGATGGCCTGTTTATAATCTCCTCACAATGTAAATAAACCAAGAGAACAATCAAATAGAGAACCCAATTAAACTTTACTTGGAGGGGTTGTTTACAGTTGTTTGGATATAGTTCTAATAAATAGGTTATTTAAGATATGGTTTAGTTGCTCAGAGCAGTCTGAAATGATCTCAAAGTAAGTCCCCATAGGTACCTTTGCCCACCTCTTCTCTCAGGCAGTCAAAGATGAAGCATATCACCTTAAGTGCACTTGATTACACAATCCTCTGACCGACCCAGCCCCAGCCCCAGCCCCATCTCCTTGGGCCTTCTGTGTAATCTGCTGAGATTTAAACCTGCTGCTCCTGTTTAATAAATCCACAGCGATTAAAATAGGATTACAGCTCTGCTTTCGCCTTCCTAATGACATCACAGCATGAAACATTTTTCAACTGTTTCTATTTTTCTGATCTTTTTTCTCCTAATTTTTCCCTTCTCTGAGTTCAGACACGTTCTGTCCAGTCTTGAGTGACCAAAGCTAAAGTGATGCCTTTTCTACGGCCCCACCACTCACACCAACACCAGCCAGTAGCTCCACAGGACAGCAGTCCCTGCAGCCCAGCAGGCTGTCCATCTGTGGGCCTGCTGGCTCGCGGATTAACCTTGTAATGCAGCGCTGCATCAACGCTCTGTCTCATCAGGCCATCTCAATGACAGGAAAACACTAAAAGGAAAAATATCATGTGCTTTGTGGGAGACTCAGATGACTCCGTGCAGCATCATCATAGAGATCACAACGCCTCTTTTGTCTTCGACACCTTAGGTGCTGCACAACGGCACCATTAGGTCACCTATCAGAAAGAACTGGAAAACCACAAAGTCTTAAAATTAACACAAACTATTTTTTGGGGGCACGAAAATCTAAACCTAGCTCTTACAGTATGGCCGTTTGCCATTGGTAGATTATTTCTCTGTTGCAACAGTGCTTCTTGGCAATGAAACCTATACTGTTAAACAGATTTTAATTTCATTTTTAAATGGTGCCACACTGCATGCACTTGTACATCTAGACACTAGAATACTTGTAAATGCACATTCTAGAATTTTCACAGACTGGAAAATTCATTTTTGGGATGGGCAACAGAGCTGAGTTTGTGCGTTGTACCCATGACTGATGAAGTTTGACAAATACAATATATTTTATGAATCTTTTTAATTAAAGCTGATTCTTACATTGACTCATGTTTAGTGGATTGGATTAATTAAGTTTAAAGAAACACAACATTTATCAATTTTGTTTAACAAAGAAGGGCTCCATTAAGAGGTGGAGAAACGATGGACAGCCACAAAAGCCTGGCACTTCTTCCTCAGCTGATGGCCACCAGCCTGGTCACACACTGCTGGGGGCTGACATCACATTTTTTCAACCAACATTTGTTGCAAGTCAGGCAACGTGATTGTGTCGGTTAGTCTGGCGTGGACAGTCCATCCCAGCTGATCCCACAAGTGCTCTGTGGGGCTGAGGTCGCGACTGCCGGCAGGCTATTCCATCGTGTCCAATGCAAAGTTCTGGAGTTGGTCTCCGAAAAACCAAGGTTCTGTGGGAGTGAGCATTACCATCTTGGAGGATAGGATTTCATGCCAGCTTATGTAGGTAGATATAGGGCTGTCACTAGTTGTTGACCCTCATGTCCATCTCTCCATGCATTTTGGTTGCCTCCAGTGAAGACATATCTTGTTTCCAGTGAGAGAGGTGCCACCCCACACCCTCACCATCACGCTGGTTCCACTGAAAGATGTTGCATTAATCAGAATTGTGTTTTCCTCATCCTCTCCACTTACCCTGCCGTGCAGGCTGAATCATCACTGAACATAACATTCCTCCAACAACCAGGTGCCAATCTTGTCAGCACTTGGGGAAACAAGACACTGAAAACAAAAGTCATAATTAACAGCAAAAATTAGCTTTTTGGCATTGGCACAAATGTGGCACAAATGTGGAACCATTTAACAGGTTTTGCAATGGCATGAGATTTGCTGCCAAGAAGCGTTGTCACAATATAAAATAGTATAGTAATGACTGAAAAACAAATAATAGCTGCCATCAATCCAATGTTTTTGATAACCTTCTGAAATGTGGAAATGCAACTACACTGAAATAAACTGCACTTGGAGACCTAAGTCTGATTCTTAGCGCAATACAGTCCATCACAAAAGCATAAGGTGTCCAAAAAGTTTTTTCCACCACTGTTTTTCCTTTATAAACAAAAGCCAGATTCACAGGCTGTTGTGTGTTCACTTTCTCTTTTATTCCTTGTGCTTGGAATGAATTGGTGACCGACCAGCTGCCCTTCAGGACACAGTATTGACATTTTACAGGCAGGGGCCCCTTGGGAATCATTTTGTTGTTGTTGTTTTTAAAAATCATGTTTGTGAGCTTTTAGAAGTGGTCCATCTACAGTATGTCCCTTTGTCTTTGTCAGGCTTTTAAATCTAATCTGGGGTAATGCCTCCTGCGGAGAGGTGATGGTGGGACCCTCCACTTTCACCTCTTTCCTCACCTGTCTAATGTTTTTCTAATTTGTAAAATGACTTCTTGGCACCGATTCACTGTTGCTTCAGTCCTTCACCAGGTTGAAAAACTTGCTTGTCTATCAGCCCTTCCAGTACTGCTCCCCCACCCTAGTGCTGACAAATCCATACGACTATCTGGGACACAAAGGCTGGGATTTAGCTACCGGGTGGACTGGCTGCTGGCGGGGTGGCAGGGCTGCTGTGGAAACTTCTGTTGTGTTTGTCGGCGGCACACATTTCAGACAAATCAAAACAACTGCCACATCTCTCATACATCACTGCGCCCCCACCGAGTCAACCGCGTCCACAAACCCACATGACCTGCGACCGACCAGTCATCACTTTTAGGCTGGAAAAGGCAGTCAGTCAGATGTCGATGGATTGTTGCAGTCGGGTGGCGGGGAGGCCGGAATGGGTAGGGGGTGACGCATGTGTGTGTGTATATAGGTGTTGGGGTGTGGGGTATTGTTGGAAAACAGCTGACCACTAAAATGGGATTTCATTTGATTGTCAATCATAGTGACAGAGCCGAAATGTGTTGCTTTGTTCAAACTGTACAGTGTTTTCCCCCAAAAGGATTTTTGTTTGATGGACTTAAATTAAAGTGTTTATTTTCAATGCCAGCAGCAATAATAATAAGTAGATATAAAATGAAATAAAAAAATAACAGATAAATGCTAAATATATCCTGAATAATATGATTGTTAGAAAGAAACATTAAACAGCTCACATAAATATTAGATTGTAGAGTTTCTTCTAACCAGCAAGAACTAGCAAGTTTCAGTATGAGATGCTATTGGAGAGAAATAGAGAAATGTAATGCTGCATTGGGAAAGTGGTTGTATTTTATGATGTATTTTGTTTAAAAGAAAATCAACAACTGATTTTTCTTGAATTAAGCGAAAAATATTTTACTTTTCATTCCTTGTTGTGTGTTGTTTGGCATTTGGGTAAGCCCCTTCCAATCAAGCAAACACCAGTAAACTTGTTGGGTAGTGTCACTTCTGAATTAAACTACAGCTTTATGTTTTTGTTGCATCTAGGAAATGTGTGAGGGTTGTATCAAGCTTTCATTATCCAAAGACCAAGTTGCTGTAAGGAACCTTTCAAAAATAGATATAATGATGCAGTATTAGACCAAATAATCGATGTGAAACCAACATCTGATAGTAGACAGAAACCATTTATTATTGATAATGCACCGGAAGGTCTACTGTCCTTTGTACTTCCTGTTTGGTAACATTAGGGGGCTTCATTTGGTGGGGGGTTGGCTGGGATGGCAATCGATGAGGTCACAGAATCATGATTCATTATTCAGCTCTGGTGCTTTTTCTGCCACAAGGTTGCGTGCATGTACGCACGCACACACACATGCACACACACGCACCATATCATCCTTCGCAGAGGTTGTGTGTCATTCCACTTGTGGGGAAATGCAAAAGGGCCGGTGGTAGGCATGACGTGGGGTGACAGACATCCCATGGGCGCACTGTCACTGGGTTCAGATAGCGTGAAACAAAAGAGATTAGACATGTCACATTATGTTTGTCTTGTTAGCATGATGCTAAAGGCAGGAGCTGATTAGCTTCAAGTCTTAACCTCAATTGAAAAGATAAATGTTGAACTTTGACTTTCAGTTTAGAATTCAGTCGTAATATTTTGTCGACGCTCTTCCTCAAATTCTATCAAAAGATAGAGACTTTCATTCGTCCTATGAGAGTGGGAAACTTCCTACTTCGTGTCAAAACAGGAAGTAATGATGTACCTACCCCAAAGCGCTCAAAAGTTGCAATATTTAAATTTGTTTGGGCTAGACATCTACTTCCTCACTGTTGATTTAGATTCATGCCGACCATGACCGAGCATATTTAGGGAAAATAGCAACGGGTCTGTCTCTACAAGGACCTTTACTTGTATGTTGTTTGGTTGGAGCAAAACTCAGTGGTGCCACGCCTCCAACACTATACCCTGACATAATTCGATGTTTTTGTTCTATCTATTAACGTGCAAAAATATACTAAATACAAATAGTATGCAGATGATTTACAATAGATATTATATATTGGGTATAAATAAGTACACATGCAATTTCATTTCACCGTATAGGGATACAATAAATTATTCTTACACTGTTCAAATGTTATATTATTGCAACTTCATTTTTGAAGCAGGTCCTGCTGATTTAGTCCAATCATCCATAAGTGATGCTCCGCGAGCCGCCGCCTGTTTCCGCATTCTCTTTGCGTTGCGCATAACCTTGAAATGACCTTAGGCGTAGCCTCGCGCGCTCGTGTTTGGAGGGCTGGAAGGTGGTGGCGGCGGGTGGGGGGCGTCATCACACAAAAGAGACAGGGCGGTGCGGGAGGGTGGTGGGGGATGAAACACACGAGTGGAAACGTTGCCTGCGCTGCTGCGTAACCACGGCAACTCCTCCTCCATCCCGACGCAGTAAGCCCTCCCTCCTCCGCCGCGTGAAGCTGACGGGCGGGAAGAGCAGCCGTCTGCCGCCGCTCACCTGCCTCTGCTAAATAAACCGGACGGGTTTTCTCGCTCCGTGGTCCAGTGTCCTGCTTGCACTGGAGGGGACTTTCCCACTCACACGCTCCTTCCTTTATTTGTACAGTACATACGTACATTTTGTTTTGTCTTTTGTTTTTTGTTTTTTGTTTTGTTGTTAACCCCGTCGTTGTCTCTGTCGGACGCGAGAGGCGATGCTGCCACTGCCACCGCCGCCGCTGCAGCTGCTCTGAAGAGGCGGAGAGGTGAGCGCAGTCTTCTCCTCGGAGCTCCTCCTCTGGCGGCGTGCTGCGCTCACGTTGTTTGCTGACAGCGGCAGGATCTTGCGGCGAGGATTTCCAGTCATTTAAACCTGCCCCCCGTGCCGTGCCGTGCCGTGCCGCGCCGCGCCGTGCGGGCTGCCTCTTCTTTCCTCTGACTAAGGTAAGGTACGACGCCGTGTGCAGCACCAAAACTAAATGATAGTGAAGGATGCTGAGGTGTTTTTTTGTTTTTCCCATGGCTGTTTGCTGTGTGACGGTGCTGCTGGTGCTGCTGCAGCTGTCCTCCGTCAGGGAGTAGTTAGCAGCAGCAGCAGCAGCAGCAGCCGTCACACAGTACAGGAGGCGCTCACCTGAGCAGCAGCAGCAGCAGCAGCAGCAGCAGCTTTCCCCCCTCATTTTTCCGAATGCGGCCAAACAATGGCCCTCCTCCGCAGTCCTGTGACAGGTTCAGTCAGCCGCGTTGTTGACACGCTCGGGTAGTGAAAGAGTTAAAGCCGCGGAATTATCCAGCCGTGAGAGTTTTCAGTCTGCGTCGTCGGATTAACCTGAGAATTTGAATCGCTGAACGTGAACGATCACGTGATCTTTGTGGCGAGGCTGAATAAAGAGTATCAAACAAATGCTACACGTATTAACCCTCCCCGTCGTTTGAGCTTCTGGCGGTGTTTCTGAAATGTATTTTTCATTGCCTGCAGGTCCTGCTTTTTGGCACCTTCCCTGCAAACAACATACGCTGATTTTCGGTTTTATTGTATTATTTTTGTCATTTCTTTTAGGGTTAGGGGTAGGGTTTCTGTTATCCTCTTCTGAAATCTGATACAGCAGACTTATATTTTCCATCTCTTGCTCTGCTCTGTCAATATTCTGATCATATTCATTCCTCTTGCACCTCCTCTGCAGAGGCTAATATGAAGACATCATTTGGCAAACCCGACCCTGGAAAACTCCGGCAATCTCATCAACTCATCTGAAAGACGAAAACTCAAAGACATCCTGAAGACGATGCCTCACCACAGCCGGTAAAACCTTTTGATCGACTCTCTCCCCTCCTCGTCCTCCTGAGAGTTTGAGCTGCACACACAAACATGGGATCCCATCAGCCCTGCGTGGAGCAGCTGCAGCAAGGCCCCACCCCTGGGCCCCCCTGCAAACGGCGAAATGTCCACTTTTTGAGGCGGAAGCTGCGGCCAGTTCGGATCTTGGGCTTGGCCGTGGGTCTGGTGGCCCTGAGCGCCGTCTCCCTCGGTGCCTTGAAGTGGAACTCAGGGGCCCTCGGTGAGCCAGACCTCCAGCAGTTTGCCCCCCACAGGACTCTGCTCTTCACCCAAACTGAGACGGACCCCAACGTGTCAGCCGACATGCCAATAGCCATGAAATCCACAGCAGATAGCAACCACAGCCAGGGCGAGTACCCGCAGGACCTCTTCACGCTGAAGGAGAGGCAGCAAGGGGCCGTGGTGCTCCACATGTTTGGCATGATCTACATGTTCATCGCCCTGGCCATTGTGTGCGATGAGTTCTTTGTGCCGGCGCTGACGGTCATCACTGAGAAACTGTCCATCTCGGACGACGTGGCCGGCGCCACCTTCATGGCTGCCGGCGGCTCGGCCCCCGAGCTCTTCACCTCCATCATCGGTGTCTTCATCTCGCACAGCAACGTGGGCATCGGCACCATCGTGGGCTCGGCGGTCTTCAACATTCTCTTTGTCATCGGCATGTGCGCCATCTTCTCCAAGGAAATCCTCAACCTGACGTGGTGGCCGCTCTTCCGTGACGTCTCCTTTTACATCATGGACCTGATCCTGCTCATTGTCTTCTTCCTGGACAACATCATCACAGTGTGGGAGAGCGTGACGCTGATATCGGGCTACGCCGCCTATGTGGTCTTCATGAAGTTCAACAGCAAGGTGGAGAACTTCGCCAAGGACTGCATGCACAAGAACCAAGTGGTGGAGGTGGAGGTGCAGCCAAAGGTGAGTGGACTTCCTCTGTTTGATCCTCTGCTTTCCCCTCTAACCTCACAATTCTCCCCTGTCGCGCAGAGACGCCCCCGCCCTCTCCCACATATGCAGATGACTCTAGATTGTAAAACACAGAAACTCTAAATCACTCTGACTGCAGCTTGAAATGTTTGACGTATATCATTTTTGGAGAACCTCAGCTGACCGTGTGTGCGTTGATTTAGATTAGGCGATAGTGCCCTCCACCAGTCCACTGTGGGATTAAGACAAACACAGACAAATGTGTAATTCTGGGTTAAGCTCTGACAAATTGTGTCCCCGCCTGACAAACAAATCCCCTCTGAATCTTCCGAGTTGCCTCCAACCCCGACCGCGGAGAGTCCAGCCAGCACGTGACAGCGAGTTAAAATAAACAGGTTAAATAGCTTCATGGTGGAAGGTTCCCAAGTTATTATTTTTCATAAGCAGAAGCATGTATTTTACTTAGAAATATACTTTACTCACACACACACACGCACGGGCGCGCACATATACACACGGTATATCCTTGCTTTAAGAAACGTGAGGAAATCTTCTTCGCATCACATCCCTCAATGACACTGGAGGGCAAAAGACACGGCGGTGCAATTTGATAGCGTTGTAGAGATTATCCACATGGATTTAGCTTTTCTTTTGTGACATGAAATGGAAATTAAATTTGGAGGCAAGTTTCATTGTAAAGCTTTTAATTAAATCTGGATTTATCCTAAGCACACATAAAGGGTATTTAAACTGCAGGTCACACAATGCCAGGTGGGTGGTTGGGTCAGAAGGGGTGGGGGTTCAATACCAAGGCCATTTTATTACACTAAATAGCCAAGCTCAAAATAATAAAAGCGTGTCTTCATTTTTCAGACTGGGTTGTTTTGCTTCCTTTATTTTTCATTTTTGCGGTGCTGTCTCCGCTCATGATGTTGCCGAGAGGAGGGAGAAACAGAGTGCCAGAGGAAACTCAGGTGACCTTGAGCTGCAATGGATTCTGGGTACTTTGGTCAGGCAGAACTGTGTGTGTGTGTGTGTGGAAAAGAGAGAGGGAGAGAAAGGGAAGAACTTTTGATGGAGGGAGGCGGTAGTGGAGTGGAGGGAAGGGAAGGGAGGGGTGTGAGACAGATGAGTCGATCAACCTCACCGTCCTGTCTCGTCCCCTGTGATGCTCGCCGCAGGTTCAGCTCTCGCTCTCTCCCTTACTCCTTTCATTCCATTCCATCATGTGATTTAACCTTTTTTTTTTCCTTTGGGGGGTTAATGTCGCAGGCAAGTCACAAATATTATTAGAACATAATCATCTAAACATAATTGTAGCCCACCCCCAGTGGAGTTGTAAAACTTTGGGGACTTGTGTATTTTAAGACACAGGTCTTGAGTTATAATTGGCGGTTTAGCTGCAGTGTGTGTGTTCATGTGTGTGTATATGCGCGTGCACTCACGCCTATGAATAATGAGGGATGAAATGGGTTGGGTGAGGCCGTTCCTGTGAAACGCTGAAACGTCCCAGCAGTTTGTTCTCTCAGCTGGAGATTCTAATATGTTGACCGTACTGTTGACATCAATAAGTGTGCCACCTGCGAGCCAGACGCACTTAATTCCATCTCCAGTGTACTGTTGTTTTAGAGCTGTTAGCGCTGATTTTATAGCAACATTTACATTCAAATTTAACATTTATTCATTTATAGCAATATTTAAAAGTAAACTTAGTGCTGCACAAAATACCCTGTTATGTTGTGTTTTCCATG
Organism: Nelusetta ayraudi; assembly: GCF_046127955.1. Taxonomy (NCBI): domain Eukaryota; kingdom Metazoa; phylum Chordata; class Actinopteri; order Tetraodontiformes; family Monacanthidae; genus Nelusetta; species Nelusetta ayraudi. Next base: position 19,991,524 of record NW_027466092.1, read on the forward strand.
CAGTTGTCACTCTGCATATTGCTGTATTTCTGCATTTTGCTGTATTTTAAAGTTGATTCATATGATTCATATTTGATTTTAAATTCGCAGTGCTGATTTAGTCCAACTGCATTCAGAGCCTTTCAAGCACATGGCTTTTCAATTTTGAAAAGATATAATCACATAAAATTCTAAAATAGATAATATATTTATCTGATGAATAGTCATCTTATTTTTCTGCTGCCAGTGACCAATCGGGCTTGTGTTTGGGTACATTTTTGGAAGCTCCAATCTTAACTGAACCAATGGGTTCGGAGAAAGAGGCAGAGCTCCAGCCAGGGGTTTACCTGGGATGAAAACAGGAGGGTACAGCTGGCTTGTTAACAATGGCAGCTGCAGTGTGGATTCTGTGGTGTGGGCAGTTTGATCAGAAGTGGACAACATTTGCTCATTAGAAGAAGAGCAACGTGCAGCAGGCTTCAGAAGGCTTTTCTCGAGCCCTGGCTGGCTTTGGACCGAGGTTAGTTAAATGCCATGGGGCACTGTGGCTCACCACAGGATGAGCCCTTCACACCTAAAGCAGGCCTTGAGTTTCTGTCTGTTTTTTTTCTTTCCAAGTGTTTTCTACTGTCTACTGATGGACATTCATTCATCTTCCATACCCACTTCTTCCTGAGATCAGGGTCACGGGGGTCTGCTGGAGCCTATCCCAGCTGTCATAGGGCGAAGGCAGGGTGACACCCTGGACAAGTCGCCAGTTCATCGCAGGGCCACATAGAAACAAACAACCATTCACACTCACATGCACACCTACGGACAATTTAGAATGTTCAATTGACCTCACATGCATGTTTTTGGAGTGTGGGAGGAAGCCGGAGAACCCGGAGAGAACCCACGCAGACACAGGGAGAACATGCAAACTCCACACAGAAAGGTCCCAGGCCCGGAATCAAACCCACAACCTTCTTGCTATGAGGCGGCACCTCCAACCACTGCGCCACCGTGTCTACTGATGGACATGTGACATAAATAAATAAAAGAATAAGATCATTCCAGTATTTCAACGGTTGTTCCGTCTGGTGTGCGAGTCCATCAAATTGATACTAGGACGTCTTTGACGCTCTTAGACTCAGGCCCTGATTGAAATAGCCCCTCCATAATGTATTCCATGCATTATGATATTGGTGGGTCTGGTTTGTGCTACTCTGAAAGCGAGCCTGGGCTGCTTGGGTTGCTGGCGGTCTGTGCTCTTTAGACTGAGAAGCCCTTCTAATTTTCGGTTCTGACAGTGGCAGCGTGAGGTTCTGCATTGAGTCACGGCTCAATTTTTGGACTTTCTGTGACCGCTGCCTCTCATCTCATTATATAACTGCTGCGACTGCATTCTCGGTTTTTATTGGCGTGAAAACTTTCTCTTTGTGTAGCGTTGCTCATCTTGCCTCAGGTGATATAAAAATAGCGCCCTGATTTTCCCTCTTTTTTTTTTCTTTTTTTTTGAAGTAACGTCTCAGCTTGCGGGCAAAGCATTAAATGGCGAGATCTGGCTTTGCTTATCGATCATCAGACACATCTGAGGTGTTTTCTCTCGCTATTTTCTTTTTGACGCCCGGGGGTGAGCTGTAACATTATCAGTACAACAGGAACAGAACCTTCAGATCTCAGCACGGATGCTATTTAAAGCCATTGTTTTCTAGTGATTGAGCGCCATCAAATGTATGCTACAATAATCTCTCAATCCACTTAACACAACCATGAATGTACCACAAAACTGAGGCCTGAGACTGATTCAGTGCTATAGCTAAATGGAATGGGATAGACAGTGTGAAGTACCAGTTGTTAAACATGTCCCATATGGGGAACATTAATCACTGGTTGCAGAAAAGCTTTCAGCTCCAGTCAGTTGCAAGATGACGAATCAGAGTTTGTGAGATCATGTCTGCGAAGAACAGCAGAAGTTAAGTTGTTCTTTTTAGCTGTTTTCTTTACCAGTTCCGCATCATAGCTCTCTTTCTGCCTGCTGTGTACCTGCTGGCAGGTTCCGTATGCTTCTTCTTTTCACAGATGCACTTAAAAAAGGAAAAAAATAGTTGTTAGTACAATGATGTAGCTGGTAAATATGTCACCTAAACAGCGTGCTGAAGTCACCATGGGAAGGACTTCGAAGTGAAGTGTTCCATGTTGGAAGTGTTGTTATGACCCCTGACGTCTACTTTAAAAAAAAAACACCCTTGCAACCCAACACAGCTTTTCCTGACAAAAAACAGTCCAGGGCGTTCATTAAACGGATTTTGGCTAATTAATTTTGTGGAACTATATCAGTCATAGTCACGATGTCGAAAAGCTTCAAAGTTGGATGTTGTTCATGCCTTCATGATCGAACATTGCTAACGATATATATTATATTATATATGATATTATGAGCAATTTCAGATTAACAGCAGAGAAGGCACCTCCACCCAAAAAAACAACATAATCTGCATGATACCATTGCTAGCATTGTAACCTATGAAGTTCAGACTACAGCAATAAGACAACAACAGAAATAACTTGGAATGCACTGTTGAAGGCTTTTCTGAATGCAGTTTGCACCGTGCCTCTGTTATTGGTGTGCCACCTCTCTCAGTTTGTGCAGTATCATCACAGTCAACCCTGCAGGTCAAAGATGCTGTCGTTGCGCTGGTATCTTAATTGTTGCACGTACTCTTCCAGCTAAGCTTCTTTAGCTGCCTGTGAGCTCTGTGTCAGCAGCAGCAGCCTCTGATTGAGGCCTGGGAGGAAGGAGTGTTTTTTTTCCCCATAACAACATCTGAACGCCACAGAATCCTTATTACACTGACCCCAAAGCCACAGTTCAAGGTCACGATAAAAGCTTGTGGCCTCTGTCCACAAGCATGGTGGATCAGGAATGCTACCAGATTGGAAGGCTGTGCAAAGGGCAGGTTCCTCGTCTTCAGCCATTCCCTTTCTTCTTTATTTGCACAACCAAACATACTGGGGAGCAAAACGCGCCGATGCTAGCGTCTGTACTCCCAATTTGATACATGCATATATCTCTGCTCTGTAACCATCCGCATGCAGACAATGCGTTCTCCGGTGTTCATTAGATGCGTGCTTCTGCAGAGCCAGACCAGAAACACTGAGATGAATGTTATGGGCAACTTGTTGGAGAGTTAGAAACTCAACACTGAAGACTAGGATGGACGGAGAGACATTGGACAGGGACTGATTGTTGGTTGGATGTGGGAGGAGGGGCTTGTTGTCAATGATGGTTATAATCAGTGTAGCCAGATGGGAAACATTGAAATAAGTTTTTTTTGTTTGTTTGTTTGTTTGTTTTTTAGGGAAATTATGGACGCACCCCATTTGCATTCTGACGTGGCTCTGGACTATCTGCGACAATAGTGCGTTATCATAGTCTGTGCCTGCAGTCTTCACCATTACACAATATAACAGAAAAAAACATCTCTTGCAGACCAACGTGTTAGATCAGCACACGATACAGCTGGCCGTGATTGACAGCAAAGAGGAATGTGAGATGGTGTGTGTAAACATAGAATGTATTCACAGTGTCCATATCCTGTGTTTACGAAATTCATTGATTTATTCATCTAATGAATGGCTCAAACTATCATATATGCTGTTTTTGTTATTTTCAATTCTACAAAAGGCAACGGAAGCAAACGGAGGCAATGGAACACACAGTAGATCTGCTAACGCTGGTTTGAATTTTTAAAAGGTAGCTGTCTCTTCATATGCTACAATAAATTGCCCTCTAACCTCATTTTCATTGGTTATGTGATTTAGCCAATCCTTTCAGACTGCTCATGGCCGTTATGATAACATCTGTAGGGTCTTCCGCTGGAAGTGCAACCACCGTTTCCCTCTTCTCGACAAACCCCTTCCCTGTCATTTTTCTGCTCGTTCCCATCGTCACACACCGTTTTCTCAAAACAGTCAACAGTGTGTGGATAGATAATCTGCTTGTGATTATGGGCGGTTTTATAACTTTAAACCCAGATTGGAGTCAGAGAGAAAGCAATGCAAGTGGTTGATCAGTGACAGTAAGACATCAGCAGGCGCTGGCTCAGGAAAAGAGCTGAGATATCGACTCAGGTTCTGCATCCAACCACGATATTGGACGCCTGCTGCCGTCAGCGTGTACTGAGGCAGATGTTGGTTCTGCTGAGACGGAAGGTGCGACCTCTGATGTATTACCAAGCTATAAATAGCGTCAAGGAGGCTAGATCTTCCATCATGATGCGCTTCAAAGATCAGTTCTGCGGCAGGGAGAAAAACGATTTCTTTCTTTCCCCGTCTGTGTCTGGCTTCTGTGATTTTCTGCACCTTCATGCACACACAAGGCCAAGAAAATGTGTCTCATCTATTATTTTTTTCTTGTATTTTATTCATGCCCCGTCTCTGCTTGCTTGATAACCACTGCATGAACTTTGTCAGTGGGTGTCTTAGTTGTGTGACGTGTGAGGCAGATTATCTCCCGTTTTGTCTGATGTCCACCTAATTTTATCAGCGAAATCCAGACGTGAACTGCTGAACTCTTACTAAATGATGAAGCCCATCTGCTTCTTTTTGACAGGATTTTGTTGTGCTGGAATAAACAAACAAACAAAAAAATGATGATATCAAGCTCATTTTCCAGTGATATTGTGTTTTCGTGTGGGTGGTTTGGACGGGCTGACGCTGGCGTATCCTGTGTTGTTGTACCTCTTAAGATTTTGCAGGTGATAGCCTGATAGTAGCAACATTTCATCTGGAACAGTTGGCAAGTGCTATTTAATTGCCTGGAAAATCAGCAATCAGAAAAATAAAGGCCTGCTTGCACTCTGTTCAAGGTCAGAAGAGAAATAACCATTTGACTGTGCCAGTGGTTCACCTGTGCTTTCCCTGTAATTCTTTCATGTCACAGCTCTGGTCAAATGCAACAGCAAGAATTAATACACAATGTGGCAGTGGCAGCCGTAACTATTATTAGCACATGCATATTAGTGACTAGTACATGCAAGGTCTTTCTATCTCCGTTTCCTGTCGTAAGAATTTATTTTTGTGTCTCAACTTCAACAACACTTTCCCTTGACCTGGAAATTATATTGAGTTGTCGACTGCCATCATTTGTATCCTTTATGAAGCAAAGTAGAAGGAGTGGCCTTGGTGTGTTGGCTGTGTATTTGTGTTCATGTAGGCCCAAGGTTACGTTGATGGGAGAATGCTCAGTCAGAATGAAATAGTTGGAAGACTCCAGATAATACATAAGTATTCTTCCCGCGTCACATATGGGGAAAATATTGAGGGTTTTTTTCATCATATATGTTTTAATGAAGTAGTGATTGTAGAGAGAAACCATAACAATTAGCCTAGCCTAGCCTTTCTTCTGGTGGGATAGTGTATTGAAACCCTCCCAGAGTGTCTGAATATTTTGTATGACCACTCTCTCTTGGGTTGTCATATCTTTGTATTGCAATGTGACATTAAGCATCAACTCAACCTTGTTGTCAGTCCATACAAATGTGTTCTTATTGGGTTCGCGCATGGACCGAAAAATGTTTTTCTGGCGTGAACAGAGGTTACAAATGTATCAGTTTAGAATAACATCAATGTTGGTATAGTTCGGGCCTCAGATGGTTAAGACTCAGGTAGAGGTTTAGAGGTTTTTTGTTCTACCTTGTCCCCTGCTGAGATGCTTGTAATTAGTTTCTGGAGGTTTTTATTTTGTGTTTTAGGGCTGCCAAAGCAGTTGCTATAGATCAGGCAATTGTTCTGAATGAACAGGAGACACAGTGATTGGTGGCTTCTTGCTCAGGTAGAGGCTACATCCTTGTCTCTCCCCACTCCTCGCTGTAGTCATTATGTGAACAGACATTCCTCATAGCTGTTTCTGTACAGTTCTGAATTTATGACCATTCACTGGTCACTATGGAGTGAAGTGACGTTCTCATTGACATCGCAGGCTGCTTTTTGTGTCCACGTCAACTAATTGTTGTGCCGTTAGTTCCCCTCTTTTTTTTTCTCTTTTTCTTCACTGCCTTCGTAGGAAGGCATGAACTCGTGCACTCTCGCTTTAAAAATAGATAGAGACACTGCAGTGTATTATTTTTGATTTCCACTGTGAGGCGACTGGTCCCACTTGAAGATGAAGTCTGTTTGTGCACATAATGTAGAGCTGTGGCTTTGTGGTAAGGCATACTCATTTGCATTTATGTCCAATTTTACAAATCTTTGGCATTTGGACATGAGTGGAACCAACAACTGGCTGACTGGTCACAAAACTCAGGGAGGTATCAGCATCCATCATGACAGCACATAGGGCTGATTTCCAGAACTCCGTATTTTAGCCAATACTTTTTGAAAGTGGAGCAGTCAAAAGAAATATGTTGTTCTTAGGGAAAACTTGTAAATTAAATTTGAAGGAAACAAATGTAGAGCAAAATTCTGTAAAAGAAAATATGGCACAGGTTTAAGATTAAATTCCTGATGTCCTAATTTTCTGCAGGAATAGAGAGTCTGGACTAAAGTTTGCTAAAAGAGATGTCCCTTAATGTAGCATCAGGAAAACTGGCAGAGTCACTTGTCTCTTTCACCAGCGTCTTCCTAATGAGACCACGGTCTGATGTGGCCTAGTTTGAAAAGCTCTGTCTTCGTTGGCAGCCCCTTTTTTTTCTTTATCCCTTTTGTCCTCTATTTGAACCGCGTGCTAATTTAACTTTCTAAGGCTGCCCTGACTGCGTGCCATCAAGGTTTTGCTGCTGGGAATTTTATTTTCCTGATAACTCTTTCAGAAGATTTTGCAACCACGCTGCTAAGTGCTTTCAAGGCACAAGCACGTTCAAAACTGTAGAAAACATGAAACACAGGAGATTGTTGTTTGATTTTTTTTTTTTTGTGTGTGTTTTCATTCCAAGACGAGCCTGAAGGTTGAGAGCTTGCAAGAAGCTGAAAGGCGTATCGATCATGGGCTATTTTTAAAAACTGGTCTCGGGGTCAAATTAGCTAATGTAGCTCCACTGTAAAAGCATCAAGTGAAGGGCACTGAGATCCTTATCTACATCTGGTGAACGCATGAGACTGCCAACATGGGAACGCAGCCTGATGAACGTCAGCTGGTTATCTGTCAAATCCACGGCTGCAAAGTCTCCCGAGCCGCAGAGCGGGACCTGATGCAGGTAACCACTGGGAATCATCATTTCAGGGGATTTTGGGGCGAGCACACTCTTAAAATCGGAGGTGATTGCAATCAGAGAGTCTCGAATGAGTTAATTAGAGAAAGCTAAGAGGGCTGTCTGAATGTGTTGAACAGGCCTCTTGTCCTCTGCTCCTTCTTGAGGAGGGTTGCCACCACGACGTCCTTCACACCCCATCCCCGCCAAGGTGACCTGAGATGGCTCAATCAGCGTTTAACCCCAAACGATCTGACTTGTCCTGCCCAAAGCCCCTAGAGCATTGTCCACTTCCTCCAAGACAAAACGCCCTCATGATTTGTGGTCTTTTTGGCAAAAAAATGTTCTAAGGATTTTCATAGAAAACAAGCCATACTGTTTTCTAAGTGTTTTTTTAAAGGCTAAAAATAACCAAAATATGCATTCATGGGATATGATTTGAGCGAGTGTATGGTAGCAAATTAAAAAGGGAATTTTGAACTGAAAAGGAATTGCCAGAACTAGCAGCCAAAGAAGCAATTAATTAATTCATTAATTATACTCTTTAAACACTAGCCACTAATTACATATATTGTGTGGATGTTCATTAAAAGACAAACTAAATCCATTTAGACCAAAACAAAAGAACCTTTTTAATATTCCATTTATTCCAAAATCTGCAGATCAAAATTAGTTCCACTTCTGACTTCAGCATTCTGTCTGAGGGCGAACTAAAAAGGGATACCATTTGTCCTGATCAAACTCTGATTTGCAGGATCACATTCTTGCAAAAAAGAGTGACACAGCAGTTTCCTTGTTCTCCCATTTGTCTCCCAGAGGCCCACGTTTGATTGGTTGTTGGGGAAGCGCTTTCTGGCGTGATTCTGGTGAGCCTTGCCTTGGGGGAAATCAACGTTGTGGCAGATCCTGTAATTAGTTCTGCTTGTTAGAAAAATGAAGGGGTTTACTAATTAGCCAGTGGGTGGCTCCTCGCCTTGTTGTGCACCCCCCTCCCCTTCCCTTGTATTTCTTTTTTTTTTTCTTGCTCCAAGATCATCATTATCGTCTCCGGGCGAAAGAGAGGGAGGGATGTTGCTTAGTCTGGCTGCTCGTCAGTTTAGCTTAAACACGATAAATCAAGACGGGCAAATCTCGAAGGGCATCCTGTCACGCTCTGACGGACAGCCTGCCGACTCCAAAGGCACGTGGTGGCAAACGCCTGTAGCGCTTTATGTTTTCTCTTACAGTATCGGTACATGGTATGACGCTGCCCTGCAGAAGCCTCGTGTTATCCGCTTTCTGGAATTCCTGACAAAGAATCCATCCACGTGTAACTACAGCCATTATGATTCATGAATCATTAAAGTTCTTGTAAGTCTCATTGAAATTCCAGCTGATTTGTTCGGGTGTAGAAAATTGTCATCTAATAGCTCTGGTTGCACATGTCATCGTGATATGAGAGGGTTAAGGATGAAAATGTCGCAAACCGTGCACTGCGACATTACTGCTGCAGAAATATTGACGTCACTCTCTTGATTTCAGACACATGATATAAACAATAAAGTACATTTGTTATCTTTGTGACGTCAGGTAAACAACCATGGCCCTGGTTACTCACTGGAATGTTGTTCAGCTGTTATTATTACTGGGTGTGTATAATCAGAGATCTTGATGGTCGTAATGTGATGCCCGAGTTAAGATTAGTGATTCTTTATTTATTTTATTGTTTTACACATGTGCACCTCATGCAATGTAGTGACTCACATGCTGAGGTGATACAGAAGATACAGAAAAGCCTCTGCATTCAGTGGATCATGATTCCAACTGCTTTTATGGAGATCTATCGTACGTTCTGGATATATCTCAGTTTTGACGGGTGTCAGCTCTGATGAATTTACTCGAAGCAAAGTGTTGACACAAAGGAGCTGTGCTCTTGTGTAATTTTTTCGTCAACGTAGATAAAGGAAATGCAAATGAAATTCATCCGGAAATAAACCAGCTCACATTACGCATGAAAAGACCAATAATCCCGCTGCTGATGTTGGAAAGTCGGGATGCAAAGCCAACTCCCACTGCCACTCCCCCTCTCCTCTTTCTGCTCTTTGCTGTGGGCAATTTTGGCGGCGGCAGGCGGAAGTGCTTTTTGTGTGATGTCACACTCTTCATCGATAATTCCCTGTAACGTAGCACTCACACGCATAAGGCCGCTGAGAGGAAATTTATCTTCCCCCTCAGCTGATCCGCTTCCAAGAACGATCCTGATGTGACATTACGTAAGAGCCCCCAGGAAGGCAGAACCGCCGGCGGTATTAGGGAGCACACAACTCCAGAGAACATGCTAATCTCCCCGCATGATTATTAGTCATAATATTTAACGCAGGCTTAATGAGTGAGCCGACTCGTAATCTCTATCTGGCACATTCACCTGTTCACTCTTCGCCCTCCTGACTCACCGTTTAAGAGGCCGATCGGAAACAGAATGGAACAACTGTAGCTGTGGAGCGTGGGAATTACCCCCAAGATATGTAGGCAAAAAAAGAAAAATTAGGTTGGAGTTGAAGAGCGCTGTGGAAAATCTAAGGATTAGCTCAGCTTCTGCTCATTTTTTATTCTCGGTTTAATCTCAGCTCTGGTTGATGCAATTATTCTGTAGGCAAGTGGAGGATTCGCTGTGAAACGGAAACGGAGCGGAATTTATTTTTCACCCCCTGAAAATACGAACCTCTTCAAAAGTCAAACTTTCTCCTACTTGCTGTGAGTGTCTTGTGGATTTAATGGCACACTTGCCGCACTTTCAGCCACTGAAATGAAAATTAAAGCTCAGGTTTAACGTGTGGCGATGCGGAAGTTGACGCTTTGATGTCGAAACACGTCATCAAGTGTGCAAATGAGCGACGAGCCTCTGTGTTGGAAACACTAAACAAGATCAAAAACTAGATAGGCATCGTTTTTTTTTGTGTGACTGACCCACATACACACACAAACAAACCAATTTCACCACAACTTCATAATTTTGAGTCCGCTGCCAAACAGCCGTGATATATGAAGATTTGGACAAAAAGCTGTGTGTCGCTGTTGTGTGCGTTTTAATTTTTTTTTTTTTTTTTTAGAAAGCAGCGGGCCTTAAGCGACACACACACACACACACACACACACACACACACACACACACACACACACACACACACACGCGCGCGCGCACACACAGGGTTTTGAAGACAAGGTGAGCGCAGTTCAGTTGGCGAGGAAAAAAAAAGCTTTTGTTTCCAAAATAGACACGGCGTGACGACGCAGCCAAGCAGGCCTGCTGAGAACACTCACAGAGAGCCGAGTGATTGGCAACAACAGAGACTCTGGCAAGAAACTGGCACGTGCCCACTCGCAAAGTCACCACGCCGAAACTGGCAGTGAGACGCGGGGGAAAAAAAACAGCCTAAAAACTTTTCTCTTCTTGAGGCACAAGGTTTGGTCAGGAAAACACTTGTGAGAGCTGGACGAGTCAACAGAAGCTTCCCAGAGTTTGTTTCAGCCGAGAACAAAGGCCACTCTGTCCTGGAATACCTGCTGCCCAACTTTGAAAGTGGACAAAGTCCAGAGGGTTTTGAGGAAGAAAGCATCTGAACCTCTGCCAAAGTGCAACTCGGGGCTCCTGCGGTGAAGGCTGCTGGGCGTCTGGGCCCACAGACAGCACTGTCTGTGGGGAAACACTCAGCCACCCACGTTCTGACCAGGGTTAAAAAAAAAAAAATCCTGTCGTTCTTTCTGATAGGAAACTCATTTCGGCCGCTTGTATCCACGATCTCGTACTTTCAGTCATTACCCAAAGCTCGTGACCATAGGTGAGGGTGGGAACGTAGATCAACCGGTAAATCAAGATCTTCGCCTTTTGGCTTAGCTCCTTCTTCACCACGACAGATTGGTACAGTGACTGTATCGTTGCAGACGCCGCACAAATCTGCCTGTTGATCTCGTGCTCCATCTGTCCCTCACTTGTGAGACCCCGAGATACTTGAACTCCTCCACCTGAGGCAGGGTCTCTCCACCGACCCGGAGAGGGCAAGCCACCTTTTTCCATTTGAGAACCATGGCCTCGGACTTGGAGGCGCTGATTTTCATCCCAGCCTCTTCACACTCGGCTGCAAACAGCCTCAGCGCACATTGGCGGTCCTGGCTCGATGAAGCCAACATGACCACATCATCTGCAAAAAGCAGAGACACAATCATGTGGTTCCAAAACTGGACCCCCTCCGGCCTCTGGCTGCCCCTAGAACAGAACCAGTGACAAAGGGCAGCCCTGCCGTAGTCCAACACGCACTGGGAACAAGTCTGACTTACTGCCGGCAATGCAAACCAAACTCCTACTCCCATCATACAGGGACCAAGCGGCCCTTAACAGAGGGCCCCGGACCTCATACTCCTGGAGCTCCAGTGTTCCACGACCCGGACTGAACCTGCACTGTTCCTCCTGAATCAGAGGTTCAACTATCGGCCGTGTCCTCCTCTCCAGCACCCTGGAGTAGACTTTACCAATGAGGCAGAGGAGTGTGATCCTATAATTAGAACACACCCTCCGGTCCCCCTTCTTGAAAAGAGAAACCTCCACCCTGGTCTGCCAGTCCAGAGGCACTGCCCCAACTGCCAAGTGATGTTACAGAGACGTGTCAGCCACGACAGTTCCTGCACATCCAGAGACTTGAGGTACCACTGAGGAGCTTTCTGACCACCTCGGTGACTTCAGCAAGACATGACGGCAGGATTAAGGAGATCCTTGAAGTATTCCTTCCACCACCGAACAACATTCCCAGTCGAAGACAACAGCTCTGCACCCGCACCATAAACAGTGCTGGCGGCGAACTGCATCCCCCTCCTGAACTTCTTCGAGGCTGACTGATAGTTCTCCGCAAACTCTTCCCAGACCTGGTGTTTTTTGCCTCCACTACCGCCCGACCGGCAGCACACTTGGCCTGCCAGGATCCATCAGCTGCTTCAGGTGTCCCACAAGCCAACATGGCTTGATAGGACTCCTTCTTCAGCTTGACAGCATCCCTTGCTTCCGGTATCCACCACCGGGTTTGAGAGCTGCCGCCGCACTGACAGAGGGCCCAACCAGACGTTCCCAACAGACCCATCAGGATACGCTTGGGCCTGCCGAGTCTCTCCAGTCTCCTCCCCCAACAGCGGATCCAACTCACCACCAGGTAGTGATCAGTTGACAGCTCAGCCCCTGTCTTCACCCCAGTGTCTAAGACACACAGACGGAGGTCGTATAACACAACAACAAAGTCGATCATCGACCTCCAGCCCATGGCATCCTGATGCCAAGTGCACCGGTGTACACTCTTGTGCTCGAACACTGTCCAGCAACAGAACACCGATCGGGTTCAGATCAGGGAGGCCGTCTCACTGTCGTTGCCCACATGTGTGTTGACGTCCCCTAGCAGACAAGGGAGTCCCCAGTCGGAGCATCATCCAGTACCACTCCGAGGGACTCCAAGAAGGCTGGGTCCGTTCACATTTCAGAAAGAAGACAGACTTCACTATGTTAAAAAAAAAAAAACAACAACTTTGAAATACAACATTAAAATACAACATTATATAAGGGCATCTTCACCTCTGGGCCAAACACACTGAGTGAGTTTTATTGACTATATTTTATTGATTATTATTAACACAAAGCCTGCAATAAACTGTGACGGCCCCCTTGTTCTCAACTTTCAAAATAACTCATTTTTCAAGCAATGGGGCAAAGAGGAACAGAACTAGTTGGGCCAACTTAAACAATTGCTTGCGTTAGCAGAGTTACTGTTCCTCCATCAACAGGTCACTCCACCTTGTCATGTGACCTCCCCACCTCCCCCCTTAAGCCCCCTGCCTTTGTGCCGCGCTCAGCGCCTTTCTCAGCCGCCTCGGCCTCACGACTCTCGGCACGAGCGCGGGGGAAGCGGAAGTGACATGTCTGAGAGTAGATCAGAGTGGACGCCGTGACGCGGCTCAGCCTCTGACTGACGGCGCCGACCCGGCGCAGCAAGTGGGGGGTTGAAGCGGCGTCCCATCCACTGGCGTCCTGTCCCATCACGTCATGGTCGCCTTCGCTGTTGACGTCGGTTTCTCTGTGTGCGTGTGTGTGTGTGTACGTGTGCGTGTGTGTGTACGTGTGTGTGTGTGCGTGTACTGTCTTTTCACCTGGTCCACGTGCTCACGTACAGCGTGCTTCACATCTGTGTCCTTGTTTCTTCTTTTTCCTCCTCCTTTTCTCTCTCTCTCTCTCTCTTTCTCTCTATCCCCACTTTTACTTCTTCTTCTCTCTGTGTTGGATGATAAGGCGAGTCCCGGGGCGCCGGAGGATGACGGCAAGCTGTCGGTAGGTCCTGTCCGATTGACGGTCTTTGTTGCCCTGCTTCTGTGTGTGTGTTGTGTCCCTGTTTCCTGTGCCCCCCACCACCGTCTCAACCGCCCAGCGCGACCAGTGTTTCTCCCCTGCCATGCTGTGGCCTCCTCCAGACCCGTCCATCGTTTATCTCCGATCCTCAGCCCTGCTCCAACCGCGCTGAGAAACACTCCTTCTGTCCCCTGTCTCATCTTTTTTTTTCTTTTTTTTTGCAACGGCTACCTTTAAGTTCATGGCATGCCAAGGACGGCTGAGCAAGCTGCATGCTACGGTGACTTTATAATGCTTGTATACTTTTTTTTTTTTTTTTTTTGTTTAAAGAAAGCAGCAAGTTTTCTGGAGATCCCACCCAGTTGATGCTGGGTAGGAAAAAAAAAGACAAGAATCTTCATATCATATACAAAACTTCCCATAGCTCTTCACACCCATACTTGGGTGTGGGAATTAGCACCTGGTGCCATCTGTGCCTACGCATCACCAACGTTCGGCCGACCGGAAGGGGAGGGGAGAGAGGCAGGCGGGCTCAGCTCCCTAACAGCTTGCAGTCGCTGCATGAATTCCCCTCAGCTCTGGTCTGGACGCCAGCCGCCGGAGTCACCTTGGCCAGGCCTCAACGCTGCTGATCACTCAGAACCGAAGCCCTGCCTGACTGTTGCCTTCACAGGTTCCACTCGGGGGGTTTCCTGCAAAAGCGGCGGGACTTGCAGGAACCAAACGGTTACAGTTTAAAAAATTGTGCTATGAATGTCCCCATCCATTATTTGTATTTTTTCTCTAGTTATTCTTTCTTTGGAAAAAGCCACCGGTTGTTCCCGATGTTTCACTGACACCTGCTCTCTGCTCTCGCAGGCCCGGCCCAGGCTTCAGAGGGGCGGCAGCTCTGCCTCCCTGCACAACAGCCTGATGAGGAACAGCATTTTCCAGCTGATGATTCACACACTGGACCCGTTAAGTGAAGGTAATGGCAACTAACTGAACAGTGTCAGTGGTGGAGTCCCCGTCTCTGAAGTCTCTTGTGTTGAAATGTCCTCTGCAGCAGCCCAGTTCAATTCCGCTTTTCTAAAACTCGAATTTCTTACGGATGCAAATTCGGAAAATACAAACACGGAAACGCTTTGGCTGGTCAAAGACAACTACAGGCTACTACATACATATTTAGTTATAAATTAGTTATTTCCTGTGTTTTAAGAATTTCATTCATGTTTGTACCAAAGCTTTTAATAATTATAGAACCTATATTCCTCTACAAGTTTACAGTTGTTTACAGATATGAATAACAAAGCAGAAAATGCATGTCAGCTTCATATGCAGCTAAAAAAAAAAATTCAATTAAACTTGTTGGACCTATTTGCTAAAATGTGAAAAGCTAAATTATGTTCAAGTGATTATGCTAATAAGCTGAGGGAGACGCTATGTTTCCCGCCTTTTTTTTTCAGCAAATGGCAGAACATCACCCACACAAATCAACTGTAATGAGGATGAATTCCTTATTTTCTTACCCTTTAGCTTTTCAAAAGTCTTGCAAATGTCAGAATCACTTGAGCCACAAGACCCTTTTCTTCAACTAAAACAGTGTCCAGTTTGATTGCATTATATCAGCTCTCCGGAGTGACTGCACATTCCTTGAAAGCCAAACCAGAAGTGGGGTTCGTCAGCTCAGTGAAGACTTATAAGCCACAACAGACCTAACAGACCCTCAAAGTTCCCATTAACGTGCATCATAGCTCTTATTTTTTTTCTTCCTTACACTGAATCACACTGCGTCTCATCAGCGAGCGTGAGCACATCGCAGTGATTAGAATGTAAGTCACTGCAAACTGGGGACAACAGGGCCGTGCGTATGAGCGGTTTGTGCTGATGGTTGTCTCTTCAGGAGCAGCTCTGGTGGATGTACAGCTAGTCTGATGCAGTAGATGATGATTCATACCTTTTTAATATTTAAAGCGCTGCTGTTTTCCTTTTGCTTGGGTACAGTAGAAATTCATGTGGAAACTCGCAAACGGTTAAAAACAAATTCTGTCCCGCTCTCCGTTTTCATTTTCAATAAATTATTTTACATTGTACACACCAAAAAACACATTTATTCCAAGTGATGATGTCACACGTTCATTATCAATTAATGACTGTCTCCTCATGAAGGACTATTTTGTTGGTGGATGGAGACGCTCCCTCGGAGCAGGCTGCTTGTCCTTGTGCACTCTCAGGCTCTAAGTGGATTTCAGCAGGGCGGAGTCGGAGCTGGCACGACTCCGTCCATACATTTTTGATGGCTAGCTCTCAAAATAAAAGTCCTGTTTGCTTCCTGATCTGAAGAGAAGTTGTTGTTCTGCCGCTGCCCAGAACTGGTTTCCTCTGGAGTTGAGGGCTGAAACTCATGCTTTATGTTGCGTTTTTCCATTGCTTAAACACTGTTTACATCCTTTGTTTTTGAACCTTCCTCCCACAATATTTGATGTATATTGTGGCTTAAAAACTGTAAATAGAAAAAAACCCAGTTCACATTTGTAGGTGCCTGTCTGAGAGTGTTTGGATGTGTGTGGGGCGTCTGTGTTTGTCTCTTGAATAAATAGTTTGGCATTTTTTGAGGAAGACATTCTTTATTGTTGTCTTAATAATAACTAGTTACAAAGATTGATATCACTCACATAATTTACCTAAAAATTGGTGGTTCAAGGCAAGCTTTCCTTTTAGCTTAGCACTTGATGCTAAACTGAAACAACACTTAATGCTAAAGTAATATGGAATTTCCAGAGGTACTGTATAATAAGATTTATCCAGATGCTAGGTGTTGAAGGTGTTAAAATAAATTCCTGGAGCAGTTAACAGGTAGCTTATTGTATGTCTCAAATATGGCCTACTGGCAAACTACATTCGTTGTTTAGCGACAAGCAGCTTTTGTCAAAACAGGACTGTGCTGATTGTAAAAACACCTTGATAAATTCCCTAATAAGCATCTTAGCAGCAAATTAAATCATCAAGATGTTAGAACAAGAGTTTGTGCTTTATTTATCCTAAGCTAAACATTCATTCATGTTCCTCTAAGCTAAACAGTTGAATAAAAAAAGTGATATCAAACTTTGTACTTTGTCCAAAAATGTCAAATTATTTTAGTTGAAAAGGTTTTTCCAGCTTTTCTCCATTTGGAGTAACCCCTGCTGATGCTTGAATTGTGGCCTGTGTCACCGTGAAATATCACCTGGATTTATCTCTTTTTCCTTTTCTGTCTTCCTGTCTCTGTTTTTCTCTCTACTGTCCCCTCAGAATTTGCTGACTCTGGTGAGTTACTCTAATTTCTGTATCCCCACCCCTCTCCCCCGCCGAACTCCCCAAGTAAAAGAACCCAAATCTGTCTGTTCTCATTCCAACAGCCTGGAGACGTTTGCTGTATTGTATGTCAACTCTGTAGTGTCCATCCTCCTATAGACTCTTCAGATATCTCATTCTCTCCTGTGGATGTATCCCTCCTGGATTACAAAAACACCCTCCTGTAACCATTTTCTGCATTGTTTCCTCCCTACATTGTCCCCTGAACCTCTCTCTCCTCCTTTGACCTCCTTTCAGTTTTAGCTTTGTCTTATTAAGGCTCTCTGGGGCAAACAGAAGCCCAGTCGGAGCAATTTGTTTTCATTTCCCATCTGGATGGTCCTCTAACTCCTGCTTTGTGAAGGCCTGCCTATTACTAACCATAACGATGAACCACGTGCAGTTCTTTTCACTTGTGCCGAGTGTATGGATTTGTTCATTGCGCAGCGAAGACCTCTTTTTGTTATGTTTTTTTCAGGGCTCACAGTCAATAATCTGTGCTCAGACGTTCTAAAATTAGTCTCCCTTCAAAGCCCACAATCAGCTTTTCCCACCAAACTGTTACCAATGTCGAGATACAATAAATGTGCGGGAAGAGAACAAAAACATTTTGCACTTTAATTTTTATTTTTTTTTTTACTTTATTCCTAATGCCCACCAGTTTAATAAAAGATCTCTAATCCTGCATGTTTCTTGCTGGAACGCTACCCGCTGTCGTCATTTCCAGATATTTTGTGCCGGTCGGAGGCTTCAAACAATATCACTTAGGAGCGGCATCAAATATTGAACTGCAGAGAGAAATGGGGAGTTATATGAGGGCAGAGTGGCTTTCACCGTCCAGCAGCCAAAAAAAACAACATTCAGGATTCAGGCTGCAGGAGGCTGAGTTCTCCACATGAGCAGCTCACTCATTCTACTGATCAGGTTAACAGAATGTAGAACTCAAAGCGTCATTGCTGCACTGTTAGGTAGCACAGCACTGTGAAAAATAAATAAAATAGAATAAAAATGGCGGCTCACGCAGGTGACCTTATCAAGGTCGTTGCTTTGCTGATGCAAGCTGGGAAAAAAAAATTGCTTGTGACGCCACCGCTTGACATTGCGGGTCATTTTTATGGAGGCTGTCAACGTCAACGCTGAGCCTGGGAAGGACAGGGTCACTGGGGGCGGGGGGGCGGGGGGGGTCAGCTGGTGAGGCGTGACAGAGGGCTGGACTTATCATGCCAACACGGAATGGACATGAGCCAAATGAGCCAGAGAAAGAAAGTAAAGAAAGTAAAGAAAATGAAATCTGACTTTGACTTTTGACTTTTTTGAAACCCCCACCCAGCCAGCCAGCGCTCCACACACCCCCTCACCAACAGCCTTCCCCCAGCCGTCCCGCCTGCGTGGCAACCCGGGGCAACCCGGGAACTGATTGATCATGCAGGTCAATAATGTTCTCTCGTCACCGACCTCCAATCTGCCCCGCAATCGAAATATATTTTTCCATGAATGCAGATGGAGTGGATCGACATTCAGCCGCACGGCATTCCTCGCCGCCGTCGATGGAGCGCCGTTATTGCGTCACGTTGAGAGAACTGAATTCCTCGGAAGATTAGCGCGACAAAGCCACCAATGTGTCGACGGTTGCGTCTTTTTACATCTTTTTTTTTAAATACGAAAGTTAAATGGGCTTCCCTCGGCGTGAAGCTGGTTCTTTTAAAGCTTCCATGTCCGACCACTTTCACATCTTTATTTGTCAGGAGAGAAGCTTTTAATTGATTTAATTATCTTCCCAAAACTTAGACATTTAATAAGAAAACATATTTAGGCATCTGTTCACAGCCATTTGCAAAAATATTTGGTTTTAACATCCTGCTAAAAGTGATGAAAACAGGACTGCAAAACAAGGAAGGAGCCACGGTCTGGCTGGAGGTGCTACAGTAATCCTGGGAGACTTGCCAGTGCCCATTGTGACATCACAACAGGCTCATTTGTGAAAGGATAAGCAAGCTAAAAAGCAAAGGGTAGACTACTCTCATTTCTTGGGAGCTGACTGACAAATATTATTACTTGAACACTCCTATTAAGGGAAAACCTTATTAAAGGCTGCCCCCTTTTCAAATGAAATAATTATTGATTTGCTTTAGATATTTTTGTTTGTTTCAGAGGAAACCATCATTGAGTTGTAGTTACATTTTCGTCAGAGTGGCTCCAGTGTTTTATAACTGTGACAAGTAAACCTATTAACCCATCATTCTTCAAACCACGCACGCACGCACGCACGCACGCACACACACACACACACACACACACACACACAGAGGGAGACAGCCCGCAGTACAGTATGCACCAGGCGGGTGAAGGAATCAATGTTAAAAGCCTTTTGGCTTCAGCACAGGCTGTGAATTTTCCCGACTCCCCATCCCCCTACATAGAACACACACACACACATAGACACACACACACAAGCACACACACACACACACACACACACACACTCACAATCTGTGGTTAGTGGTTTAGAGGTCATGCCACAAGGACAAGAGGGCCCCTGGTAAACACCAGCACGCATCCCTCTCTCTGCCTGCAGAGGGCGAACAGCAGAGCAGAGAACACGGGGGCTAATTTGCCCTCTGCGCCGCCTTGCACTTCACCCAGAACTCGGCCCATCCTCCCGGCCGTGGGCACTTTCCTGGAAGTGCGGTCACTCCGCGTTGCTGGTGCTCCCATCTCATTAGTTTGTGCTCTTAGAGCAGCTGGAGGGATGTCCTAATTCAATCAAAGCACACGAGTGAATGAACACCCAGTTTTGTCCAGTTTTGATGAAACTCACCCTCGTCCACGCTGTCGTTTGCGGGCTAGCATTAGCTCCCTGTTTTACCGCCTCTTTACTCTCCCCAAGAGTTGCTGATTAGCTCCGGTCACATTCTGATACGCTGAACGCACTGTTGCAGTGTTTCTTTTGCAGATAAATATGTAGCGTTCAACAAGTTTCATTCCACTATTTCTGAAACTACAGACCAGTCGGATTTGCTTCATCTGCCTCATGCAACACCTACTGAACAGTTGAGCCCCGTATTTTCAGCCACTGCACGGACGCCGCGGCCAAAAAAAACACAGTTGTGCTGCACAACAAGTCCAAAGCCTCACGTCATTAGTTTTTAGTGCGGAGTCAGCTTCAAGCTGCGAGCCTTCTGGTGCCTCGTCTTTATGTTCAGTCGTTCACCGTCCGCTTTTTGAATCTCCGGCTAATTCATCGGGCAGATGTGCTGACCGTCTAATCGTGGTGGCAACCAAGAACTGCCACAGTCAGGAAATCAAATTAATTGTTTTGGGGGGTGGGTGGGTGGGTGGTTCATTGTGGGAATAAAACGCCAACTCATCAAACCTTTGAGCGAGTGTGCAGAGGAGAGGAGGACTCATCTTTCTGTTGTTGTTGCTGCATGTTGACCCAGTAAAACCTGACTTCTTCTTCTTCTTCTTCTTCTTCTTCTTCTTCTTCTTCTTCTTCTTCTTCTTCTTCTTCCTCTTCTTCTTCTTCTTCTTCTGTTTTATTATTATTATTATTATCAATCCACCCACCACCTCTAAATCTTCTCTGACAGCCATAAAAAGGTTCTTTAACTCCCCCAGTGTTTCTGTCTTGCTCTCCAACCCTTCGCTCCCGCTGTGTTTTGCACTTGAGCAGGGGCGCCTCTGAGAGACGCCCTCGTGCGGCCCTGTGTGAGTGTCCGTGCGGGTGTGTGGTGCAGATGGGAAGCGGACGAGCCTGCGTGTCCTTGCTTTTGTGTCATGTTCACTCTTTTTTCCTTTTTCTCTGTGTGTCCGTCGCCTTACCCCCTGTCCTTTTTTTGCTGTGACATTGTAGAGCTTGGAACTTATGGGAAACTAAAATATTATCACTCAATGACTGAGGAAGGTAAGCCCCGAAAGTTTTCACTACTCAATTATTTGAGTCAGCTTCGCCCTTTTGATTTTCCTCCATTGCTCGCTATCATAAAACAGCACCTCCACGCCTTTCTTTGACTTTTTTCTTAAATTATTATTTAGTTTGGTTTGCTTCAGTCATTCTTTTTTTTTAAGTATGAGAACCTCTCAGAGATTTCACTGACATAAGTGCAAATCATGGTGGTCATGCCATTGGTGTTCATTTAATTGTTTTATTCTCATTTTTCATGACACTTTTATTTTTTTTTTCTCACAAAATTTGTGTGTTACTGTGTCTGCTGTTTTTAATGAACTTGCACATCCACGACGAAATGTTTCTCAGAAACTGATTAGTTGCAGCCATTTGTTGTCTTTTATACGGGACATGTGTTGATTGTATATTAAAAGGAAAAACTCACAGGCTACAACGCAGGAACACACGGCGCCAAAGCAAGAGCCTTTACTTTCTGTGTGCGCATTGTTTTTTGTTCTGTGTAAATGCAAAACACTTCTCGCAAGCCTGAGAGCTCACTTGGAGGTTCTACCGGCAGCTCACGCGTGCGCGCGCGCACACACATACACACACACACACACACACACACACACACACACACACACACACACTTTAAGATACTTGTTATTTGTCAACGGGAGATGACTCATCCGCCGGCCGGTTGCATAACAGGCAGAGCTGACAGGGAGAACGAGCAGCTGTGTCAGGGCCACTACTGGGAAGGGTTGGTTCAACTTAAATTGCTTAAATGTGATGCAAATTGGACATTTGCACATTAAATGGACGTCCCAAGGAAATATTTGTTCTTTTCCCACCTACATTTTAAGAGTTAGTCCTGTTTTTCTTTCTTGTGCTTTACAAGAATTGGCTCTTTTCTTCTTCTCTCACCTGTGTTTGAATTTCTTGCAACTACAAAGAAGAAACCACACACCAAAATACAGCCATGTTAACCAGTTGCTAAAGCTAACCAGGTTGTACTCGTTTCAATCCTTTCATTTAGACTCAGTGCAATCTGTGGCAACGTGACCACCACTGGTCTCCCTTTACATGTTAAAATTAGCTGAAGTCTGCATCATTAGCCTGGCAGATTGCTAACACAGATGCAATAAAAATGTTTTTTCTTTGGTATGTTTTTTTATTTAGTTTGTATCACTTTTTCTGAATTAACAAGAGAGTTAAAAAAGTGTAGGATGCAGAAGCAGGAAGTGAACCCAACTTGCCCCAGATGTTTTTTAAAAACACGAAACAAAAAAAAAACGTTGTGTCCGCTCACACAGCTCAAATTTTCCGTTTGAAAAACCTCCCGTAGCGTGCACAACAGATTTTCATCTCACATTCCTGCATTCGCTACAAATTAACACGCAAGTGCACAGTCACTGGCTGTGTGTGGCCAACCGGCTGTGACCGTCGCACCAGGCGGGGGAACGTGTGACGGTAGCGCGTGAAGAAACGGACAGTACGTGTGAGCGTGCCTCTTTGTGTGCAAGGGAGAGATGGCGAGGTGACGAAAAGACAAAGTGGGAGGAAAAGACGGCTCAAAAGAAAGAGGGAAGTGGAGATTGACGGGAAAATGTCGGGGAAGGGGAACTTTTTTTTGCAAAAGGTCACAGATGGCGTCGGCTCGGATCAGACGGCGTTTGAATTAAGCACGTCAGACCCCCTGTTTATGTAAAGGAGGCCGGGAGGATCATTATTGATTGGCTAAATTGCAGAAGGGCAAAAAAAAAAAAAAACTGACACGCACATGAAGTTGGTGAAGTCAGGAGGCGGGAGTCATGGGAAGGCGTGGCCACACGCACTGGGCGTTGGCTGGGTGACCTCAGAGCGGGTGTCGGACTGTTGCTGTTTATGTAAGTGGTGAGGTCTGCTGTGGTGGATCAGCGGCATGTTCAGTTCAGTCCAGTGTGTTGCAGGTGCAGTGATGTTTTCACCGCATTAAACATGACTGACCCGTCGTTATCAGTCAGTGTTTATGGAACCTGACAAATGGCAAGAGGACCTTTGATCTCTCTTTGTTGTTAGCATTTTTTATTTCCAATTGTTGAAGCTTTCGGCTCTTTTGTGAGCTTCTTGCCTCTCTAAAACCAAAGGGGATCTTCATTTTGACCTCCAGAGGGCAGAGCTTGCCTCCATCCTGGACTTTGCAGGATCATCAGTAAATGATATGCATCATTGTGTTAAAGGACGTTTTGAGTGGCAGTTTTTAGCGTGCACCCCCTACCTCCGATATATTGGCCTGTAGGAGCAGGAGGGTGGTGGGGCATAAATCAATACCAAAGGAGCTCCAGTCCACAGGGTGGCGGCCTTTTGTGGCGTCCTGCTTGACCTCTACGGCTGTTTTTCTCTTTCAGGTAAATTCCGAGAGAAGGCGTCCATCCTGCACAAGATTGCAAAAAAGAAATGCCAAGTGGAGGACAGTGAGAAGGCCAATGGGGTGGCTAGCCGCTCAGGTAAAAAAAACTTTGGAAAAAGATCAAAGCGACGCCACACCCATTTTAGGTGGTATTTCCTAAAATATAACAAAATCAACTCGAATAATTGGCCATAGAAGTAGCAAAGTTTCATCACTGACGCAGAGCCAAGAGACAACAGCTACTGCAGTCATGAGAAATTGCAAGAAACCTAACAGAACACTTCCTGGCCTCAGCTTGGTTTGGTGTTAATTACAAAGCTAAAAAGCAAACAGCTGTTAGCCAGCTTTGGAAAGCATCTAGGCATACAGCACAGTATGTCTTTTGCCCAAAGTATAGGCAAAAGGTAAACAGTAAACAGGAAGTTGGCCAGAACTCAACCGAAAACACTCAACCGAAAACACTCAACCAAAAACACTCAACCGAAAACACTCAACACAGAATAGAAATCAATAAGAAGTTGATTTATGTTCTCATGTGCTAAGCTAATGTAGAGGGAGTAAAGAAACCATGCTTTTGCTTTATATGTAAGTGTTACATGAATAAGTCAGTGGATTAAAAGGAAATTAAACAGTTAATGGAACATATACAATATTGCACGTACCCTTCAAGCAGTGTTTAAATAAGTGGCTGTCAATGAAGTACGCGTGTGTGTGTGTGTGTGTGTGTGTGTGTGTGTGTGTGTGTGTGTGTGTGTGTGTGTGTGTGTGTGTGTGTGTGTGTGTGTGTGTGTGTTTTCATCACTTCAAACGGCAGGACACCAAACAGGGAGACATGAACACTTTGATGGCTACAGCAACATCAGGACGGCAGAATCAAAGAAGCCGACGTGTTCATTAACGCAGAGGCATTATGCTAACTGTGAAACATTAGCACATTAGCATCCTGATCAAAAAGCGCAACTGGTAGCTTTCATGCCGCATCGCTTCCTTTCAGGCTTACAGTCAGTGTCAAATAGGAAACGCGAAGTTGGCTCAGTCTCCCGCTGGAGAGCAGTTGTCATCAACTTGATAACGAAAGCTTCCTTAGAAGAGCTTCTTCTGCAGAGACCCCAGACTCCCTCTCCTGCACACTGGTCGACAGGCTCTCAACTTCTCCACCTGCTCTTTCCAGATAAGAACCTGCCCAACAGCTCCAGCGTGGAGGTGGAGGTGACTCCACCCATGAACGGAACGGCAGGACAGGAAGGGGAAACGGTAAGAACAGAAAAATAATCCCGCAGTTGACCATGAGGTGGCGACAAAACTGCGAATGGGATATCTCGGCTTCAGGAAGCACTCGTGAATATTTCATCCATCTGCTGCGTGTCTGTGTTACGCCTCGAGCGTGATTGATGCGAAGGTTACGGCCACCGCGGCACAGGTCACCGCCGCCGCTGCTTTCCCAGCATGCACTCTGAGGGCGAGCTCCTCCATCTTCAGCCACAACTGCCAAAGACCCGCCCCTCCCCACTGAGTGCTGTAATCACACTCCTCGCAAGCCCACTGCTGCTCACTGCTGGGTGCAGCCAGCACGCACACACACACACACACACACACACACACACACACACACACACACACACACACACGCACACACATGCATGCACGTACACACGCAGGCACTCACCTCCAGCACAGTCTGTGGTGAACATCCAGACGCCGAGGTTTTAATGACGCTGGCAGATGGAAGAGGCAACCAGCCAGCCCAGCAGACGTTTTGGGGTCACACGGTGACAAGTTAAGTTTTGGTCTTTGTTTCTCCCGTGTCGGAGAAGTCATGTTCCGGGCTTCAAGGTCGATGTGTGTCAGTCACAGCAGCCACTCCTCCTACGGATCCCAGGATCCCCAAGCTGCACCTCCAAGTCTCTCGAAGGCTTCTGGAGAGGCCTGAGAAGAAGTTTTTTATTGTCTTTGTAGGTAGCAGCAAAGTTTAGTATTTGATCAGTTGATCTGACGACAGGAAACAAAACAACCAGCCAAAGCAAGACCCACTGCTTCCTGTGGAAAAGAAAAGGCTGCACGCCGAGTTCTTTCAGCAGAGGCGTCTGTCTCGAGTTAAGAAGTCTAGTTTTTTATCCATGTAATCAATTTTTCATTGTACAGACTTATTTTGTTTTATTTATATTTGATTGTTTTCATATCAGTTCTGTGTCTGTATTTTGTTTTTAAATTTAAGAAGTTATTATCGTAAATCAAATTTCTTTCTTTCTTTCTTAAATAGTGGAAGAAAAAAATATCTGAAACTGAAATAATATCTCCATCACAGGCTCTAAAATCATTATTATGCAGACTGTGTTTAAAGCTATGACATTTTTTTTTTTGTCTTACTAATTATTCCGGATTTAAACCTCAGCCATCTCTGGTTCTCATCCTGAGTCTTCAGCGTAGCTCCACGTCTCTGTGTGACATCTATGATCTATAAATATCATTGTGGAGCCGCACGGCAAGCTTTGGAAGACAAGCCCAGCACATTGATCCATCCTGCTGCATCAAACTCCTCCTCCTCAGATTGATCTCTTCCCTCTCCAGCTAATAATAGCCTTTCCTGATGAGACTGATGATGATGCTGCTGCTGCTGCTGCTCGAGCGGCAAAAACAGATTATTTTTCTTATACCTCCAAAAAGTTTGGAGAAAACTTCAAATAATTTCAGGCGGTGAGTCACAGAATCAGGAAGCTTGGCGCTGCGCACAAGCTTTGCCAACTGCTATTTTTAAAGGTTCCCACAATGCCGTCTGTGTCAGTGGGATGTAGTTCCCACCTTTGCATAATGCCGGGCGCACGGTACGCTAATTGTTTGACGCCACGGCAACCAGGCAACGGGGAAGAGAAAAATACGACGGAGGTCAAATTTAAATCTGCAGCACATTTTCCCCCGCGCCAGCTCCAGAGAACTGTCATATCCTGCAGGAATGTAACGCTCCGTTTGTCATCAAAAGCTCAACTGGGGATAATTTTCTAACACATCCAGGCGGTGACTCATGGCAACTTGTCAGATTTATTTTACTGTAGCGCACATTTGGAATATTTTAAGGTATCCTAAATCCCCTTGAATAACATCTTTAAGCACATCCTGTGCGATGGCAGTCTGTGACTCATGACTTGCTGGTGTACACTGGAAGCGGAAAGGGGAGGCTTTTAATTTAAAATTACATTTAGAAACATATTTTTTTGGAAGAACTCAATGCCCAGCTGATAAATCCAAGCAGGAAAAGCTTCATGGTGGAAGCTTGGAGGTGTCCGGAACAACGTTTTTCAAGACGAACAAAGATAAACGATGACCAATGAAAATCCAAACCAAACATTTCTATCCAACAGATTTAAATCAAACTTTTAATCTCAATTGTCATAGAGTCTTTCGGTCTCATTCAGTGCAATGGCACACGATTTAATACAACATTTTGTTGCCATTAGGAAATGTTATCCTTGACTACTGTGCTGCTCACCTCAAGTTCTCTAGTAAAAAACTAAAAAGAAACTCCAGAATTTCTATAACAATTACGCATTACCCAACTGCTGTGTCTCTCACATGTGAATATGGGCGCTATAGAGCAGCAGTGTCACCCTAACCCTGACCGCGCCCACACACCAGCACCATGGTGGTTTAGTAAAAAGTCGGCAGTGTTGCCCGACTGAGACGCCACAGGGCAGGAAGTGGCCCCTGAGGGAGTGGCATTTCGGTGGCCGTCTGAGCAGAGGGGGCGCCCGGCTCAGTGGGGGGGGGTCCTTCATCACACACTCATCACAGAGGGGAGTGGTCACAAGCGCTGTTGCTGCTGCTGCTGCTGCTGCTGCGGCAGCCAGTGCAGCTTCCTGGAAGTGCCGGCAGCAGAGATTTCCTCGTTGCCGTCAGCAACTGACGGTCACCTGGCACAGCCGTCTGGGTGCTGAGGGGAAGGAAGAAGGAAGGGCAGGGAGGAGGGAAGGAAGTAGGGAAAGGAGGAAAGAGGGATGAAGGAAGGAAGGAAGGAAAGAGGAATGGAAGGAGGGAAGGAAAGAGGGGGGAAAGGAGTAGGAAAGGAAAGAGGGAAGATAGAAGGGAGGGGAAGGAGGAGGGAAAGGACGAAAGAGGAAAGGATGGATGGCAGCGAGGCCTCTCTGTCTGGCCACGCTGCCATTGCCACGGTTACCAGCCGATGGTCGTCAGCGCTTGGCCGCTGCAGGCTGGGCGGGCAGGCAGGGTGAGCGTCACGTGACTGGCTGCGGCAGCATCGGCAGCATCGGCAGCCAGCTGTGCAGGATTAAAGCTTCCCTCCGGACGAGCTGAGCCGCTGGGGAGAGAGGAGGATGATTCTCATCTCCTCGGCACCGCCGGCTGTCTGTGGCGCGCTGGCCGCTCTGACAGTGACCTCTAACAGCCACGGGTGCGATGTGCACGTGCCGATCTGTCGTACGCACTCCTCCACCCACCTTCCCAGCAGCCCGTGTGGCCGTGAACCCCCCTACCAAACTTCCGGGGTCCAATATTCCAGCAGCCCATTCATTTCAATGGAGTTGCTCACCCAGTGGAAAAAAAAGTTAGTGGCTTCCTTGTTACTTCTGCATTAAGCAGCCCCATAGAGCATGGAGCAGTGTTGTCACTTCCCATCATGCCTCTGTAGCTCATGTGATGCAACAGGACGCATCAGCCAATCAGAATGAGCTGAGATGCCGTGACATAACGTTGGGAACAAACTTTTCTGGCGAGGTTTTGGCCTTTGTAATTTTTTTTGAAATATTAAAGATCCAAGACTTAAAAATCTACAATGGAAAGATTTATTATGAACGGTGTTTCAGGTCACAGTAAGATGTTTATTCTTGCAAAGGGAAACAGGCTTTTTGGGCCGTATTTGGTTTTTGGTGCCCACTGGGAAAAAATTGGCGATGGTGACAACATCTGCAAGCTGGAACCTCCGTCCGAGCGCTAACGTGGCTGTACCCCCCCCCCCCCCCCCCCCTGGCAGGCCGAGGAAGAGGAAGAGGAGGACCAGCCTCTCAGCCTGTCCTGGCCCGAGTCCGGCCGCAAGCGCTTAACTTACCTCCTCATCATCCCCATCGTCCTGCCACTGTGGCTCACGCTGCCCGATGTCAGGAAACAGGTACGTTGGACAGCAGGGACGACAATGATGATGTCCCAGGATGTCCACAGTTTGGGACTGAGTTTGATTTCCTGTTTTTCCTCTTCTTCTCCGGCAGTCGTCGGCGAAGTTCTTTCCACTCACATTCGTGGGTGCCATCTGCTGGATCGCCTGCTTCTCCTACCTGATGGTGTGGTGGGCTCACCAGGTACATTGACTCCACAGGACTCCCTGCTGTAAAAAAAAAACAAACAAAAAAAACATTTGGAAATTCTTAAAATGTCTGCTCTCCATCTATTTTCTACCACTGTTTATCCTGCACTCAATGTCAAGCGGGTGCTTCAGCCTTTCCCAGCTGTCTCCTACAAGTGAAATTTAAGTTTACTGGCTTGAACCAGTATTGCAGGGCCACGTATAGATAAAAACAAAAAACAGACAGCAATTCTCACTCAAGTTAAACATATTCTCTGAGGAACAGAGTAAGAGAAAGTTGTCACGCCCCCGCCATTTTCTGTGTAGAATAATAAAAATATAAACCGTGTTCTAGAATCCTCTCTGTCGACAATCGTCTTATTTAACAGCCCGAGTTGTTGTCGCTTCGCGAGCATCACAAGGGAGTTAAAAATAGCTGGAATAAGAAAAGATTAGGGTTTTATTTACTCCTCGGCTTAGTTTTTTTTCCCTTCTTCTTCTCCTTCCTCCCTTTTATTTCAGGTTGGAGAGACCTTTGGGATTACGGAGGAGATTATGGGCCTGACTATATTAGCAGCTGGAACCTCCATCCCCGACCTCATCACCAGTGTCATTGTGGCACGCAAGGGGCTGGGCGACATGGCCGTCTCCAGCTCAGTGGGCTCCAACATCTTTGACATCACTGTCGGGTATGGCTGATTAAAACCAGTGTAGTGATATTACGCTGGGATTTTAAGGTTTTAAAGCTACCAAAAAAGCATATAAAATCTTAACTTTGCACCTGTCAATCTAACTTGGAAACTATATAGACTTGAAGAATAGCAGGGATTCCCTTGTAGCGGCTGCAGTGTAACCTTATGGGGCAACTGCAACTTTAGAGTGGCTTCACCTGGAAGTCTTCAATCTTGCCTCCTGCAGTCTGAGGTTGTCAGTGTCGCATTCAGAAACATTACGGAAATGTTTTCCGGGAGTGAAGTCTTACAGTACAATAATACAATTTATTCTGATGAATAAGAAGTTTGGTACAAAATCAGATGGAGGGAATAACATGGTGCAAGCAGGAACTAAACCTGACCAGAGCACACAGTTTATGCCACGATACTATGCGTGCTTGCTAGCAGTTAGCCACATTGTTTGTCACTTGTTTAATCTAAAGGGGGTAAAGGATCAGTCCACAGAACATCAAGGCCTATTGAAACAAATGAGAGCAGACTGCCATCTAATGTAGCGAAGGAGGACATACATGGCAGTGCAACCACCGGAATGTCAGTAGCTGTGTTTTCATGACCCCTAGAATTTTGCAAAACCTAAATATCGCAATAAAGAACTGGTAATGGAAACACCTAAACTTTGAAAAACCTCTCAAATATCGCTGGAAGGTTTTTATGCTCTCATGAGTTGGTTTTTCAGACGCATCGATATAGAGGTATACCGCAAATGTGTCATGGAAACACTTTTTTTGCATTTACACTTCACCAGACGTGACGTACAGGGTCACGCAACCAGTTCTCTTCAAGTGAAAATGGTGCATTATGTTTGGACGGAGGAGGAGACAGAATATTTTTTTTTATAAGTAATCAAAGAGAAAAATATAACAACCATTCCTGACAGCAAATAACATTGAAATGCAGATTTATCCCAAAGTGTTTTGTACCTCCATCCTCCTCAATGTAGGGTCTCGCAGGACGAGATTTTACGAGAATTATTACGGTGTATGCGTTTCACACCATTCAATGGAAACACCTTGCAATATCGCTTTTATTTTGCGAAAAAGTGCAGTGGAAACGCAGCTTGTGATCACAGTGACAGTGGAGATTCAGTTCAGTGAAAGGAGTCCTATTATGAAAAACTGACTTTTTCCAGCTCTTTAAAATGTCATTTAGCGACCTATGCCAACGAGTTGCATATTTCTAGCTGTTACTTCAGCATTAACAGTGTTGCAGTGCTAAAACAAGCCATTTGGATTTCACACAACTTTCTACTAGAAGGTGAGCAGATGATCGTTCTAGACGCTTAGGCGAGGCATCACTGCCTCCTCACCCTGAGAGCTAGTTGCTAGTTGTATTGTTCACCCCTAGTTAGCGCTAGCATTGAGTGGATAGGGAGTCGCTTAAGTCAAGGCGGAGTCAGAGATAGATAGCAGGTAGGGGAGGGGGAAGAGAGCCTCTTCAGACTGAGTGACAGAAATGGTTGTTTTGTGAGGCCTATGCAAATCAAACAAGGAGTTTTTTGAATCTTGTTTTATTGTTGGATGTGGACCACAAAAATGGATTAATTTCATCTGGAAATGGCCATAACAGGGCCCCTTAAAGAGCCCAACTCCAGGCATTCCCTCAATCCATGACTCTATGACTCAAGTCATGACTCAACATTTCTCTTCTTTTTACGACCAAATATGAAATGACTGAAAATAAACGTTAAATCCGCCCAAATGATGTAACATTGTCGAGTCTTGTTGACGGCGCACCACACAACGTAACTCGTGTTTGTGTCTGCAGGCTGCCCTTCCCGTGGCTCCTGTGGACGTTGCTCAACGGGCTGAGTCCCGTGCAGGTCAGCTCCAATGGCCTCTTCTGTGCCATCGTGCTCCTCTTCCTCATGCTCCTCTTCGTCATCATCTCCATCGCCGCCTGCAAGTGGCGCATGAGCAAGCTGCTGGGCTTCATCATGTTCATGCTGTACTTCGTCTTCCTGGTGGTCAGCGTCATGCTGGAGGACAAGGTCATCAAGTGCCCCGTGACCATCTGAGAAGACGCCTATGACCACCGGGGGCGCTCCCTCTTTTTCTCACCAAGTCACCGACCACAAGCACCAAACCGTACGGCCATCCTTCCTTGCCGTCATCGCCCCCTGTTGACCCTCGTGATCCTTTTACCCAGGAGCAGCAGAAGTGCTGGACAGACGAGAGACAAACTCTGGCTTGGTTTAAGTTTAAGCCTGACCTGAGTGGATTTTTTTATTCATTTATTTATTCATTTATTTATTTATTTTTTACTGTTCATAGTTTAAGCCTGCAGTTGAGGAAGGCGTGCAAGAGTCGCTTCAGTTCGAAGCGTTATGCAGGCTGTTAGCATCGCGAGCGCAGCCTGATTCAACGTGGGTAAGTTGAAGACAAGGCAAAGTGGCTGAAATGTGTGTTTTGAACCACGTGCTTTGGTCAAACTGTGTGGATGGGGATGTCTTAGTTAAAGACTCTTCAGTTGGACAATGCACGCAGGCAATGAGGGACAAAACAAGAAGAAAGAAAGGAAAAATGCTCTTTCAAACTTTACTTCTTTACTTGTAAACTCATAATGTGCGCAGTTTCTGGTCAGATCCTCCCCGTGCTTCACGCTGGATGTCATCTCTTACCACTGAATGTCACCTCAGAGGCTTCTTCTTCTTTATCATTGTTTTTCATTTGAATAGAAATAATAGAGGTAGCTGCACTGTAGCAGTATTAGCAAACGTAGGGTCAACTTGACAATCTGCCATAGTTTTCCTTTGCCACTATAACCATTCTGAATGCTCAGAAACCTGTCACGCTTCACACAACAAAGATATCGAGACCAACTTGCTAACGTTTAGTCTCTTGGAGGAAAGAAAATTGCTATCTTTCAATTTTCTTCACTGGTTGCGGAGGGATAGAATAGAAAAAAAAAACGAAAACAAAAAAAAACCGACATGAGCACCGTAAGCTCGTTAAAGCTCCACGATGACGTGGATGCCAAAATAAAACATTACTGGAAAAGAATTTAACAGTGTTTAAGCGTCATGGTTGCGTTAGATTAGTCGATGTGTCGTTCACTTTGTCTGCAGTAGAACTGAGCTTAAACCACCGGCTAGTCCCACCCCTAGGTTAATACTTCCAACTGCATGTAAAGTAAAAGTAACAAATATAAAAACGACAACAATAATAGTAACAATAATAGACCAATCAGATTTTTTTTTTTTTTTTTAAAAAAAGAAAAGTTGTACACCAACATTTTTTTTTTATAACTGATGCAAACCACCGCTCGGACTCTGTGTAGGAAAAAAAAACAACAACATAACATTTACGATATCTATCCAACTCGTGCAATTTTTTTTTTATCCAATCAAAGGTGCTTTGTGTGCATGTGTGCAGTCCTTGCATCGGAAGTCATTGCCACAGCAACAGCAACAACACCACCTCGCCCTTGTGTTCATTGATGACTTATGCGACCAGTATTTTGGCAGGAAAATGCTCACTAATCTTCATTTTTATACCGAAATCCACAATCCCAGCCTCTCTGTAAACTACACAGAATGTGGAAATCACAAAGTAAACAGCAATATAGTGTGTGCGCAATTGTGTGTGTGCGTGTATGTGTGTGTGTGTGTGTGTGTGTGTGTGTGTGTATGTATGTGTGTTGTCGTCAAGAAACCCCACCCCATCCCCACTCCCACCACCCCCACCCGCCCCCACCCATGCGTCTGTCCTTGAGAAAAAGGGGCAGGGTGTCTGCGCCTCGACCCCCATGTTAGCTCCTGCTTTACCTCAACACTCAGCCTCTGTACAGCAGCAGCGTGGACGTGGGAGAATTCACTGTAAAATAATGGTACATAGATTCTCTGAGACTGTAAGAGAGCAGCGCATGCTGGGAAAATGCTATGGGCTGGTTACCCATCTACTGTACAGCTTTGACCCACTATATATGTGCTCACTATATATGCATCTGTATGGATCCACCATGATAAAGGTTTAGCTTGATGAAAAAACAACAGCTGTTTATTGAAAGAGATTTTTTTTTTTATTACTTTATTTTTCTTTCTTATGGTTAGTTTGCTCATTTAACCAAGACTCATGGTGCGCCCCCCCCACACCCCCCACACCCCCCCACCCCCACCCCATCATCCCATGAGCTCACATTACATTTTTAGCATGTCTTTAGAAGCTGCCAGGTCTCTAATTGGATGGATACTGACAGAATGTTTTTTGATTTGTTCTTTTTTTTTTTTAAATCAGGAAAGAAAGTAGCGATGTTAAATTGTTTTGTGTGGACCAATCTCATGTTACCTAGGTTAACGTTTCAAAAAATATCCATTATAGGCTGCTATGATGATTATCCCTGGTTAGAATCCCTGGGTAGAATGGAAAGCAAGATACGGAAAAACAACAACGAAAAGTCCAGAAGCTAACGGTGTTTAGCACATTACAGAATAGCTTACCTTAGATAAAGGAAAACAGTTGGCGGTGGAGCACAGACAGAACATTCTTGCACTGTACATGTTTTTATTATTTTCTTGGTGTTACTGTACGATTTATTTAAGGTGTACATATATACAGATACAAATTAACCATATAATCTCTATGTGTAAAATGTCTCCCTATGTAAAAAACTAAAAGTATATAATATAATAAAGATTCAAATATGCATCCATGTGTCAACTTGTTTTATGCACAGAGATGCACATCTCTTCGATCATTGTCTGCTCAGAAAAGATTTTCTTCATTCCAAAAAAATCCTTTTTGCCTTTTTCCACTGAAAATGTTTACGTTTGTGAGAATTATAGGGGATAGATGCTGAGCTAATAAAATCTCTGTCTGCATACTTGCACCTAGAATTTATCTAATAACCTATTTTGCAAATCTGAAGATGAGGTGCCTGAGAAGGAATTATTACTATGGAGGTCATATGACCCCAAATATCCACAAACCAAATGAAGCAGCTCAGGCTAGAGTTTGGTCGGTTTTATTCACTGAATTCTTACAGGATGACCATACCCTGTGATTGTCTTTACCTTTATAATATATTATGAATGTTCTCACGTTTAGAATAATAAATACTTGAACTAAGTTGTAGTACTCGTTCAAATCAATGACTCGGTACTGTTGAAATATGTATAAAATCTGCCCATCCGTTCTTAAGAGGTTTCAAGTGCCCTCCTGAATAAGTTGTGGAATCTGTCGCCCTCGTGTGTCCAACCTGGCGTACTGCAAAAAGGTGACTCAGCGCTTAATTCCAAGTTACTAAAAACAACAAAAATTTCCGCCGTTTTCCCTCTGAATGTCTTTGACGGTTTGTGTGACTGCAAATACGCGTGAGTCGAGCCTATTTGACTCCATACCCTGCTCTGGTTCAGTGGGTACAGTGTGTATTTCTGTGGAAGTTAAAGGCGGGCTTACCGCTCTTTTGGGAAAGGGGGCGTGTGGGAGTTGCTTCACCCAAGTAGAAAAAACAAAACAGGGACACTTAGGTAAAATCCCAAAGAAAAACGTCTTGGTTCTCATGTATGATGCAGACTAGTTCTTTCTTGATTCGGAGGGCTTCCAGATCAATATTACAGTACTGTGATTTCAGAGAAGATACGTGACGATATCAAAGTGTTTCCTTTTAACTTGACTCAAGGCAAGTCTCTGCTGTTGGGGGCTTTTCAGGAGTTCAGGGAAAACAAGCACTGGGCTGGGCTGCACACGTTCAAGATATTTGACTCACAATATAAAACTTGGATAAATGCCACAATTATCCCATTTGGGACAACTTCTGTCATTTGGATTCCAATGTCTTTAGTGTCAAATCTTTGCTGTAGCTATTAAGCCAAGCAAACTGTACCACGGTCAAAGATTTCATGGCCTGTTTCGTTTTGATTCTATTTTCCTGATTTGAAGATAAGTGACTTCTGCTAATTTTGCCAAACCATAGACGATAACGCTGCCACTGAGAGTAACAAAGTCAATGCTGCCTTTACCATAAAACAGGAAAACATTTGGGGGAACAACCGAGTCATGTATGTTTCTGTGCGCAATGACAAAAGGCTGGGTTTCTTTAGCAGAAGTGTTAATGTAAGTCCTTAAGTCCTCACAAAATGTTTCAGCGTATCACTACTGAGCGAGCATTGATGAGAGCCACCTGCGGCTGAAGTCAGGAATAGCAGTGCTTCAAGCGAGTCAGCTAATTTTACTTGCTGATGCTGATGGCTGCCTCATTTTCACCCAAGTCTCAACCCTGCACGTCCTGTTAGTAGGAACATTTCAAAACATCTCACAGTCAGTCACGAGTCATCGCCTAAAGTGTCTCATTTTGCTGTCTCTGAATTTCGGGAGACTCCAGGGGCTCCCGGGGGGCCTGACAGCATATGATGACTCACAGCAGGGTCCATTGCCATTCAGTTCAGAAACCAAGTGAGTAAAGCATTTTTCGATTCAAACAAGGACAGCATTAATTGAAAAATAAGTTGCTTGCTGGGTTTTAACATTTTTTGCCCAAGTTTTAAAAACGCATCTTGAAAAGAAATTAAAGATCGAGAGCAATTTTATTTACCAAGAACAAAAACTTCTGTGGCATCTGAAGTCAGATCATTTAAACAACGGGCTGCTCAATGCACCATCAAAGCTTTGGACTGAATACATGTTTCAGGTGGTTGGGTCCGGAATCACCTCAGCTCACTTAAGGCTGTGTGGTTCATTTATCTATATATCTATCATTTATCTCCCCTTGCCCCAGTCTGTGACCCTGAAGAACTCTCAATACTAAATGCTACACTAGTACTTAAGATACACCACAGTCCGATGCCTTTTTTTGCTTGTACACTTGGCCAAAAAAGTTTTATTGTGATTTCAATGAAATATGAAAATGAAAATTATCATCTTGCGTGTTTGCAAATAGTGGAGATAAGGTCACAACAGCTCGTTGCAGCTCATTCCAATATCCGGTGTTGTGTTGATTCCATTTGTGACATCACAGCTGACTTCCTGACGCCACCAATGACAAAGATCTGACGTCAGTGTGAAGCTAGTCACATTTTTTTTTTTAAATGTTCGCTGCACGTTAAAATTCCATAGCTTACTGTTGACACAGGCGTCACCATTGTAAACAAACACCTGGTGACATCACGGAAACAACAAGCTTTCTGAAGTGTGGGAGTTGCTGGGTGTGGCTACCGTCGACACTTAAGTGAGTCACCAGTTAAAAAGACGGCTATAAGTTATGCTAAACCAATTTGAATTGTGCACTTGAAACACGCTTGCTGAAAATTATTTAAATGTTTTAAACATTTAAATATATATATATATATATATATATATATATATATATATATATATATATATATATATATATATATATATATATATACAGGTCTGTCTGTTAGTATCTTCACATAAATGTCATGAACTTACCATTTTCCACTTTTTCACAAGCTGAAATAAATTGGTTGAACATGTGACCCTTGTTGTCTTTGAGGTAATTACTAAGAAAAAAAAAACACTTGTGTGCAGTATTTTCGTAATGTTTTCACGTTTAATTTCAAAGAAATGTAATTTAAACCACTTTAATACCTAAAACAAGTCAATTAAACCATATTCCTTGTGCGCATTCCACGACAAAGCACATACAAAAGGACAAGAGGGGGGGAATTGTGAAACGCCGTGCTCTGAGAGAGGAACCGGTTTAAACCAGTTATTTCGCTTGCTCATCCAAAAGCTTTAAACTGCAAAAGAAGAGAGAAAAATGAAATCGGGTTTAATTGCAGCGGCTGATGTAAAAGTGAGTCAGCACACATGTCCTTTACTCAGCACGGCACGGTGACTCCTCACTGAATCAGATGCACACAGCTGAAGTCCATCTTGAGTTCTGTCGAACTCAACCCTTACAGGCCGAGGCAGCCTTTCACACTGGTGCCCGATCTGGAAGCGACTCCACTTTCCGGTCTAGACGACATTTGAATCACTCGACGTGATTCATGGGTGAAGTTACGCCTCGGTGTGGACTTGCACTGGGCCCGTGTGTGTGTGTGTATGTGTGTGTGTGTGTGTGTGTGTGTGTGTGTGTGTGTGTGTACACACGGTCACGCTGCGAGTCTCGAGTGAATCACTGAATTCGAAGAGTTGGGACGATGCTCGTCATTCTCTTGAATCTCTTGACTGTTTTCGGACCAATTGGATCCTCCGTCAGCGGCCCAAAGGCGCGGGTGTCGCCCTGACTCCGAGAGGAGCGGCTCGGCCAAGCCTAGAAAGTAAACGTTTGGAGCTGCGAGAGTCCCACACACCCTGCAAATGCTGCCTGCACGAGTGGGCGGCGGCGCACGGCTTTTCCTCTCACACCTTCGGATCACCGGCGCATTTAAGACGAGCCAAGGTGGAGTGAGTGACGGAGTGACACACAGCTTCCTCACATCTCGGTCACTCTTAGGACTTGGGAATTGAAGGCCTGTTCAAGATGGAATGTTTCGCGTATTCTTCGAAGACCTGTTGGCTCACCGCGCGCGGTGAGGATGAATCGGACTCGCAGGCGATTGACCGGGACCCGAAACCAACACGACGGACCCCGGAGGGAAGGCAAGATATTGGCATAGCTGCTTGTTGGGTAATTCTGCTATGCCATCAACTTGCCATCCCTCTGCCTCCCCTTTACGGCCAGCATCTCATGGATCAACTCGAGCTTCTCGAATAGGAAAGTTTAGATCAGAATGCGTTCCTTTAAGTTGAATGCCTTTTCGAGTTGGCTCTGTGCGCGTAGCACATTACGCTTTAAGAACGACACTGTGATACGAGCAAATCATTTAAATGAAGCCTCTTTTGTCGGGTCGAAATGTTTTAGCTACACTCAACAGATGTCTCCTTTAGGCCTGTCAATTACAGCTGGGGGTTTGATATAGGATTTAAAAAACTTAATAACAAAAAACCTAAACACAGGGTGATAAGACACAATAAAAAACAAAAAACATCTGTATTAGTCACAATTATAAAAGAAGTTAAACTATATTTTTAGACGTATAACTATTTTTTTTTAAATTACATGTGGTTCTTTTTACAATTTCAGTTAAAAGTTATTTAAGGACTGGTTCATTTGTTTGTTTTTTTTAGTGACTGTTAATTTTTTTTTTTTTTTTTTTAATTGTATCTGTGACTGATTTGTTTAAAAGGAGGGAAATATGTTGAATGAAAGTTGTTGAATGTGTTTAAGTTGTTTTATTTCTTTGTTACACACACACACACACACACACACACACACACACACACACACACACACACGCAAATTACTATGACCACTTTAATTGCGATCTCCAGAGGCACAGTGTTTAAGATGATAGCTCTAAATAGGAGAGCAGATTGAAAACTTTTTTAATGCTCATCCATGTTTTTGAATATCCCAGATGATAGTGCAGTCATCACAAAATCAAAGGCGAGGGTGAGTCCACGTTTGGTGCTAGGACAGAAGTTATTTTCATGTGGCGTCATTGTCATCTCATACTCTGCGTATTCTCTTTTATGCCAGCATGTAGATCCCTATAAATGTCACACACAGAGGCTTAAAAACTATTAAATTAATTGATTGGAAAGAATACATTGCAGTATGTGTATAAACACACACACACACACACACACACACACACACACACACACAACATTGTGTGTTGGATAAA
The DNA here is from genome assembly GCF_046127955.1 of Nelusetta ayraudi. Lineage (NCBI taxonomy): Eukaryota > Metazoa > Chordata > Actinopteri > Tetraodontiformes > Monacanthidae > Nelusetta > Nelusetta ayraudi. The sequence continues at coordinate 20,030,272 of NW_027466092.1, forward strand.
AGAAAAAAAAACAACAACTATAATTTGAGAATAAAAATGAAAACTTCCTCCAAAAGCTGAATGAGGATCCATAACATAGTTTCCACAGCAACTTTACATGCACCATTGTAAGTTATTGACTGAATATAACAAATATTTAGGCAACATTAAATTACTAAATTTATTTTTAGAATTATCTAAGAGAGATGACATGGGTCGAGCACATTTTCTTTGACAGGGTTTGTTTTGAAATAAATGTCATTTGTCGGCAAAGAAACCCAATATACCCTGCAAGAATGAGAACAATATAAACAACAGACAAGAGTAATAAAACAGTATTTGGAATTAATTGTCAAAAGGCTATCCTCAAGTACAAAAAAAGCTAATAAATAAACACTTTTATTTTCTGTGAAACCAGTCTGAAAGAGATAAAGGAATTAAGAAATACACGACTGTAATTTACCAAATTTTAGTTAATATATATATATATATATGTTTGGCATTTAGTGTGTTTATATAGCTTGACGGAAGAGATGTTTCTTTGGGCTTGCTCTGGCTTTCAGTATTGATGCATCCTCTGGAAACGGATGCGAGGTATTAATGCAAATAAAATATTATAGTAGTATTTTTTTGTTGATCTTGACAGCACGGGTTTTTGTCTGCTGCTTCTTCTTCTTCGATTCACATTTTCCTTAATACGCTCTGTGTTTAAATCACGTGACCGTTTACTGCATGTCATGTGACGTCTAATCTGAAGTTTTCCTGCTGCCCTCCGCACCACGCTGCCTGCTCTCTCAATGTCCCTTGACTGCTGACGGTCTTTGTGACGGTGGCCAGTGCCAGGAGAAACTGTCCGGTAAGCCGAGCTTTCGTCTGATGGCTAGAAGTCAGCATTTTATTGTGCTTCCGGTTTTCATTGCCAGGAGGTTAGCCGCGCTGCTAGCAGCCCCGCCGCTACCGTAAACAACTCTAGGTCAAGTCATTTTCAATGAACGCCTACGTGTTCCTCACACACTCTTTTTATAATCGCCTCGCGTATTCCTTTGGAAGTCGCTACCCCAACACCACCAGTGACAAGGTAATGTGCTTGAAAGCAAACCGGAAGCTCACATAAAAAGTCAAATAAAATGTGAAGTTTTGTGGGGGGGACAGCGCCGCGTGAAATATTAAACATTGAAGAAAAAGATGACGCTATCAATGAAACATTCTGTGTATTTCAACGACTAAGACATCAAAGCGATTCATTGTCCTGGTGTTGCCATTTGCTAAATTAATGAATTTTATTCTCGAAAATCAATTGTGAAATATCATAGATTTAAAAAATTTTTTATATGTGTTTTATTTAACTTCATAGAACAAATAAAATACACATGCTTAAGTTTCATTCCATCTTTTTACCTGACAGAGGAAAGGTTTTCCTTTGAATTATTGTAAATTAAAATAGCAGAATTAACCCTTAATATATTAACATTTTGGTGGGAGGAGTTCTGTCCCCCTCTCTGACTTCCTGGTTTGTCTCACTAGCAATGAACAGTGAAAACTTCAGCCTGAGTGAGAGGCTGGTGTCGCCCTCCTACATTCGGCAGGGCAGCCAGGCTCGCCGGAGCCACGAGCAGCTCATCAGACACCTGCTGGAACAGGTAGGACGCTCTGGCTCGGCCATTCGTCCCCGTGCCTCGTCCCAGTGGGGGGTGACAGCGTCTCTCCTCCGTGCAGGGGAAGTGTCCCGAGGAGGGCTGGAGTGAGAGCACCATTGAGCTCTTTCTCAGCGAGCTGGCCGTGATGGACAGCAACAACTTCCTTGGCAACTGCGGTGTGGGCGAGCGGGAAGGGCGCGTGGCATCCAGCCTGGTGGCGCGGCGCAATTACAGGTTTGTGCGTCTCTGAAATCCTCCAGTTTCAATCCAAAGTCCAGTTCCTGCTCGCCGCCTGATGTCTCGGCACGTTTGCGATTGCTGGCAGGCTGATCCACGGCATCGGCAGGTCAGGTGACATTGCCGCCGTCCAGCCCAAGGCAGCGGGGTCCAGCCTGCTCAACCAACTGACCAACTCTGTGGTGCTGGACATTCTGAAGCTCTCAGGTTTGGTGTGACGGATTATGACCGACGTGAACACCTCCTCTGTCCAAAGTGGGACATCTTATCTTTCGATGGTGTGACAGCCTCCTCCTCCCTCCTTCCCGGCTGTCAGGCGTACGAAGCGTTGCGAGCTGCTTCGTGCTTCCCATGGCGACGGGGATGAGCCTGACGCTGTGCTTCCTCGCTCTGCGCCACCGGCGACCCAAGGCTCGCTACATCGTGTGGCCTCGCATCGACCAGAAGTCCTGCTTCAAAGCCATGATCACAGCAGGTCTGTAGCCCTTTTGCCACGTGTCCCACCTCCTCCTGTCCCGCCGGCGTCCTGCTGCCTCACAGCCTTTGATCTCATCCCAGGTTATGAACCGGTGGTGGTGGAGAACGTCCTGGAGGGCGACGAGCTGCGGACCGACCTGGAGGCAGTGGAGCAGAATATCCAGGAGCTGGGAGCAGAGAACGTCCTGTGCGTTCACTCCACAACTTCCTGCTTTGCCCCGCGGGTCCCTGACAGGTAGGATATCTTCGGTCAACTCCTCCCCCTGCAGGCTGCGTGGCAATGATTTTATTTACTGGTTGTCCTCTCCTAGGCTGGAAGAGCTGGCAACTATGTGCGCCAAGTATGACGTGCCGCACATCGTAAACAATGCATACGGGGTGCAGTCGTCCAAATGTATGCATCTCATCCAGCAGGTATAGTTAACACGCAGCCAATCAGAGCCTTGCTCTTCGTCGATCACACTTCTATTGATTCATATGATTTATAATTCCCATGAAGTACGTCCAGACACAAGTGGTTTCCTCTTACTGAAAACTAAAGAAAAACACATGGACAAAATGATAATTAACATGTAAGAAATATAAAGACAAGTGAGGTTATGAAATGCTTGTAAATGTGTCAGAAAAGAAAATTCAAACCTAAAACAAAAACATACCTGGTTGGCTGTGTGCTACCACAAGAAATGAGGCTTGTCTTCTTCTCTTTGGTTACTTTTTAGCTCCTTGCTCTTATTAAAAGGTCCGCGCTCAGTTGACATTCATCTTGCAGCATACTTGTCTGACTTCTTCGGGTACCTTTGCACACACTTAACCACAGCGACCTCTAAAGGTGACGTGTAGAACTACACATAATAAATAAACAGTAAAAGTCATATAAAGACACACGAGGTATAAAATTGGGCAGTTACATGCTTATTATTATTATTATTATTATTATTATTATTATTATTATTATTATTTATTTATTTATTTTATGTTGTATAGTATATTTACATATATATATATATATATATGTATATATATATATATATATATATGTATGTATGTATGTATGTATGTATGTATGTATGTATGTATGTATATATATGTATGTATGTATATATATATATATATATGTATATATATATATATATGTATATATATATATATATGTATGTATATATATATATATGTATGTATATATATATATGTATGTATATATGTATGTATATATATATATGTATGTATATATATATATGTATGTATATATGTATATATATATATGTATGTATATATATATATATGTATATATGTATATATATATATGTATGTATATATGTATATATATATATATGTATGTATATATATATATATGTATGTATGTATATATATATGTATGTATGTATGTGTATATATATATATATATATATATATATATATATATATATATATATATACATATTTTTTTTTTTTTTTAAAGGAGAATAGTTACAGATAATAATTATATAATGCATGTTAACTTCACATTTTGCTAAAACCTGTGCACAAAGTTGTTGTCAATATTCCTTCATTTTAAAAATCTGTTGTCAATCAGTTACTTGCTGCCTGGTGACAAAAAGAGGAATGACTGATTGGATTTGTTTTGTTTTTTTTCCTCCACTTTCCCTCAGGGAGCTCGTGTTGGAAGGATTGACGCCTTCGTTCAGAGCTTGGATAAGAATTTCATGGTTCCAGTAGGGGGCGCCATAATCGCAGGGTTTGACGACTCCTTCGTCAAGGAGATCAGCAGGATGTACCCAGGTGAGAAACATTGTTTACGTGGTTGTTTACTAATCTTGATAAATTATGTGATTGAGTGGAAATTTCATTTCTGTTGAAGACATATTTCGAAGCAGAGCAACTCTACAAAGTGACCCAATTGTCACATAATTTGCATTTGCACACGTATTATTGCTATTAACAGCATGTTTTTTAGGATGTGTGAAATAGTTGTTGTAGCCTTGCTGTGTGCTTTTGTCACACTGGCCACTTAAACTGTACGAGATGTTTTTTTTTTTTTTGAATTTGATACTGAGTGCTGCTCTCATCACCTCCTGTCCTCCATACAGGTCGTGCGTCGGCATCGCCCTCCCTTGACGTCCTCATCACCCTCCTCACTCTGGGTGCTGCTGGGTACAGGAAGCTCCTGTCAGAGAGGAAGGTGAGGGATAACACAGCGTCAACAACAACAACAGCGACACTGCAGCAACTTTGTCTCAGCGTTTCTGCAGGCGAGGATGATTGTTTTTTTTAGGAACACGTGGCGTGAAGGAAACTGCCTCGCAGCGCTTTCATACGACCTGCCGCCATCACAACTTCCTTGTTTTTTATGATTATTATTTTTTTATGTCCGTTGTGTAAATAATTGATACAAAGAAGGCATTTTTTTCCCTCCACATTGTCTGCAGCGCTGAGTGGCCACGGTCAAATACCGTAAATAATTTACACAAACAGCCAGGCGTTTTGGAAAAAAAAACAAAAACGGCTGCGATGTCGAATGCGCAGTGACACACATTCACACACATTCACACACATTCACACACATTCACACACACGCAGACGCTGTCTGCACAGTCGCCATGGTGCCTCCCAATATGAAGTTGCCTTTTGTTACGGGAGAACAAAGGACACTCGGAGACATCATTGAAAGGCTGCTTGTGTAGGGAACGAGCGTTCTTCATGCTCTCACTTGAGGGACGGTGTGACTCAGCAGAACACACACACACACACACACACACGCACACACACACACGCGTGCGCACGCACACTGTGTTTTACTGTTATGCAGCTATTGCCTCTGTTGCCTCAGTGGAAAAGCACCTATTGGCCTCCTGTTTGATCGTTAGTTGATGTCAGGATGTAGAGGCTTTTCTGAGAAAAATATCCAGATGTTTTTTTTTTTTTTTGTTGCTAATGTGCTTGTGTTGCAAAAAGCGCTGCCGCCACTCTGATGAAGCCATTGCGGCATCGTAATGGAGCAGGCCACTGCTATTTATAGCCTCTACTCTCCATGTATCTGCGCCTCTTGCCTCAGGAGATCTACTCCTTCCTGGCGGAGGAGCTGAAGAGTCTGGCGGCGACACACGGGGAGCGACTCCTACACACCCCGCACAACCCCATCTCGCTGGGTAAAGCACGGATCACAAACACGCCTGCTTTAGACGCCCTCGTGCACGGCGTTGAACTCTTCTCCATCCTCCCCCACAGCTCTGTCTCTGGACGGCCTGCAGGCGAGCAGCGACAAGGCGGTGACTCACCTGGGCTCCATGCTGTTCACGCGCCAGGTGTCGGGAGCCAGGTACACCTTGCATGTTGTGATTCTCCTGGCATGAACATTTTCCACAAGGAAAGTCTTTGGAAGTCACTGTGTTGCAGCAGGAGTCACTCAGGCTGAGTGGACATGATTAATCAGCCGGATGGATGAGCCCAGGCTGAGCTACTTCACTTGATTGGATTGGCCTCCTCAAAGAGCTGCGTGTTGACTGAACCAACACTCCACCGCTGTTTGATTATCTGACTGAGCAAGTCGGTGCTTCTAAATATGAAAATAGAGGAAACAAATGTGATTTGAGTTTAATTCCTACAGCGATTGTTAGACTTTGCTTACTGAAAAAAAAAAATTTTTTTTCTTCTTGTGAGTTTTTAAAGGTCCAGTGTGTAAAATTTTTAAGGAAGCCCGGTATTTAAAGTAGCCCGCCGAGTGCATTTGTATGAAGGGCTCTGTCAGGTGGGCTTCCTTAAAAAGTGGCGGGTAATGGCAAGATGGCAGCTAAGTAGGAGCAAGAGCCTCATTTCTCTTTGCATATTCTTATATGTACCCATTGTAACGGTCGGGAAAGCACTTTTATTGTACTGCAAATTTACACTTCATGTATTTATGGGCAGTTAAGCGTTTACCAATATGAAAATCATGAATTGAAATTTCACACACTGGACCTTTACATATCCTTCCACTGGGTTTGGCTTGTTGCCATGTTGCTGACACGTCGCACCACTGTGTGTTTTTCCTTGTCGGCCATCTCCAGGGTGGTCCCCCTGGGCAAGGAGCAGACCATCGGCGGTCACACCTTCCGCGGTTTCATGTCCCACTCCGAGGCGTACCCCTGCCCCTACCTCAACGCCGCCGCTGCCATTGGCGTGACCCGGGACGACGTGGCGCTGTGCATGAAGCGGCTGGACAAATGCCTGCGGAGCCTCAGAAAGGAGGGGGGCGGCGCAGCGGCGGCCGGGGACGCCACCGTGGAGCATTTAGATCCCGCCTCCCCAGCCACTGACCACTAGCTCCATGATGGACGAGGGGACTATTTGCTGATTCAAACCATTTTTTTTTTTTTTTCATCTCGCGATGGCGCCTGCGTGTGGTGTCACATTTCCCCTGCGACGATGCTGCAGGATGAAATTCTCTTTTAATGATCGAGTTTGTCACTTTGAAAACAAATCTGCGCTGGGAATTCCTCCCGCTCTGCTGCATTAGGCTGGTGTTGTTTCTGCTCTTACTCCTTGTCATGTAACACAATACCAGTAGTGGGATAAACACCAGGCTCTCCCTTCTCATATCGGTCCTTGTTCATCGGGAGGCGGAGCCTGTCGCACACCCTGAGGTCCCAGAATAGACGACCACAGATGAGCAATCTATATTTCTATACCGCTCCTCTCAAGCCCTTGTCTTCCTCTTCCTCCTCCCCCTCACCCTCCTCTTCTTCACTGCCGTCAGCTTGTTTCTGCAGAGGCTCAGAGCGTGTTGGGAACAGGAGTGCAGCTCTGCACCTTGCAGTAAAAGACGTGGGCAGTCTTTAAAATATAGCGGTATTTTGAGTTTGACTTTCTGTCCGTTTCCGTCTCCCCTCCCCTCCCCTCTTCTTTTCTTTCCTGCTGATGCTGATATTGACTTGTAAAGCCCCACCCTCCTCCTACTTTCTATTGAACATTGAACATTCTCTGTGTAAGAGTTGGGGCTTCATGGTATTTCCGTGACAACACCGAGATTGTGTTGAATCCCAATGGCCTCTTGTAAAACCATCAGGTGTGTTCAATGTCTCCCTGCTGGATCCACACTAAACACTTTTTGGCCCATGAAATGGCCCAGCCTTTGTAGCACTTTGACAAATGGCCCTGTAGCTTTCAGTCCTGAAAGAGGGCAGCAGCAGCAGCAGCAGTAGGAGGGAACCAGGAAAATAAGATTGCGATTCACAGTCGGGCCACATCGTTCAGTCACTGCAATAACACAAGCACTGGTCTCAGTAAGGAGACTGTGATGTTAACCAGCCTCTGTTTGCCCCCTTCAGCTTCACAATCATGTTTCCACACATTTAAAGTACACCATCATTGTCTTTTGAAATTTTTTTTCAAGACTCTTTCCAACAGAAGAATGTGACATCTGAGTTGCAACGTCAGAACTGCCAATGATGGAATATTTACTTTAACTATTAGACACTTCTGTGGCAAATTGTTTTTAATGCAAGAATTCCTGATGCGTTAAAAATGTAATTCATCATTTTGTAATTGTTCACTGGCACTGGAGTTCACAAATAGGGAGACCGTAATGAATAATTATTTTTACTCATTTAAGTCCGTCCTTTTTTTAAAAAAATATATTTTATACACACACACACACACACACACACACACACACACACACACACACACACGGTCAGGTGGGGAGGGTTTGACTTAACTAAAACACCAAATTTGCATGGGAATTTCTTCATCCGGCGTGACCTTTCAAAATAAAGCGCTGCATCTCATTGCATGTGTGTGCTGCTGCGGCATTGAGGATTTGCTGACTCTGCACTTGCTCTGCTGCGCGTCCATGACTCAGTGTTTAGATTTGAATTATACATGAAATGTGTTCCGTCCGACGTGCAGCATCCCGGTGTTTATCACGCACATGCGCACTGACTGTGTGTCACTGCAGCTGTCTTCTCTCCTCGCGTCTTCCTGGAAATAAAGCAATAGACATTCGACCCGCTGACGTGACGTTTTGACGTACTTCTTTTTTTATTATCAAATTAACGCCTTTAAGAAAAAAAACAAAAAAAACTGTTAAAGTTCTGGTGGTATTCGCGCGCGCTTGTGCCACGTTTCAAGTGCGGCACGGCCTCGCGCTGATTTGCGTTTACGCGCTTTTATTTCACCCAGCAGTCTCTGTTCTCCGTCTTCAATAATTAATGAGAGTGGACGGAGCTGCGACTTGATTCGCTGACGCCGGGAGGGGAGCCAGTGCGGCACTTTTTTTCCTCTCACCACCGCGCATGCTGAAAACGCACCGCACCGCACCGCCCGCCGCAGGAGAGCTCCCCACAGGCGAGTCCCTCGTCCTCCCATCATGAAGCCGCCGGTGAATAACTGGACGTGGGCGCTGCTGTCCGTGTTGCTGTGCCTCCTCGCCCGGCCGGGACTTTCCAAGAAGGCTTGGCGCTGTCCGTCGACATGCAGCTGCTCCCGGGAGTCCATCATCTGCGTCGGGTCGCCGTTCGTCCCAAGAATCAGCCCCAACGACATCACCTCACTGTGAGCAGCTTTCAATGGTCATTCCCCCCCCCCTTAAAACATGACGCTCGGAGCGTGCACGGGCGCTTTGTCGGCGATCTGGTGGCGCAGCATCCCATCACTAGCCGGTGATGCCGTCGCTCCTCACTGTTTTATTGTCCCTTTTATCCTGGCAGGAGCCTCATCAACGGGACTTTCTCCGAGGTCAAGGAGGCGATGTTTGCACACATGTCATCCCTCCAGCTTCTGTGAGTACACTCAGTAGCATGCACTCATCCATTTAAAGCGCGCATTATGCAAAAAGCTGTGGTAACTGGGCAAGAAACTTGTTTCCAATGACTCAGACATAGAGGTTAAAAGTTATGTAAATTTAATTCCACCACTATTGTGTTGCTCTGGCCAGTGAGTGAGCTCCCTTGGGGTCCATCCTTCACTTTCCTACACTAGTCTGTGACAGTAAAACAGGTTTTGGAAACCAGTGATGTCACAAAGGGCACTGTTGATACCATTCCCAGGTTATTGGTGACAGGTGTTGGTTCCAACCTGAGATATTGCTTTTTGTGTTTTTGTCCCTTTCCAAACATGTGGAAGGTCCAACAAAGCATCAATTTTATTCGCAAACTCTACTCAGGTTTTTGTAGTTTTTGAAGGCTTTAAGCAGAGGGCAAAATGTGATTCCCCCCCCCTGCAGTTTACTTTCGAAATTAAAGAAAACTGAAAATTGGTTGGAGATGGGACATTAAAATATCCTAAAATTGTTGTACTTTTCACATCGCATCCCCTTTCTATGTTAATACAAAAGGAAGTTGTAGTTGAAGGAGCTGTAATTTTATTTTATTTTAATTCAATTTTAGTAGCTTCTGCGTGTAAGTGCAGCTCCTGAAAATATGTGCTAATATGTGTTTTTCCTTCACTTTGCAGTCTTGGATGGATTCATCTCACTAATTTATCTCCATTTCAGTCACTGTTGTATTAGTATTCACTACAACATACCACTAATCCAACCAGAATAACAGTGTAAACGTTGTTCATTTTCTTCTCCACAGGCTCCTGAATTCTAATTCTCTGACGACAGTTAGAGATGATGCGTTCTCTGGCCTCCCACACCTCGAGTATTTGTGAGTTTCTGCTGCTTTTTGACAAAATGCATTGTGGAAGAATAGTGCCATCGTGTGGTCACAAATACACCTTTTCATGAAAAGGATAAAAAAAAAAAAAAAAAAAAAAGAATTCCGGTAAGATGCTGCATGAGACGGGTTTGGGCACCCCAATATAGTAAACATATGGGTTTAATAATGTTATCCTCTGGGCCCATCGACACATCCATGTTTACCCCCCCACCCTCTCCCTGCCCTAATTGGCACCCCAGGATGCTACATCTATAGACATCCTGCCCACTAAAACAAAATCCTTCATTATTTGTTGCCATGTGTTTAAGGCTTTATGAATACATTTCTGCTGATATTGGAAACTAAAAAATATATATTTTTTATTTGCTGTTAAAAAAATGCAAGTACATTTACGGTAAGACATCACAAGACAATAGTGGGGCCTTAAAACATGATGTCACCTCCTTCATAAAGGAAAGTATAATGATGTGTATCCATCTTTGTGCTTTTTGCTCTTCTGTCTCACAGGTTCATTGAAAGCAACAAGATAGAGACTGTGTCCAAGTATACCTTCAGGGGCCTCAGGGACTTGACTCACTTGTACGGCCAAACAAAACACCTTTCTTTGATGCATCTTACTGCTTTTGTTTTATTTTCAGTTCAGTTTATTTATGGTTTCTTTTCAATTTCCTTGCAATAAAATGCCAATTGAAATGTTTGTTTTTGCCATCAGGTCTTTGGCAAACAACAACATTAAGTTCCTGCCCAGAGACATTTTCATCGACTTGGACTCTCTCATAGAGCTGTAGGTCGTGTCTGTGTGACACACGTCTTTCTTTCTTTGTGCGGTCGTTTGGCAACTTCCTGTCTCTTGTTTTCCTGCAGCGACCTGCGCGGCAACGCCTTCGAGTGCGACTGCCGAGCCAAGTGGCTGATGTCGTGGCTGAGGAGCACCAACGCCACAGTGTCCGATGTGGTGTGCACCGCACCAGAGGACTTGAAGGACCAGCATCTCAATGATCTGGCCAGCCTGCAGAACGAATGCGTCTCAACTGGTAAGGCTTTATCATCATGTGGGGAAAAATATGTCCCTCTGACTTTGACCGTGTTTTGCCTCCAGACTTTGTCCTCCATCAGTCCCTGGCGTCAGAGTCGTTGTCCGTCGACACGTTCAGCTTCAAGAATGACGTGTATGTGACGATCGCTGCTCCCAGCACAGACAGTTGCCTGGTTTTCCAGTGGGACCACATTGAGATGAACTTCAGGACGTATGACAACATCACAGGTACAAAAACGCTTGCAAGAATGTTATGAATCAGCATTTTGAATTTTATTGAGTAACTCATATATAATATATTCATTTTTTTTTTTTTTATCATTGTTAGTTCAGTTAATTTTATTATTTAGTTTTACACTTGGACAAAAAACATTTTAGAGGAGTTAATCTACATATATCTCAATTAGCCAAATGATATTAGCCAAAAATTCATATTGACCATTTTATTCAAAATTTGTGGTGCATTGCTTGGGAAATGACAACACTGCAAACAATTACAGTGTCTTATTGATTTTTAAAAAGGTAAATGACAATGACATTTTTTATGTATTACGTTTTTACATGCAAAAGTGGCAGTGCAGTAAAAGTGCATCAGAGTAAATATAAGTATGAAATAGTAGCGCCATCATCTCAGATGTTTTGTGGTAGCCGAGTCTCGGAACCACCTGCTCGAGGAGTTGCGCCGCTTCATTTCCTTGCGCTTCCTGTCACAGGTCAGTCGATTGTCGGGTGCACACCGTTGGTCATCCAGGACCAGGTGTTTGTCATCGTGGCTCAGCTCTTCGGCGGCTCGCACATCTACAAGTTCGACGACGACCAGAGCCGCTTCAGCAAGTTCCAAAACATTGAGGTGTCCAAGATCTCCAAGCCCAACGACATTGAGGCCTTCCAGATCGGCGCTGATTGGTTTTTCGTGATTGCCGACAGCTCCAAGGCCGGCCTCTCCACGCTCTACAAGTGGAACGACCAGGGCTTCTACTCCTACCAGTCGCTGCACGAGTGGTTCCGCGACACCGACGCAGAGTTCCTGGACCTGGACGGCAAGGCCCACCTGATCCTGGCCAGTCGCTCGCAGGTGCCCGTCATTTACCAGTGGAGCCGCAGCGGCCAGAAGTTTGTCCTGCAGGGCGACATCCCCAACATGGAGGATGTGGTCGCCATCAAGCACTTTCGCATCGATGACGAGCTCTACCTGGCCATGACGCGCTACATCGGCGACTCAAAGGTGATCCGCTGGGGTGCCAAGCAGTTCGCAGAGGTCCAAGCGCTGCCGTCGCGGGGCTCCATGACCCTGCAGCCGTTCTCCTTCAAAGGGCGCCACTACCTGGCGCTGGGAAGCGACTACACCTTCTCACAGGTGTACCTATGGGACGACGAGCAGAAGGTGTTTGAGCGCTTCAAGGAGGCTTACATCCAGGCACCTCGCTCCTTCACCGTGGTGTCCACCGACCGCAGGGATTTTATCTTTGCCTCCAGCTTCAAGGGGAACACGCTGATCTTCGAGCACATTATCATCGACTTGAGCTTGTAAAAAGAACTAGCAAAAGAAAACACAAGGGGGGTGGTGCCTTATTGCCCGTCCTGCAATCAAACGTCTTCCACTTAACTTGTACATATAAACAGAGGGGGCGGAGCCAGCTGAATCAACTGGAAGGACTTCCCGTCAGCCATCTGTTCCCATCGTCTTTCCAGCGTCTGTGCCGCTTCATGAACAGCAAAGGAGTGCCGAGAGGACGGGGTCAGTAGCACCTCTGAATATTCCACAAATATTTCCTGAAGGTCTAACATGATCTAATCCCATTGTATGAAATGTTTCCTGTTTAAAATATTTTCTTCTTTTTTAAAAAAAAAAAAGAAAAAAGAAAAAGAAAAAACGCCATTACAGGTGACATACCTCATGTCCTCATATCCTTCGTCAGGCTAATGTACAGTATGTTGCCTTATCCGCACTGGGGTTCCCCAGAGAGTGGGCCCACAGTGCCACCTCTGGCCATGATAAGGTACTGCACCCCTTTGCTTTTTCTTCAAACAGGGAATGTCTTAAAAGCACAAACCTTTAACAAGCATAGCTTATAGACTGTAGCGTAGAAAGTAAATTACTGTGGGTGCTAAATATTGTGTACAGTGAACCGTGACAATTGCGTGTTTTGGTAGCATTAGGACGAGAAATCTTCCATACAGGAAGTAGCTAATGCCTTTTTAGGGTGTTAAGTATGAGTCCCAATTTTACTTCAGGAAACCTTAACGTGTAAAAATCAGAAGATCCATAAATCTATCTTCCTTCCTTTCTTTCTTTTTGCACCAACAGTGTTTAGGTAATGTCAGGGAAATTGAATTCAGTTTTTTCTGGAGAAATGGTTGAAAACATTTGTCTGAAATGCACCACTTTGCTTTTTGGGAGGAATAAAGAAAGTTGCCTAGCAGCAGAAAGGCAGCATGTCCGGGAAGGTAAATTTAGAGGGATGCAATTTATCAAAAATAAAAGCTTAAAAAGGTGTTAAAAAATATGTCTGCTGTTTATGAAAAGCTTTATATTTCTGCCTTTCTTTTCAAGATAAAATTAGAAACAAAACAAAATGGAATGCGAACGAGATATATCTAATCAAATTTGCATTGCCACTATCTGTTTGTCTTATCTTTGCACTACCAGTAAGGGAACAAAGCATGCTGTTTAAACTAAAAGGGTGTTTGAAAAATAACTTTTTGATGAACTTGAACTCGGAATTGTAGAAAAGTGCTTTTGATTTTTTTATGAATGGTGTTTTTTTAAGGTTTTGTTTTTCAAGCATCTTGAATGTTAACCTCAAAATTATCTGTAACCCTCTTTGGCCATGCTTCAAAATAAAAGTTTTGGATAGCGACGTGTTTTTATCTGTCATTGTTTGTCATGGAACTTGGTCTTTGTGTTCAAAGATGTTGTTTCTACAGTGGCTGGGTAACAGTTGCACTCTGAACAAACTGAACTGCATCAGCAAACAACAAAGTTAACGTAATAAATAAAATTACATGGAATTCAGAATACCCTTGTAGCACCACCATGATTTTTCACCTGCAACAACAATCCATGATCTGTAATGCAATTAGCTGTCTCCAAAATCATATTCTTCTGTAAGTATACTTACATGCAATCCAATTTATTTTAATTAAGAGTTTTTCAAAATACAAAGCAGGGTGTCTATTTGTAGCCATACTAGTAGCTACTTTGATTTAGAGAAACACCGTGTGGTAATTGAGTAACTCATTCAGGATCTTGGTTTTGAACTTTGCTTTTGGACTGTGTCTGAAAATTACACAGTATTTTTTGCATACTTCTGAGTGCAAATATTTTTTTTGCACTTGGCTAACTGAGTAAAGAAATATTTATAAAAATTTACTTTTGAAATTGCTAGTTTATTATAGTGCAAAAGAAGAATCTACTTGAATCTACTTTTACTTTCGCACCCAATGTGCACATCTTTGCACAGAGCTCTGTGCAGATGCAATGGCAAATGATCTCGCTATGGATGATTAGAGGAAAGTGACAGAACGTCTCTGCTGGCCTCTTGTGGTTACAAGTGTTCATACATCTTATTCATGCCCCAATCCTCCTCAAATATGTGTATCGTTAGTTTTTATGAGAATTGTTTAATATAAGTATGTTTTAAACAAATTATTTCGGAAGGATACAGCTACTTTGTGTATGTTGGGTATTATTCAAGTAATTCTACCCATTCAAATTAACTTGTTACTCAGTAACCCTTCAAAAAAAAAAAAAAAAAAACAATTAGAAAAATAATATGTTTACTCATTTTCTTTTATTGATGTGTTTTGATTCTTTTTTCTGAAAACGATGTGTTATTTTCACATCTTCCGGTTGCTCTTATTTTGTTTTAAAATGTTTTGCTGCCTATTTCTCTCAAATTGTATTTTAATTGAATGACGGGTCAGCCATTCTGGAAACAAATTTACTGTTTGTAATTGAGTCAATTAAATATAAAATAAAGTAATACAATAAAAATCAAATTATAATAAAAATGATAAAGCCCACCGGAAATGTACTCTGGTTTTCCAGGTGCGTCAGTGTAACTTGATGAGTTCAAGCCGGACTCTTAAAGTGACGTAGCAGGATAAACAAACAGAGGAGAGGCTGCCCGACAGGCACAGAGGCTGTCGTTAGATCGTGAGATTCTGCTACAACATAGTTATATCCATATTGTAAATATAGATACAATTATTACTCGGACGATGCAACCTTCCCGGAGGAGCGACAGCGAGTGGCAGGGACTCGTCAGCGAGGTAAGAGCCCGGGCAGCTTGTTGCGGATACAGACTCATTTCTGCCCGAAGCACAGCTGTCCATATGGAGGATGAGCGTTCCAGTGTGATGGCCAAACGAGCAGAGAAAATGACGTTCGCCACGTTAAACTCTATGTTCAGCCTGTTGCTAAACAACAGGCTGAACGTTCAAGCTAGCAAATTAGCCTTTCTCAACGTTGGTTGGGCAAACAAACCTGTGGTGCTGCGTTCAGGGGCACGCATTACATTTTCTCGTCGAACCTCACCATTGATTTTTAATAATAGTATTTAAAACGTATGTTATTGATTTTTGATTCATTGAGAACGAAACTATCATACTGTCCTTCGTATTCCTATAGGGTGATGAATTACTCATCAAAAAAAGAAACTTGAGCTTTTTGGTGCGTTTTTTTTCTTTTGAAACGAATTATTTTGTCTCTGTTTCTGAACGTTCAGTGACTATGTACTGCATTTAGGCCATAGTGTATTCATTCATTTGTTACTGCAATCATGCTAGCATCATTGCCTTAATTATTCATTCATTGAAGTCACTGTAATGTTATGTTTTGTACATCTTTCAAATTTAGGTTTCACTTTAATTGATATTTCCTATTTTTCATGTTAACATTTTAATTGACTTATAATAAATACAGCTTCAATGGTTTGTTGTCTGTCTGTGTTGCTTCTGCCATGAACTGGCAAATTGTCCTGGATGCAATCCTGCATTTCCACAAGTGAGATTATTTCCAGCAACTCTCACCACCGGATTCCAATTGCAGGATACTTGGTGACAGAACATGGATAATAATGATAAATCATTCCATATTTTCAGTTCCTGGTCTGCAAGCGTAAACTGGAGAGCAAAAAAGAGGCCCTGCTTATTCTGTCCAAGGAGTTGGACACATGTCAGCAGGAGCGGGACCAGTACAAACTGATGGCCAACCAGCTCAGAGAGCGCCACCAGGGCCTCAAGAAGAAGTACAGGGAGCTTATTGTGAGTCACCGTCTAAATTTAGCTATTTAGGAAAAAAGTGCATTGAATTGTTTCTTTTTGTTTTTTGTTTTTTTATTTAAATTGAATCATCTTTCTTCATCTGTTTCAGGATGGGGATCCTTCACTACCGCCCGAAAAACGCAACCAGGTAAATCGCTGCCCCTCTGTGCTGCTGTGTTAGTATTCCTCCAGTACTTGACTTGTATATTTCAATGTGACAAGAGAACAGCAGTACAAACAGGACGTCAAACAATGAATCCGGACAGCAAACCAAACACAAAGCACAACATCATCCAGTCCAACTGGAACAGACAGATATGGGAGACATGACAGATATGACAGAGTTATGTGGCAGGCGCCGGTCAGTGGTGCCTTCAGGATCATTACAATGCACACACATCCAGGGATGTATTTTAAAGGATCTCTCCATGAACGCTGTTTCTGATAGGAATGTATAGATTTTTTTCCCCTGCTCATTTCAGAACTCGTCTTGTAACCTTATGACCTTCTTGTGAGCTTCTGATTTTATCTATTAGGCTTCAGTTGCACTAATATAGTTTTCACGTCAGTCGCAATTTGTGTTGTGTAGTGGTCCTCCCATTGTTAGGTGACTTGTGTGTTTTGCTGACTCTTCTTGAGGTGAACTTGGCCCAGCTGCTGCGAGACTCGAGGGAGCGAGTCAAACAGCTCTCTGAGGAGGTAAAAGAGCTGACGCAGAGGCTCTCCGAGGCCCAGGGGGACAACAAGGTAGGGGTGACACACACACACACACACACACACACACACACACACACACACACACAAACTAAACCGCCATCCCCTCTCCATCACTGTGCTTTGCTCCACAGCTCCTGAGGTTGACGATCACGCGGCAGCGGCTCGGGGACGAGGAGGTGGGGGCTCGTCACTTCCCCGCCCACGAGCGCGAGGATCTGGTTCACCAGCTTGAACGAGCGGGGCTGCAGGTCAGCTTGACTAACCGAGGTTTAAGCTTTTATTTTTCTTTCGAAAAGAAGTACGTTCCAAACTAAGAAGTGTGTCTGGTTTTGCCCATTAAAACATTGTGCTTTCATGTCGTTTGTCAAACTTTGCATCAACCTTTCAGGGAGAAAACCTCGAACATCAATGTGCCGCCGATTTAGGACTTTGACTCGTGCTTTTCCAAAGGGCAGCATTATGGGATGTAGTCACTTCCTGATGACTCAGTGGTAACTTCCTGTCCTTCCCGCCCCCAGATGGAGGAGATGGAGAACAACATGAAGTCGGTGACAGACGAGCTGCAGGATGTGAAGGCTGAGCGCGACGTGTACCAGGAGAAGACGTGTCGCCTCAACGTGGAGCTCAACCACGTTCTGGGTAACCACGAGGCGCGCATCATTGACGTAGACGCCCTCTGCATGGAGAACAGGTGCATTTCGTCCTCTATTTATTGGGGGAATCGGATGCGTTTTCACAGAAGCTACCAAACGTCATTGTCTTATTGTGGCCACTGCCGGTCGTTTTTGTTTAAATGGCGCCACCTGGCGGTGGCAATGCATTAAGAACAGGGAGGTTGAAAGTGAGAAGACGCTGTGTGCATTTGCTGGAGCGAGTTGTGGAGGAGTTCCTGCCCTCTGTTTGCAGGTATCTGCAGGAGCGCTTCAGCCAGCTGCAGGAGGAGGTGAACCTGCTCAAGTCCAACATCATGAAATACAAGGTTCCCACACACAGACACACACAACACCAGCAGCACTGCAAGTCAACACAATTGCTCAGATTTTTTTTTTTGGTCAGTTCCTTCTTTTGTTTTGAAGCCGCTCCTTCTCCCTGCAGACGGCGCTGGAGAGGAGGAAGAACTCGTTTGGCAAACCATCCGGCAGCAGCCCGCTCACTGGAGTCCTCTCCGCCAAACAAGGTGGACGACACAATCTGTTCGCCTTAAATCAACAGCAGGTTAAAAATACATTCTGCGTGCGTGTTTGCAACACACAGACCCCCACTCTCTCCTTTTAATTGTAAAATTTTGATCAGGCAAACAAGGGATCCTGCCTCGGGCATAACAAATCAGTGTTTGCATCTGCAGCGCGCTGCATTATTTAATAATTGATTCCTTCCTCCCCCCCTTCCCCCCTCTCCACTCCGCCACCGAGACCTTGCCCAGACACCAGCTGGGTAACTAATTGCGTTGTGAGTGCTGGAGAGCAGTGGCTGGTGGTGGGGAAATGAGCCCGCTGCCGTGACTGACAGCCGCTGCCAGACGCGGCACAGTGGGCTCTGCTGCTAACGTTGGGAGAGTGTCACCTCTGAGGCTGCTCGCACTGTTTTCCCCTCGCGCGACACTGTTTTTTATTTTATTTTTCTTTAAAAAGTTTGGTGGAAGAAATTAATTTCCCCCCCCCTCTTGATTTCCTGCTTGTTTTTTCAGTGCAAGAGTTGCTCCTGGAGGAGCGGGGCTGCAGCCTGCCGGCCACGCCGCAGTCCATCGCCGACCTCAAGTCGCTGGCCACGGCTCTGCTGGAGACCATCCACGAAAAGAACCTGGTCATCCAGCACCAGAGGCACACCAACAGGTGGCACCTCCGTCAGAACCTTTACATACACCCCCGCTCCCACAGAAAACAAAAACAAAACATCCACTTAATGCTCATGTGTGCCCCCTGCAGGATCCTTGGAAACCGGGTGGCAGACCTGGAGAGGAAGTTGAAAACGCTGGAGGTTTCTGGACTGTGGAGTCTTCCAGGTAGGAAGCAAAGAATGAAATTTGAGTCTGACTTTGAGTCGTGATTTCCTGTTTATTGCCAGAACTCTTGACATCTGCAAGGGGGGAATCTGGTGCAACGAAAAAGAAAAGTCAAATTTGCTCCTCCAAGATGTATTAATCAGGAGCAGCTTCTTCTGGTTGTCCTGGCCTGTAATCCTTTACCATTATATTTCTTTTGCACATTTGTACAACGGACTACGTGCAATTTGCACGGGCGGCTTCAGACTTGCTGTGAACACACGGTGAGCTGACGGCGTGGCTCCCCACCATGAGCAAACACTGCCGTGTGATGCGTGTCTGTTTGGAAATTACAAGAGGGAAGCCAACTCTAAATGAACAAGCCGTTTTTCTGTGTGTGTTTCAATAGGTTTGTTGTATTCTTCGACATGACTGTTTTTTTCTCTCCTCCTGGTTTTGTCTCAGGCTTGACCTATCGTGTGTCTGTTGGAATTAGTAGTATGTATTCCTAATCAAGCTCGTCCATTCCCATTCATCCTGTCACGCCATGATAAAAAAAAAAAAACTAAAGAAAAACAACCTGAGTGGACACCTAGTAGCCACAGCCATCCCATTTATGTGTGTGCGTGCTCACAGTGTTGCTAATTGGTATTCATTGGTATTGGTATTGGTTTTCTGGTGGTCAACGGGAATGGAGAGATATGAACTCTAAATTATTCAATGTTAAAATTCTTTAGTTTAATTTTTAAAAATAATAAATCCACAAAATAACATAAAAATAAATCTTAAAAATATCAGGCATTGTTTATAAATTTGATTAAAACAGCATCCACTCCCTTCTCCTCTTAAAGCACAAACTCCTCTCCAGCCAAGCAAAATGGAAATCAGCTGTTAAAATCAATAATGCTAATTTTCACAAGTGACTGAAAGTTCGTGGCAAAAACGAGTCCCCCGATTGCTCCACTGGAGGGAGCTATTGCGCCGCCTATAATCCCTTCCCGAACGGATGGAGCCGGGCTTGATGGGGGTGGGGGGGTGTCGCGGCGCAGCTGAGCGGAGGTGCCCTGTCATGAGACCGTCATTCTCCCCGCTATAAAAGTGACAAGCATCCATTACTGAAAATGATTGCCCACATTACAAACACATTTAGGGGAATGTGCCGTTATTAGGGAATTTGTAGGCGAGGGGTGGGGGGCGGTGGAGGTGGAGGGGAGGAGGGGGGGGAGAGTAACAGTGAGCTGTCCACCACAGTTACCAGAGATGGCAAATATAGAGAGCGCTGCTGCCGTCTGTGGCCTTGGTGTGTTGTGAACTGGGGCAGATGGATAACGGGGGAGGGGGTGAGGGTGGGTGGGGGTGGGGGTGGGGGTGTGGAGGGGGATTTCGGCTGCCTGCCAAGATGCAGGTGTGTACCAGTAATTCCTATTTTCCGCACCTTTATCCTCACTCTTGACACCAGTGGTGCAGCCTCGTGCCATTAATTGTCCTGCAGCTTCTGTGAATCCCCCCCCCAAAAAAAACGCACATTTTGTCCTCTGCGCTAAACTGCCTCCTTCAAACTGATACTCGGTGGACCCTGCACCTGCTTAGAAAGAGGAACAAATGAAGCTAAGATACATTTCCTACATTTCAACATCTGATTGATTGATACTTAAAACTGTATACTTGTGTTTCTCCTTTTCTTTATAAACTCTGTGTTAATGGGACATGTTGGAAGTCATTTAAGACCCTATATTTCCAGATTTTAATGTGATAAAAAAAACCCCACAGTGTACTAGTTTGAAGTGCAAGCTGTCAGTTCTGCAATATACATATCAAAATGAAGAAATATAATGCAACATACATCTTATGGCAAAATGTCTTATTCTGTAAAATAGATAATATAATTAAAAGGACAAACACAGCTATTGCTTGTTGACACTAACAGGCTGTTTTCATTGATACTGCAGCAAAGTCTTTGAACAACGCCTGCAAGAAATTTAAGATAAAACTATACTGGTTGAGGTGAAGATTTTTGAGAGGAAATTCATCTGATTCCATCCAAAAACCACATCAACGTCTGTTTGTCATTCAAGACCAATGCGTCAAGGTGCCCCATGCTCTTGTTTTTGTGCCTTTCTGTCTCGCCGTGGACGTGCACGCTCTCTTCCCTTCTTGTAGAAGCATGGAAACTGACCTGCTGCACAGTGCAAACATGCATGCATAGTCCACTTCACTTCAGCTCCGTCCAAGCCCACCAAAACATTTTGCACCACCACATTTTTTTATGCCATTGTATAGTTATGCATGTTTAACGAACAGCGGCGCTGTTTGTTCTTCTAAGGGGCGCGTGAAAGCATCCCGCTGGCCGAGAACCTCCAGCCGGAGCTCCGTCCAACTCCGGCTCACCCACACCAGCCGTTATCCAAAGGTGAGTGTGCGCAAGAGTGCCCCCCGGTGGAACACGATGCACCCAGCAGGCTCGGCCCCTCCCACCCGGGTTCCTCGGCGCCTCCTGTTGGTGCAAGCTGCCCAAAATGCCGTGGCATTTTGCAAATGTGAGGCAAACCCTGGCCTGCTGACATTCAGAAACTTCTGCAGTGTTACTCTTTGTGATGGGTGGTGGGGGTGTAAATATGAGTGCCTGCTCAAGTACAGTCCCTGACTGTGCGGGGGAGGGGGGGAGAGAAAGGTGTCTGGCACTCCGTGTGCAGTGTTTAACCTTTTTAGGCAGCGCAGCACCAAATATGGGTCAGTAATCCCCAAAGTGAGAGCGAATTTCGGTGAAGAAGCAGAACTAAGCTGTCGCCGCCACCGCCAAGATGAGTGAGGGAGAGAGGGGAGTGGGGGTGGGCGGGGGGGCGGGGCACACTTGTCCCCATGTCTGCTGCTATATTTAGCCTGTTGCTGTGGAAGCACTTCAGTCACATAAGTAATTGAAAAACTTTCAACATTGACACAGCAGTCCAGCTCTGACACAGTTTGATGGTCTCCTGTGGGGTTTTCCCACATCCCAATATCATTTATTTGCACTGTATAAAGAATGGAACGCTGTAGAATGAAATTTCAAACTGGGTTTACCAGCAAAATCTTTTTGTGGTTTCGCAGAAATGACAATTGGATGTGATTAAAGCCGTCATTCAGGCAGAGGTTGGACCACCTGCATCTTTTTTCCTGAAACCTCACAAACGCAAATAAATGTGTCTTAATCTCTATCCTTCATCAATCATTTTATACACCAATTCAGGAAAAGGTTTTAAACCAGAGGTGTCAAACTCAAACACACAGTGGGAAAAAATGTCAAACTTGTACGAAGTGGCGGCCCAACATGAGTAAAATCTTACCACAGATATAACAGTGACCCTTTAATATGGACCCAAACACATTTTTGCTTCAACACTGAATATGGAACAAGCGATGCTTTGTACTATACAATAAATAACTTCATATTGCACACATACAAAATTGAATTTCCAATTTAAAAAAAGTAAAATAAAATGTAAATAAAAATTGTATGCCTCTTTTTTTGCAGCCTTCTGATTGAAATTTCAACAATACCTTTTTTCCACTAGGTAATATTACATTTAAAAATCAAATAGCAATAAAATACCAATAGTAATAGTAATAGTAATAATATCCCTTCAATGAACGTGCAACCATTCAAGCCCATGCCTTGGAGCAGCAAGAAAAAGTGCATTAAAGCAAACGTTACTTCTAGTCTGTTACAGTAACAAACCGGTTTAAAATTTATCGACTGCAAGTCGAAAATGACTTTGTAGAACTTCACATTGACGTGAGGATTTGAAGATGGTTTAACAACAGTAACGATTTGTTGTTTTGGCAGCTTTGTCCATCGTCAGAGGTTCCCAAGAGTCACTCTGGGACCATTGCTCCTCCAGCGCCGGCAACCCGGATGCAGCAGGGGGCGCCAGCAGCGAAGACGCTCCCGTGCTGCTCGACAGCCCCGACTCCAACGGAATCAACGGGACCTCGGAGGAGGGGCGTAGCCCAGTGGAGGAGTCGGGGCGAGAGGTGGAGGTGGCGGTGGAGGGCGAGGAGCTGGGCTCCACGGTGGAGGAGGGGGAGGAGGCGGCGCTGGCGCTGGACGTCCTGGCCGCGGAGCCGCAGCAGCCGCGGCCTCGGGCCAGACGTCCCGAGGAGGACGGGGACGAGCAGCGATTGGCTCGTCCCTCGACTGAGGTGTCCAGTCCGAAGGGGCCGGAACCTGACGGTCCGCTGCCACTGTGACGCAGCTCCAACATCCTCTTTCTCACGGCCGGGATCAGGATCATCCATCGGCATCCGTCTGCTCTTTTGTGTTTGCGTCCTTCCTTCGGAGCCGCATCCAGGAAACGCACTTCAGAATCACAAACTTTTAAGCCCTCCAGGAAAACAATCAGAATTTAGCACACAAAATAACAAACATCTCCTGCGGCCCTCAGTTTCAGTCTTTCACCCCCCCGCCCCCCGCGAAAAGAAAATTCCCAACTGTTTGCTTTCTTCTTCCTCCTGAGGGACGGCGGTGAAACCGAGCGCTGCATTTTCTTGTTGCTGTTCTCCAGGGGGCCCTCAAATTAACTCACCACAACTCCTAATGAATGTTTTGTACATGTATGTAAATGAAATGTGTTAATATTAGTACACGATTTGTGCGCATTTCTTCTGCAACCTTCGTTGAGAGAATGGAATGGGATGACACGTGCCTTAAGCTTAAACTGATGATTGTCTATAGAAAAGTGTTTTTAAGGCATTATGCAGAAATTGTTTTGAAGGCATTTGTAACTTGAAAACACTTGAAAGTGTGTGTCTCCAAACATAGCGAAGTAGTGCGTGCACTTTAAATAAATTGTCAGTTAACTGTGATATAATGGATACATGCTGCATAAATCAGAGGGAAAGCCATTTAATTATGTTCTCATTCAGGAACATTGCTTGGCTGATGATGGTCTGCCCCTTCGGTGAGACTGATGTCATGATGAAAGAGAATATATTAACGCTTTTAGACTGCAGTTTCAAATAATAACGTGGTCAGATTGGGTTTTTTGTGCATTACAGCATCCAGCCACTGGGAGCAGGTGCCACTCTCTAGTCCAGGGGTAACCAACCTCTTTGAACCCGAGAGGTACTTCGTGGGTACGGAGTCAAACCCATGAAGTACCAAACTTCATGGGTATGTGATTCATATGTGATTCAAACGGGTATGTGATTCATACCAGTTTGACTGAACAAGGTTGGATACAATTGAAATTTAGATGCAGATCAGCTATAAATAGTTGATCTGCATCAATAAGTAACAGTGCTATTTTTAGAACAGGCCCGCAGGCGACTCTTGTGGTTTTTGGGTGCTACCTGGTGCCTGAAGGCACCATGTTGGTGACCCCTGCTCTAGTCTCTCTCTAAAAAGAAAATCTTCATTACAATTGATAAAAGTTGGAAAAATTAGTTTCAAAAATCAACAGCCTGACGATGCTAAAAACGTCCACAGCATTCACACCACAAACTTTCCCTCACCTTCAAACTACTCGCATTGGAATTCACGTGTGGCT
Organism: Nelusetta ayraudi; assembly: GCF_046127955.1. Classification (NCBI taxonomy): domain Eukaryota; kingdom Metazoa; phylum Chordata; class Actinopteri; order Tetraodontiformes; family Monacanthidae; genus Nelusetta; species Nelusetta ayraudi. The sequence goes on from NW_027466092.1 coordinate 20,054,766, forward strand.
TAAGCTTGGGCGTGTGACTTTGTGAAGTCGCAGTAATATTTGTTTGTGTCTCCACACACACACACACACACACGGACATGCGAGTGTTTGACAGTGATGTTGTGGAGCGTAAAATGAGCCCATATCTGCAGAAAATCACTCCGACTAAAGCGTTCACGAGGTCTGTCTCTCATTAATTTTAAATGCAGCCGCCTCGCTGTTTTGATTGTTTTAAAGATTAGAGCAGCTTAACTCGACTCTCGTCTCCTTCAGCCTGCGGAGAGAAATCCCTCCATCGCGACGAATACATTCTCTCCTTTGAGTGAGTGTTTATAATGAGCGGCAGTGCACAAGCTTTGTCAGCTCGGTGTGCACGGATGCAGCTACACCAGCTCAGCGGGCACCTTATTCCAAAACCGGAGGCGCTGAGAGATCTGAGGACACGCCCACTTTGCTGCGCAGACAAAACCTCGGTCCTCCCTGTCCCGCCCCCTGCAGGTGACAGGTGTTCTTCCCTTGCCGGTGGCAAGCCTGAATCCGCTGAAAATGTTTGTTTTGCTAAAAGGAACAATGTGACCTGGTTGCAGCTTGCCACTGGGTTTTTTTCCTCCAAATTTGTGCATCAGCTCTGTATTTTTTTTTTTCACTGCCGAAGGGAATTCAGCGAGCCTTGCATATATTAAAACAGGTGGAGATGGAGCAGCGAGTGACTTGGAGGAGAAATTGACCGTGTTATCTTTCAGATGTGTGACCGGATTAAAGTTGATATTTCTAAACACAGAAAAAGTGACACCAAAAGAATTACATTTTCAGGTCTCCTGGCTGTCTGCTCTCTGTAAGATCATTGTCTCGCATTCTTAAAGGGAATTATTATTATTATTATTATTTTACATTTACTCAATAGAAATTTCAGATCTTGGTTGCCAGATATCAAAGGTCAGTGTCAGTGGGAAATTGTTACATTCTCTGTGAAGCCTTTATTTCACTGCACTAGAGCCGTAAATATAATGACAAATAAACCAATGGTCATCAAGTAAGAAGTTTAAACATTTTATTTTCTTCTATCCATCTATCTATCTATCTATCTATCTGGTCTTTAACGTCATCGGTCAAACTCTCTCTGCTGCCCCCTAGTGAACCCAGGAGGGAGCGCTGCTACCTGTGATACCGCTCCAGATGAATCGAGGCTAATCGACTTGCTGCCAGGCTAATCCCGTCCCTCTGATCTACGACGGTGATGGCCAAGTACTCTGGTTGCCCCTCCCCAGTATCAGATCTGCCCCAGAAGTTCTAAAGCTGGGAATCATTTCCATGCGCATCGTGGATCGTGTTTTTTTTCTTTTTCTTTTTTTCTTTTCAAATTTGTACTTTTTCATCTTTTATGTGTTCAATTTATATACTGTATATACGTTGAATTGTCTCGTCCCACTTCAGAGGGACACTGCAGAGAGGAGGAGTTCAGCTGGGTCACAGAGATGTTCCCTGGCTCTAATAGGTGTGACCAGCAGAGGTTTGACACCTCCACCATCACTGGGTCCCTCTGAAAACAAAAAAGCCTTGAAGGATGGAGTTGGACAAGGGCGCGTGGAGCCAGCAGTTTCCCACTCAGTGGGGTTAATTACTCCACCAACCAGCTGCCACCTCCTCCTCCTCCTCCATCAAGTGACGGTCAGCCGCCTCATGATCCACACTCCACTGCCTCACCTTGGCTCTTCTTTTTCTTTTTACACTTAACTGGGTTTCATCGCACCACAGTTTGACTCCCAGGGTGTTCGCTTGGAGGAGTGTGACTGTTGCTGACGGGGCTGTTATCATTTGAGCTAATAGGGGGAAGAACAGACAAAATATGTCAGTCTTCCTTGTTTCTGCTTGTGGACAATTCTCATGCTTGGTTTGTACTTTTTGTTATTGTTATCACTCTGCGTTCAGGACCTCAAGAATCCCTGTTTGTTTCATCACCATAGCTGTCAGCATTTATAGGCCGTTGGTTGGAGATCATGATAGCTGAGTTGGGCTAATAAAAAACGAAATAATTTGTGTATCTCACATAAGGGCTCTACATTTTCTCTATTGTCTATTGTAAAAAATGGAATTCCTACTCTGCTCTGCCTGTTCCCCCCCCCCGCCCCTCCAGCTCTTCTTACAGAGTTCCTGCTAGCACATCTGAAACTGAGTCCAACAATAATGACAACAACAACAACAACAACAGCACATCTCCTCGGGTCCAGCTGGGGGCCCTAACTAAGCATGATGGTTTATCTAAGGAGCATGACAGGCAGGGCCCTGTTGAGGTCAGTGTGCAGTGACAGCACGCGTTCAGATCTTCATGAGGATAACGAGGAGATGATGGACCCGCCCTTAACGGAACCCGCTAATCAGCAATGGGGGCGACCAACGGCCAGCAGGGGGCGTCAACATTTGACTAAAATCTCCAAATAGGACGTACCCAATGTAATTTGCCCTCCAGTGGCATGATGGCCAATAGAATGTCATGAGAATTTTGATATTTTAAGTAATAATTAAAAATTATAAGATATATCAAATGCATGACATGAAGTTTAAAAGGGAGCAATGTTGCTTCCAGTCTACTTGAAATCAGATTTTGTTTCAAGATCAAAATATTGCCGTACTTGACCAGATTGTGTGCCCGAGTGGTTGCAGTCTGACTTCATTTTCAAAGATAGTCCCCAACTCCTTGAAGCTCTGCAGGAACAGTTCTGCGGCAGTGTAGCCGAGCCATTTCATACGCAATTGCACCCACCAGTTAATAGCCTGTGAAGACAGCGACAGATACACAAAGTGGAAAATCCCTGCTATTTTAAATGATCCTTTAATATTCAAGCATCACCTGCAGGCCGGACCCCACAGCTCTGAGCAATGAGCCGTCTGCCGTTATGCTGCTTGTTAGCCGTGTCCAGGCCGTGTAATTGCCTGTTTCGGTCCTGCTGATTGTCCTCAGAGACACACTGTTACTCACAGTATAATTGTAGAGGTTGAAAGAAGGGAGTCCCCCCCCCTTCGCCCCAACAGAGCCCTTTCATATGGCCACACATTGCTGTTTTATACGAGTAGGAATTCAAAATATGATTACATATTTAGATGTGAAATGGAGACCATGATTTCTGAACAACTGAGGTTGTGATGTTTGGCTGTGCAAATATTTCAGTGATGTATTCAAATTAAGTGCTGACGCCTCACTCCAAGAAGGTTGCGGGTTCTGTGTGAACTTTGCATGTTCTCCCTGGGTCTGTGTGGCTTCTCCGGCTTCCTCCTACAGTCCAAAAACATGTAAGCTGAATTTGGAACTCTAAATTGACCGTAGGCGTGTGTGTGTGTGTGAGAGAGAATGGTTGTTTGTCTTTGTCTCTATGTGGGCCTGTGATGATCTGGCCACTTGTCCAGGGTGTCACCATGCCTTTGCCCATGACAGCTGAGATAGGCTTCAACAAACCACCGCAACTCTGAGTGCAGGAAGAAGTGGGTATTGAAAATGGATGTATGGCTGTATTCAAAGGACTTTATTCTTCCAGGAAATAAAACCTGAATATTGCAATCGAGATTGAAAAATAATAGCATTAATAAACTCCACAAACAGATCACCGAATGACATGAATAAAGTAAAACATGTACTATTTAATTTTTGTCTTATATTTCTAAAGTAAAAACAAACAACCAAACAAAGAAACAAAAAAAACAAAACAAAACAGGGTGTGGGGTGAAATCATTACCTATTTTGTTTTAGATAATGACTGCAGTGCAGTGCTTATAATTTACAGCACATTATTATTGTTATTATTAAAAGTAGTAGTAATTTTTTTTTTAAAACATTTTTTTTATTTGAAATAAAGAGTTTTTAAATCGCAACTTATTTCCGGTTTGTGCGGCATCCGGTGTTACTGTCAGAGAGAGTCGGCGGACCTCCTGCGGCGCATCGCGTGCATCCCTGGCTCGGCCTTTTTTTTTTTTTTCCGGTGCACTGTCTCGTGCTAAATGTTGACGCTCAAGGATCATTTCCCGCGGAATGACACTGATGAGGTAAGAAATCCGAGTTAATCACCACATTCGCTACTGTGCCGCCGTGTTGTTCACCCGTGTCTGCGAAGGCTGTTTTAATTCTAGCCGAGCCAACATTAGCCGCCTCGAGGAGCAGAGAACACGTGGCCAAATGTTGACACGACATGACGCTGTCAGGGAGCGCAGGGCTCGGTAGATGCCACCACGTGCGAAGTATGCGTCGCTGTGTAACGAGTCGTGAGTCAGAATCAAGACGATTCTCACATGCACAGTGCAGAACGCAACGCAACCAGACATCGAGGTGTTTTTTTTTTTTTAATTAAGCACACCGCGTTTCACAGGACGTGCAGAATATTTCTCAGTAATGAAGTTAATCGAACGCTTTCTGTTTTCTGTAGCAGTAATTTATTGACGGTCCCTAACTCAGCAGAGCGACTCCCGGTCCACCGTGAGAGCAGCAGCTGCAACATCAACTGACGTTTGTTTCTATCACCGACATTTCTAAAGAAGAAAAAAAAGAGAGAAAGAATTATGAAGTCGTGGTTCTGACATCACGATGTATCGCGAGAACATGGGTGCGTTCAAATTCACAAAGTTTTGACTGATGGATTTCACACTTGGATTTCACCTCAGTGCTGCAAACGGAAATGGATGGAGTCGCATTCGGCTCCCGGTTAAAGGTGCATCGTCATGACAGAGCACTGTGTCCTAATTTTATGCATCACCTACACAGTGCCAGTCAGGTAAAGGCATACCCATAAGCATTATTACATACTGTATCACAATCTCTGCCTATTTGGCCAAGTATGTAAATTAAGGGAAAGAAAAGTACATGTTGTGCACCTTTTTTGACCACTATATCTTGCTGGTGGAATGAAAATATATACAAGACTATATTCAAGTGTATATTATATTTTAAAATATAATATATATGCAAGTATACATTATCATATACAAGATATACCTGAATATAAGAAATATATATACAAGTCTACATTGAATACTGTAACAAGATCAGTACGAGACAGAGCATGGTCGTTCAAAGTGTTCAAATATTTAAAATCTACAACAGCTTCAGTGTTATCACTCCAGATTAATAACTTCAATTACCTTCTTCATGATTATTATTGCAACTATTATTCATATTATTCATACTATTACCTTTATCCTTTTCTTTTTCATGTAAGTTTATCATAAGAATAAAATACTTTTAAAAATAAATATAAATAATAAAATAGGTTTGTGTTGATTATTTTTGATAAGTTGACTGTACAACTTTAGTCAGAAGAAAACAGCAATAACTTTCCCCAACAATATTTTGTCTCGTGGAGTTCTACTGCAGGAAACAGTTTTCAGTGAAATCAAAGTTTATCTTCCCAAAGTTGAGAACAGAAAAAAATGTTTAGTATCTTTGTTTAGTATGTTTAGTAAGTCAACTAAGGTCATATCAGAACAATGAGTAAAATAAATAAACTCATTGATCAAATAAATCATCACATCAGCACATTGTAGCTTTGTGACTTACATTGATGTGGTTTCAGCAGACACATGCCGTGGCATTTGTTTGGAACCAAGGCAAAAAAGGCCAATGTTAATTTGGGCCGCCCTTTTATAGGAGGCGTCCCAGGAAGTAGGCGGAGACACACTGAGGCTGGTGCTGCAGATTTGAAGGAGCAGTGTCTCCTTCTGGAGAGGAGGGGATGTGCAGGGAATGAATGGACTTCTAACAGTCTAGCACCCTTTCATTTTATCGTCATGGTATTTCTCTTAACCTTTTCTTTTCTTTTTTCTTTGTATTTTGTGATGAATTGTTTCCCAAAGATTCCTGTCTGGGAGTTCAGAAAGAGCATTTGCACGGTTCCTACATCCTCGACCAGAAACGGCTTTATCCTGGTCAGCCTGACAGACTGCGAATTGACGGCACAGGTGAAATATAAGAGGTGCACTGGAGTTTGAGCCTGAACTGATCCCACATCAATGAGAATGTGATATTCAGCATTTTAATTGCTGTAATAATTAAACAACAAAAAAAAAAAGGCAAAGCAGTGAGCAGCTGCTGCATCTTAAACAGTTTCTGGGCTGAGCTGACTCACTGCCTGCGATGGTTAAGTTTATTTTGAGTTCTTGAAAGTGTTGGGTTATTTGCAAAAGAGAAGATTAGAGTAAATCACCGGTTGAGCCTTCACCTCCTCCTGAGGGGAATATCAACTATCCTCCCAACACTTGTGAAATGAAGTGGTGTAATCTCACCGCTGCGTTCCTCCCTGATTACGACGCAGCTCATCAGTATTCCACAAGTGACTTTAGCTGCCCAGCACAGCGCCGGGACATCGAAACATAAATGGATCCTTTTGAACATTTGTTTCAAGTGTAAAAATTGATAATAGGTTAAAGATAATCTGTGATTGATTTAAAATTGAGAAATGACAGACTAGCGTAGAAGCACCTTTGTATTTCACTTTTGTTTGACCCAATATTTTTGGCTCCTGTTCAAGGAATTCAAATATAGTAACACTAATAATAGTATAGTAGTAATTATGTTATATTATGTGGTTTTTCCAAGTGTTTGTTGTTCACCCAGTTAAAAAAGCACTTCAAGGTCCAGTGTTTAAAATCTGGCCTGATTTATGAGTTTTATATTGGTAAAAACTTAATATACTGCCCATAAATACATTAATAAAGGTGTGTACTCACATTACAATAAACGTTATTAGTTTTTCCTACCCACAGAACTGATCTTTTTTATTTATAAGCATACACATATTTTTAAGCTGCTGAAGCACCAGACAGCGCGATTCGTATTTAGTGTGACTGCTCACGTCTTCAAATAAGAAGGTGGAAGAGCTATCAAGGTTTGTGTGTGCAGGCCACCGTAGTTCACAGGGAAGCCTGGGAGAGGGAGAGTGAGTGAATGAGCGCTGCAGTCTAAAATATAAACACAAGATGTCGCTGTTTCTTCTCAAAATCTCCAAATATTACAGACTTAACCTTTAAAGACAACATTAATAACAAAAATATTATATAAACTCTGACAACTGTTTTCCATCTTATCTTAAATGACATAAAAAGCAAAAGCCAGTCTTATAATTTACTGGCAAGAATGACAAAACAGCTGCAGTTTTTTGCTGGCCAGTGAGTTGGAGTCACTCATTGCTCAGAAAGTGACAAAAAGGAATGCCTTCCGGCCGCCCTTCACGTCAATGTGTCCTCCAGGCTGTCAGAGGGCCTCTGCTGCTGAAGGCTCTGTTCCTCTAAAACAGCTCTTAGTGCCGCCTGCCAAATGTTTACCTCCTCCACACCTGTCATTGACATTTTTTTGCTTCTCCTTCTGATTGGCTGACATTTCACAGACTGGCCTTTAGAAATGATTCACACCACGCCACTCATCCCCACCGCCAACTAATGGAGCGCAAGGAAGTCTGGCCCGTCTCGCCGCTAAGCTGCTTTTTTATTTTCTTTTTTTTTCAGTCAGAAGCTGCCTGGTGCAGATGTTGACAGGGGTGACTTTCATGAAGATTCCTTCCACAGGACATACAATCTGTCTGCGGTGTTGCCTGCATCGTCAGCTGTCAGCGAAGCCGGCGTCCAGCAACCGGCACAGAAAGGATGACGGCCGTGAACAACACACACTTGTGGACGGTGACGGGATGCAGCGAGCTGGGCCAAGAGGTGAGGTACGGCACTCCACTGAACGACTCCAAGATACGCCATGGGTAGAAGCCTCATCCAAAAGGCCGAATCGACTCACCGCTGGAGACATGGCAACGTGCTGGCAGAGGACATAATGGGCTAGCTTAAAGTTGGACATGAAGGTACCAACATTCCTGTCCGCCTGTTTCAGAATAGTGTCGGTCTAAATCTAAACGTTTCCAGCAGCTACTGAACTGTTGCTGCTGCTGCCTTTATTAGCCGGTGGATCCACACACTGTGATTCATACTTTATCTGTCTAGAGGACAGGCCTTTATTAAATAAACACCAGGGGGAAAATATGTTATTTTTTGTTTAAATAACATGTTTTGTCATTTAAACAAAAAATATGTTTAAATAATGTCTTCATATTGTGTAAAAAATATCCAATTACTGTCCTCCTTAATAGTAGGTGCATTAAAATCAGTGTAGCAAGTATGTAACAATCACACACAGGTTTTAGTTATACTGGAATAATCCAATAAATTGAGTTTAATTCATTCCACTAGTGCTAAATAATTGAATTGCACTGACTTTAGTGTTGCATTGTTAAGCATTGCATTGAGATTTAGGGGAAAAAAACAAAGTCTGGTGGGAACTAACAAGGATTCTGACGTGTCGCAACAATCGCGATAACATTCTGTGATGATAACGTCGTATCTTGGACTTTTCAGCACTTTCTGCCCCCTGCAGTTGCCTTCCCTATAAAGTAACTTTGGGGATTTTTTTTTTTTTTTTTTTTTTTTTAGAATGTCTAATGTTTCTTAATATTTCAGATGATTCATGCTTATCTATGCTCTTTGAATCGGTCCAGTAAACAGTCTAAGCCCAAAGCTGCAGCACACCTTCAACGGCTGTTCCGTAATCCTTTCCGCTCAGAAAATTCTGTCCTCTTTTTTGCACCTCAACATAACCTATAGTACAGCATATATTTTTTAAATTAAAGTGAGCATTCACTGTTCATTCTGTTATAAAAAAAAAAAGAAAAAGAAAGAATGAACGAAACAACTCTGCCAGACATTGCCGGTGTCTAAACTCGGTTGTGGAGAAGTCCCCTTGACAGTAGTCTGATTTGTTCCCGCAAATACACCCAATACATCCCACTTAATGCCTGCGGAACTGCCTTAAAGCCTTAAATGTGACTTTCCTCCGGGGGATGTTGGCGCTGACAGCCGGCGTTCACGTCCCTCCGCTGTCACTCGTCTCCTGACAGCCTGTGACGGCTGAGGATCTTGCGGAGAGAAGTCGCAAAACTCGCAAAAACGCGCCTTCCTCAGAGGAGAGGGCGGCGGCGAGGTTGTTGGGGAACTTTCCACGGCCGTCCCGTGAAGAAAGCGTGTTGTTTGCGACATCAAAGGCAAGATAGGTGTTTGACAGACTGTTAAATGAGGTCTCGGCTCAGCCTCATCACCCCTTCTTCCCCCTCCCTCATCCCTCCCTCCCTCCCATATCTACATTTGAAAGTTTAATTTGCCTTGATTAAGAGCAATTATGATGTCTCGCAGAGCGTAAAGCCTCGACGCAGAGACACCGGCTGCCGAAAATGTTTGAGCTTGAAAAAAAAAAAGAGGGGGGGGGGGGGGGGAGAGAAAAAAAGAGCGGCGGCGTCCTTCAGAATCCTAATGGGCTCCATCCGAGAAAGCGTCGCGATCCTGACATCAGTAAGGGGAACCTCCGTGTAGGCAGCACTCAGAATTTTATGGAACAAATGTAAATTCGGCAAAGCAAAAACTCTTTTTTTTTATTTTATGTTTTTATGAGAAAGACCTAGACCTATGTTTTGTTTTTTTCCCCGCTAATTTGCTAAATAGCTAAAACCACCAAACACAGGGACAGTTTCTTCCCCCAGGCTGTTGCTCTGATGAACTCTCATCATTCACAGAGACACAGAGTAATCCCTGTGCAATAACCCATCAAATCCTGTTCACCTGTTCATGCTGGTGAACACTTTCACCAGTATAAACTGGTGAACACTTTGAACGACCATGCTCTGTCTCGTACTGATCTTGTTACAGTATTCAATGTAGACTTGTATATATATATTTTTATATTCAGGTATATTTTGTATATGATAATGTATACTTGCATATATATTATATTTTAAAATATAATATACACTTGAATATAGTCTTGTATATATTTTCATTCCACCAGCAAGTTACAAATCTTGTTTCATTTTGTTTACTGTCTTTTTGTGTTGTTAATTTTTTAATCTACACACAGAGAACAGAGGCAAGCTGGAGTCAAATTCCCAGTTTGGCATCCACAAACTTGGTCAATAAAGCTGATTCTGATTCTTCTTATTTTGTTTCTTGTGATTATTTCTTGAACTGGCGACTCGTCCAGGGTGTATCCTGCCTTCGCCCTATTACAGTTGCGATAGGCTCCAGCCGACCCCTGCAACCCTGAGTTCAGGAAGAAGTGGGTTTTAAAAATGGATGGATGAGTATTTCTTGTATTTCTGGTTTCCTTTTTTAGTTGATGTACTTATTTTTGTGTTCCATTTTCTCCTTTATTCGTAGGGCGGCTGCACTAAATTGTTTTGCGTGTGGTAAATAAGGTTTGTTTAAGAAAAATGAAAATCATTGCCCGCTGCACACTTCCTTTTCCTGTGTGCACAGGTGCCAGAGCACATGTATTTTGGCATGGGGTTAGGAGTTGGGATTGTGCATATGATGGCTTGGCCCGCGAAAACATCATCGCAGGCACTCACAAAACACAGCTGCAGCAGCATCAGCACGGCCTGAAGACGCCCGCAACTCGCAAATGTAGATACTGTCACTTTCAAAAAACACATTAGATACCACAGCGTGTGGGCCGCAGCAGTCCTGTAAGGTGCAAGCCTGCCGTTTGCCAACATGAACAGATAAAAATCAACAGGTTGACAAACAGCATCACCAAAAACAGGAAGGCACAAACATCACAGCAGTGACTTCGCTGCTTCGGACCCAGTTTAAAACTTTTCCAACCAAGCTGACGGCAGCATAATCACACCGTCCAACGCCGCAGAACATTATCTCCAAGGCTGAACAGCAGACGGGATTTAATTAACATCAAAATAGTGCAGCCAGTGATTGATGGTGAAAAAGCTGGAGTGCAACCTCAGTCCTTCTACCCACCGCTCCCTACTGCAGTGCCTTTTATTTTAATATTAAGAAGCCAAACTGGGCTGAGAGGGATTTTTCACAACAGTGGCAAATGTGCGTCAATCATTCATTCATTCATTCATTCATTCATCTTCTATACCCGCTTATTCCTATTCAGGGTCATGGGGGTCTGCTGGAGCCTATCTGCCCAGCTGTCTTAGGGCGAAGGCAGGGGGACACCCTGGACAAGTCGCCAGTTCATCACAGGGCCACATAGACACAAACAACCATTCGCACTCACATGCACACCTACGGACAATTCAGAATGTTCAATTGACCTCACATGCATGTTTTTGGAGTGTGGGAGGAAGCCGGAGAACCCGGAGAGAACCCACGCAGACACAGGGAGGAGAACATGCAAACTCCACACAGAAAGGTCCCAGGCCCGGAATCGAACCCACGACCTTCTTGCCGTGAGGCGGCGGCGCTAACCACTGCGCCACCGTGGCGCCCTGTGCGTCAATCGTAGTCTCTGTTTTGCACAAATCTGATTTAGGTTAAATTATCTTTTTTTTTAATTTTAGATTTGATGTCATGCCATCTTGACATTAAAATATATTTAAAAAGAAAGTACAGTCCAAAAACTCATACATTGTTGTGGAAAAAAGTTTCCGGACACTTACAGTCTTAAATATTGTCATGAGAGATTTTTTTTTGTCTCTTTCAAAAGGTCTGGCAAACAAATTGAAATCATTTTGTTGCTTATTGTTAGACAAAATAAGAGAATTAGATTCTGGTAGTTCTTGTACTCATGATGTGTTGCAAAGAACGTCATCTTGCTAAAACATCCAGTTCTGAGTTAGATGTTCCAGTGCACGGGCAGCATGTGGGTTGTTGGTGATGGCACTAAAATAAACTGCACTTGGAGACAAAAGATTGAATGTCGGCAAAACAGTACATCACAAATGCATGAAGTGTCCAAAGTTTTTTTTTCCACCACTGTATTTTGATGAAGTCTCGTTATGGTACAGGTCACCATAATAAGCATATCATCTTTGTCTTTATAACAGCTACCCCCTGATGACCACCTCTGGCTACACACAACCTGTGGACTCTCTGCGCTGAGATCCCAAGGACGGAGACCTTCTGTTCCTCCTCTCTGGACTGGAGGTACAACTTGTTGATTTTTCATTTGAGGCTCCAGTAGAGCGACCCAAAACCACAGATTTAAATATAAAAAATAAAAAACATATTTAGCCCCTCTTTTACAGCCGCCTCTAAAAATTCAGACGCTCTCTTTCGTTCAGATCGTCCACATGTTTGAACGGAAATAAAAACAGGATGGTCTCACAGGGTGCAACTGGCACCTGCCTGGTCATGTCGCTTAACTGGGAAAGATGCCAGTGCTCTTACTGACATCACAAATTGCAGATTCCCAGAGCCTTGTGTTTTGGCACAGGCTTCGTGAAACGTGGGGCAAGTGAAAGAAGCAATGGATGGACTTTCCTCACTTCTGGGGAGTTGACTGACAGCTCGGAAGACCACAGATAATATTCACAGAAGACAAACTGCAGAATATGGGACCTTTAAAAGAAGATGCACGCAGCGAAGCGACGGGGTGTTTTCTGTCAGCTGTCTAATTGGCTTTTTCCCTCAGATGTTTTTTCCCCAAACCAGGCCATCTGGTGTAAAGTTGTGCAAACTTCACATTGTCGAAAATAGGTTTTGCCCTTCCTCTGACTCCAAAATAAACTCATTTATTGCCATATTTGATTTTCTGCACGTGTTGTCCAATGATGTGCGATGGCAACGAAATCGCAAAAGAAACTTTGTGACAGTGCTGTGAGCAGACAAATAAAAAGCGCCCCCAGAAACGCTGGCGACTGGCCCCGATAGTTGCCTGTCAGCGTGGAATCATATCACCTCGCAGGCAGGCGCTGCTAGCTGTGCGCCGTTAACACCCTGCCACGGCTTGTTTATTAGCCTCAATTATTTGTCACTCAGCGGTTAGCGGTGGCCCTCCGACTGTCACCACTCAATCTGCCCGATCAATACTGGCCTGCTTACTGCAGGCAGATAAAGTCGTCTGCAGGGAAAAAAAACAAAAAGCAAAAAGGGACTGGGGAGCGGGTGGGGTGGCTGCGGTGTTTGTGCTTTTTTGGTTAAAAGTCAAACCATCTGCATGCTTTTTTTTTTAAATAAATAAATAAAAAAAATCATCACCCTCCTCCGCTGCCTGTCCTGCGTCACGTCAGAGCTCCCACGGTGGGTTCATTATCACCCTCCACCCAACTAATTGGGTTAAAGGAACTAATGTGCGGTGGGCCCGGTGCAGACGGCTGTTCAAAGGGAGCCGCGCCTCCTCCGGCGCTCCTTAACCTCTCCGCTCTCGCGGCAACTTTGATGTCGACTAATGATGGCGAGGGAGGTGCATCGGCGCCAAGAACATCCGCGCTTGATCATTTTTCTCTCCCCTCCCCCAATATTGGCGGAAAGAATAAAAATCCGGGCCCTCTCTCTCTCTCTCTCCCCTTTGCCTAATCTTGCTCCTCTCAATTTTATTTTTTTTATTATTATTATTTTTGCCCGCTTCCGTAAACAAACGGCTGCAAAACAAGCAAGTCAGCAAGGGGTGGTGGTGGCGGTGGTGGTGTTGGTGGTGGTGGGCGGGACTTATCACAGCTGTTGAGCAAAGATAAGTCCTAATATTTAAGCTTCCCCCTCAGCAGCTGACATCAAAACACGCCGATTTGGCAGGAGGCTGTGCGCCAGTAGAGAGCGGCGCCTGCTTGCCTGCCTGCCTGCCTGCCTGCCTGCCTGGATGTGGCGCTTTATTAGCTCGGCTCCTTCTGGAGGTCGCAGGGAGAGCCGGTGGACAGGTTTCCCTGCGCTGGCCAAGCTCACACACACACACACAAATGCAAACACACATATGCGGCTCCATCATGTCCCTGGGGGCACAGACAGCCAGCTTGCTTTCAGCGTTTTGGCAGGGGGGCCTCTTTTTTTCCCCTCCGCCTCCTCTCCCCATCTGTGGCAGCTGCAGCGTCCCGAGGCCTGATAGGCTATTAATACCTCGGCTAATTTCGCCAATCCATTCAGATTTACTTGTTTCCGCTCATCGACGCTTTGATTAAGAGGCACACGACTGACCGAGCGACAGGCCGGCGGGGTCTGACTCAAAAGGGGTTGTGGGGATGGGAGGAGGAGGAGCAACAGGAAGTGGAAACTAATGCACGCAGCGATACAGGAAGTCACTTTGAGTCAAGATGAAAATTACCCCCGAAGAAGAGTCACTTTTTTTTGTAGGCCCGTTGATTTGACCTCATGCTGCGGCCGCCCTGACTTGCGCGTCTCCCTCCGGCCTGCAGGTGGTGCAACAGCACAGGCTGTGATGCCGCCCTCCGGGGGAACAGCTGCTTCATTAAGGACCAAGTGATTGTTGTTGGCCAAACAAAGGAAACAGTCACTCTGCAGTGGGGAATCGTCCAGAGGGAGCGGCGTGTTTTTTTCCCCCGATTTATTTGGGGGAGAAGAAGAGAAGCCGAGCTCCTCGGAGTTGGGCCGTCGGACGTGGAGGCAGAGTTATGTTAAAGAGGAGGTCGGTCAGAGTGCCGGCTCCTCCCTTTCCTCCTTCTCCTTCTCCTCTCCGCCTTCTCCTCCTCCTCCTCCTTGTCTCCCGTCGACCCACCGAAGCGATTTCCTGCCAGTTACGCGTCAGCGCTGCAGCCTCATCTCACATTCCCCTCTCCTGCTACTGTGTGCCGTGGAATAATTGAACCCTGTTTGAGTCCGTGAGCTGTGCGCGCTCGCACGCACGCACGCACAAACACACACGCACGCACGAGCACACACACACACACAAGGCGCGCGCGGCCATGTTTTCCATGATTGCTGCGTTTGACAACAGAGCCACAGGGAGCTCGGCGAAGCGCGCGGCAGGCCAGGTTTAATTTCCTCCGTCAGATGGAGCGATAGTTAGAACAAATGTTCTGTTTCAGGGGAACCACGGCCCCCCCCATTCCCACCTCCTCCCAACTCACCAGATTTGCTGCTGCCACTGTTGATAATTCTTCTTCTTCTCCTTTATTTATTTCTTTTTTTCACGCCACACGGTCTCCTTTTGCCCCCGTCTCGGGAAAAAATGAAAATGGACAGAGGCTGCCGTGGCGCCAGGGTCTCATGGTCCAAAAGGTCCTAACGGCCTGTTGCTACACGGAAAGAGACATACGCCGAGGAGTGTGTGTGTGTCTGTGTGTGTGTGTGTGTGTGTGTATGTGGGGCCGCTTCCGTGGGCAGCCTTAGGAAGGCACTGCCTTCTCTCGGAGCAGCCGCCGCGGGGACGCCTGGGACCGTGCACGAGGTGTGCGTTTCTTTCCAGCTGATGGGACCCCTGGGGGTTTGAGGGGGGGTGGAGGGGGGGTGGAGGGTGGGTGGGTCCAGTTGAGCGGGAGTGGGGAAGGGAGGAGGGGGGCGCTGCGCACTTATTGATAGCGACGCGGGACAATAGCTCTCCTTTTGTGTGTCACTTTCCATTTATCAGAGGCCTTGCCGCGCCACCTGCGCCACCTGGCTGCTGGCCGGGATCTGACAGGACCTCGCCGCCGCCAGCCGGCGAGCCGACGGCCTACCCGAGCATCTGATCTGGGTGGGGGTGATGTTGACGAATGACTCTCCATCTCGCATCCGCTCAAATTCAGCCGCATCAGGATGACGCAGGAGCGGCCGGAAAATATTTATGGGCTGTCAAAGTTAAACGGCTCCTGATTCCTGTTTTTTTTCTTTATTATTATTATTTATTATTTTTTATTTTTTATTTTCCAAGAGCTCAATTCAAGCTGGATTTTGGGATTCCGTCCCCGCGTGGATTGATCGGAATTTTAAAGTGTAAGATGTGCCGTAAAGCAGGGATCAAGTGTGTTATCGGGTTTACACAGGCTGAGGGTTGCCCACAAGGTTCGGGATCAGACATTATAGCACCATCTTTCTTTACTGTCTCCAGTTTTATGGTTTCATCCCCTGCAGCTCCCTTTGAATTCTCTGTGTGTGTGTGCGTGTGTGTGTGCGTGTGTGTGTATGTGTGTGTGTGTGTGTGTGTGTGTGTGTGTGTGTGTGTGTGTGTGTGTGTGTGTTGGCCAGCTTAGGAGGCTCAGCATTCTTTGCTAGTTTGATCTGCCACTGCTTGATAAGATCTGCTTCTTCTCCCTCTTTTTTTTCTTTCCAAAAAGTTCAAATATGATTCCCAGTGTTTGGCTGCCTCGTTCAGAGGGATATCCACATGAAACAGGGGCTTCGCTTGTAAAGAAACAGGTTCAAATAATGCGCGACTCTTGACACGGCTGCTCCGTGATGATATCGGAACGTTTTAGCGCAGAAAAGTTTGAAATGGTTTATGCCACATTGTAATGTTTCTGTCAATTTATGCGAAAAGAATCTTGCCGAATATTGAGATGAAACGGCCCAGAGCTGACTTGAAGTCATTCTGGGCTTGTCAGTATGATGAAGCATTGATTTTAATGTGACGTAACAGATGATCATTTTAGCTTCTGATTGTGAACCCTGGGTCTCCTCTCACATTTGCTAATTTTACTTAGATTGCAGTGGAGAAAGTATAAAATATCACAGGGAAGAGAGAGAGACGTGAAGGAAAGGCTTTTTAATGTGTTAAACTCTTTCGGAAAGGAAATTGAAAACCATTTTTTCTAAAATGTACATCAGAAGTTTACTATTTAGTCGTGTTGATTTGTGAGGATGCTAAAATGGTAAGTATCACCCTTTGTCAGTCGAACCCATCAGCCCCTGTGACGTGAGACATGATGTTACCACCGAACTTGGTAGCATCGGCCACGTTGAGCCTCGCGTCAGCTGCCGCCGCCTCTGTTTTTCCTTGGTGGAGATGCGTAAATCACCCTCTCATTGCCCTGCCAATGGAGGTGACATGTTCTCGCACGGCGGCGCTTCATCAAGCGAGAGCCGCCCGAGCACCAAGAGGAAGTCGTGAAGAAGAATTAGGGTTCTCTGCATCTACTGCCGGGCATGCTAACGACTGCATTAGGCACTCCTCAATTAACGCAGAGCTCTGCCTCGTCATAGCTCCATTTCCCGGGAAAAAAAGCCACCCATCTTTCTTTTATTTTACCCCCCAGAGCTGTTAAATCATTTAGAGCCAAAGCAGCAAGTGACTAATTGCGAACGAGGATTATAATCTCACTTCTCTTCCAGCTTCTTGGAGGATTCTTGCTGTGCCATTTAACCGGCATCAAGTTGGAAACCTTCCCTCAAATGTCACTGGCGATTGCGCTGCGCATCAATCTTGCCGTGGCTGACGTGGCTTGTGCGCTCGTGATCCTCAGCCACAGTGGAGGTCGGATACTTTTCGTTTTACATTTTTTCTTTTCTTTCTTTTTCTTTCTTTTTTGATCGACAAGCCAGTGTTGTCCCCCTACACACACGCCTGTGTGTGCACACACGCAGCAGGGACTGTGAAATATGGGCCCTGTTAGCCAAAGCAGTGGCTTTCTTGCAGGTAATAACCCAGAAATAACACGCAGAGATGATGCTCTAATGATATTAGTGATGAAGAAGCCAGGATTATCCAGTGCGCCAGCAGACTGGAAGGAGCCGCCGTGCTAGGCGTAATGGCTCTCCTCTGCATAATCCTTCAGAATCAATGCAGTCAATGAGGCCACCCACACCCAAATGTGACGGGGTGTCATGCGCTCGCGTGGCATCTGCCGGTGAGCCGACCGACACGCTTTTTGCGAAATGACGTCTAATATTCTAGCTTTACTTGTTTTACTAAATCTTGGCTTTAAACACTCTGGCTTATTGGCTCCCTTGAGATGGGATTCCGCTGCACCCTCAGTGATGTTTTCTAACATTTCAACATTCCTGAGCACCAGCTTCCAGGCCGTCCTTTTAAATGAGTCCCAGTGAAATGACAGGAATTCCCAATAAGATGCATCTTTTTTGACATGGCGCCGTGCGCAACATCTTATTTGCTGATGGTTATTTTGACTCGCATTAATATTGTTTAAATGTAAGTTTAAATTGACAGTGACAAATGATAGGTTCAACGACTTTATTTCCATATAGTAAAGCAATAAAGTGAAGTCTAGATAAATGGGTGTCTAAAATGATGTGACGGCACTTAAATTGATAATATCTAAATACTATGCAAAAAATAATTTGAAAGTGAATTATCTCTACAGAAAGTATGAGCATCAAGTTCAGTTCTACAGCATCATAAATAACACACAACCTTGTTTCTGTGCATTTATTTTAGAACACAGTAATACAAATTAAACAGCACCAAAATAAATCACAAAAATTGTACTGGTCTCAAAATAAATCTTCAGGATCTTCTTGTCATGTTGTTTCACAAATGTTGCACATGGAAATCCTTCAATATCACATTTCTGTTTGGAATTGTGAATTATTGCATATCCATCTTGAAAAGGCCCAGCACAGATGGTGGACAGCTTTTTCCGAGTATGATCGCATCAAGCCCCAGGAATCTAATATGGCAGCCCATTCATTTCACGCTCACCTGGCGCATGAGCCTGAAAAGTCCAACGTCTTGAATTGGCTTCTCCGTTTACTTCTGCATTATGCAGCCCATAGAGCATGCGAGGTAGTGACACTCCCATCATGACTCTAACCCCCATGATGCATGACAACGCATCAGCCAATCAGTACGAGCTGAGACACAGCATGTGATGAAGTGACATTAAGCTCGGAAATAAAATATTTTCTTGGCCTTTGGAATTTTTTTTTTTTTTTTCAAAAAGTCCATTCATTAAAAATACATAATATAATGATTTGTTATTGACCGTGTTTCAGGTCAGAAGTGTCCTGTCAACCATTTTACAGAAATGTATTTTTGTCTTATGGGCTATAGGTAAAGCGCTACATGGGATTGTGGTTGCAGTACCTCGAGCAGCCACTGGGAAAAATTGGCACGCCGCCATACTGGAAGTCAGGTATCCAGATATTATAAAACACCCCTGCTTTGGGTCTGTCAGCATTCATCGAAGACACACGGGGCGTAGCTACAGTGAGGGTTGTTCAGTATGAAAATACTGGAATCTACTACCAGTTTGTAAACAAGATGCTGCAGTACGGTCAGTCTAATTAGAGCTGGACACAGTTTCCACTTTGGAGGAGAGCAGCGAGCAGCACTGGAGGTCCACTGCTGACTGGCTTCGGACTGAGGTTGGGTAAACACCGCTGGGCATTGTGGCTGAGTGCAGGGTGTCACCCGTCGCAACGCCGCTCTTCACGGACTCTAGCTAATCCCTGGTATTGAATATTATTACCATTTGCCGTGTGATTCAAGGGGCCGTCGTCTAGAGAATGCCGAGAGTCGGAGACTGCTGTCCTAATCACTTTCAGCCGGAGACTTCCCCCACCCCCGTGCGTTTGAATACGAAGGGGAACATGCCTTTGGCCAGGTGAGATAACTGAGGCGAAGGGCTGAATAAAGGAGGCTAAAAAGTCGCTCCGCGGCATTAATAACTAAAGAGTCGGCGGCGTTCCTCGGGCTGGAGAGAAATCCTCGCTGAAAAGGTAGGATTTAAAAGCTTGGGCGGCTCGCAGGGGCAGAGCTGCATCAGCAGAGGACTGCAGAGACCTGTTTAGGTTCAGCGTGATGCTTCAGCTTTTCATCTGCGGGGAGGGGGTGGAGGGCGAGCGGCTGGGAGGGGGCGGGGAGGCTGACCAAGATGGCCGGCGGGCAGTGCCCCCACGGCCGCTCGGGTCGGCCCCCGCGGCTCGTTCCCGTCTCGTCGGTCGTCGGCGGGACGACCTGAAGTGTGCGGAGGCATTTTTTTTTTTTTGTCTCCTCTCCCGAAAACACCCACTCATAAATAAAGCGATGACATCGGAGTGGCGTTTGCCAGTGGAGTGGGCTCTGACCCGGCCACTGCAGTCTAGAGTGCGATGATAAATCTAAAGGGTTTTTTCTTTCGTTCTTTTTTTCCCTGTTACATAAGGAGAACTCATCCTGGCGGCGGTCAAGGTTCGCATGAGTGCAGCCGCAAATCTGCCTCCGTCATCCCCCCACCTCCCCGTTTGTGTATTTGTGCTGACAGTGAGAGACCCACAGGGTGATGTGACTCATCTGATTCATTTTGTATCATCTGTTTATTTTATTATTTTTCTTTTTTTTTTATTTGCAGTGAATCAGCCGCAATTTCTTGGCCTGGTTGTCGGAGGGATTCTTGTAAAAAAAGATCTGAGAGGTTCTTCGTTTCCCAAGTTTTGCAGCCCAAACAACTTTTCGTACTGCTACCCCTCCTCCCCATTTTTCTACTCCTGTGCACATAAACCGTCAATAGGTCCATTGTGGGTTCAGAGGTTGCACCCCCCCAAAAAAAACAAAAAAAACAAAACAAAAACCCCCCCACAAATATACAGGCAGTGCAGTTCAGAAAGCAAGTTTTATATATATATATAACACAAACTTTGGTTTCACTTTTTCAAACTTTGTGTATATCCAGCTGTAGCTGCTCTTATTAAGGCCACAAGAGAGCATACTGTATCTGGCCTTCAATTCTGCAAAATAAAGAGAATTCTGTAATTCATTCATTCATTCATTTTCCATATCCGCTTGGTCCCGAGCTCAGGGTCACGGGGGTCTGCTGGAGCCTCTCCCAGCCGTCTTAGGGCGAAGGCATGGTGACACCCTGGACAAGTCACCAGTTCATCGCAGGGCCAATTCTGTAATTCTTTCAGTCTTTTCCTATGTCTAGTCTTTATGAGGATATAATGATTGCTCCTCATTTCCCCATAACAAAGAGGAACCACACAATTACATTTTTTTTTCAGTGCTTCCTTTTCAAATTTTTGGAAGGATTTTTTTTTTTTTTATGCGAGGCGAACTGACAGGCGTGTAGAGAACGCTCAACCATAGCGTCAAACCGCATGAAAACATCAACACAGAAGAAGCAAAGGTAATTCATTTGGATGGGACTCGGAGCAGCAAGCCAGCTTCTGGGCGCAACTGCACAAACTGCTGCGGTGTCCCGCCGCCCCCTCCCTCCTTTCATGCGCCCCCTGTTGGCTCGTGTTAAGCAGCATGTGTGCAATGCGCCAATGTGACAGCTCCATGAGGTTCTCCGGTCAGCTGACTCACATCAGGGAAATTAGGAAACTTTTCCAAGTTCGGACTAAGCTGATTTCTGCTCTCGCTTCCTCGTCCGTGCCGCACTCTTAGATGATCAGCGACTCATTTCAAATCTGTTGGCTCTTTTTTAATTCCTCTCTGTTTGAATGCTGTCATGGTGAGCAGAATTTTCTGATGGAGGGTCCCAGATGTCATCCATCCTGATCCCCAAACAACCAGGATCCTGCCCTGGCCTGTTTCTGAAGGTTGTCGTGTTGACGACGACGGTGGAGATGTCCCTGATCGGTGACCACGTTTACATGCACGCCCGATTCTTGTTTTATACGGAATATTGACAATATTCTGGTCATGTAAACCTGTGCATTAAGGACATATTCCAGTTGGAGAATACTCTGAATAAGACCCCTGGCATATGAATATGATTTATCTAGAATATTGGAAATTGGAAAATGCCCCATACTAGTTAAATCTGTGTATCCTCACTGTCATTTTTGAGGACAAAATCAGTCAACAGGATTGTTGCGATTAAGTGGTTAAGTTGTGGTATGAAAGTGCAAGTAAGACAGCACAATGGTGATGTATGTTGGAATCAAACTACAGCTTCTGCTGATTCTAAACACTATTACGACTAGTACGACTGCTACTACTACTACTGCTTCTTCCTTCTTCTTCCTCGGTGCTTACAGTAGACCTGACGCCTACAGGCAGTCGCTGCTCCCGCAGGTTCGCCTCGGGGGGCTTTTATGGAACTAGCCAAAACGGGAATGAGCCAAAACTTTGACCTTAATCTGAATATGGTGTGCATGTAAACACAGTCAGAGGCAGCAATTGATGAGCATTTGCCAAGTGAAAGGTTAGCGTCACCCCACCCCCCAAACAATCCACATCTGCTGCCATCGTTTAACGTGGAGGTTCTCCAGATAAACACAGCAGTGAGCTCACCTGACAGGAGCCAAGATGGAAAAGCCTGACTCTCATTCACGTGGCATTTGACCAGATGGGGGAAAAGTCGTTCACACGGACATAGAGGAGATTAATCATGCACCGTGGTCATATTGGATGCACTTCTGCCACTCTAAATGCTAAATAATTCTTACTAATTTATCCTGTCGCTCTCTCAGATTCAAAAAGGGGTGCAGAGCGTGTAAATCAGAGTGGACTTCCTCCTTGTGACGGGACACTGGAGACAAGCCTACCGGAAGCCAACCAAAAGTGGACATGGTGGAATATAAAAATACAGTCGCTTAATAGGCAGATGAAACATTTAACTACGTACATTTGCGTTCCCAAGCAAGACTCCAAAAGTTTCCTGGTTGACCTGAATTTGCTGTGAGCTTCCTGCAAACCACCATTAAACAATGGAAAATCAGCTGGTGTCAAATGAACCTGCGGAGAAATGTTTCCCATGTTATCAGGTTCATTATTTCACAGCATTTTTTTTAAAACAAGCTAAAGCCCTCCACATCCAGCCTGGACTCTCTGACTCTCTTCAAGCAGACACACTGGGGATGTCGACAAAGAGAATAGGTGCCCCCAACTTCCCGACTAATCCATTTAGAAATGCTCTTGAACTGAAGCAAGAGGTTCGAGGTTCTTTCTTGCCTCCAGGGTGCTACAGCTTGAGAAACTGGGGCTCAACTTACTGGTCAGGAAGTCCAACTTTAAGTTCATCCAGATTGCTTTGAGTAATGATGAGTTTTTCATGAGCAAATCAAAAATAATTTTCATTACAGGCTTTACAATCCAGATTATTCAAATATATATTCAAATGAATATACTCAGTATGCAAAATACTTCAGTGTTTCCAATCAATTTGCCAATAATGCGTGGCCCATCTAAGTCTTATTTTTCAAACCACAATTTCAACAAAATTATTTTTTTCTTTTTTTAGCGGATGTCTGACACATCCCTGTGTTGTCTGTATTAGTGTGCCGTGCTCGTGTACTTTTAAATCCTCACAGCAAGAAGGTCCTGGGTTCAAATCCCCTGTCGGCCACCCAGGATCCCATGTTATGTGTTGGCTTCCTCAAGGCTTTCCTGTTTCTTCCCACCACCAACAAAAGCATTTTGAAACCATAGATCAGGTTGGCCCAAAGTGGCGGTGTGCTCAGGCGCAGAGGCTCAGGACTCACCAGCCATTTTGATCTCGCAGATTCTTTGCACATAATGTATAACGACAAGGAAGCGTCTTTACCTTTGCCTTGCAACTGTTTCATCACTTTGCTGACATGTCGCAACCGCCACCAACCTGCTCGCTGAAAATGTACCGTTTGAGCTGAGTGATGCTGTAGCCTGTCGATGACGTTAGCTCAGTGGTATCACATTATTTGTACGGCAAGATAGCTCACTAAGCAAGAACACCAACACAGGTGACGTTTACGTTGCTTGTTTCACATGCTTGCCAGCTCATTACCAAGCATTGTTTGAATTCTAAGGAGGCCAAAATGCTGTTTGTTGCTGCTAAATCCCAGACACTAATCTACTGTCCTGCAGCTTCCCCTCATGCATGTCCCATCAATACTAGTCTTTCACTACTGATCCAATCAAACTGGCTTCCTCAATGTCAAAATGTTTACGATATATTATGAATCAAAAGAAGAATTGCTAAGACTGCATAGCAGAGTCAGAAGTTAAACTCATAGATCTCCGTTTAAATATAACTGCAGTCAAAAATCTCCACAGATTTGAATTAAAAGCGGGAATCAAATATTTTGAAAATCCTTATCTATTTTTTACTAGAACTTCTCTAACTTCGCTAATAGAGAAGTTGCGTTTATTTCAGTTTGACCTCAAATCTGGGTTGCTTTCACCACTTTGGGAGCAGCGACAAAACTGATGCCGGCGGTTATCAGACGCTGCGCGCTGAACGTTGGGAGTTGTGAACGTCACTGTTTTGACAGGCACGAGTTGAGCTCAGTGCCAAACAGTTTCTCTGTGCGAGTCTTCCTAAAAATCTGTATGTATCACGTCTGGAGAGGGATGTCGGCGAGAGGGGAGTGTCGATTAGTCGACGTGTGTCTTCCACATCTGAGCCCTGATGGATCTGGGCCAAAAAACACTCCGGTCTCATCCAAGCGCCAAAGTTATGGCGTCCTCCAGAGTGCGAGACCACCCCTCCCGCACCCCAACCGCCCCGTCCTCGCCATAATATAGTTTTCATCTCACTCCGAGATTAAACCCATCTCTCCCCGTCCGCTGTGGCAAACGCCATTTTGAGAATGAAATTGGTTACATCAATAGCAGTGCTATCACCGCAGCTATTGCCTTCCCTTTTACACTCCCGCAGCGGAACCTGAATGACCTCAGTCCGTGGCTGCCCCCCCCCATCCTCCCCCCACACATCTCTCACGAAGGTTGAGCTCCAGCGTATGGGCTCAGCCTCTGCGGCTGTCTCTTAACTTGGATGAATAAAGAGGTGAAGGGGAAGTGGAGGATTACCTTCTAAATTTATTTGGAGTCGGGTAGGATTCCCGGTCAGCTGCAGTGGGTCAAGAGCCCAATCGGAATGTTCCAAGGTAGTTTTCGTTGTTTTAACTGTTCAAGAAATCACATTTGGGTTTATTTCAATTCTTAAGTCATATTGTTGTATCGAAACACCTGTTGCTGTCGTCTAAAGACAACCATCAGCCACAGTGGCCTTTTTTTAAATTGAACTGTGAAAATGCTCCGATATCCAGCTCATTTCTCTCTGTCCGCTTCGCGCTGTCTTTGCAAACACGGGAGCGACCGAGTAAATAGAAAACCCAGATGAAATCAGTAGCGATTTACACGAGGGCTCGGCTCGGCGGGATTCATTTGCCTGGTGACATTTCCAAAGAAGCACTTTTCCAAGCCGTTGTGGTTTAATGTACCTTTAGCCTTTCGTCCCATTGATCCAGCCCTCGGTTAATATATCGGATACCCGTGCGTTGAGCCAGTCAATACGTACTTTTCTGATGAGCCGCCGTGCTTATAGATTGCATTTCCACACTGGTTCATCATGCTTGCAGGACTTTGAAATCAAATTTTCACCCTTTCCCGTAGCCACAAGCCTTCGGCGCAGGTATGCAATGTGGCGGGTGCTCACGTTGTGTTTTCAGGAAAAAAAAGGGAAAAGGGGAAAAGAGAAATCAATATTTGTTAATCATAAAAAGGCCTCCCTGCTTTTCGAAATGGATTCCCTTTATTTTTTTGCCATTTTGGAGAGTGGGAGTGCTTGGGAGAAGTGAAAGAGAACGCGCACATCGCAAAAGCACTTGAAGCTAATTTTCAGTTAACATGCAACTGGTCATTAGGCCTGTGGTTCTCACCGAGCCAAAGGTCAATAATTGCATCTGGACGGAAAATCTTTTAACCAAACAGCAGTGGCGGCGCCTTTGTGTGGTAGTATTAAATAGAAAGTTTGCCCGTAATTGCATTCGTTTGTTGAGGATTGCCTGAGCGCCGGATGAAAAATGAGCTCTGCCATGATTACTTGTGCAGCAGGTGGCTGTCTGCTGAGAACGTGGCCTTCACAGAGAAGCTTCGACAGCAGCCACTTCGCTTGGCTGCTTGTCTTTCTTTCTTTACCTGTTTGTACCACGTGTAATAGGCCAGGAAGACAGTGGTTTTGTCTGTGTTGCACCTCCAGCTACAGATCATCCCCTGGGAATTATTTAAAAAAAAAAAACTGTTTTAATTTTTGATATTTACCTGCGACTGTGTGAAACTTCTTATTCTGCTTATGGCCAGTATAGTATTAGTTTTCAGATAATGTTCTCCTGCCATTAAAACCCATTCAGAATGTCAGATTTAAAATGACAATTTCTTGTGCCAGTTTGTCATCTCATTATCATTGCACTGAAACAAGCAGACCAAGCTCAAAACCTGAATCAAAAGAAATTTGCACTGTGTACGTAGAGTTTGATTTAGAAAGGGTGATATTTGTCATGTTTGTCACAAACATAAACAACATTTAAAATGAGCTCACACTGTAACGCTGTTGCGTCTTAGCCAAAACTGGATCCAGGTGTTTGAAGCGGCTCCAAATGATTCTTCTTAACTCCTTCTGTGGTGGTGGGTGGGTGTTCGACAGTGATGCAAATGGTTCCATTTCTCTCATCTGTTTTGCCCATGGGCTTGGAACCTAGCTAATGTTTCCCCTTGTCACTCCCCTCCAGCTCCCGAGACCCTGATGCGAGCCCTGGAGCGGCTGTGCTGCCTGGCGGCGCTCGCTGACGAAGACAAGTGGAGGGAGCCGGGCTCTGCAGTGGCCGAGTTCCTGCTGAATCCCCAGCTGGCCGAGATGTTCATCACCAGCTGTGTGCTCAGACCGCTTCCGCTAGGTCCTCTCCGTCAGGTAACGGCTGCCCTTTACATTTCATCGCTTCAAAGGCAGCCAGTCATCTTCAAGGACAGACGCGCAGCTCTTAATGTTTGGCCTCTTTTTTATTTAAATTGAATGTTTAACATTTCACACGCCCTCTGTTAACACACTTTAGTCAAATTGCACCTGAATTAAAAGTGATTCAGTCTCTACGAATGTAGCTAGGAGGCATGTCGGGGATGAAGTTGGCGGTGTCAGCTATTTCTGCGCTGCAAAGAGGGGAAAAATAGATGTCTGCACAGAATGTATAGGTGTAGCGGCGGCAGCAGCAGCAGCAGCAGCAGCAGTAATTGCTCTTAGGGCTTGCCAAAGCAGAATGCTGCTCATTGAGATGAATCTTGGCGCCTCAGAGGGTCTTTGAGAGTGATTTAACTAGCGGTTAGGACGTGGTGTGCACTCCAAGCAGGTGTTTCAGGAAGTTTTTTTCCCCCCCCCTCTTCACTTCTTGCTGAGTTCATTAGAGAAAGCGGTGCACCTGAGAGCTGTGTCTGGGCACTCGATAAGTGCAGTTTCCCCTCCCCATTAGGGCAACAATCAGGCGGGTTTTGACTGTAAGCAAGAGGAAGTCCCGCGGGTCCCTGCCTTTCCGCCTTGTAAACGCCTCAAGTGCTATGTGCCTGTGTAAGCTGAGACGTCTGCTGGACTTCACCCTGAACTGGGGCACGCAGCCGCCCTGTTTTGTCTTGCAGTTCTATGTTCGGCCTGCAGAGGGTGGCTGACAAATCATCCAAACACCTCACCTGCATGGACAGCGACCACTTGCCACCGCTCGGCTTTTGCTGCGTTACATAGTTTCCTTTCTTCTTTTTTATTTTGCAATATGGCAACAGCTTTGTCAACTCCCACTGAACTGACCATCAACACTGAGCGCTTAAACCCGCCGAGGCGGCGTGTTGAGCTTAGAACAGTGGAACCAATGCTACCACTGGACAGTCAGTCAACACGATCATCGGCTGAACATTGTTAAACATTTGTCTTCATTTAACGCAATTGGCCCAGCAAAGGGAATTTTTGGTGCATCACGCAGTCCGTGGTGAAGATAATTGCCTTTTTTAGGCACGTGCAGACACACAAACGCGTCGCTCGCTCGCTCAGAGCTGCTTTGTTTTGCGACGCATGAAGAGAAATCAAGTCAATTTGCGCCTTGCTCCAGGAAACTAATGGCATTCTGGGAGTAGCCACGCTCGGGGTTACCCGAAACAAGTGTCCTGACAGGTTCAATTACTGCGCTAATATGTAAATATTTGTCGACATTAACCTTTACCTGGTGGGCAAATATTCTCGCTACAGTTTTGGCAGCTGTTTTCAGACAAGGCCTTTGATACCTTTATTGAGACTGATTGTTATAGTTTATTTGCCGAAAGGAGATCTGTGATGTTGTCGACAATTTCAGATAAGCTTCAGACAATGCTTGACCTCTCCTCCCCACCAGGTGGCCCGCATGGAGATCTCCGGCCTCGGTGAAGGACAACAGCTGCACCTGTGCCTTGTGCTGGGCCGCGAGTCGAAGTGGGTGTCAGTACTCATCCCCAAAAATGACATTGGCACATCCACAGATGTCAAAGCAAAGTGGTACGTTACAGTCCAAGAGGTATCTGGCTGTTTCTCTGCCCACAGGCTGAGCTCAAAATACCAACTGTTTGACAAATTTGAAATCTGAGAGCAAATCTGACAATCCAGATGCTTGAATGTAAACGCCCACTGTCTCTATTTTAACCTGCTTTTTTTCAAGAATGATGTAATTGGCAAAAAGTTTTCTATCAGGGCTTAATTATGAGTGATGAAAACAGCAGAGGATTCCTGACGGATGCACCAGTCCACCACTACCACCACCGTTTTTCCCTTTATTTTTTCCACTTGTGTAAATTTAGTTTGCGCTTCATCTTGGTTATCACGACTCCTCATCCCGAATACCTTTGCTGTTCAAGACCACAGCGACTACTGCCATTGCTTGACCTTGCTTTCCTTTGTTCGTCACCGTCTCGACTTTACACGATAGTCGGGGGATATACAAAAGTTTGACCTAAGGATAGTGGCGGAAGTGAGCTCGTAAGCATTTTTGCACAATCTCCGTATAGGGTCTGGGAGCAGGTATGCAGAGATAGCAGACCTGCTGAGGGACTTTTAAATTAAGCCTGCAGATTGGGTAATATGCTAAGTCAGGAAATTAGCATGCACGCCTTAATATTTTTGGACTGTTGGGAGGAATTTTTTTTTTTCCTATTTTAAGTGGCTGGCCTTTTGCTCGGCAACGCACAGAGACACATTGAAACAAGAGAGACCGATAGAAAAGCTATTAGTTTGAGCTGATGTGGAAATGATATGGAATTGATCCTGAGGTAAGGACAGTTTTTCATGCTCAATACTTCCTCATTGATTCACCCTGCCATAATTACATACAAAAATCATTATGTCTCCAATTTGTATTTTGTTAGTCTGATTCGACAACTGCATGCACTCCCACTTCTTGTGTTCTCATGTAGAAATCCTTAGATATAATCAGGGATTGATGTCTGGGAAGTATTTTTCCACTTTGTGTAGCTGTTCTAACCTTGCCAGGCTGCTGAGCTCCCAAGTCTGAACCCTTGCTGGTCTATCGTGCAAAACTCCAATCGAGAGTAATCGCGTATGAGAGAACTCAAAATAATATGAGGAAAGAGAGGTGGAACCACAACAAAAATTTAGTTGCGACATAAATGGGAAGAGTTTGTAAGAGCTTGTAAACAATAGTAGTCGGAGTGTGTGTGTCAGTTTTAACAGAACTCAACAAAGGTTCCAAATTTACGGAGAGGAAAGAACAACACTGAGGATTTTTCTCAAATGCTGGCTGGCTTTGGACCTAGTTTGGTTGAGACATCGCTGCACATGGTAGTTCATTACTCATTGTGTCACCCTTGTGTTTTTGTGGGCCTCTCTATGATAAACAAACTTTTTCAGCTCTTTTACATGTCTCTTTGCATTACCGGTGCAGGTACAGAATCTGTCCGGGGATACGGAATGTGTCCGGGGTCTTACGGCAACTCTATTAGGACAAACTATACCTACATTGCAGTCGGATAGATAGATAGATAGATAGATAGATAGATAGATAGATAGATAGATAGATAGGTAGATAGATGGATCGATAGATGGATCGATATAATCATATTATATATATATAATAGATAGAACGAACAAAAGATAGATCGATAGATGTATGTCTATCTATCGTTCGTTCGTTCTTCTGTTTGTTCGTTCAACTGCGATGTAGTTTGTCTTAATAGAGTTGCCGTATGTGACGTTGATGGCGACGATAGATAATCTATCTATCGTTCATTCTATCTATTATACATGTATATAATATGATTCTATCTTGGTATCTTTGTATCAATGTATCTATCTATCTGTCCGACCGCAGTGTAGATATAGTTTGTCTTAATAGAGTTGCCAGAAGACCCCAGACACATTCCGGCATCACAACTAACACACCAAGTATCTAAAATGCCAACTTGAGCATTCCTATAGTAGATGGGCTGGCCTTTTCCATGTTACTGTGCTGAAATGAGCCATTCTGTTTTTGCTCTGTTTTAGCTACCATCTCTGCTATTATTATAGTAAGTAAAGCTAGCACCCATCTCTTCTACGAGCTAGTGCTAACAGTGAGTGGCTGGCCAATCGCATTGAGTGAGCTGTTCCAAGGGGGAGCCATGGATAGAACAGTACAACAGGAAGAGAGCTTGTACAGGTCCAAACAACTTTGTTTATTGTTGGAAGTTGACCACTAATTTTAAATTTTAAAATCTGGGAATGGCCATAATATGGCCCCTTTAATTTAACATTACCTCAGACTTCACTTAGTACCCTCGCTATGGAATTCCCAGATGAATTTGTAAAATAAATCCTTTGAATTTGCTTTGAGTTCCATCTGGTGAGTCAGGTTGTAGCTGTTATGGCATGAGGACTGATGTTTGTTGTCTGGACCTTTGCTTGTGCCCAGTCCTCGGTTATTGACCAAACAGTAAAAAACAAGTGCTGGACTTCTGAATTGTTGTTCCCTGAGTCTGCAAACAGCGTGACTCACGAGCTGCATCTCCTGCCGTGCCGCCCACTGAGTCCTGGATGGCACCTCATCATCATTTGAGCCTGTGCGTTATGAGGGTTGCATTATTGCAAAACATCTCAGCATTTCACGGAAGCCTTCCCCACGCACTGGTTCTCCTCCCACCACACCACTGCCCCGCCCACCTGAAGGGAGGCCGCCACCAATCCGAGCCGAGGAGACAGGTGTCTTATCTCCATCGCGCAGCACAAGCACAGCCAATCTTCCAGGAAGATGGCAACCGGAATGTGACAAATCCATCTGTCCCGGTTTGAATTTGTATGCTAATTTGAAGTAATAGGCCCTCTGGTGACAGTGCGAGGGAACAATTCAATCATGCCATCTATGACAGTTGCTTTCCAGCCTCCTCTGTGATATGGGAGTGTACGCATGCACCGCTGGGGTTAGACTTGATAAATTGGTTATGTAGGCGGGGAAACGTGGAATGTAGACCGCATGCTTAAAATGGGCCGTCAGTTAGGAATGAATTTGCCGCCGCTAAAGTCGCCGGTGCAGCTGGCAACACGTAGGACGGAGCGGGATTGAAATTTGACATGACCTCATTTATTTCACTCCGCCACAATCTTCAGGTGTGAACGTCACACACAACCCTTGACTCTCTCTGCTTCCGCGCCACCCGTCGCATAAAAATCACACCTCTGCTATTGTCACACTGGATTATGTTAGATTGGAGTCCATGAGAAAAAAGGAAGAGAATTTGATGTTTTTTTTGTCCCGCTGGGCAGAAGATGATACGTCAAAGGGAATGTTTTCTAAGCTGTATTTATCTCACATGTTTGTCTGGGAAAGAGCCCATGGAAAACATTAGAAGATGCAGAATTTACTACCAGTGGAGCCAGTTCCAACCCTACATGTGTAGAGTCTATGTACAGTCGATGGTGAACTGCAGTACTCTGCAGTGTTCAATTAAACTCTATCTACAGCCAGTCAGGAGTAGAGAAAAGCTGTTATTGCTGCGTTTTGTTCTTGTAGTGAGGAAGTGTTCGGTTCTAGTAAAACTGACCACACTCCAGCATCCACGCAGTTTACAAGCTTGGCTTAGTGTCCTATTTGCCACCTCATTCTCTTCGGACGGCACTGATTGGTCCGGTTGTATTTTTAACTTGATTAAAAAAAAAAAAACATACAGCGTGTATAATGAAATGATTGAGGCAGATCTCAGACTTGAAACCCGTGCCAGTGGTCCAGCTGTCTGAACATTTTAGCAGAAGACAGAACTGATTAAAAGACGCTATGGTGACTCGTGTGTGAAGGTGCCAGTCTGTGCCATGTATGGAGAGAGGAAGAAGAAGAAGAAGAAGAATAATGAATGAGTGAAAACGATTATCCCTATGGGACAATAAAGACCTAACTAAGAATTTCTGTTGCCGCTCCACCCCTCCCCTCTCTGTGCTCTGTGCAAATGTATGGCACTCCACAATCTTTAAATTAATCTGCAGCACAGGACAGATAGTGGTTGATGGTGACAGATAAGGCCATGGAACAAACCCACTCTTCGTTTTGCTTGCATCATTCTTTTCCCCAGCTCCACATCAGGGTGCCGCCTCGTATCAAGGTCTTGCTTAGATTCCCTCCAAATGATGCATTTCCATTCAAATGTGTGGCCTGACAATCAGAACCGCTGTGGTGACTTGCAGGATTCTTTATTTTGTTCAAAGGCATTCCGCTGCATTTTTACCACAGATTTTGCAGTATTGATGGAACTAACAAGTCCCTGGGGTGGTAATTAGTTAAAATATGCGAGCTGTGGAATGACCGATTGCCATGGTGGGGGGGGTTGGTGGGGGCAGAGCGTTCGTTTTCTCACAAGTGTAGTCAATTCTTGACAATTCCTCACGGCAAAAAAACAAAAACAAGACAAAAGCAAGATTGGAGAATGCACAGTGCTGTGGCAATTGACCACACTTCAAAACGGGTGCAGATCATGCGTGGCGAACGCATCTGATCAAACAACGAGGCCGCCGTGGAAGAAGAAGAAGATGATGAAGAAAAAACCCTGATTGAACAAAAGGCTCAGCCAACTGTGGCACTTTCACATCGTAATAAATTGAGTGCTAAGAGACAGCTTTGAAAATGAGCTGGGCTAGCAGCCCTGCGACAACAGTTTGCAGAGAACTGAACGATGCTCAGCGCTCAGCATGACTGCACGTTGAGAGCACGTAGGAGAAATCAGAGGAGAGAGGAGGAGGAAGACTTCTAATACAACCTCTGTCTGAAAGCTGAAGGAAGCTGGTATAAATAAAGGTGAGCAATAAAGAACAACGGAACATACGGTATTCACAATTACATATTAAAGGTCACGTGTTCTACAAATTGTCAGAATTTTTATTTTTACTCAGACCATAGTAGAGCATCCTTACACAATTAATTGCCAGAAAACACTGAAGATCTCCATTAACCACTTTTTTTGCAGCCTCCTGCAGAAATATAAGATAAATGTAAATATAACCATACGCTGTGCTCAAGACAGTGGTAAACAGGTCAAACAAGCTTAATAATAACATTAAACAGTATTGTCACATAATCATGATGTGATGTCCAATTTGGAATTTTAATTAAAATCTAATACAACCACTTGTCTGGACAAAGGTTTCCTTGCAAATTGTATTTGACAATTTTTTTCGGGGGTGAGGGTGGCAGGGGGCGAGGGTGTGTGTGTGTGTGTGTGTGTGTGTGTGTGTGGGGTGGGGGGTTGTAGAATTGATGTGCATGAGAACTGATCAGTGATACCTTCTTTCTGATGTTTGTAAAAGCAATATATTCCTGTTTGTGGTCAAATGGAGCTGTTAAATGTTGCCAAACTATAATCACATCATTGGATGGTTGAATTTATTGTAATTACAGAAAAAAAAATTCTCTGCTGATTAAAAAAACAAAACAAACAAAAAATATAACAGGACAAGAGTTGGTGAGTGACACAGAACACACTTTGCCTCTCAGATGAGAAAACAAACCCAGTCAACACGGCCCCTGAATCTTACACAAATAAACTGTTACAGGCTCTGGTGAGTATTCTAGTCTCATGTTTTCCTTTAAACATTATCCTGTGAATTCTGCAAATCATGTTGTCTTTTATTTACGTATCCAAACAGGTTAGAAGAAAACTTCTTTCACAGAAAACAAATTGAAGAGTCAATTCTTAGCAACAGAAATGACTCTCTCTCTCTCTCTGATTTTTTTTTTTTTTTTTTTTTAAATGATCAACACACTTTAATCATTTTTTGTATTATTGTCTTGGGTCAGAAGAAATGTTAAAGTATTCTAACTTCTTTCAAATTCTTAAACCCGATGCTATAAAATAACGCAGCAGTGGGGTAACATTATTATGACCGGATGTGATTGTTGTTGGTGGGCGCACGTGCACCCTGTCATGCCGCGCGCAGGTTGCTGTACGTCACAGCTCGGCGCGCACCCCCGGCTTGCACAGGTGATTTTTAATTAGGCATCAGAGACAGGCGCGCGCCTTCTCCTACACGCTGTCACGAGGGGGGCAGGTCAGATGCAGGCTGACAAAGACCTACAGTGACCAATGTTGCTCTCTGTTTATTTCATTTTTCATTTTTTTTTTTTTTTTTAAAGAATTATCGTTATTATTTTTAATATGGCGATAGGACGCTCACGTCATCGCGTGGCGGTGGAGGGTGGTGGTGGGAAGGTTGCAGCGGGCGCAGCACCGCTGTTCGCTTGATAGCTCCAACAGCGCCGGACGGAGAAGCGAGCGGGTCAGACGCCGGTGGGGACAACGCGACGAGGGATCGAGGACAGCCGAAGAATTAACTCAAAAATAAGACAGACTCATAAATATATACATACACACACATACAACAGTGCTCCACTTGCGACGAGACAACTCCGGCTGGAAGAGGCGTGCGCCATGGACGGCTGTACCCGCACCGAGGATGAGCTCTTCTCCGCCTGCCTGCTCAACCTCACCTGGGAGAGCTGCTACGAGCAGGTAGGACTCGTCTCTGGCAGACGACACTCGCATTAAACAGCGGTCGCGGTGGCTAAAGCTAAGCTGAATGTTCCAAAAACGCGTTGAGTGTCAAATAAGTTTTAAACGGGCTCTCCGGGTGAGTCCTTGGGGTGCAGCTTTAAATGATGAGCGCTGGGGGGGCGGGGGGTAGTGGTGGTGGTGGGGGTGGTGGTTAACAACACACACCTCACACCCACCGCTAGTGTTCCCATCTCTTCCCAAACTTTCTGACTGCCGGACATCCGGGTACGAAAATTAAATAAATAAAAGCAGCCGACTGAGCGTCTCCACAGCACTTTTTCTGAGAGCCCGGCTTCCCGAACATCTCTGTGCCATGGAGAGAGAGAGAGAGAGGGAGACTTTAAATCAATAATGAATTAGTAGACAAAACAAATCTTAAGTCGGGACTTAAATAAATAAATAAATAGTAGAGGCGCTTGGTATTCCGTTTGAGGCATCCATTCCCACAACATTACTTGAATGTAAACGAGCTGCGGTTGCCAGGTAGTTGAGGATGATGAGGATGAAATCCTGCAAAAAAGTTGGTATGATGCAAGCTGTTCGGCCCATGCCCCTCACCCCCACCCCCATAATTACATCTTCCCAACCTCTTCCTCTCAGCTTCATTACATTACACACACACACACACACACACACACACACACACACACACACTGGTCGTGGTGCCCATGTGAAGAAAATCCCCCTAATTCACATACTTCTCGCCTGTGAGACTTGTGCCAGCAGAATGCCAATGAAATCATTCCCCATGAATGCGTAGAGGGCTCCAGGCTATTTAGCAATTTATACTCTGTGATTGATGCTAGAATATATTTTTTATTTTATTTAATGGAAATTGCTGCTGTGAGAGCACACTCTATATTTGTATGAAAACAAGATGCATGCGTGTGTGTGTGTGTTTGTGTTTGTGTGTGTTATCGCCATTCAGGTTGCAACTGGGCTGAGGACATAAAACAACAATTCTCCTGTGGTTTAGTGGGCTTCCATTTTGAATTACAAGTCATCACAAATTAAAGCGGATTACAGGCTCTTAAAGCCCGACGAGTCTTATTGTAACACTTATTTAGGCTCATGAGGGGAGAGGAGAAACAAAAGCAGCTGCAAACGTGATGCAGAATTGCAAAGTCATTGTGGATGCGGGGCAATTAAGCTCAGACAGCTTCAGCTGCAAAACGGATTTGTGGCACATCACGACGATGCACGTTTAAAAACTTAAGACCCCTTTAAATCTACGAGGAAGTGCCAGCAAAGTACCGCACACACACACACACACACACACACACACACACACACACACACACACACACACACACACACCAAAACAAGCATGCTGACACTTTTAAGTTCAGTTTGAGTTCAGACAGTATCAAAACACAAGTTTACAACTTTAAGGTTTAACTAAGGTTGGTTAATGTAATGAGTTCCATGAATATTTATTGTTGTTGAATATTGTTTGTTGTTGCTGAAAATTGTGTCCTAATATTCTGTTACGGTAAACATCCTACAAATACCTGACCTCTTTTTTTTTAATCAGTAAAAGCATGTTTAAGCATTAACGCTATACTATAGCACACAATCATTAAATTTAGCACAAATGGCTACTAAACTGTTTTTCATTGTCCCTGTGACAGTGACAATAATGGGTCATTCTCTTCTACTCAATAATGTTCCATTGCTTTTTTTTTTGTTGTTGCTATATACAGTACTATCAAACAATGCCTGCAAATACACTGTGTATATAGGCCAGATAAAGGACATGGCTGTACTTTGAAGCATGGAGAATTCCAATATTTTCAAGGTTTTGGTTGTAAATTATTCAACCTTAGCATATTTGTGCAGCAACCCTTCACTATCTCTAGTGTTTTCCTTTGGGGTAACCACGGCAGTCAAAGTTTGAGTCAGTGAGTAATAGTCCTCCCACAGACTGAGGTTGTTGTCACAAAAAAGTTATATGAGACTATTTATGGCCTTGTACATCACTTTTTTTTAAATAACCCCCATTTTATTTAACCATGGTTTGGTGTCAGCATTTTTGCAGTTGTTATCAACACATTATTTGTTGAACATCAGACTGAGTGTTTTTAGTTGGTACTGCTAGTCTTCTTCCTTGTTGCATTGGGACCCACCAGCCCCGTCTTCATTTGTAGTAAAATATAACTAAAAAAGAAGAACTAATCTGTATCTTCAGCATGCCCTGGTAGTTTGGCCCAGTTGACTGAGAAATAAGTTTTGATCACCACTGGGGGGCGATGCATCAGTATTTACCACCTCTAAGAATAAAGCACAACATCCAAGGTAGGGCGGAGGTTCGACACACGTGGATAGGACGCATCTTTAAAATAAGACACACTTTGAAGATGCAAAATACAGGGAGCTCATCTCTCCTTTTTATTAAAGGAGTGACCAAACACAGAGAGTTGGAGAGTTTGTACATTGAACAGGTAAAAACCTCTCATGATCTGGGCCTGTTTTAGCCATGCTCACATCCTCCCAAAGTCCCCTGGCGTGCTGGCCAAATAAATGAATTAGGCACGAAGTGAAGGGAAAAACGTTGACGCAGCCTGTCTTCATACCTGGATTATTCACTCATGCTGAAGCAGTGGGCAAAGGCCCTGCATTATTCAGCTTGACACAGAATTGAGGAGAGGGTCTACAGCTAGAGTGTCTCTGCGTGTTTGTGTTCACCCGGTGTGTGAACGAGGTGAAGACTAAGAACCTTAATTTTCAAACGAGCCCGTCTCCGCCGCCTCTGCCAGGCGTCGCTGGCTGTGGTGCTGAAAGTTTCATCACACACTTGCTGCGCTTCCACTCCGAGAGTCTCCCTTTCCCATCAGCACTGATGTATTCAGTCTGTCTGGGCCACTGTCTGTTCTGCCACTCTTACAGCTGCAGACAGAGTGTCTTCGCTCACCAAGGGATAATGCTTTCCTATTTATTCTTATGCATTTTCAACATGTGGGCCTCTGCCTGCAGCGGGTTTCGTCATGGCGAGCTTTAAGTTACCGTTGGCTTAAATGAAAACTCTGAGTGGCTGCATTTCATCCTTTTGACTCACTTCTCTTGCTGCTTGTGCTGCTTCTGGGTAATGAACCCGAAGGGTTTTAGCGAGGCAGCAGTAAAGGGATGAAACATTTAAACCTGAGAACTTCCTTTTTGCTGGAAGTTTGTGATTCTTTTGAAAACAGACTTGTGCTTAGAGGTGAATCCTGTTTCCACTTTGCTTTGAGTTGGTGGATTTTGTGTCTTTATTATTCACACTCGTACTACCGCATGTTTACTTAATTTGAACATCCCTTCATCAAATTAAGCACAACAAAATGCCGTGAGTGGCTCAGAAATTAGTAGAGCTAATGCCACAGCCAATCCCAATAGTGCCCACTAGTGAATGTTCAATCCCAATAGTGCCCACTAGTGAATGTTCTAATTTGCAAAATTCTGATGTTTGGATACATTTGTACTTGAGCGTGAAGCTTTTGATTTTTTTTTAAAAAGCTCTTTACTTTGAGTATACAGTAATCTGTTAGTAGATTCTGTCAGTTTGCCTTTTCTTTCTGGTCTTCAACTGCATCACTAGCCACACCTAGTGGCCAGAGCTGGTATAACTGTCTTGCCAATTAATGTTCCTATGTTAACCTTGCTCAAACTGGTTAAAACCAGGCCAAACAGTGTGAATTGGGGTGGGAAGAGTACCCTATATATATACTGTTACCTCACAAGTGATATACAAGTGGTCTGCATGACTGGGACCTATGATAAGTTACCTGTGCCCCCATCGGAGGCACACTGATTTGTGAGTTTGCTGATTTTGGCAAAGAAAGAGGGCCAACAAAGTCTATTTTTTATATTGAAGTATTTGCGAACAAGTGAAAAAGTATAGTCTAATTTTGTTCTATTAATAAATAATCAAACTCGTGGCATTTTTTGGCATCATTGTAAGTCTGCATTGTACATCATCATATCATGTATCAATTTAAATAGCACTTTGTTGAATCGAGCTGCGAGCGATCAATTGTAGAGCATCTTAAATTGTATATCAGTCCAAATCGGGAGGTGCTGCACATGTATCATAAGTGCATCGGATCGTTGACGGAGTGTCGAGATGTGTCTAGTATTGTCTCATGCCAGAGATGTCCAACCCGAGTCGGAACCCACAGGAGTTTATGTTGTTTACCAGTTTTCTTTATTCTTTAATCAACAAGTGAACGTCTGCTGTGTTTTTCACAGCTGGAACACAGGGGGGCGGGGCCCATTGGCGGTCCTAATGAGAAGCGTTGCTGTTGTTCCCTTCGCAACATATTGCCAAGATACGGATGAATAATTATCTAATCAAGATTTCCACTCGCCACTGACCTACCAACCATCTGCTGCAAGATGGTCTCATATCGGTGGTGACTGTGTAACCGTGCTCTGGAGTTTTCTTTTGATAAAAATGGTGATGATAATACTGTTGCTACCAGTACGACTACTACTGATAATAACCAGAACGATAATGATGGTGATAATTAGGGTCGGGCGATATGACCAAAATTTCATATCCCAATATAGCTCATTTTATATCCTGTTACGATATACGCCATGATATACCACATTTTTGATCAATTCAATTAACACCCTAAATATATTTTAGGGTGTTTTATGTATTATAGAAACAAAAAACAATTCTATTAAATATATTTACTACTATATACAATACTACACAATATTATGTTTATGAACATATTGTTTTATATGATTGACATTTTCTGGAATTGCATCTAAAAGAGGTTGAATTGTGTTTCAATGCGCAGTATCATTGGCTCGTTAATTCGTGAAGAGGTTTGGCTAGTTGGAGCCTCACAGCTGATTTTGTGAGTATCACATATTTTTAGCTTTTAGTTTTAAGCACCTTATTTAAGAGGATTGTTGTTGGACCATAAGTTCTTAGTATTAAGGTTGAGTAAGTGACTCAGGCTGTGTGAGTCAAATGCAGTGACTTATTTTAGTGTGGCAATGAATAAAGCTTTACATTTACATCCCGCTCTGTAAAGAGAAGGGGATCAGTGTGCGCGATTCATTTGCTGCCTGGACGCGCAGTGTTGAGGGTCTCCTCTCTGAGGGTCTCCTCACTGCAGCTGCCCAAGACTCAACTCTGGAGTCTGTGACCGGCTGTGACTACTTTGGGGCGGGGCAGCGGCTCGTGGCAGCACCCACTGCTCGCTGAGAACAGGAACTTCGAAGGAACGACATGTGCTTTCATGTTGTTTCTCCAAAATACCAGAATAATCTCCTGAAAAATCTCCAATAACTCCAGGAAAAGTCGCTAGATTTATCGCTAGTTGGTTTTGACAAAAGGTCGCCATGGGCAGTTGGAAAGTCACCACATTTAGCGAGAAAGTCGCCAAGTTGGCAACAATGCAGCGTGCCTTGGCTTGCCATATGGCCCGTCGGTGACATAAAGCAACCGAACGTTCACTGACATTCACACGAGGCCATGTGTTTCAATGTTTTGGTGCAAGAGTTGAAGTGAAAAGGAAGTTCACGTACCTGTTCTCAATGCTTCCTGTTCGTTTACGGTGCTGATAACTTCCAAAAGAGACTTCCTGACTTCTGATCCAGGGGAGCATGAAGCCTTCTGGGCCCTGACGCGGATCAGTAGAGAGCATGCAAATGAAAGCGGCACTCTCTGATGGAGACGCTTCCAGCCCTCGCCCTTCTGTGAGGTGTTTGTTGTCAAGCAGATAAATTAATGCACTTGCAATATTAGTTTCCAGAGATCCCAATCTTGAGTCGGGTGAGGATGGCCACTCAAGAGTGTGTGTGTGTGTGTGTGTGTGTGTGTGTGTGTGTGTGTGTGTGTGTGTGTGTGTGTGTGTGTGTGTGTGTGTGTGTGTGTGTGTGTGTGTGTGTGTGTGTGTGTGTGTGTGTGTGGGGTCTTCTGTACCGATGCAAAAAAACGGTTGAAACCTTGTGAAAATCTGAGATGAAAGGGAGCAGAGCTTAGAGTGCAAAGGGGAAGAACGAGCAAGAGAAAAAGGAGCTCTCAGCTTCTCAAGGGAGGTAAAAGTGCTCTCACAAACACTGGAATTGTATTTCTGAAGTGTTGTCAATTACACCTGAAATGGCTGACACCTTCCCGCCCCCCCGCGGCAGAGCTAAGCGACTGCCACCGCCACTTTTGATGGTGCCAGTAAACAAGAATTTTCCCATCAGAGCTCTCTCTCTCGCTCTCTTCCTCCCAATCCCTTGTCTCCACCATGGCGTGTGGAGGGGGGCGGGTCCTTTGATTATCTGCGCCGTGGATTAATTGCTTTTCTTAACCTCTGTACACATGAGCTCCAACACCGACCCTGAGCCTGCCGTACGTGCCCAGATGAACCCCTGCTGGCGGAAATAAACAAACCCCCACCAGCATCAACTCCAACTGTCTCTCAATTACTGACCTTCATCCTTTAATTCCACTTCACATGCTATCTGCCTCATTATCAGCACATTTTACTCTGTTTGTTTAGCAAAGTTTGCAGGGCGAACTGCAGCATTCACAAATTTCCAAGTCTAAATTGTAGTGATGAACAGGAAGAGAGCGTGTTGTCATAAAGTATTCTACCAGGCTTTGGGTTTTAAGCTACATCCATGATTGAGTAGTTTTGGGTGTCCAGTGGTGCCAGCCTAGCACTTTCTGTTCCATTCTCTATCCCTTGATCATAAATAAATAAATAAATAAATAAACAAATAAATAATCTTCCAGATTATGGGCTTTATGTAAAAATTTATGTTTTTCCCCCCAAAATAAGACACATCTTGAAAATACCTCAGGAGCCACCAAAATAACTTAATGAGTCGTGCAAAACGCACTGATGATTGAAGAAAAATAATGGAAATGGAAACAGACTGGCAAAACAAATTTAGGGGGGGTTGATAACCTGAATGGGTTTTGGGAGGAGGTGGGTGGATTTTATTTTCTCTTTTTCTTATCTTCATTCTTATTTCGTTTTAATTGCTGTTAAGCACCTTGGGTTGCTTGTTATTGTATGAAAGGTGCTATACAAATAAAATCTGATTTGATTTGATTTAATGCAAAGAGCAGTGCAAGTCATGGCAAATCACTTAAACCCTGGCCAGGCGCGCGCGTGTGTGTGTGTGTGTGTGTGTGTGTGTGTGTGTGTGTGTGTGTGCGTGCGTGCGTGCGTGCGTGTGTGTGTGTGTGTGTACACTTGGGGTAGTGTACTTGCGGCGCATTTTGCGGCGGGATTGCGGACGCAATTTGCGCCACAGATGCGGGGATCCACAAAGGTTTTTGCGCTAATGACATGCAGGCGCAAACACGCCTATGAATGCGGCACCTGAAACAGGTGCGAATGTTGCGGTCTGGCAACCTGAGAGCAGTTTGCGCCAAAGGTTGTTGGTGAGTGAGTGTGTTTGACAGCGAAACTCTGGTAGGATAAAGGCGTTCCTACAGTACCATTTGTATTTTTCATAGCCTATCTAAAATATTGGCATATATACTGTAGTCTATGCTGATCTATGTATAAGATTTGGGGAGCCATATATATATTTCAGGCTTTTCAGAGAGGAAAGTTTCACTCAGAAGCCAGAAACACTCTGACAGACAGAAGCTGCGCCTGGTTTTGGCTGGCGGTGTTTGCGTCTGTCAAACTGCGTGCGGACACGCGCGCAAACTCTTTCTGGATCTGCCGCCGTTTGAATGAGGCATATTTGCATAGAAGGGGGTGTGTCCTTTTGCACGTAATGACTCATCTAAATACATTCAAATGAGTCTGGCGCAGCCCTGCCGCTACCTGCGCCTCGGCGCATTTTGCGCCGATTTTCACGTTTGCGTCCC
Source organism: Nelusetta ayraudi (assembly GCF_046127955.1). NCBI lineage: Eukaryota > Metazoa > Chordata > Actinopteri > Tetraodontiformes > Monacanthidae > Nelusetta > Nelusetta ayraudi. The sequence continues at coordinate 20,096,918 of NW_027466092.1, forward strand.
CTCCGTGGATCGGAATCACCGTTTTTGGTGCTGTTTACACGGATTTTCTGGCGCAAAAATCGCTTTGTGGATCTGGCTCTTGGTTTCATGTTTACAGGTTTTTCTTTTTAAATCAAGAAATGCCCACACTCGCAGGTTTTCTTTCTGCCTTGAGTTTAAATTTTTGAATTAGAACTTTCTAGACCAGAGGTTGGCAACCTTTCTTAGTTAAAGAGGCATTTGTCAATGGGCATTTTTCCTCCAGAAAAGAACACACTGGGAGCCACAAAACCCTTTTTGACATTTAAAATGAAATAACACTGCATATAACCTTTTTTTGTTTTGTTTTTTTGCCTTTATGCTATGTATAAACCAGGGGGTCGTCAACCTTCACTATCAAAAGAGCCATCAAATAATATTCACCTGGAGCTGGGGGGCCTTATACTGCCCCTTTAAGAGGCTGACAGAGACCCGAGGCTGTGGGGATTTTTGTAACTGTCTCTTTCTTGGCGTGAAGTCAGGGAGAAAGCCAATACACTTGTTATTTGATAGCAATAACAAAGTATTCCATTGGAAATTAAAGCAACTCCAGGTTTTCGACCATAAAATTATGATTCCAAACTCAGTAAAGCGGTAGATAAACGATTAATAGGATCAATGGTGCCGCCTCGGCAGCGAGATGGGGGGGGGGGGGGGGGGGGTGGTGCCGGCTGTAACTGCACTGTGTAACTTTCAGGCACGACCGGACATGGCTTCCTGTGTCGTCATTACAGGGCGAACAACTTTACGGCAACGTCACACGTTTATTTAGAGGCGGTCTTACATACTACTATTACAAATACATAATAAGATTGTAAAATGACGGAATGGAACCCAGTCAGTAACCTCGAAGAAAGACAAAGTGATAAAAGTGTTGAACGTTTGCTACCACGTTATTGTCAATTTCTGTTTTGCATTTCGTATTGGTGTTTTTCCTCAACACATACGAGCGCTCCAGCGAGGCCACTATTTGTATTTTCCCACATCATTAAACTAGCGCTGCAGCGTGTTTACTTCGTCACTTCGCCATTCCACCCAATCAATGCGACGCTGCGTCGTCTGAACAGTTGTTGTAGGCATTACAGCTACACCAGTTTATAACCTGTTGTAATATTATAGCCATTATACACCACATCATTTCCAAGCAATTCTCATGGACCAGAATGATGTGAACCAAGCGTCTGTCTAAGCAATACACTCTCCTTGTTTGTGTAATTGTAGTTGTCTGTCACGTTCAAAAGAACAATATAACAATATTTAAAACAAACAAACAAACAAACATGTAACGCATGTTACTTCACCTCGTCGGTGGACATATTTCCAAGCGTTTCTTCAGTATGCCGGCTGTGTCAACAAACCCACGTGAAGGACTCGTATTTTTCCTCTTTACGACACCGGCAAAGAGTATTTGCGGTTCTCAACCAGCAGGGAGTAGTAATGAGTCCAAGTTACCGAGAGCTGCTTTAAACGTCTGGTGATTGACGTTTGCACCAATGTTACAATACCTCACGATCTAGGTTGCAAAAATGCGGCAGGGTAACCGGAGTGCAATTTCCGCATTTCTGGGCGTTTTTGCGCCTGCATATCATTAGTATAAAAACCTTTGTGGATACGATGCAAAGATGGCGGTTATGAGGTTATTGTTTTGTTTTTTTCAACGCTAAAGAGAGCCACTGCAGAGGCGCAGAAGAGCCACAGGTTGCCGACCCCTGTTCTAGACTGAAAATCTATGATTTTTCGGTTCTTGGTTCGTTTCCAGTTCATTTTGTTTTGTAAACGCCTAATAACCTTGCTCATGAGTTCATGATGTTACCAGGGAATTTTAAGTGTTTTTGATGGTTAACTTATTGCACACACATTTTGCATTCAAATGCAAAATTGTACATCAGGCTAAATGCAAAGAAAACCGAGGTCATAACCAATAACATCCCCCAGGAACATCTGCCTCTAACAACGTTAGCGAGTACCGCGCTAAAGGAGGTCAGTGGCTTTAAATACCTGGGCGCATGGGTCGGCTCCACAAAAAGGGACATTAATGTGAGGATCAGTTTCTTCTCCGTGGAGTCTGTTCTCTATGGCTGTGAATGCTGGACACTAACGCAAACCCTACAGAAATCCCTGGATGGATGCTAAACCAGAATGTTACGCATGCTACTGAACATCAACTGGGACGAGCACATCATCAACAATGTACAGGGCATTTCCATGTGTATCATAGAAGATAGCAGGAAGGATGATGAAACTAGCTGGCCACTGCCACCGACACCAAGAACTCCCAGCCCAAACACAGGCGTCGATTTAGAGGACGTCCCACACCTACTTTTGTGGACGTACTAAAGAAAGATGCTGGTGCAGAAAGCATAAATGAGCTGGCCAGATGTATGGAGAACCGAGATGACCGGAGACGCCAATGGAGGGCTCGACTGAGGACGACGTAGAGAGAGTGACATGCAAGTCTAGACCACACCTAGGGCTGTCCCGATCCAATATTGATATCGGATATTGGTCCGATATCAGCCAAAAAAGGAATATCGAATTATATCGGACGTCATCTTAAGTCTCCGATATTAACGCTCCGATAGAAAGCAGTCCATTCTACTCCGGCGAAAAAAGAATCTCCACGTCATGCTCGGACTGCAGAAAGTGGAGATGGAGGAGTCAGGGTCATCACGAGTTTAGTTAACTGACAATATTGTTTTGTTGTTTTTTGTTCCTGCTCTCAGTTGTTTTCAGAATATACGAGCAGTAAACTTGTTAATTTGTTTTGAATTGTTTGCACTATAAGTTATTTGGGTCATTGTTCACGGCCTCCTGATTTATTTAAAAAAAAAAAAATTCTATTAAGCTGTTTTTTTTTTTTTTAATAATTGTTAATAATAAGTGGTACGTTCTCCAATAAAACTGTTTTTGACTCTTATTCTCTGTTTGAGTAAATATCACTTGATGCTGCCTTTTTTAACACTCCACACTACAGAATAAATAATGAAAGTATGTTTCATTTGTAGCATGCTGATATCGGATTGATATCGGTATTGGCCGATATTCAAGGTTGAAATATCGGTATCGTATCGGAAGTGAAAATATAGTATTGGGACAGCCCTAAACCTGCATTGTGCCCTGTGCCTCAGTCATTCACTCACTGACTGGCCCAGTTCCTTCTCCTGAGTGCCCTCCGCAGTGCATCTGATTCTGGCCATCAGCAGAAAGCCCAGAAGAGCACAGCTAATTGAGCTGGGAGGCCCGGTGGGGGGGGGGTTCCTGCCTGCTCGTCACTTCCTTTCTTTTGTGCATCCTGCCCTGCTTCCCTGTTCCCAAACCTCTGATTCACTCAGAGCCGCGCTGACTCAAGAGTGTGTTTGGATGCATACTGAAAGGAGGTGTAAAGTGGGATTCAGCTGCTAAGAAGACTGGTTTCTTGGTGGAAATCTTAGCTGTTATTCTGCACTATCTGTTACGTACATTAAAGCAAGGAAACTGAGGCTGAGAGCTCATTTTTAAAAACAAATTTTATTTAGGCTGAGAGCTCAGTTTTAAAAACAAATTTTATTTATTATTTCAAACTTTTTTGCTCATTATCATTTTAATAGTCAAGTCATGGGATTTAGTCACTCCAAAATGTATGTTCATAATTTATGTTTTGGTAAACTGAATTGATGGCATGCTAACATAATTAGAATTTTGTGAACCTTTTCATATATTAATCTTTTGGCGTGCTTTTCTGAAAAAGCTACTATATGGAAAAACTACACTAAATATGGCCCATCTCTTTTTCGTAGATTTCGGTCTAACTCATATTTTATTTTAGCTTATTTTATCTCCATTTTAGAAAACCAGATGAAGGAAAAAAAAAAAGAAAACTAGATGACTCTCAGTCTGTACCACATTTTATTTATACTCTGGACAAAATGGGTCAGCAGCTTTGTATTTCGATGAGATGATGCTCAATAAACCAATGTAAGAACTGTATGTTGCGCATCCACTGTTGCAACACGTTTCACCTGGTCACATCCGATGGAAGCTAAAATAGTGCTTGATAATTCTATAGAAATAATGAAATACAAAATACAATTTTTTTAGATTTGAAATACCACTCACCATTGTGAACGAACAAGACCAACAGTCTCCCTACAGCTCCTACAGTTTGTGCCCAGGCTGGCAGGTGTTTCATCCCTCTGAACACAACGAGGGGCCCAACCAGCAGCTGCCTCGTCTGCGCTGCAGCCGCCTGGCTCACAACAAAAGCAGATCTCCCGTTATGTCGGAGAGATATTAAGACTTTGCACACCACAGGATGGGCCCCCAGACGCCGGTCGTAAAGGGCCCCGGCAAGCTGTGATGGAGACGCCAACTTGTTTCCGTCTTTTAGCGGCACTCTGGGACTGATTACGGTCAAGCCAGCGGCCCTTACCTGGAAAGTCACTTTCACTTTGTGGTCGGGCCATTTGTTAGCATGGCTAATGTCTCATTAAGTCCCTTGAAGGGGGGCCGATATTCTCTTTGGGTGAAGGTTAGGCTCTGGGCTTATCATGACACAAGCGAGAGACTGATCGTTGCAGCGCGCGTCACAACAGGTCCTATTTGTGTTACTGGCGGAGCTGCTTCATTAGCACTAATCTATTAGCCCCGAATAGAAGGTAAAGCGTTTACTGCCAAATGATGGATACTTGACTGTTTTCACACGTGACGGGTGGATGTAGCGTGGGAGGGGGGTACATTTTTTTACATCGTGGAGGAGGATGATTACAAAGCAATCATGAGCCGTTTCTGGCAAACAAGCTCAGGCTGTAATTTTCCCTGAGACTAATTAAAAGGCCCTTTCCCTTCTCCACACCAGTGTCCTTCTCTTCATTCTTCACTCACAGGCCGAAAGAAGAATGATAATAATGATGATAGTGATTGAGATAATGGTGATTTTACTCTCTCTTTTCTCTCTATGTCTTATAAATCTGACTCCCGTTTGCTGTGGCCATCCTGACCGGATAACTCAGTGTAGAGAGTGCAGAGTAACTGCAACATTTTCAGGCCTTTTGGCCCTTTTTCCCCTTCGGCTGCCTGGAAAAATAGTTGCGTTCACTTCAGGACCTGGCTTATATTGAGAGAATGGTGACTCCTCTCTTGTGGCCTCGTTGTGATTTGGTCCTATTTCTGCCATAAAAATCAAGTTTGCCTTTAAGTGACTGCTAAAAGGGCTGTTTGTATGCCGGGCACTTCTTCGCACCATATGGACAAGAAATATTGTGTTTTTGAGGGCTTCAGGACATGGCAAAACAGAGGTGGAGTCATCAACACATTTGCTTGAATTCCCTTGACAGTCATTCTCCTTTTAACAGCACCGGTATCAGTCATTTAATTATCAGTTATTCAAGTCATAAGAGCTGGTCAATCCTATTTATTTATTATCCTAAAAGGCCTTATGTTATTATCCTTCCACAGGATGGATTGTCATGCACCACGGCTCATCTTGTGATTCACAGTTGTTTATCAGCGGGGTGAGAATGGAACTCACCCTGGCTTCCACTTCCAATGATAGTCCCCGTTACAGCTGTGCGTCGAGTTGCATGATAGCCTTGACTTTAGCGCTCAATAAGCCCGTGACTTTGACCGCCCTACTGCTGGCCCGTGCAGGTGTGTTGCTTTTTGTTGCCAAGCTCCTCGGTGACTTCATTACTAAATGAAGACTCCCATAATTCCACATGGCCCGGCGTGATAAAATGCTGAGGCGACGGCAGCCAGGGGGCCCCGGGACACGGTGTCCTCCCTGCCACCTGATAACACGCCAGGTTTATCACGTGGAGCGGAGACATGGTCACCTTTCTCCGGGCCGTCCATGATAGTCAGAGAGTCACCGGGGAGCGCCATCGGAAATCAATACGCCTCGGCACTTTAATTGTTGGAGGAACGAAAAGCGCTTCCCTGTTTACGGTGTCACAGCGTGTGTCAGGACGACGTGACTTTCAGCTGTTTGTTTTTGCTACTTTAGGTTATGTAGCATAAGGGCAGCCAGATTCCTGAGATCTTCTCTGATTGACTTGCAGCCGCCCAGAGGAATTTGTCCCTCTTCTCTGTGGTCTCTTTTTTTTACTCTCTTCCAGAGTTTTTTTTTGTTTTTGTTTGGCTTGTCTCAGACAACAGTTATTTCTGTCCTTAACTTAATTAATTTGGTCCTTTATGTTGTAAAGTCTAATCCAAACCTGTCTTAGGACAGATCCAAACCCGGACAGGTTATTACATCGGTTGCCTTCAGTTACATATTGCTCAAGTTTCTTAGGATTTCTAAATTTTTCTCAGCCTGAATGGAAAGTCCCTACTTTTTTACATGACTCCCTTTTGGTTTAATATAAATCACTGTTTTTTGTGCATACAGCAAAGGAAGTGGAACAAAGCCATGTTGAAAAGAAAAGGGGAAAAAAAGGTTGACACATTGTCCAGGTAGACTTTTAGTGACGTAATTGAACTAGCCGCCAACTATTCCTATTCCACCCTGCTCACACCCAAACAAACTACACGAAAATCAAGTAATTTGACTGGCTTTGTTTTTACCCCCTGAGCCTGAGGCCTCTGATCACCACCTCTCAGCTCTTCATGCTCCAAGACATGCCTGAAAAACTCTGAAAGAGAATAAAAAGAAGACAAAGAATAAGTACCAGAGCTGGTCTGTCGCTGGGGCTCAGTCCCGCACAATAATAAAAACAATTCTCATAACTGGCGCCCTCTAACGTCTCTGTATATGTAAAACAATGATGGCTGCCTTTTAATTATGAGGAGCCGAGAGGGAGCGTGCAGCAGATAAATTCCTGGTGATTCCTGGAGAGAGGAGCCAATTATGTGGCGCTTCAGAAAAAAAAAAAAAGCCGCCAGCGGGGTTGATCGCTAATTTATCCTCTCCTCTGTCTCTCTCTGTCTCTCTCTCTCTCTCTGTCTCTCTCTCGCTCCCACCCTCACTCTCAGAGCTATTCAGGGCAACAGGCTGCTCAATTATTTATAACGATCTGTTACGCTGTGGAAATCAGGGGGACAACTAACATGCATACAACAGAGGAAATCTGATACCCCCCTCCTCGCAGTGTCGGGTTCAGACTTTTAACTCACTCGGTGGCTGTCGACCAGCGGCCGGCGTCAGACAGCTGCAGCCTGGTTATGACATCGGCAGTGAGCTGATTCTCCTTTTTGCTCCCTGCTGTCCAGAAGAAGCCAAATCTTCTCCTCCAGGCTCTTTTACGTGTCGTCTGCGTGAAATCCTACAAACAAACACGTCTTGGACAACATTATGCACCCACATCAGTACATGAATGCATCCAATAGGGTGCTGGGCTCTGAGAGGCCCCCCGAGACTCCCTGGTCCGACCCTCTGGACCTTCTGGATGTTTATATTTAAAAACAAAAAACAAAAAAAGAGCTGTTTTATTCTGACTCCAGTCCACCCTGAAGGGGAACAGGAGACCACAAAGAAGCAAATCACCTCTTCTTCAAAAAAAAAAGTCGGAAAAAGCAAAGGCCTGTAGGTGTTCTTCCAAAACCGTTGTTTTGGGCTTCCAATTTTCTCAGCAACTTTTTTTCGAAGTTCCAAAAAGTGTGAAGTTCGGACTTCCTGCTGCCGCAGAAGCTGCCTGATTTTGCACATCACAGGACGATGATATCACGATTATTGGTCTTTCAAAAATAATTTAAAAACAACTTTTCCAGTGCTCTCACTATAAACTTACTTTGATTCAATCCAGGCTGCAAATTTACATATAAAGTGTCTGATAAGCATGCGGCTGTTGCTTGTTTTTAGTCCGAACCGAAGACTGGGATTCAAGTTTTCGCATCAGTTTGTGGCTTTTGGGGGGAGTGGTGGGAGAGATGGGTGATGGAGGGGAGGTGGCAGAGAGGCGCTGGGTGGCTGATTTGCCTCCATTCTGTCGGCCGGGATTTACGGCGCGAGTGTGTCGAGCCATCAATCAATCGCTGCGCACTCCAAGGACGAGTTTGTCTCTTTATGCAATTTGTAAGGCTGTCCAGTCAAATTGATTCCTGGAGCAGGAGCTCCCTGGGAGGAGTCAACCCCCCCCCCCCCCTCCCGGCCACCCCCAGGTCCACCACCTCCAGCAGCAGCACCTCCTCCTCCTCTCGGAGAACCCCTCCTCTGCTGTGTTGACTGTAAATAAAAGAGCTGCCAAAAACCCGACAGCAAAATAACGTGGATGAGGAAATGAAAAGGATTAAACATGGTCAGAGAAGTGATTGATTGGATTGATCAAAGGGGGGAGGGTGTGGAGAGAGAGAGGGCTTGATCCCCCTGGTTGATGAATGACTCTGACTGTTTTACTGCCGACTCCAAATTGATTATGTCTCCAGGAGATCAACCAAAGTGGGCGTTTAACACCTTAAATTCAATAATTATTGCACAGGAAGTATGAAGTGATGTGTTCAGCCCAGATCAATATGTACCAATGAGTTTGCGTTATTTGCGCTCTTCATTTATCTGCTAATAAGAACTTGGACCATCACTCTCTGGTCTCCTGCTGCCTCAGTATCTTCCGTTGGTTGTTGTTGCATAGAAAGGATATTCTGAAGTGGTGACATGTTTTCCTCAGGCTGAATCTCGTGCAGAAGCAAAACATTTTTCTTTTCTTGTTTCTGCCTCGGTGGCACTTCTGTGCAGTTCCTGGTTCGCCTCTGTCCTCACGGAGTTAGTTTGTTCTGCGCGTGTTGTCTGAATTTTGGGTAAATGAATCATGGGTGAAGAAGGAATGCCAAGCGGTGTCAGCGTGGATGGCGGTCTGAAAATTCATTTAGAGCTTGATATGCAAGTTTCAGAATCCGTCCCGTACATGGATCACATGAGCAATGTGGTGGAAGATCAGACTACCAGCGCCACCACCTACCAGGGAGCCCTATCAGTTCCTGTTGAGTGGTTTGTGTCGCTCAGTGGACGGCAGGAGGCTGATCATCTTCAATGTTCGTCTGAATAATTGATGCTGAAAATGGTGCTCAGCGTTCCCACAGGTTTAAACTGCCACAATGTCGCACTTATTTTCTCTTTGTGCAGTCCTTCGGACCACACCGGCCCTGACCTTTAGCACTACCCTTTAAAACCAGCCTCATTTCTTTGCACACAGCAGCTGAATCGAGGAGATTCTAAACTCGAGCTGGAGAACCCATTTGGCAAAGCTGCAACTCGAATTGTTTGCAGTCAGATTATTAACCACAACAAGGAGCAAAGAACGGCAGTGGGTAACCACTGGAGGAGGTTTTTGTCAACAGTTTAGCATTACGATTTAACCCACTGCAAATATTTCCGAGCTCATTAATGTTTGGATTTCACAGTGTTTTATTCATTGACATTTCTTTCACTTCCCCGTATCTCCGCTCATATTTGGAGCAACAATGTTTCCTCATAAGCGGCTCAACTGCTGTTAATATCAGCTCTTCTCTGTTGGATGCGTCTTATCAACTCAAAATGTGGGGCGAGACTTGACATGCTGCTGCCGTTTGTCAGACAGCGCTCTGACACATCCAACTGAAATGAAGCACATTTTCAGGCTATTTGTTGCCACAAATCCAGCCATTTTTCACACGGGTGTCACTTGAGCCCCCCGACAGAATGTTTTTTAGGTCTTAAACAAATGACAAATGGCACAGAAACGGCTCAGAAAGCATGCTATTTAGTAAAATCGAAAAAATGTCTATTTAAAGAAGTGGGGCTGCCGAGTGAGGCTCTTATATAAAGCTGGTGACAAACTGCACTGACGCACGCTCCATTAGATAATCTTTGACTCAATTTGTTTCTGTATTTATGTTTACGCTCGTCCCGTCTCTCTGGCAGAACGGGAGGAAAAATGTCCCTTTGAGTCAGAATTTCGCTGTGGCAAATCAAGAGGATGCAAAACTCAAAACGCAGCACTGCATTCGCCGCTAATGCAGGACGTCTTCTGCGTCATTTGCACATGAAAGTGATCACTACGCTCAGGCGAGTCGGAGAGAATTATCTCTTTTTTTTTTTTTTACGTGTGTCTTTTAACACTTGACACACTAAATGGAATGTTTCATGAATCACTGGAGTCCACAGCTGTCTGTGATGGGACTAAACCTTGTTCACACATGTTCACGTGTCCCTAAACCCCTAAATTGGAAGTGTCTGCGCCGTGAAATGGCCACAAAGTGCCACGCAGCTAGAAACCATTTCTAGTCAATCTGTTCGATTCCACTAGAGGCACCGGAGCTAATTTCTGAAGCATCCCAGAAGCGTCCCAGAAGGGTGTTCATCAATCTATCTAAACTTTATAACAACGCTTGTTTGCCCGTAAATTCTTTACCACTGGAGAGTCTATTTATTTCCCTCAGAAGTGGTGCTGCATTTGTAAGGAGCATGTCTGTGGGGGTGAGCAGCAGAGCTAAGGATGTGTGTTGTGGCTATGAAAAAATGTGAACGCCACCTCGACCAAACAGCCATGCTGTTGCAGGACTAAAGTAATTCCATTTAGAATTGTTTAAAGACAGATCTGAGAGATGGGGAATGTCAGCGTCCCAGCTGTCTCGTGAAGTTCACTCTCATGGATCTCAAGGTGTCCACTGTGCGGGTCACCCAGGTCTCTTTCACTTCCGACACCGCCGACTTGATGACTCGAGAGGTTTAAAGCTACTGCTGTTCTCGGAGCCATATTAACCTGCTGCTTCTCATTAGCCACCCCTTGCTGATAAAGACAGGAAAGGGAGCAGTGCGCGACACACACCTCCTGGTGACGGCTGACAGAGTGGATCACGCCACCTCATGAATAGTAATGGCAGCCGACGCGTCCCCCGTGTGAGGAGTGACAGATTTCCGTGTCGACAGGGCCCACGGCCGAGGGGAGGAAGGAGTGACAAGCGACGGAGACATCCTGGAGGACAGGAGGGAGAAAAAGAAGAAGAATCAGGTCCTGGCATGATGGCCGTATCATAGGACTGTTTGTCAGGGCTGCCCTCGTTGCCTCCTGGAGAGCCAGTAAATAAACCCCTCGTTGAGGCGACGGGAAGTGACACCGGATTGTTAGCCGGTGCCCTTTGGGTGCGCAGAGATGCGCGCAAGCACATCTCAATAAATCAGGCCGAAGTAGCCGAACCCTTAATGCACTCCCTCGCGCCAAACTGATGATGAGGGAGAGGAAGACTGGTTTTTCTGAGGTGATTTCACTGATAAACCTGGCGGGCGTACGCTTGTTCCTGCTGACCTGGTCCTGGCCCGATCGATGGCGACGCCGGTGTCTGAGTTTGGCGGGCGCGCAGGTAAACGGCATGTCAAGTGCGCTCGGGGAACGACTTGAGCAACGAGCAGCCCGCTGACAGAGCCAGCGGTAGCACTGACGGCTCAAGACAGCCACGGCAAAAAGCTGCCCTGAGTCCTGACGTGGAGTGAGGACGCAGTCGTTTAACTGGAGCTTCCATTTCTTTAAGACAAAAAAAACAAAAAATCAGAATGTTGTGCTGCATTCGTCACCCCGCAGCCAGATGAAAAGAAAGTCTGGCTTCGGCGAATTGTTCATTTGTCTCTGGTGAACTCCCCGTGCCCCCTGAGTGGAGTTCACAACAAGCCGATACAAGACAGGTTAGAGGTTACAAAGGCAGTTACTAATCGAATCTGCCCACCGAGGCCAATTACGGCAGAATTGTCTGCAACATCTCCGGGGGCATTTGAACACAGCCGAGCATGAAATGTTTTTGAAGCTCATCATCTACTTCCTTTTTGAAAGATGTCCAGATGGCTGCTGTGTAAGTTTGCTGCGACATAGCCTCACGGAAACTAACGGACTGACGCTGCAGGTTTGGGAGTCTTTTTGAAACCGTAGTTGACCTTCAGTCTTCACTGTTAAAAGTAGAGTTTGGCAGCTCTCGCTGATTGGAAATATAGTCTTTATGTCCTAATTGTGTCCAAAGCAGGAGGTAACTACAGGCTTGAAAAGTGTCTCAGAAGACTTTTTATTCCACTCCTGACTGGAGAGAGTTCAGTTACATGCTGATGAGCTCCGCCAATGACCAGCGACACACGTTGTGTTACTTCCTCCTGTAGTTTAAAGACATGCACATTAGGCTAGTTGATGACTCTGGTGGACAAATTGGTCTTTAGGCCTGAGTGTGGATGGTTGTTTAAACTGGTTACATGTCCTGGATGTATCCCTGGCCAAGAGGCTTCAGCCCGTCTGCAGGAGAAGTGATTGATGGATGCTCGACGGATGGGTGGATTTTGTGAAGCATTCTGGAGTGTCATTTTAAAAGTGAGACTTTAAACAAAAAAATACAATTAAAATAAAGGCAACCACAACCAAAAACGAGGCTACAAAAAGTAGCACTGAATAATGAGCTTGGATTGTTGGGCGGGAGAAAAAAAATAGTTTTGGGCCCAATTACAGCTGAGACGGACAGCAGCCATGACTAATACCAGCCAAGTGGAAATTAAAAATTCCACCATTGGGCTGTTGTCACACAGGACTTTAGTCATCATGCACTTGAGTGTTTAATCAGCATGCAGCGACTTATACCAGGAGTTGTGACTCTGCCTGCGTCCGCCTCCTTCAGCCCCTCATGCATATTTATCCTCGCAGCTTTTTTTTTTTTTTTGTCAATGCCGCAAGGAAATGGATATTGACATGAAGGGGGCGACGGAGAGCGTTTCCCGATTTTCTTTCCACACGGCCATCGCCTTGCATCAGGAGGCCTCTCCCTTTGTGTGTGGGAGATGGATGGTTGGGAGGTGGGGGGCACGCATCATTCTCCCCTCCACCCCCCCAACCCCCACCCACCTTCGCTGGCGTTTACGGCTGCCTCTGATGTATCTTAATGCTACAACCCGAAGGGCTGCGGTTGAATGAGTGGGAGATCATTCTATCCGGTGGCTCGGATGCTGCTGTAAATATTCAAATGAGCCATCATGGGTGGATGGTGTGAGCGATAACGGCTTCATCTTTTACCTGCCTTTTCTTGTGTGCGACAGTGGGACGTCTCCAGTCGTCCGCGTCATTCGCCCCCCCCCCCGGCTCCCGCCCAGAAAAGCGCCACACGCACACAGCCGGCGTAAATCCTGCACCGCCCGCCCGTCCTCCCAGCGAAGCCCACGGTGCCTTATTCATTTACCCGTTTGTCATTTCAATAGTTATTTTTATGGCGGCAGTGTATTAATTGGACTGCTCCCGCAGCACGACAATTCAAGGCCCAGTGAATCTCTGACAAAGGGAGCGCGCCCGGAAATAAAACGCCCCTGAACGGTGCCACAAATCAGCCCGAGCCAAAAGGGGGACCACACAAAAATGCAACGCACTAATCTTTCTTTAAACACGCGCTCGGGGTGCGACCACGCAGGGAAAGTGTCTGGGAGGCCCGCAGTCGGCCTTAAAGCCCGGAGAAAAGCTAGCAGGAAGTGTTTTAGATTGGGAATATTCACATTTTAAAGATGTCTGATTAATGCTTTCGCTGTTGGCCGGAGGTTCCTTGTAAAAATTCTCAGCTGTGTGCGTTTGTGTGTAAAACTGTCTCAGTCTGCGCATGCCCATTATTTCCGGGCTCCTATACTTGCCGCTTTACTTGTAATCCTAGCACACAGTTGATGTTGAACTTGTTAGTCACGCTTTGACAACAATTTGACGGCTCTGCTTGTTTGGGATTTTTAGCTTTTTTTTTTTTTTTCTTTGTTGCGAAAGGCAAAAAAGCAAAAGTGAAACTGGAAGTAATGCAAACTAAGATTCTTGAAATTAAAAGTACTGCTTCCAGTATATTAGAAATGAGAGCAGGGGTAATCATTTTAGACAAATGAGAAATGTTTTGTTCCATCAAGAAATATTAGTATTATTAGAAAAATGAGGAGTCCCCAGCAAAACTTCATGTCCTTGTGCCTCCTCCCTTGTAACACCACAATGTGTGTTCCCTTGTGTATCCAAACATTGTTGATGTTCTTAACTTGGAGAGGTTACCCCCTCTACTGGAACTCACTCATGCTAATTTCTCCTGAGCGCCGACTGTAGCGGGGCCTTGATTCCTCGTTTTCTTTGTAAAGCTGGTGAGAAAGGGAAAAAGAGGGGAGAATGGCAGACTCTCGCTTGCTGTTGTCACTTTAATTCATCTGCTATCTTCTCAAAGACTCAATAATTTCTTCTGTGACTCAGCGCTCGGCCCTTCTAAAACAAACAACACGCTCTGCGGCTGATGGGCGACGTCCAATTTAACTGCCATCTTAATGGAATCTATAATAAGGGAGCGGGGCCGCAATAATGGCAGAGCACCACATCTTCCGATAACGCTGCGAGCCATCATAACCCGCTGTGATCACCAAACAAGTTCTTTTTTTTTTTTTTACATTTATTTTCTCTTCTTTCTGCGTCCTTCTAGGAGCAAAGAAAAATCCTGACGTCATCACCAAGTTGAATTCTTGCTTCCACCAACCTGCTCAGCTTTAGTGTTGGCTAAACCAGAGGAAATGCAGGCTAGTTTAGGATCTTTAGACAAGAAGGACTCTTGACAAAATTTAAGTTCTATTTGTCTTCCTTGGTCAAATGATGACCAAGACTTCAACATTCTACCTTGTTTAGGAAACCAAACCAAAATTCCATTTCACCCCTCTCTCTCTCTTGCCATATTTTCCTTTCCGGCTCCTGTCCTCCTCTTTGCTGGCACAGCAGGTAACGATTGTGGTGGGAGTAAAAGGCCGTGATTGGCTGTTTAGCTGCGCTCTGCTGGCAGAGATTACCAACACCTGCTTGGCGACTCTCTCAGAAGGAGGGACAGAAACGAAAAACTCTGTTTTTTTTCTTTTGTATTGTCTTGGGCAGCTGCGATCTCACTGAAACGAGGCAGAGTGAGCGAGCTGAACAACCGTTTCTTCTTCTCTTTCTTCACCCCCCCAACTCCCCCGATTCTTTTCCCCTTCTCGGTGGCGTACGCTTGGCGAGTCCTTGCAGATGTTGCCCGTAATGATGCAGACAGCGCTCGCAGTCACATGGAGTAGGAGCGGCGCTGGCTGAAATTAGTAAAAATTACTTTCTCATTACCTCCCTCATTGCTCCTGTAAGTAGTCTGAGTTTCCGCACGATTAGGAGAACGAGATGTGGAGCGCTGGGGCTTTGCTACACAGTACGCGTGCACACACACACGTGCATGCGCATGTACACACACACACACACACACACACACACACACACACACACACACAGATGCAATGAGGGGGAATAAAAGTGAGCCAGATAACCTCACCTTCACTATTTCTCCAACCCAAACACTGATCGCCTCAAATCACCTTTACACAGCAAGAAGGAAATTACCATGCAACATGAAACTATGTCATGCTTCACAGTCGATGCTCATCTCCTCTCCTCCTTTTAGCCTTAAAGGTCCTGTGCCCCCCCCATTCCCCCAGACTCCAGCACAGCAGCAGCAGCAGCAGCCATCACACCATTGCTCGTTTCAAAAAATAAAAAGATCTCCAGGATTGTCAGTTATTATTGTTTTAAAGCTGTGAATAATTAAATAATAATAAAACATTTTTAATGGGACAGACGGCAAGCATTAAAACAGCACCAAGACAAAAACCAAGCCTTCAGATAGGAGAAAGATGGACACTTGGAAGGAAAAAACACCACAGCATTGTGCTGCAAAAAGTTGCTTGGGAAACGTATCTGATTATCCTCTCGCACTCGACCCTGCAGACTAAGGGATTACTTGATGCAGTCCGGAATGTTGGTGTTCTCTGGTGTCGCTTTACGCGTAACCCAGGAATTGAGGGGAAAAACTGCAAAGTCTGCATAAAAAGGTGCAACAGGAAACCTGGGGAGGAGAAAAGAACACACACCCAGACGAAGCGCTAACTTTTCATGGGAAACGATCGGTTCATTCTATTTTTTCCCTTCGCCTCGCTTTGTTCCGAGAAAGACGAGCGCAAGGTGCAAGGTGTGCTGTATAAATCTAGGACATGGAAGCGCGCCCAGCAAGGCGGCGATAATGTAATGAGGTTCCCTGCGCGGGGGAAGATATGAATTAGAAAGTGCGCCGAGCCAGGCGCTGCTGTTTGTTCGCTGTCTCATGAAGAAAATGCAAAATTAAAGGTAAAAACCTAAATCCTGCACACACGCAAGTTATATTCCCAGTTGTGATGCTGGTGGCCTGCTTTTTTTTTTTTTTTGGGGGGGGGGGGCTGTGATTCGTGTCTGTTTTTAGAAGCAACATAAATGCAAATGGAAAATTAGACTTTCTTTGCAGCCAAAAGGCTCGACGGTGACTGCGCGCGCGGCACGTTAGCACCTTTGCTCCCCAGCTGCGAGGTCTCATACACTGTCAGATGTGTCACCCGCCTCCCTCCTGCGTTGTTTTGTGGCAGCCTTTGCGTGCTCCAAAATAACCTTCCCGCTGGAAACGCCAGAACGGGAAGGAATTGTACTCATCCGGTTAAAATAATCTCCAGTCGCTCCCTGGGAACCCGCGCGCTCCATCCCAAAAATACACCCGCTCTGCGTCACGGCTGGACTGTGAGGTGGGAAGCGGTGCCAGCTCTTGCGGGCGCGTGCCAGGATCTGGTGGTGTGGAACCGGCACCAGCTGACTCCCCTCCCTCACCCACTCCCCCTCCACTTACCCCCACCCATCTCCTCACCTCCTGCGTTAATGAATAATGCTGGACTTGTGTCAGCAGGTCAGGAGGTGGAGTCAGCTGAGCGTCGCTGTTGATCTGCTGCGAAGGCAACAGGCCGCCCTCCTGGTTTGACAACTGTCATGTGACCACGGTGTCGGTGACATAACATGACTTTGGAAGTCAGAATGTTTTTAATTACCTCAGTCACTTTAATTATATTAATGTTTTACATGTTTGAATGTATTTTCTTTTCTTATTTCCATTCATTTTTGCAAGTGAAAATTCAAAAAGCTGATTTTGTCATGAAAATGTTAGTGAAGGTAATTAATAAAGCAGCATAATGTATTAACGTTGAATGAAAGTAACTCATACGTTTTCTGGTTAAATGAAATGAAATACATGAAATATAGTTTGGATAATGCTGATTGCATCATGCACAATGCACATTAAATTCACCATCAATTAGAAAAATGGTGTCGACAGACACAGACACACTGACATTTCTTTGCGTCTTCTGGGCATCCAATTCTTGAAAGGCCGACCCGACGGCCTATCGATACTCGAACCCTCC
Organism: Nelusetta ayraudi; assembly: GCF_046127955.1. NCBI lineage: Eukaryota > Metazoa > Chordata > Actinopteri > Tetraodontiformes > Monacanthidae > Nelusetta > Nelusetta ayraudi. The sequence goes on from NW_027466092.1 coordinate 20,114,076, forward strand.
AAACCTGCAGGATAACTCCACACTAAACGGCGAGTAATGTCACTATTACTCTGCGTGATGAGGTCGCTCAAACAAGGCTGACATTTCGCCAGCGTAGATCGTCTCCCCACTGCCGCGTGTTTGTGTGAGCGGCCTATGTAAATAAGAGGGGTCCGCTCTTGTGTTCCGCCTTGCATCAGAATTTGTCGAGGATTAGGATTCTCATTTTGCCCTGAGCACTGCTTGCTTTAGATCAGTCGGCTGATTTGCAGATCCAGGAACAGATAAACAGTGCTGTTCTCTGGACCTCAGCGCTTTCTTCTTTTTTTTCTTTTTTTCTCCTTGGTTCTTTTTTGTTTTTTTTCTGCAATGTGCAATTTGCCGAGGCCCGGTGTGCTCTGTTCCTGTCATATCTAAAGCAAAGACTCCTCCTCGGTGAAGGAAGGAGTGGTGAGAACACCTGCAGATTGCAAAAAGCAGACAAGGCATGTCTTGAAGAGAAAGTGTTGCAGGGGTTATCTTTCTTATTTCGCATCTGTTCAGGCGGAGGAGAATCTGGTGCTGCTCCCAATTTTCAAGATTTAGAGAAGGCCTGCTGATGAAGCAAAAAGGGAGTGGGATGAGGGATGAAGACAGCAAAGGAGGACAGACACTGGAGCAAGTCTCGCTACTCTTGATCTGGAAAAACCCTGCAAGGCAGCAACATTGCAAACTGTAATCTTTCATTAGAGTCACTTTCAGCTCGTCTGACCACACCAATCAACATCTTTTAAGGAAAAAGAGGAGAAGCTACAGCCAGTGGTTAGCTCTGACAAAAATGGGAAGCTCCAGCTAGTTTATAAGTAAGGACATCCTGCTGTGTGGATGCTGGGATTTGACATTTCCTCATTAAAAGCCGGGCAACGAATGGCTGGGTATGTTTTGTTCCCCTCCTGACTGGCTTTGGAACACATTGGAACATCACGGCCCGCGGCAGAGGTGGTCACGCATTCTGTGTTGCTCCTCAAGCAAGTTAGCTTTTTTTTTTTTTTTTTGAAGGCCCCAATGTATGAGAAATAAGTTCTGTAGAATTTGGAAACATTCCATTTGGTCTGTCAGGTTTGATGACTGATCCTGGTGTCAACCGTCTCTGCTGGAACAAATGGATTAAATGGTGATGAAAACTGAAAGGACAAAAATGTATTATTGTTCATCTGTCTCACCAAATGTGTCAGATAGAAATGTGAGATTGGTCTTTATTTAGGGTGGGACAAAATAGCCTCAAAACTACAATTCCTTCAAGAAGGAATGGTTTCATACAAAAAAATCCACTCATCAAATGTTTAATTGTGTGCTAAGAGAATCGGTATGAAGACATATAGCTGCTGATGTGAGAGACCTCTGTTGGTTTGAGGGGATTTGTAAGCTGCTTTAATTTCTTTGCTCCTGTCGTAGAATTTTCTTGATCAAACAGTTTAGAGAGCGAGCGAGAGAGAGAGAAATTATCCCAGGAGTCCAATGCAGAAAAGATGAATGATGAAAATTAGTGCATTTTGAGTCTTGGATCTTGATTAGCGTCAGTCTGTCAAGGGCACTGCAGCGCTGACTCTTTTATGCAGACAGCACTTGACTGACAGTTGTTCTGTGAGCAGGGAGACTCTTGGAAGACATTGGCAGCGAATCCTCGTGAATGTGACCAGCGGCGTTTCTGCGTGTGAGCACCATATGGGTGCACTGGGCTGGGAAAAAGCTCCGGCCTCCTGCACACTCCCCTCCCGATGGAGGCAGGTGAGCGGCCGGCGCCTCGCAGCGAGTGTCCCGTATGGAGGAAGTGGTTGGTGGGTGTTCCTTCTGACTCAGCCCCAGACAGATTGGTGTACCGAGCGAGTTGGGAACACTCTGCTCTGCCCCAAACCCTTCGGAACTGGCGCCTCTTCGTGGCACAGTGAAGGGCGCTGACATGTTTCACCGAGAAGAGAAATAAGAATAATGTGATGTCCGTGTTCTGCGTTTTGGAAGAGCAGCGGGGGTGTTGGTGCCACATTGGAGGAATCACGCACGATGGCACTCGAGTGTGACAAAACAGAAGCAGCAGGAGGCTTCACTCCTGTGGAAATGGCTGAAAACCCTCCAGATTGGAGCTTTTCAAGATGGATTTGCGGGATCTTTTTATTTTTTTAATTTTTTTTAATTTTTTTTAGGACATGAAATCTTCTTCGATTTAGATTCAGGTTCAGGCCACAGCATGTAAAAGCAAATATTTTTGGAAAACAAATGCTACAAACTGAAGGGTAGGCTTCTAAAAATACAACCAAACCTTGTGCATCATCCAAAAGCTGAACAAGCTGAACAAGCAGGGTGGCGTTTTTGAAGTTGCGCTCGAAATGCCCCCCAACATACAAACTACTTCCTGTGCGTAGACGTGTTCTCCTCTCCTAAAAAGTCCTGATAAGGAAGAACCCATCTGATGATTAATTATGGCTATTGTGCTTGTGGGCTGACATACCTTCTCTTGACAGCCATCGTTAACCTCCACACACACACACACACACACTCACGCGCTCACACACACACACACACACGTTCTGTGATCGTGTGGACGTTTGGCTGGAGGGGGGCTACTTTTTTTTTTCTTTCTTTCTATCCTCCGAGGGACATAAAAGCTAGTCGGCTGTAAAGCTAAATGAAAGTCGTTTGCTCTCGACGTCGACCGCTAATGTAACACGCAGCTTCGGGGACCGTTGGCTTCTTCTGTAGTTATAAAGTAGCTCATTCTTAAAGGCGGCGCGTAATAATTGAAAGTGATGGAAGGGAACAAAATTAGAATGAAGTATAATTTGTATAATGTCTTCTTGCTCTATTTTCTTTTATTTATTTATATTTCGCTGCCTTTTTTTTTTTGATTTTGGGGGGGGGGGTGGCAGCCAAACGTCCTCTGCAGTCCAGTCGTCCGTGTTGTACTGCAAGTTCTGATTTGGGAGGGGTGGCAGGGGATTCTTTTTCGTTATCGAGTATCAATTGATTAAAAGAAAAAAAAGGATGTTGTCTCATGTATTGTGACAGAGTGACGCACCCCCCCCACCCGCTCCCCGCCCTCCGGAGATTGCAGAGTTATTACGGGGGGCGTCGGTCAGCGGTCCGATGATGTATTGTGCTGAGCTTTGGGACGAGGCGGGGAGGTGGAGGTGTATAGCCAGGGGGAGGGGGAGTAAAGGGAGGAGGAGGAGGAGGAGGAAAAGAGACGGGGAGAGCCGTCCTCGTTTAGGAGTTAAAGATGGGGGGGAGAAAAACAAGTCGCTGGCAGGCCCTCAGCCGACTTCATCACGCACACCTCTCAAAATGTCAGCGGCGAGGACTGGATGTCTTCTGCCACGTTCCATCCCCTCAATCATCTTCCCATCAGACACCCCCTTACTGCTGTTCACACACACTCACACACGTGCTTGCGTCTGCGTGTGTGTGTGTGTGCGTGTGTGTGTGCGCGGCTACCTCGCTGACACGTTGTCACAGCCCCCTCCGCGCGCTTGCTGGTGTCAAGGAATCTGGGAGAGGAGGATAGTTTGTGTTGTCGGTGACGACGCCTCGGCCCGTAGGAAGCTGCAAAATCCTCCTCTGCAAAACCCCGCCCTCATAAAGCCCCCCCCACTACACCCTGACCAGTGGAGGAAAATGCATCAACCTGCACGTTCGTTTTCATGTTTAGAAAATCAGTTCGTGCACATTATTTTCTTCTGTAAATTAAAAAAAAATGCTCTTGCCAAAAATTGTTTTATTCTTATCTTAAATGTATAATATAAAAAAAAAAATATATATATATATATATCATTTTAATCCTTTGATTACAGTCCATTTAGATGACAGCTGTTGGTTCACACTTACCCGAATTAGAGAGTTATATATGTAACATCTTCATTTTTAATATAGCATTTTTTTCTTCTCAAAGTCACGTCAACAAGAAAAAAACCCAGGACTAGTTAGGGAATCCAGCAGCTCCAGTGAAGGCAGGAAATGCAGGTCAGTGGGCAGGAAGAAGCTGGAGGAGCGTTTGTTTTACTGGCGCCGCTCTCCCTGACTGTGTTGTGGTGGTGGCTGTGTTTTCTGTAGCCTAGTTTTCTTATCCTACGCATCTTTATGCTGGCACCACATTAAAGTTTTTGAGGGCGGTCTTTTGTTGTGCATGTGTTTTTTTGTTTTTTTTTTCCTCTCCTTTTTTTTTCAAAAAGTTGATTGTGGTCTGGGTTCAGCTCTGCAAATCACAGTTTATTAACTTTAAACATTTACTTTGATCAATTAGGTCATGTAAGTGTAAAGGAAACTCAAAATTCTAACATTCTACACCTTGTCAAATATGCATTTCCCAGCCCAGGCTCCAGTGGAACAGATTTGCACCTTGAATTATCAAGAAAACTTTATGTAGACCCCTAGAAGAGCATATTGAGCCCTCTGCTTGTCTTGTCGGACATGTTTTGGAAAGACAAACTCTCAGAGGGAGGAGCTAAGCCAACACCTGGCTGCCCTGATTTACAGAAATGAATGTTTTAGCACATATTGTGTGAGAAAAGGATCAAGCAACTGATCAACTTGTCTTTTTCCTTGAGACTTCACTGATGTCTAGACAGACAGATTCCTGTTAGTGAACAGTAATAGCGTGAATTTGGCAGCAGATGGGACCTTTAACTTTTCCTTTTTAATAAATGCCACCTCCAACATGTGTTTGTGCCATGCAGACCTCTTGCAGCGCTGAAAACATTCAAATTGTTAACAGGATTTAAAATTGTATCTATTACTATTACAATTCTTTTTGGGATTCACTCTCTTTAAAGTCTTCTTTTAGCGGTTATTATTATTATAATTTTTTTTGTTATTATGTCCGGGATGATGCGGCATGAGAAAATTAAATTGCACCTGTGCATGACAATGGAAAGTGTCTAGTTGACCTTTTGCTTGAGCGGCCCATCCATTCACTCCCGCTGTCACATTGTGGAGCCATAACTGATGTGGCTTTTTATTTAACTCCGCCCTCCTCCCTCCCCGGTGCCCCTATCAGCAGCAGATGTTTGATCGGAGATAAGCGCCCGGGTCAATGTCGACCTCATCACGGCAGACCCGCTTTCGCCCATCATGCCAATAACTGCCAGGCACTGGGTCCCTCCCCCTTTTTTGCCACGTTGTGATTGACAGCTCTCTGCTGACAAGGTTTATGGGGGTTGGGACCTTCCTCCCTGTCACCTCTAATTGGAGCGTGGCGCCATTAGCTGCCGGACCTGGACCTTGGCTCGGACAGCCCAAAGACAAAGACGCCTCTCTGATGAATTATCCACAGCGGTGCCGCACTCTTCCTCTGAAGTTCTTCAGTTCCTTTTTTCTTTTCCTTTCTTTCTTTTTTTTTTTTTTTTTTAGCTGATCAGCATCTGCTCAGTAAGCACAGGTGTGTGCTCAATCAATCGTGGAGAGAAAAACACCCGGCACGGGCCACTGGGAGGGTAAATATGCTCGCGTGTCGAGGCTCGGCTTTTTAAAAGCGGAACCACTCAGCCCTAAACAAACAAATGAGCGCCGGTAATTGACCTTCAGGCTGTGTTACTCTGTTAACGTCCCCCCCCCACCCGCTGGGAGCGAAAGCTCCACTGTGATTCCTCCTCACCCGACCCCTGCTACGACACTAATACCGTCGCGCGCCAAACGCAGCAGGCCAATGGCGGCTATAGTATTTGCATAAGTCTGTGTAACCGCATCAGCGTGCGACCTCCGCCAGGCGGAGGTTAGCACGGGATCTTGTCACAGGGAAGATTGTGTCAGGCTGTTTTCAGGGGGTTTCTACCTGCAGACTGTGGCTTTGTCCGGGATTACGGCTAAATCTCATAATTAGCATGAAAAGGCCAGCAGGATTCTGGGGGTGGAGGTGGTGGTGGGGGGGGGGCTTGGAGCAAGGAATACAAATGAACATTCAGGGGCTGACCTCTTCTGTGTCCCCTGAGGCTCGCCTATTGCTCATTGGTTTCCATGGCGGCCTGTATATCACGGTCAGTGAAATGAGTTCTTTTGGTTCTCAGAGAAGATGAACAGGGGTGAAACTAATAACTTAAACGATGTTAGAAAATGTAGGAAATTAGAGAAATGACTGGTTCGGCTGAACATCCAAAGACCTGAAGGGGGAAAAGGATTCATCTGCTCTGGATTGTTCTCGTTTCCTTCTTCTCCTTTAGGATGTTTTCTTCAGAGGTGGCCACAACCAATCATCTCCCTCCATCGAGCCTCCCCCCCCTGCACCTTTTTACCTTCATGTCCTCCGTCACTACATCCACAGAACTCCTCCAGCATCCTTCCTCCAATACATTCCAATATATGAACAGTCCCTCCCCTGCACACGTCCAGACCATGACATAAATAGTAAATGCTCCACAACGATTTTTGTCTCTTACAAATTTAACCTAAAGTTAACAAAACTGTAAGTGATGAGCAATAAGCCAAGACTATCTTTTGATGTTTTTAAAAAATGTATACGATGTGAGCGGATAATTAGTTGTGAGTATTAAGCCACTCTGTGCTCTTTCCATGATCAGGTTGTACTGGTTGGAAAGGTCATTTTGCATCCTGTTATTTCGCAAGATGTCGCTGTAGCATTTGTTCTCGCTTTACTCCACAAACTGGTCCTGGCTTTTTTTTTTTCTTTTTTTTTTCTTAATGCATCCAGTATTGAAGATGTGAACAGCTCACTTCACACGTCACTCCGACAGACCCAGCCGGAGCTCCGCTAGTCCCTCTCCTCCCCCTGCCTTCACTAAATCCACTGTGTTAGTCAGTGGAGTTGTTAAGGGAACACTCTGTCCCAGCCGCACAGACAATTAGTCGACAGCGGTCCTACCCGTGTTGACTTGTTATGAGAAATCGACTTTGATGACATCCTGGTAATTGACGGGATGCTAATTTGGCGGTTGATTTGGGGTTGGTTCGCAGCAGTCGTCGGAGGGGAGGGAGGAGGGACTACAAATGAGCGAGGCGAGGAGAGATGCCGGAGCTTGATGTGGATTCCTGTCGTGTCTCCTCTTTGCTCCACTTAGATGTGTGCTGATATTTTTTTTCTCCTTATGTTTGTCAAAGTGCCGGCAGTCCCTGCTGTTATTTCTCTCGCAGCTTCACTTTGTCGCGTCGGGGAGGGAATGGTTGAAGAGATGCAAATGAAACGGAGCATATGGTTTCTTGGTGGAGTTTCTCATTTTTCTTCCAGTCGAGAACTTTCGATTTGCCTTTTCTTCCCTCCCGCTCCCTCCCCCACTTTGATAAATATTTATGTGCTTGGCCATATCAAAGTTTGGCAGCGTTAAAGATAAACCTGCAGTGAAAAATTAGCCGCACAATCGCATAATGGATTATGCAAATATAAAGATCAACTGCATCGCCGTATTTTTCTATCGCCGTAATTTGTTGAAAAAAAAAAAAAAAAAAAAGGATGCCTTTTGGGCATCGATGTTCGCTAAGCAGAGAGAGCCAGCGGGGGGGCTCGTCTCCCTCCAGCGGCTTGACGAGCTTGTTTTCCATACGGCGCCCAGGTGCATGTTTTAAGATAGAGCCTGAACAGTGTGGCGCGACGTAGAATCCCAATGGTGCCCAACTCCAGGTACAATAACACTGTTTTATGAATGCAAGCCATGATGTCGATGGCATCCATATCACACCCGGAGGGACTCGGAGGGGGGTGGGGCGGGGGTGGGGGCTGTGGGGCGGGAGCAGGAGCAGGGAGACATCTGTTTCAAGCACACTCCAGCCTTTACATCTGCTTTTACAAAGTCACCGCGTCTGGCTCCCCAGATTAAAACGTGTCGGCAGGCTTAACCGCTGCCTCCCCTCTCCGCTCAATTCCCCTCATGTCTTTGGCGTATTTGCGGGCAGCCTTTGGCTAATAGCGTTCCGTTTCAGCCGCCCTGATTTTTAATGACGGACTTGATGGGGAAATGACACCTGATTGCGCCGCGAAGCTGGTCAAGTCTGATGGGTCTCATTCAGGAAATCCAAAGCGTCTCCTGTGCCGCGAATGATAATCCCACACTCACTGATTGTTGTTGTTTTGCCAGTGAGCCGCTGCTTTGGCTACCCCTCCGCCTTGTTTGTTTGCCGTTTTTTTTTTTTGTTCTGGGGGATTACTCTTTTGGACAAGCTTTAAAGAGTACAGTGGGAAGATGCAGCCGGGCCTGAAGATAGGATAAAACACTTGTGGTGGTGGAGGGGTTGGCGGGGATATAAATGTGCAGGAGGAGGTGCTGGCCTCCCCAGGACACGCTCTCCCCCTCTCTCCTTCTCTGTCTCTCTGTGCTCCTCTTTTCATGGCTGAAGGTCAGGATTAATAATCGATCAGCCCTCGTTGGCAATTAGACGCCCCTGGAGTTGTTGATGTCCAGCGGGGTCGAATCCCCGCCCCCTCCTCCCTCATCTCGGCATTATTCCAGGTGAACGGAGTGAAATCGGATGTGGTTTGAGGTCTTGCCACAGATTTACTTGCCTTGCAGCTCGCTTTTGCAGAACAGTTAAAAAAAACAAACAAAAAAAAACACAACAACAACAAAGAACCCAAAGGTTTTGGTGCGTTGCTGCTGTTGTTGTCGTTTCCTCCCAGTGGGGCTTGTGTTGCTGTCAATAGTGACACCTTGGACAACGCCGCTGGTGATATTGAAAGTTGCTGCGTGTCAGCAACCCTTCCGCTGACTCTCCGGGAAGGCGGCGGCTCCGGTGGCGGGTCACCCTATAAAAAGAACAATCAGAGCGGCCTGATGGAACTAATTTCATCTGGCCTTTTAATGCACAGTGCCTCCTCCTCCTCCTCTTCGTCGCTCCAAACACACACATGTGCACATGATGATGCCTCCTCTTCCTCCTCTTGTGTCTGTCTCACCTCTGCGTACCCTCCCTCCCCCACCCCCACCTCCCCACTCCTGTCCCCTCATCAGGTTTTCCTCTCTACCTTTTGCTTTGCGATCACGTTTGGTCTCCGTGCATGACTCATTCTGCTCAATAAGCTCCAAAGTAAGCAGATTTGTCCATCCTCTTCTTTTCTCCTCTCTCTCTCCCTCCTTCCCCTCCACCTCCTCCTCCCCCACCACCTCCTCCCTCCTAAGAAGGCCATTGTGATTCACGGAGGAAACCCTTCAGAGCAAATATTCTCTGAGCATTTCATGTATAAACATGCCTGACTCTATCGCAGAGGGTGGGAGGGAAGGAAAGGAATGGAAAGGAATGGGGGGGGTTAAAAAAAGAAATGCAAAGAGGAAAAAAAAAAAGCTTTGTGTTGCGGTTCAGTACGCAGCAGCCAGCACGATGTTTAGATGTGACCGTTGGAGCCGATCGCTAATGCCAAGTGTGATAAATAGATTAGCCGCTCGATGGCGGGACGGGTTTCCTCCTGACGATTGAGGCCCGAGTCGTCGTCGTCCCCCTCCTCCTCGGCTAATTTGTCAGGATTCTGCCTGCCAAGAGTCCGAGAGGGTGATGAAAGGAGTCGGTGGCTCCTCAGCTTTCAGGCGGAAATAAACAAACTCCAATCCTGCGCTAATGTCTTTTTATTTAAGATGCGGCGGCGAAATCCCTTTCCGCCAAGTGCCATTGTCGGGATTAAGGGTCAGAAGACGCAATGCGAGCGGTATTAAGTGGAAGGCAACACACACACACACACACACACGCGCACACACACGCACACACACGCACGCTCGTCAGTGCGCTCTCATTTGCATAACGCTCCTGTATTTAAATGGAGCGCCGCGAGAGAGTTGGCGAGAGGGAGCGACGTACGGAGGGCTGCAATCACCCGGCTGCAGCGCCACGGCAGAAAACAAGCACCCCCCCCACCCCCCCGTTATTAATTCCTTTATTTCTCCTTCATCAGCTCCTAAATTATTAGTGTGCGATCATTAGGAATGTTGACAATACAATATGGAGCTCACCGTGGCAGCACTCAGTGAGAAAAGTGCCTGAATAAGCAATGCGAACAACAACTTCAATTACAAGCCCCCCCCCCCCCCTCCTCCCTCGTTCTTTCCACACCACCTCCTCCCTCTCTCTCTCTCTCTCTCTCTCTCTCTCTCTCTCTCCTCCTGTGATGTACAGTATAGCGGGACATACATATGGAAGGAGCCGAGGACTTTAGATTAAAATTGACTTTCCCCCCCTCCCCTTGGGAAACGGAGGGAAAAAGTCAAAAATTGTTACTCTGCGCCTTTATGAAGCAGATTGTTGACATTGAGGAGCCAGTTTGAGAAGTAATTAAATCGGCCTCGCAACTCACGACAAGGTGACGGCTGTCTGCCGTCTGCCTCCCTCCTCCTGCAAGCAGTGTCGATGATGATGATGATGATGATGATGATGATGACGAGGAGCTGGACTGAAGCGAACGCGGCCGAGGTTCCGTCAATTTGCTGTGGCTGGCGCCAATTATCCAAGAGTTTGGTGTGACAGGACGTTGAGTCGCCATCGCCCCCTGTGGCGGCCTCTGGTATCAGCTGATTAATGAGTCGTCCCGGGCCGGCTGCCTGGAACGGGGCTCAGAGGCTGCACATCTGTGTGTGTCACTCCACTCTGACACCATTTCCCAGCCTGCCCAGCTGGCTGCCGCTCATGATGTTCCAAGTGCACTTCTCTTGCTTCTACAGAGGGGAGGGTGGAGGTGGGGGTGGGGGGTGTGGGGGTGCTGGTGTGCTGACATTGTTGTGTCAACCCCTCTGGAAACTTTGCCGCAGTGTTGGATGTTTCCTACCATTTTGATGGTGAATTTAGACGTTCTATCCACTTTTCCACCCTTAGGGTAAAGTAGCCGAACCTTGCGGAGTAACGTATGAATCCTGTCATATTTAAAGGATGGCGCTTTTAAATTTGTCCTCGGCCTCCTGTCACGCCCAGCTGCAATTGTTTCCCCGTGTCATTTTCATAATCTCAGCCTTCTCGCGAATCGAGAAAGGAGGAGGGAGAGGAGGCGGATGTGTACGTTGGTGGAATTGGGGTGGAGATTGGGGGGGGGGGGGGGGGGCTTGTAATAGAATTCAGCCCCAGCGTTGGTTTATAAATGAGGTCTGAGCCACGGCTTCATAACGTTATTTAGATCCCTGTGTTTCCAACTCCCATCAGCGCCGCCGCAGAATCAAATGTGAATATAAGCTGATGTGGGGAAATGGGCTCGTAATGTGCTGATGCTTCGGAGACCCAGAGTGCCGGCAAACACAAAAAAAACATAAATAAATTGAAAAAAAAGAAGAAGAAGTGAGCGGGGGTTTCCGTTGTTTGGCACGTCATGTTGAGAGATATTTTAATTACCTGAGCTGGAGTGATAACAGCCAAACCCCCCGTCCAGTCCACAGTGGATTAACTGGTGAACACACCTCTGTCTTCTCTCTTTCTCATTTGTTCACCAGATACCAGAGCTGCATATCTCTTTTATTCCTCTCCGGACTTGCACCGTTTGAAATTTCCACCTGTTTCATGCAGTGTTTTTCACCTCAGACCGCGATAAAACTCAACAAACACAACACAACACACACACACACACAAAGCACAAAGGCTGAATGGAGAGAAGCTTGCTGCCGCCTTCCCTCCTACAAACACACACACACACACACACACACACACACACACACACACACACACACACACCTGTTCATTACCAGTCCTCAGCCTTTTTTCATTTGATGTTCAAAATCCTTCTTGGCTTTGATCACATGCTGACTCAAAAACAGATGTCAGTTCCTCTTTCTTTCACCCATTTTTTCAGAGCAGATATCGGTCAAAGTAAACAGACTGCTCCACTGTTGTTCATCAAAGACAAAAACGGCAATAGTTCATGACGGACACAAGTCACTCAGTCCCCCCATTTGAAAATATATTAATAAATAAATCAGAAGAAAGTAGCATATGTGCTGGTAAATTCATTAGGATGTTAAAATTCTAATGAGCTGAGACCTGGTGCCATTTATGTGCAGATGGTGAAAAAAGTTAATGCATTAAAAAGGGGATTCTTTAATCTTTTCCACTTTATTGAACGTTTCATTGGCCCACTAAACAGTCTCAGCCAGCACATAAAATGGCAACATTGTAACCTCGTGGGACAACGGTGATGATGGAGGGAGGTCCACCGTGTTTTGTCTTCCCGTTTAGGAAAAACTCCTCATCGTTAGCCCAAACAGCTGACTCTGACCCTTCACAAATGCTTTTAAATAAACCGTAACCACTTGTGATTAGATTACAATTCTTTCTCTTAAATTGTAAATGTTGCACAAGCTGCGGGACGAAGGATCCAAACAAACTGTACATCTTTCCACCTCCATTTTTGTAATGAACAAATTTAAATGAGCCCACGGTGTCTGATTTTGGCTTTGCTGGAAGTGACAAACTGGACCGCCGGCCTGTCCAAACACCCAGAACGATGATACTGTCATTCATCACCAATCAGATGCTCCAAATAAAACAACAGTTGAAGACCCGTTCCATCACAGCGTTTCTTGTTGTCGTTTGACATCTGTCACTGCTTCGCAAAAAAAAGAAACAAACGGAACATTTGTCGGCGTACACAACTGCTGCTACGTGTGTTCTTGATGTCTCGGTATTTGAGGCAGCCTGCCGAACATTCAGAGAGCAAAGACGGAGATGAATTATGTGGAGGATCTCAGGGGGAATGTGCACGGATGCAAATGGACTGCCAGCTTTGATAATGTAGTTCCGCTGGAATCACAGGCCTATAATGTTGTACTGCAGGGGGACGTGAAAAGTCCAAATGCATTTGCTTCATGCGGTCTCGGAGTGTGTCTCATCATCAACAGCATTCCGTACAACATGGAAAACATGCAAATATTGCAAATAATTATGCCTACACTGAGTCTCCAAACAGGCTGCAAATAACTCAAACCATTTATGTGTCGCTGTGCTTTCAGGGGGAGAGCGCAGAACATGCTGCATATCCATTGGTTCACAGTTTGATTTGTTTGTTTGTCAAATGACTGAGACTCGGGCTCATTAGGCCTCCAGCATTTTTAAAAGGGCCAACGCAAACAAACAAAAAAGAATCTCCTTACAAAAATGGCACTTTATGAAGAAATTCTCAAGTTTCCAGAATTTGGGTGTGGACCTGCAGATGCAGTGTCGACTTCAGCACCATTTTCCGCAGCAATCGCACTGCATTTTGCAAAAAAACCCCTAAAAAATCAAATCAAGAAAAGCCAACTTTCAATCATCTGCCTGAACTTTGGTCTCATCAGACGAGCTCGCTAGCGGTGCCACTTCCTTGTCACGCGTTTCAATCACGGCCAGCGCCGATCCCAGCATTTGATTCTCATCAGCGGAATCTCCTGCCGGCCGCGGCGTCGTCGCTGACCGTCTCGGCGGTCTTGTTCATCTTCCTCGTTTCATGGGGTTGCAGCAGCGAACCGCCAACGTATGCGCAGGAACCTGCTGCAAACTCTGTAATAACACGTTGCACGTGGAAATTGGTGGAGGCTGGGCGGCGGGGGTGGTCTCCCTTTCTGTTTAGCACAAACATGTCACCCAGTTAGAAGATGAGTCCCCCCCCCCCCCTCTCCTCCCACCAATCCCAATCATCATTATTACGAGCCCACCCTGCCTGGATAAATACGCCGTGGGTAATTATAGGCGGGACGTGGCAGAGCTGTCAGGGCTGTAATTGCTGCAGGGACAGCGAGCTATCTGGGAGAGAATCGCACTGTGCGAGCGCAACGCTGGCTGCCGGCGGCGGGCCCACTTTGATTATTAGAAACGGGGGTGAGAGATGGAGGTTATCGCCCCGCCACCTCCTCCCTCGTATCTCAGAGTTTGGCAACGAGGCTGTCCGCTCAGCACGCCCGATAAGCCACACCGTTTGAGGTAAACTTGCGTGCTTTTCCTCCCTCCGCTCAGAAGTGTCCCCTTGTGCCGTCACTTCCACCCCCCCCCTCCACCCTCTTATTTTATTTCCTCCTCCCAGAGGACGGTCACGGCCGAGTGTTGAGTCTGGAGGGATATTATGGTGCACTTGTCTGGGCTTAGAAAACTACCTGTATCACATCAAACACCTCTCATCTTGTTAGAAGGCAGTCGCTGCCAGTAAATGTGCGTCGCCAGTGTGCTCGCTCAGCCCCGCCGCCGTGAATTGGCCGTTTGTGTGCCAGAATCTCTGAGGGAAGGGGATTGAACCAAGGCCAAAAAATGGGATTTAAAAAAAAAAAAAAAAGAAATCGTTGAAATTCCCTCTTTGGATGTATGAGGTGGGGGAAGGTAAAGAATGCAGGGATGGTGGCGGGAGGGGGGTCGCGAGAGGATATAAAATAGCCGGGGTTAAGGCAAGAGAAGTGAAATCATGACTTTCAAATGAACAGCCAGCTTCATCTCCTAGAGATTGCTTGCGAAAATTACAAGTCATAATGTCATCAGGAAATCAATGGGGACCATAAAGGTAATCATAACAGTCGTGTGTGTGTGTGTGTGTGTGTGTGTGTGTGTGTGTGTGTGTGTGTGTGTGTGTGTGTGTGTGTGTGTGTGTGTGTGTGTGTGTGTCGCCAAATTGCCACTCCGCTCGCCACTTTCTCCCACTGCGGATAATTGCACTGGACAACCTGAATCACGCCGAGTCGGAGGAAAAAAAAAAAGAAAAAAAGAAACACTTTACATACAAATCCCCGTGCCGCTGAGCTAATTGCATTCCAAAGAGTTATTGTACCACAACACCAAATATTGATTGGATGCTAAACGTGCAATCTGTGCGCGTAAGCATGTAAGCAAATAGCTAATTTGATTCCAATCGTCATGCCGACGGGCTAACCTCTGCTGTCACAGCCCGCTGTGAATCAAGATATCAAGAGCATGGTTAGCATTAAGGGAGAAAAAAAAAAAAGTCTGTAGAAATATCTCATTTGAGAGCTTTGTGGACGGAAAAAAATGAACTTAATTGAAAGTGGCACGCAATTGGCCGGCAGTAATCTAGCGTGAAATTTGTCTTGGGCTGTCCTGGATGGGGGCACCGCCAACTTTACTGCATTATCTTCCGAGTGATTGGATGGTTGGTGATTGGTTCTGATCGTTGTGGCACCAAGAACCTCCCCAAATATTAAAGTCGCTACAGCAGTGAGTCCAGCGTTTCATTTAAAATTGACCCAATAACTGACTATAATTTATCAAAGAAAATGTGAATGTTGAGAGGAAAGATGGGAAAAAGTGCTCATGCATGATGTAGATTTGCTTCCAAGCCCAAAACAAAGTGAATGGATTCGGTTTTTACAGTCGGTTGGACAGCAGCAAGCGTTAGCAGCTAGTGCTCACAAAAAACAACCACATGTTGCTCATCTCAGTTGGACCAATCACATTTCTATCAAAGCAGTGTGGAGTCTTTGCTCTTCTTTAAATGTTAAAAGTTAATGTCCGGTGAATCATCCATGGGGTGTATTTGTTCTATTTGACCCAGTCAACATTTATCAGGGAATATTGTCCAGTTGTGTTCACACTTGACACAATGCAGCAAGCACACGTTTATTTCCACATATAAAACTGGTAGGGCACGACTGATCTGGTCACTTGCCCATCAGCTGATTGACTGGCCCTTTGGAGGACAGACTTTGCCTTTGCTACCAACAGTAAAGGCCATGGAACAAGTCCTTCATATCTCAATCCACGGTTTTACTATTCTCCATCTTCAGAGTAGTCACTTCTTATATACGGTCTTCTTTCTACCCATGGTGCTCTTTGCTCTGTGTCGAGCAACGGTCTTTGGACTTTCCTTGTAGTTTTAAGAAGTGCAGCCAGAGTTTAAAATGCTTCTTTGACACCCCACCCCCCCACTGAAAAATTGTCCTCTGCTGTAGCGTTTCACATGGTTTGATTTTCGCTCATGTTGCCACTTGCTGCTCTGCGCCGAGTGTTTCATCAGCAATAACTCTGTTTGTTTACCCAGGCAACGCTGCTGCCTTGCCACCACGCGCCGTCTTATTACGGCAAAACACTTGTCAACGCTCTCGACAAACGTCACACCGAAACACACGGGCTCCAATAATCAAGCCGTAAAGCGCGGGCATGCTGTTCGAGGCCGGCCCAGTGCTAAGGCACAGCCGCAGTCGCCACCGTCTTCCATCACGCTTAAAGGCGAACTCTGTTTTTTCACGTTTGGAGATGAAAGAGCCGCCTCATTGTCATGGGAGGCGAACCGTCCCTGATTGCGTTCTGCAAATGAAATGCCGTGTTTTTCGGAACATCTGCGTTGTTCGGGAAGCGATAAGAGCAACAAAAAAAAACAATGTGATGGGTACGCAAGATGGGGCTCGCTCCCACGGCAGGTAGTGAACCCTGTTGTTTGTGTTTTTTGTGCAGTGTTGAACCCTTTTGAAATGGAAACTCTCCCCTCCCTCGACTTCCTTGAAGTTTTCTCTTTTTTCCTTCTCAAGGCCTCGCTCTTGTTTCATGATAATCAAGCAATACACAAGACGCTTCCCCTAACGGAGCGGCGGCACATAATCTAATGCACGGGGGTGCCATAATGCCTCTATAAATAATATGCATCCAACAGAGCCGAGCCGCCGTGTGTTGGAGCCACCTGGGATTCGTCACTCGCTTGACTGATGGATGGCGTTTGGAAGGTAAACAGGGAATGGAAATGATCGTCCTGAAATGCTCTGCCCCCTCCACCCCTGCCCGCATGCCAGTCTTCATTTCCCCCCCACACCCCCCACAATTCAACTACTAGGGGGCGACAGACGGCATTCAATCATCACAGAGCCTGATAGCTGTAAATTGTATTTGCATGCAGGGGAAAAAAAACCCAACAGTGGTCCCCCCCCCCACCCCCCCCACCCCTCCCCTCCTCCTCCCTCATAATCTTTTTCCGTGACTCGCCGCCCTCAATGTATTCACGTCTGCCACACACACACACACACGCACACACACATACACACACAGACACACAATGTTTGGGCGGTGTTTTTATTATCTGAGATTTTGGCAGCACCGTTTCTTGTCTGTGGCTCGCCGTGCTGGTTTGCATGTAGCGTTTATGATGAAGCTGTGTGCACGGGAGCCATGCGGCGTTGGAGAGTCATCATTTTACGGCAGTTGTCGGCTCGCCACAGTTCACCTGGTCGAATGGGGGGGGGGGATGTTTAATTCATGAGGCCGTGTTCGCCTGTGTTTCCCCTTTTCTCTCTCTCTCTCTCGCTCTCTCTCTCTCTCTCTCTCTCGCTCACTCTCGCCCCTGTGGCAACATTTGGAATTCGGAAAAAAAAAGGTCTGTATGTGGAAATCCACGACCCCCTGCTAGGAAACATTGCAGAAGCCTTCTCCCCGTCACGACAAACTTTTTTTATTTCTATTTTTTTTGGGGGGATGACTTCAGAGCGGCAATTCTGTTTTTATGAGAAACGGAGTGCACTAAACTACAGACAGCATACCTTTAAAAATAAGAAGGGGCCTGATTATGCATGCTGCTACGTTGGCAAATTATACACAGCGCTGCACAGTTTTGCTTTTGACTCTGGCAGGATTAAACATATTGTCGGGCTCCGCAGGTTTTTTTTTCATTTCAGCAGTGAGTGTAGCTCATACTGTATAGACACAGCGTTGCAGCCTTGTTGGTAATTGCATCGCTTAGCAATGAAGGGAAAAATTGCCTGTATTTCGAAACGGCGCCACATCATTGCCAAATTGTGTTTGGCACTAAACATTTACGTTTACGAGCATTTTGCTCTGGCGACTCCGTTCCTGCTCAGTCGAGCCGGATGTGGTTCCCATAAATCACACAGATGCAACAGATAGAAACCCAAGAAGCAACAGGAATCTTAGCCCTGTCCTGTTTGAACCAAACACAGATGAACAACTAGGTTGAGTTTTACTTAAACGGCCAGTGGTTGTAATTTGATGCAAGTGGCTGAGAAAAAAATCTGATATTTACCACCAAATACATATTCATGGAAAATCTTTGGAAAACTTGGGGCCTGTTCACCACAACTTCATAGGTGATTGGATGGGCCACTCGGACTTCCTCATCCTGTCCCGATTGGCATGTTCATGATGCCATGACACCATTCGACCTGTGTTGTTGAGCCATTGTAGATGACTTATTGGCCTGCAGCAGGTGGGATGGCAAGCAGCTCCAGCTTGTCCACTATATGACTCTATCTCTCTTTGGTTGCCTGCCCCAGACACTGTCATCTCTAGCCTTACTGGTGTTGCTACCAGCCAGCTTGTTCCTTAATGCCGAGCAATAGTTGTTGATATGTGAAGTTCTGCCATGAACAAAAACTACATACATCATGTTGCAACACTGTCTGAAATCCAATAAGTCAAGAGAAGCCTCAGTGAAGCTTTAACAAGGAAATTTTGTCCAGTTCCATTTATTTATTTATTTATTTATTTTTTAACAGGCTGGTTGTAATTTCTCCCGTTTTTGTCAGAGCCAAAGTGATTCCTTTGAGGCCTGAGGCTTTCTCCCCGGTCATACTGCAACCTATTGAAAGATGACTCAGATTCACACAAGGATCCACACTGAAAAAGTCCAGCTACTTAGTAAGTTTTTTAAGTTTCAATAATGTGGGGGGAAAAAAGTTTGGAAACCTTTGCTGGGGGAAGAAGAGAAAAAAGTCATCTCCAGGGTTGCCCTGCACTCTCCAATCAGAACTCGTCGGGTCGGGACGCCCTCATCACAGACCAATCCGGTCCCACTCGTCTCCCTGCCCTCCGCCTGCCTGTCGTCTTGACCTCTCTTCTTCTCTGATAGCTCTCGCCTTATTTCCTGCTCCTCCCTCTTCCTGACAGCATTCCCCCATTTTTATAGTCCTCGATTTCCTCCTTGGAGAGGTCATCTCTCAGCTCCTTGCCAGGCATTCACTCCTGAGATTACCTCTTCATTTACACACCCACTGACACATGCGCGCACGCACACGCGCACACACAATCACACCTACAGACATACACTCAACGTGAGTGCTCCTCCGAGGCCTCACAAGCGTTTTTGTCCTTCAAACCATCATCTCGTGTTTGGGGTTTACTCCATCATCCCGGCTGGACGCACTGAGCATGCTCCGTAGTTGATAAAGATCCACTCCTGCTGTGTCCTCCATCGAAGCTGCCTAAAAAGTAATGCTTTAACGCAAGGTTCTTTCAAGATAACGCGGGAGTCGAGGTGACAAATTCCTTCCACGATTGAACAGATTTTTTTTCAGTTGCTGTAAAAGGAAATCAGGAAATTGAGTTTTTTTTTTTTTTTTCTCAAAAATGCAAATGTTGGATGAGAAAAATGATTCTCGTTGTTGCTAAACGGTAAACTTGAACTTGCGCTTCCTGCTTTCAAGTTTCTGCTATGGTGGAGCAAGTGAGATCTATGCTCACTCCATCAACTAATGAAGAAACAAAAAGTTTGAAACATTTTAACAATATATTTGCCCCTCTCAGCAAATATATTGCTGAGAGGGGCAGCAATTTAAATTTTTATTCCAAAACGTTAAAATTAAAAAATGAGAAATTCCTCCGCTTTTATTCGCATTTAGATGAAACGAAAGTTTGAAAGACATAATTCTGTGACTACTCCCTGCGACTCCACGTGTTTCCGCGGCCGACCTTACGGTCACTTATAGAGCAGTTTAATTTTCGCTCTTCATGTCGTCTTTATTGCGCCGCTGGGTTTGATCACAGTGCTGGACTAAGTCCCGACCGCTGTCTGATCCTGGAGCTTTTCTTTCCCTCCGCTGAAGGTGATGATGAGTGCAGCTGCGTGGATGATCCTGTGGTTAATTCCAGCTCCGCGTAATTTTCTTTCATCAGGAAAGATCCCCCACATTTAATTTGCTGAAGACGTTCACCCACCAGCCCTGCCTGTGCTGTTTCAGCCAGACTGAACCTCATTAACCACGTTCGGTTTGATGTATTTTGTGCAGTCATTTCATTTTCCCCAGCTTCCTGGTCATAATTTTTTATTTTTGAACTCTTCTCTGCTGCTGCTTAGATACTCGAGGTTTCCGTATCTTTTTCCCAGTGTGTGCACCCGGCCAGATACATGCGGGTCAATACATCATGCCAGGTGAGATAGGCCAAAGTCGGTTTATCTCGGCAGTGTCGGAGAGAGTATGTATAGAATTCCACCGCCGCTGGAACCCACCTTTGTCAGAAAAGGCTGTTTTAAGATATAATGTGTCACGCAAATGCGGCGACAGTGGTTAGGTGACCTCGCAACCATCTGCCCCCCGCCCTCCTCCCTTCAACCAACGACGGGAGCGTGCAGCAGTTATCGCCTCCGCGCCGTCTCATTGGACGCAGAGCACCTTGCTAACGTAATCACACTTTGTGACGCAACCTTACGGGCCGGGGGTTTGATGTCAAATGCGCACCACAGTCAGAGGTTGCGACTGCTTTCTACAAAAGGGATCCGCGTTTTTTATCGCGCCGCGAATGGAAGCCATTTGCCCAGTGATGCTCGCTGCAGCCAGCTGCCGCGCCTGGGTCACCCCTCAGTAGGAAACTGAGCTGCGTGTCTGGAGCAGAGACCGACTCCTCGTCGGAGTGCTCTGCCTCTAATGGACGTCTACCGTGTGCTAATTGACATCAATACCTGTGGAACAGACGGCGCCACGGACGCCAATCAGATGAGCTATTTTTGACTCGCTTTCCACGAATCCACCGGAGAAAGTTTTAATGAAGTGGTGTTTTTTCTTTTTTTTTTTTTTTTTTTAGATGATGCAACAATACAGAAGTTAAACTGATGGTCCACTTATTGATGAATATGCACAAGTAAGAAAAAAAAAAAAAAAAAAAAAAAACTTGTCCCAGCAGGGGAGTGAAAGCTCTGGAGGGCTGCGCTGCTGATGCGCTACAATATTAATGCTTATGGAGCCCATCAAGTCTAATTATTCCTGCCTTGCTCCATCCCACCAAGAGCACCGCTGAATATTAATGCGCGGCAACTCGGTAATGTCACTTCATCAGAGCAATAACACGGTTACCGGCGGTGTCTCTCTGAATGGTGATTGATTGTGGGGTTCCCTGCGCTTCAAGGTTAGCTGAATGTGCGCCCCCCCCCCACCCCTACACGTACACCTCTGAGCGCAACGATTAGATCAGGGTGAGAGGAGGGATTTGTTGACTTTATTTTCTCTCTGTCTCCCCCCGCTTCCTAACGGGCTAAATTTAATCAGCACTTGTATGTTTCCCTTTAATTTCTCTGCACACACACACACACACACGCACACCGCAGAGGAGCCAGCGTGCTATTATCATGCGGGGAAACATTGGCTGTCGCTTGATTACGCTAATAGGGAAAGCGCGCACGAATGTAAAATGTTGAACGTTATTGAAATTAGGCTTAATTGCCGATGGCATCTCAGGTTAATTTGTATTCTCCGCCGGTAAGGAAGGCAGCGCTCGTGTGTTTGTTTTTGTGTTGAGCCACGTTGGAAACGACTGCTGCACGCCAGGCTCAACTTTCCACACACAGGGAGAAGCAGCATCAGATAATAGGATGGCTTGGACTCTTCCTTTGGTTACCTGGTGAGTTTGAAGGTAGAGACCACCTGAGAACATTTCCCTATGTCTTCATGTCTTGTCTGTCTGGGATAGGACTGTCATGGAGACTTTCTGGAGACTAGAACTGTGGAAGAAACTCGAGCCCTTCACATCTTAGCGTGCCAGTCTGCGTGACATCCTGTTGGTGCGAGTTGGGACACTTAACGTGCATCGCCTCCCTGTTTGTGAGCCCAGTGCACTTTGAAGCCAGTTCGCACTTCCCCCACCTGCGTGTCCTTGAGGTCCACGTTAGTCCTAGTGAATCTACCCCGGTGCGAGGATCAACGCACACCCCACTGCAGTTGGCCGTGCGCTGCCCAAAAGTTGTGACCGCACGGACTGAACGCATGCTGAGCAACGGCAAACAACAGCAAGATGGTCCGCTGCCTCGAGGTGCACTTGAGAAAAGAGGTCCCCCGGCATTCCCACATTTACAATTCAAACTTTGGAGTAAAAAGTGAAGATAAAACATTTCAATGAGAAAGTGTGCAGTACTGATCACATCATTCATCCTTGTCTCTTTTTTTAGCAGCAGCAGCTCAGTGCGCAGTCACTTTCTGTTTCCTTTTTGTCTCTTCTTTTGTTCTGCAGTTTGAAACGCTTGCTTCCTGCTTTTCACGGTTAAAAGAACGCAATGTGGTTCCTTCGCAGTAAGACCGGCTAAAAGCACTCGAGATTGGAGCATTTCAAGGGGGATTTAGTGAGATTACAGATTTGAAATCTCAGCAATCCAGCTGCACCGCGACGTTGCCCAGGAATAGGAAGAGAATGCAGGAGGGGAAAGGTCAGCTGCTCCCCACGGAGCTGCAACATATGAATGTTTTAAGTGGTGCTGATTCAAACACGCGTGTTTGCACGGAGCGAACTGAGCCCTGTTTGAAAATACAATGAATGTTTGAAGGACATTTAAGCCTTTGTTGACATGGGCCCGTGGCTTTGTGTGGTGCATTAATCAGATGATCCAAGACAAACATGCAGGTTTGGGTCTGCTGCGTGGACGGCGGTCAGCAGGAGGATGGAGGCTCTTTGCTGCTTTCTCTAATGGAAACAAAACAAGCCACGCCATTCAGAGGTTCATCACACTGAGTGTCCCACAAATGTATTGATGTGCTGCTTCTCTTTGTAAAGAGCAACTTCTTCCTGATTCCCCCTCAGGGACGCTATGATAAATAACAGTTTTATCATCACTGCTTCTCTTCTTCTCTGTTCCTATTTTCTTCTTGAAGCTGTGCAGCATTATTGCAGAGCTGACGGCGACTCCTTGAACTGCCAGATAATTGAAATTCCAGCCTATCTTGTTGAACCATCACTACTTCTTCTGTGGTCCCTGCTGAGCGGCTTCATCATCGCAGGGAAGGCCCCATTTTTTTCCCAAAGAATGTTTGCACGCGGACACTGTGTACACAGTCGTCGGTGCTTCTCCTGGTGTATGATTTCTTTTTTCCCAGAGTGCACTGGGGCTATTTCCGGGCCCGTCAGGGCAAGCAGACAGGCGGCTGTGGGTAGTGACCCATCTGCTTCTCTGTAAAGTCCAGACTTCACTCAGCGGCGGGGGCAACACGGGGCTGAGGCACTGAGCTGCACGTTAAGTTCAAGCTTTAATTCATAAATCTTGGTGGATGTGGCCCAGCATACAGCTCCAGAGAGAGGAAGAGGAAATCACTTTCCTGGTGTGGACGGAACACCTGCTGGAGCCTTCCGCCCCATCTCGTCTGGGAGACGGGAGGACAACCTCAGAATAATTCATTTTACACTGCCGCGGACTGTTGCGGTCGCTCCGTTCACTCCTCTTTGCTCTCTCTGGAGGAAAGACAGTGTTGGCAATGAAAGAAAGGCGGCTGTGTCTGAGTGTCCAATCACAAGACAAACTGGAAGCACATGATCTGTAGTTTTTAATTTATTCTCCATTCTGCAAGCAGGGGAAGTTATTTAATGCTGATTGGGGGGTCTAGTCGCTTTTTAACATGTAGTTTTCTGTGTGTGTAATGTTGCATAATGTCTGAAGCCAGATTTCAAAGCCATGTCGACTCAAGTAGTTCACGTCCTGAATTAGTGTGGTAATTAGGGCTGCAGCTAAGGATTATTTCTGTTGTCGACTCATCTATCAATTAGTTTTTCGATTAGTTATGATTATCTTCTTTAATTTCACCACCTTTTTTGGACTTCTGTTTCACCTACCTTGCTTAAATCTTCACACCTGTGTTATACTGTTGTACTCTGACAGTATATGTTTTTAAACAGATATATCAAAATAATGACACCCAAAGCACTTATCTGTGACAAAAGCCCTATTGGCATGGGATTAGTATTACCTGGGCACCTCGGGTAATTAGTAAATTACCTCCCCACATCTGTGTTTCTTTCGGTGCATTCGCACGGGATAAGTGAAGTCTGTATTTTACTCTATTTTACCGACATTAAGACCAGTGCAAGTAAATAAACAACTGCAACTGTAAATAAAATGTCAAAGCAGCAACATGACTTCTGAACAGTGGGCAGTTGTTGTCGGGATAACGGGGTGTCATAAGCTATTTGAAAGATAGAAAAATGTTTCTTACCGCATGCTGCTATGCAAGTCATCCATCTCATTATCTTTTGAAATTTCACTCTTTTAAATAAACGGAGCTTGCTCTTTCTTCCAATGGGTTTCCAGTACCAATACCAGGCTGCATTTGCGCCTAAAACGCTGTCAAAACTGCCACTAATTTCCCCCACATCCTCCATTTCTCAGCTGGAAAAGAAGTAGAAAAGGCGCGCAATAAAAACAAAAAATACACCCCAATCACTGAGCTGCAGAGTAGCACGGGACTAGTATCTTCACAGGACGTCTGTTTGGCGGAGTATGGCAGGTCATTTGCGGTGGAATTTTTACTTTACAAATTACAGACGTGGCGCATTCGCACGGGATCAAGATTACAGACGTCCCCCGTGATTATTATAAATTACAAGATGTCACCAGGTAATACTAATCCCGTGCAAATAGGGCTATAGTTATACTTTTCAACGAACAATATATTCATTCACGATTTGAAGGTTATATGCAATGTTTGTCACAGTTAAATACCTTTAACAGATTTCTTACAACTTAAATATATAATTAGTATGCCCGAGATAACACATTTGAAAAGTGAAATAATAATAATTGCTAGTATTGACAGGGGCTGTAATTCACTAATTAGTGCTCTAAAGTTCACATTTACCAAAGAAATGTCGTTCGCTTAGCTAGCTCGTCGTCGTCCGACGTGTGAAAATATGTATTATGTACTTGCGTAATAGGCTGATGATTAATTGACAAATAAGCGTGTAATTCAAAACATAACTACGAAATATCTGTCCTTGACGTTATTTGTGAACTCCTCTCTGCGGTGCGTGATGATACAACGACTCCGGGGTGTCGGCGTTTTAGGTGTTTGCGAAGTCGCCATAGTGAGTGCTAGGTGAGCTCAGTTTGCATCTAAAGTGTTTCGCTGCTTCATTTTCGATGAAAACTTCAGAAACTTTGGGTCGGAGTTTTCGAGCCTTTTCAGAGAAGAAACCGTTCTTCTGTTTTTTGCAGGATATAAACTACAAGTGACACCACCTTAAGCGCTCGGTACTGCACTGCAGGTACAGATGAGCATCTAGCGGCTGGAGTGTTATTTTATAATTCACCAATTTACAATAACATGATGCGTCATTGCTTCAATTTTTGCGTTGACAAATTTATGTTGTTGACATGGTCGATTAGGTCGACGAATCGTTGCAGCCCCAGTTGTTGTTTGATTGCTTTGTTTGTCCGGTTGTGTTTTCATTTCCTCCTTCGTCACATTCAAAATTTGCGTTGTCGGTTGTGTTTTAGAAAACTTTTGCTGCCTTTTCTAAATTGTGTTTTCACTGAGACAAGACATTACATCAACTTTATAGACTACGACTGATGAAGCATTTACAGCTCACTGTAGCCAATATCAATCACATGTTGACCATGTGTCATCTCTCAACTAACTCCTCCTTTACGATGCTCACTGCAGCTCCTAAATGCAGTCAGGAACCACTTGACAGAATTGAATCATATTCATGATTAGATTCATGAATAATAATTGATTGATTTTGGAATTCAGTCAGTCATTTTTAGCTGATCTAAATGAGCTTTGATTTGAGATTTTCGGATTTACTCAATGATTATTGAAAAATGGTATAACATTTTCCGCAGAAAGACTTGATTCTCTCATTGGTGACACTAAATGTAGTGGTTTATTCAAGTTTGCAGACTAGAATTTTTTTTTTTTTTCTGAAACTTGACATCCACATTCAGCTTGTTACTTCCGTGGACACTGAGCTTCAGTGAATTGTTGTGGGAAATGGCCTGGACTGTGTGTGGTGAGTGGTGTCCAGATTGCTTTCCATTGCTGGAGCCCTCAGCCTTTCTCACAGCTTCCTGCAAAACTCACACTGCATGAAACCAGCCTCCAGGAAACATTGCATATTGGGCATGGTGGTGTTTGAGTGGAGAGTTCTGTAAAAGTGTTGTAGTGCTGTAGCCACTCCGAGCTATATCCGCCATGGCTGGTGGAGAAGTGTATTTTCTTTATAATTTGTTTGCCTTTTCAGGCTTTGTTGAAGTTTAAATAAGCAGCACCTCAGAGTTCTGTCAGCTATACTAAAATGTATTTATTTGTGCATACGAGCCAGTAACAAAAGCAAAAATAAACCCATAGAAAACACAAGACCAAATCAAAGAAGTACTCACTGCCCTGTTATTTGTTGTGAAATGCCATGAAGAAAAAGTACGTTTTGCAGTGACTCGGGATTTGTCCCTGATATATAAAGACGGATCTACAGACAGAAATAGCAGAGTGCAGATGGAGTTTGGGCCACTGAGGGGATGTCAAAAGGAGTAAGGGCTGAGAAACCAGCAATAAGACAAAATCTGTGACATCGTGCCTACTTCTCGGAGAGACCTGGCTATTCCCCCGATGCTTCTGATGGATTCTTCCCCTCAGAAGAGGCGATGAGTCCCCGGCTTTAACGCGGCGTGCACGGAGCTGAGGTCCAGCAGCGTTTTCACAGACATCCAAGCCATTCAAGGTAGAATACAATTCTGCAGACCGATGAAGGGCATTGTGCGACTCAGCCCAGTTTGATTTGACACAAGGGGGATGGTGTAAAATTTTTTAATTCATCTGAGGCGCCGAGCAAATTTGAATTAAGCAGACATTTGAAGTATAAAAAGTGAAAATTTAGTCCTGGGAGAGTGGTGGTATTAACTGGAGCTGACCGTCAATGCGTGGAGGAATCCATCGCTGCAGAGTGAGGAAACCGCCAGGCACTTCAAAAGAAGACCGCACGCACGCACGCACGCACGCACGCACGCACGCCCATGTTTTCATGCAAATGCTCAGACAAATTTAGACTTCCAAGCTGCCTCAACTTATCTGGCCCCATTTTGATGTCCGTTGTTGTCTCGTCTGTCAACCATTGGGCAATGTTTTTTGCAGAAAAACAACAGAATTTCTTTTTCCTCATTTGGAAAAAGAAATGGGAAGAAATCGTAAATAATTTATGGCACCTTGTGCAATATAGTGGCGGAATTTATGTAATTCTGCGGCGGATGGCGAGGCAAACGACGGCCTTCCTTCTGAGGAACTCTCCAGTATTTTTTATTTATTTTTTTGAATAATGCATGCAGCTGTGCAAGACGGGCAGCGGCTGATACACAAGGACTGAGACCTGAGATTACAGTGAACCACGCAACCTTTCCTTTCATGAAAAATTAACCGGCCTGATATCGAGCAGATGAGCTGAGAAGCTGCCGTCATCACAAGCTGCTGTTGTTCTAATTGTACGTTTTCTCAAAATAAAACAAGTTTGAGCTGAAAACCGTCTGCATTGCTGCCACCTTGTTTTGTTTTTTTGTAAATCATTTTTTCCCTCAGTTGTAGTCATATGCCCAGACGTATACATCACATTATAGGGAACCTGTACAATGGCATGTACATACTTGGATGTTGGTGCAAATCCCAGCAGCACACCAGTTAACCAGGAACCATCAGGCTATGAGCTTGGAACTGTGGTTCTATAAGCTCAGGCTCCACCCACTGCTCCGGTGACCATGACGCTTGCTGAAGAGTGGTTAAAATAATATATTGTTTTGTAGCCTATTGTTACGTTAAACAGCCTGCCCTCTACTGGCCAACACTGAGAGTGGTTCTCTACACTGCAAATGGCCAGCTAGGGGACTAAAATGAATGCCGCATCCATGAGATTTTATTTTTTAAGACAGTGACTTTATGAAACGACTCCTAACCCAAAATCAACTGTGGTGCACTCAAGGTAAGGTTGAAAACGACAACACTTTGATGTGGCATAAAATAAAAGCTAGCCTTCGCTCCGCACCATCATTTTTCCCCTCGCCAATTTAGCCACAGATGAAAAATACTATGTTCTACAGTGGCATCGTCAGGCTGTCACTTTGGTAATGAAGTTGGCCCAAACCATTTGTCTTATTTTGCCATGCTTTTTCCCCATTAGTCATACCGTGCCAGCCATTAGCTCCCTGGGATCCCCCTTCACCCAAGGACACTTAGGCCCCTTGTCTCAATGCAAGTGCGACTGAGGCCGCCTGATTCGCTGTGGAAGATGGTACCGTGGAGGTAGGGCGGGGTGCCGTAACGGCCGAGGGAGTAGAAACTGACACCAGAAGAAGAAGAGCAGCAGAGCATGCAAAAGAGATGTCAGGATGGGAGCTTGGGGGGTAAAAAAAAGTAATAAAAAAATCCTAGAGACAGGTCCATTAATCTGTCAGAAGTTTGCAGTTTTAACCAAAATGTTCCAAATTGAAGCTAGCATTCTCCTTAAGTACTGGATAAGCATTTGGATATGTGGTGCAGGATTTCCATAATTGAACTGGTAAAGAATTAAAGAGAGAAAAAGAGTGAGATTTGAGTGGAAGTTGCAATGGATGTCAACAGACGTGAGACCTTGTGAGATAGTTAGAAAGGTGAGAGCGGACTTAAAAGGATGGAAAGGTGTGTGTTATTTAAAAGAAAAAATAGTCTAATGGGTTCTGACTAAACGCTGTCCTGCGAGCTGGACGGGGGCCATCGACAGATGCCAGGGGGTGACAACAAGGGATGGGGACTAATTACCGGACAGCTGCCCAGCAGACCCTCACCCTGCCCTGGGGACGGCAGCGGTCTTGCTCGTTGTCCTGTCCTCCAACCTCTTTTGGACCTGAGCGGTTTCTCCTCTCAACTGTCAAGCTTTAGAAAACTTAATTTTCTCAGACACACACACACACACACACACACACGGTTCACACAGCACATCCTTGTGAGGATCTCTGATATTTCAGAGGCGAGAATATAGACGTGGAATCGTCCCGTCCACAGTGTCGCCCCTATTCAAACACAGGTTGTTTCATGTGCGCGGGTTGCCAATTTAGACTCTGACTGACTCTGCCAACTCCCAAAATGGATGTAAATATTTCATAGTTGGGTGCCACAGCGGACTAATAATGTCTCAATTGATGCTTGGAGTGTCCTTCACCCTCCACTGGGATCGGTTAGAAAGGTATTTATACGGAAATTGAGGTCGCCATTGAGAGGATGGCTGGCTGGAGGCCCAAAATATATAGAGTGCTGGAGAGGTGTGAGCAGACTCATTTGGTCGGAATGGGGGGGGGGGCTTCTCGCAGGCGTGTGGCTCATCTCGCTGTTGGCATAAGCGTGAGGAGAGGACCAAGAGGTTGAAATTATGCTCCCGGAAAGCATTTGGCTCGGGTGAGCAAAAAGAGCAATGCAATAATTAAGCGGCACAATAAAAATGATTAGAACTGCTTTTGACATTCTCATTGCAAATAACTTGCGTTTAATTGCAATCACAAATTTTAAATGCCAGTTTTATGTTCCGTGTCTCCGAGCTGTTTAAAGTTCAATCACTGCAGTCCTTTCAGAGCCCTTTTCCATTTCTGCTCGGAGGCAGCGGGCTGGAGGAGGAGGAGGAGGAAGGGGGGGCCGACGTGGAGACAGACAAAAAAGTATGTCAAATTAGTCTCAGAAAGAGGCGGAAAAAAAAAGTGGTGAGGGAGGGAAAAAAGTGGACGTATTTCACCATTAAGCAGTGGGCGGCGTGGCTGGCTGCCCTTGGGAGGGAGACCTGCGTGGCTCGGCTTGAGGCTAGTTAACCATTCAGCCGCAGCATCTGTTGCAGGCTAATGGATGTTATAACCTCATAAACGTCATGAAATTGGACATTATCCCTTAATTAAAAGAACAGAGATGCATCACAACGATTAGAGCGACGCTGTGGAAGACCCGCCACACTCTCCAATCGCGTTTCTGAGGATTTCGCGGCTCCAGGGGAATGAAGTGAGAGAGGTGGGCGTATCGGACGTCGTAACGAGCCTGGGGCTGTTTGGAGCAACAAACCTTGGACCAGAAAAAGTTTGGATGGCTCTTTGGCACAACTCCGCACTTGGAGGACTCGCTTTGATTTGCGACTTAAGGGCTTTGCGTTTTAGAAAGTGAGTTTAAATGTCCAATGTGTAATATTTGGCTTTATTTATGATTTTTAAGTTGGTAAAAGCTTAATAGACTACCCATAAAAAAATATTAAAAGTGTATAATCACAGTACAATGAAATTAATTTTGTTTTCCTACCCTTGAAATGGTTCTCATATAAATATATAAGAATATACATAGCTCACGGGCAAGCTCAGGAGGGGGAGGGAGAATGACGGATACTGCAATCTAAAATGTAACCACTTGATGTCGCTGTTTCTTTTTCAATCTTCAAATATTACACACTTAACATTTAATGTTATGGGTTAATTATTTCTGCAACTTCTGCATTGTTATCCTCTGATGAAAACCCACAGACAATCAATCTGTCTGCCCGCTATGGCAAAGAAGTCATAAATCCCTGTGGTGTTGACAGCACAGCCTGCCACACCACCACAACCCTCGCTCCTTCCTCCTGCCCGACGAGTCAAGGCTGGCCTCACTGACTGTTTTTGTGCTGCTGCTGCACTTGCATGGTCGGAGGAAGTCTTGTGTTGTGGGATTGTCCTGTTGCAGGTGTAAAACAACTCGGCCTTTGAAATCACCTCCACATTTCACAACTTGTATTTTGCGCCTTCAGCCAATTACTTGGCAACATTTTGAAGACTAGTCCTTGACATTGTGAAGACTTGTTCGAATTCCCGTGAAAACGCCGGATTGCAGAGGTTACGCCGCCTGTCCTTTGTAGGAGACCTGAAAAGGAGTCTATTTTTGCAGAAAATTCCCTCGCCGAGATGAAAACGAATGGCAGTGCAATGCAGCCGTAATGTATCAACATAAAATATTGAAATAGCCCAACCAAGGGCAAACGGCATGTAATTGAAACTCTCTCTGCCCTGCGACCGAGGAAAGATCTCAGATTTGGCAGAAGGTCTCTCGGAAGGCATTTGTTTCAGGTTACCTGAACCCCCCCCCACACACAACCCCACCCCACCCCATGTTCCCTGTTCCCCTGTTCCTCAGTTAATTGCTTTTTTGAGGGGAATTTGTACCCAAAGTATTTGGTTTCGTCTGCCATATTATTTATAACCCTTATTCTACGACAAGGGGTGGGCGCGTTTTTCTTTTTCCTTCCTTCCTTTTGCAGCAGCTTAGATGATTGATTTATCCTGTTTAACCTTGATAAGGAAGGAAGTGGTGGCGGCGGCAGCGGTGGGGAGGGAAGCAACAAATTGCGGTATTGATGCTCTGCTGTGATGGCATGTGACCTGGAGGTGAGTCGGAGGTGATGCTCAGGAGGAAGAGTGTCTTCTGCCCCTAAATGCAGTCGATATGTTTGCCTTTAAAAAGCCAAATCCGGGTGTGACAATACTGATTTTCTTCTTCTTTTCCCCCCGCGCAGCTTTGGCGAAATGAGCTGCGGAATAGATTGTGAAATATGTTCCGCATTACCGGCAAGCTTTCGTCAAAGCGAGCTGTTCATTCATTATCCAGGGATTACGGTGTGTGTTGTAGAGATTTAGGCGTCGCATTTTCGAGGTTGCCGTCGCAAAACATCATTATTAGAACCTTCGGCGCACCTTCAGCCCGTCACCTCCAGGCAGATTCCTGCTCGTCGCTGTCATGTATGCTTAACGACACCCGGCGCTGGCGTCTGTCCTGTCCTCCTGACTGCTGCTGTTTTGTCCTCCTCCCAGCATGATGAGGGAGCGCCACGGGCTGGCCACCCTCTCCGGAGTCCCCCACATCTGGCAGCGCCATTAATCTTCCATAGCAGCTGTCTCAGCCCTCCCTTACCTGTCTCTTCTGGTGTAAGGGAGACGGAAAGTCATTTTTAAGTCATCATCCCCCCTCCAGCCTCTGCTCACTTTGCTCATTTTGCTAAAGAGATGTCCAGTAGTAAAAGGAAAGAAGAAAAAAAAAAAAAAAAAAAAACCCACAAGGAAACAAAAACAAAAAAATGAAAAAACCTGAGAAGTTGGCAGTCTCATTTAGTCCTTCAGGGGGCGCTGCAGGACTTTGGGGACCCCCCACCACGCTTTTTAGAAAACAAAACAAAATGGTTCAGCCGGCCTCCACACAGTGCCAGTTTTGAAAGGGTGCGAGAGTCGCTGGATAAGCACCCAGAAACCAAAGTAGTCGTCTTGTAGCGCGGCCCCATCTTTTATGTGTCTTCATCTGTCTCTGGCCAGACTGCGACTACTGGCTACTAATTAAGTGCTAGCAGCAAGGGCCGAGAGGCGTAATGTATATGAAGTTTCCCATTCGTCTCTTTATGCTACAAATGACAGCCAGACACTTGATGTAAAATAATTAAAACTTGTATAGAGGGTGGCTGGAATGATGGTGGCTCCAAGCCTTTGCAGTTCTTCTGAATCCATTTCACAGGCCCACAACAGCATATTTAAATCTTTAAATAAAGTCTCCATCCAAATGCTAATTGCTCCTTTCCAGATTGCCAACCTTTGCGTTTTGATTGAAATCTAACACTGATTAGCATGGATCCATTTGGCCTCTTTCGGGGGGAACAACTAAGGCTCTACCGTCAGGCCTGATGTTGCACTACGCCATACGTGTCAGTTTTTTTTATTTTTGTTAGAGAGTGTTTTTTTTTTTTAAACGCCATTCTATCCAACCCGTCCCAGCTGACGTTGATTTAAGGTGGGTTATTATGAAATCACAACTTTAAATCGACTTGGGCATATGTCGCTCCTCACTTTGTCAGTGTATTTATTAAAAAAAGAAAAAGAAAATCACTTTAGATCATCGCAAATTATTCAAACCATTTTTCTTTAAAGACCCATTGTCTCTATTTTAAAAACACACCCTTGATCCCCCTTTTCCTGAAAACCCAGCTGAAGCACAAGCAAAGGAAACAAATTCTTACCTGAATGATCTGACTGACGGTTCTCATTGGACAAAAGTGCAACATCTCACCACTGGAGTTGGGATTTGAAGAGTTGATTTGGTAATTTGAAACCTAAACCTATTTTTTTTTTTATTTTGAGCTGTGTACTAATGCATATATGTGTTTAGTGGTACTGTTCTTTCTTCCTGGTCTCGTTACTTGTGTCACCATTGTTTTAACAGTTAATAAGACCAGCTTCCATCTCCTCAATTTCTGCTGAAGATTCTTTTCCAATCAGCACCTGCCAAAAATCTACTGAAATCTTCTCAAATCTATCCAAAGCAGCAAAGGACAATTGAGGCCTGACATTAAATACCCCATTCTCTTTGAAGTCCAGACTGCAACTGCCAGAAACAGTTCAGGGTCCCATGCCAACACATTTCAACCTTTCCAACTAATAAATTAGATGCTTCTCCTGATTCCTGGCGTTCTCAAGGCAGAATGGTTTTACATGCATCACAAAGTGTTCAGGCTGTGTGCAACTTGAAAGCACATCAGTGGAGCGAGGAGTCGGATCTCTGGTTTTCATGGAGGCGAGAGAGAGAGAGAATAGAACCCTTCTCTTGTATGGAGATTCAGTAAGTGAACTGTCAGGACCTGCTCAGGAGAAGGTAGTTTGTTCAGGTCCATCCTGCATGTCAGAATGCACATCGTTTCTCCCTCCATTAAACAAAGACAAAGTTCCCGCTTGAGGTGGCCATGGCCTGGATTTAAATTGTCCATCTTTAAAGCACTCAAATTGATCATGATGGGACTCCCATTCTCCCCCTTAATGAAACATCAATGCAACATCAATGGAACTTAACGATTGCACTGCATGTTTCAATCGACTAATCTCCATGCGGGCAGTTTTGTGAATAGATACTTTATTTATCGCCAAGAGAAATTTGCAAGCTCTTAAAAATTAAGAGGCACTGCTACAAATACAACATAAGTTTGTTTTTAATTTGTAATTTTATAATTTTATGTTTTTTTTTGATAAGCATTCACATTCTAAACTGAAAACTTAACACTTGCATTCATTAAATTATTTGTAAACACAGAAAGACTGGCCTTTCCCACAGCTCTTCCATCAACATAGTGTAGTCTCAGTTCGATTGTGTTCATTACATCTTCAGTTTTCATTGGTTTGTCCTACCTTGGATGCCAAGGTAGGACAAACAGAACCCTTGTCTGAACAGAAGAAAGACACAGACCGGTAATGCAGCCTCCCTGGCAGTCATATATCACTCATAGGAACAGCAGAATGGAGCCGCTGCTGGCTGCTCTTCGACGTGGTCACAGGCTTTAGAGTACGCTGTGAGAAACGCTGTCTCTGAAGACGAAGGGTTGAGACGTATCGACTGTCCACACGACAATTTAAAGAACGGCCAGCATGAATGAAACTTCAGTGTTCGTGATTAACAAAATGATCTGCCCGTTTGCCAGCGATGCTGTTGACAAAAACCGGGAGAGGCAGCAGACATGGAGGTGGGAGGGGTAATGAGGTTCTTGATGGGGAACCGACATCAATGTAAACACAGCGGACAAGTGGCCTCCTCCGCGGCCCTCGGCGGTATTGATCAGAACTGGACCGTACAGGCCTGGTTGTGTCCTCCTGCTGGGTTTTTGATAGCCAGCTGTTAACACCGTGTGCAATTACCGTCGGCGTCTTTCCCTCTCTCTCTCTCTCTCTCTCTCTCTCTCTCTCTTTTTGTCGTCTGTTTGTTTGTTAGTCGTAATGAGACGAGGCGGGCCACAGTTAGATGTGAAGGCTCATTACGAAGTGAACGCAAGTGGATGTGAAGCGCAATTAAGGGGAAGTGAGACGGAGCCTTTTGTTTTCAAATTGTCTGCGGCGAAACCTGGAATTATCATTAGCTCGCCGATGCCGCCGCAGCCTCGCCCGTGTCTTTCCTCCTCCTCGCGCCGACGTCTTGCCTCGCAGCTAATTAATTTGCAAATTTTATTCTCAATAAAGTGCTTACAAAAAGATAATTGTGACTTTATTAACGGTTTCTTGGGCAGCAGATGGTGTTCTGCAGGCCTGCCATGTTGAATTAGTGATGACTCCGTCATTTTTTCCTGCGCTCTCTACTGTGGCAGCCCCATAAAACTCCTAATTAAGCCTACAAATTAATACTACTTCCTTCCAACATTGCACCTCGCCGTCGCGTAAACAAATGCAAATGTGCAGGTAGCGCCGCTGCGGTGGTGTGTTCCTTCTTTCCTCTCGGTACAGTAGCTGTATTTATGTAAGGAATCCCTGCTATTACAATCATTTGTTCTATATTAAGAGCAATTAAATGCCTGTTAAAGATGCCAAAGCATTTTGTTGGTTGTTTGTGCAGAACGTTTACAAGACATGCACTTCCTCGGAGCCAAATCTCAGTAAACTCCATCGACTTAATCCCTGCAATGTTTTATTAAAAACAAATTATGCCCGACTTCGCCGCCTGTAATCCAGCGCATCAAGTATTGGTAACTGCCCGAAGGGGAAGCGCTAGCATTTTAATTAAGAACCCCGTTAACGAGGCAGCGAAAGTGCAGGGATTAGTGCGGGTGCTTGCGGAGGGGAGCAGACAAAAAGCATCTTCATTTCATTTTTTTCTCCCCTTTTTCCCTTTTGAATGTGGTCCTGGATCAGACCCAAGACAACAGTGACTTAACATGTCTGAGGTGGTCTGATTAAGCAGAAACCTGATGGGACGTCTGCTTTTAGATGTCTGCAGTCTGGGTTTCTTAGAGGAATTCTTTACATAATTATTTAAGAACTGGTAATTGTCTTTAATTCACTTTGAAAAATTGACAAATTGACATTAAATTTTATGGTCTTTATGCAAAAGGCAAGTTCTCAGTAGTTCTGTGGTTTTTCAGTAGGCCTTCTGTTAGATTCTCTCTCTGAGTGTGTTTCATTTTTAAGGTCAGTGGTCATTGCAACTTCACAATATTATATTATATGTAAAATATCTTTAAACACAGCTCTTTAGGAAGCTAAGCATAGTTTGGATGTGTTCCGTGTTGTTGAGTGGTGGATTGAAGCTCTAAATAAGGATGGCTTCCAGCTTTCCATAAAGCACCATGATGTCCATGTTATTGGAGCCAGACTATGCAGACTCTGCAAAGGAAGGCTCAGCTGTCATTCTGGATTAATTGTAATTATCTACTATAGGCTCCTTGATCCATTTATTTATTCATTTTTGCTACGTTTTTCTTACTATTAGCTGCTTGTGACCCAGTTTCCTATGGTTCAACCTATATGTCCCTTGGTTAGAACCACCGAATTACGCTTGTTGTTTCATGTCATCAGTTCAAGGGTGAACTTCAGTCTCAGTTTTTTGTATGAAACCTGAGTGAATACACATTTACAGAAAGCATGCAGCCGCCACTGACCACTCTTCAAAAGCAAACCAGAGCCGCTGTTTGCTTCAGCATCGGAAGTGCTCTGGAAGCTGGAAGGGCCAGATCCCACCCCTGAATAGCTCGGCATGCATGGCATAATTGACACACTGAGACATAATCCCATGTGGGAGCGCCGCACTGTTCCCAGCCTTCAGTGGGAGATTGCTGCTCCTTGAAGAAGTCATGACCACTGTTTGATCAAAGGGACTCTGCTCCCAACGCCCACTGCCTTCTGCCGGCGCTTGATCTGGATCGATGCTGGGGTTAGTGTACAAAATCCCCGGCTTCCTCCAGCTCTGCGGGCCCACTTTTGCCCATTCAGAGGAGTGAAGTCATGTTAAGTTCATGAGCGTTCACTTGTTCCGCTGTATTTGCCCACCGTGCAGCGCTTCCCGAGTGCTTGCTTTGCTCCGGCAGGCGCCAGGCGGAGGGGGGGAGAAACCGGGGGGAAAGACAAAAAATGTTGGATCTTTGCTGACGGACAGGGGCGTCACTTCATACACAGGCTGTTTACATCAGCTGACAGCTGTTAATAAATAATACCAGCCAAATAACTCATGTACCCTTGCGACTACAGTGGGATATTCAGCCTCCTGCTGTGACTGTTTGATACCACTCCGGACGGCCCTCTGCCTGCAATTACAAAACCGAAAGCTTCGGAACAGGCATTTTTATTGTTTGTCTTAACAGCAGGCACAAAGCCAGACTTTGGCCTCCCATAAATGCGTCCTATTACCATTAAAAAATCTGTCTTTAGCCCCGAGAATGCCAAAACCAGCTCAGCTCCTTCCTTTATCAGCTTACAAGCAGAGTTCTGTGGGTGCTCATAAATCCGTCCAATACAGTCAATTGTCATTCGGCCGTCTCACCAAACAAGAATAGCAAGAAAAGAGCCATAATTATGGAATTTACTGCACTCTGAGAACTTTGCCCAAAAAAACTTTTCTGTTGCCCATTAATGGAAAATATGGTAATTAGTTTTTCACATTCCCTCACGCATTGGAGGTTGACATAACTTATTCATGATGGCGAGTCAGAAAGCAAAAAAAAAAAAAGCCCCAAAAAAAAAAGATTTGACGCAGTCCGGCCATTTTATTTGTTAGCTAACAGCGCTGTAAAGACCCCGAAAACATCCCTGAAAGAAACAGAACAAGTAACAAAGTTCTCTTTCAAAAAGTCATGGCTTCTTTGAGAGTTTTATCTCAGTGACAATAGGAGTGAAGGTTGCGATGTCACAAAGGGCACTGACATCTTACTGGTTGCCTTCTTGGATAGTGATATCCGCCCCTCTGAAACCACCTCATGGCAAAACTTGCTTTTATCCTCATCAGAAAATGTGAAAAGCCAGAAAAACCTTGTTTTAGCAGGAAGCTGAAAACATTGGGCTAAATGTGCTTCTGGTGGTCGACTGGCTGATTTACACATGGCTTGTTTGTCTGCTGGACTTCCCCTCGTTTTATATTAATCCCCTAAATAAAAAAGGAAAGTCACCTGCTGCTTGGTGCAGCGTCGCTCCAGAGGTTGAACCAGTGACCTGAGCGAGGCGGAGAGAACACATCCATTTATTTGACCTCCTCGGCATGAACAAAAAAAATTACAATTTGATGAAGTGTGAAAACACCCGACCTGCCAGTCAGCGAGTTGCGGTTAAGTATTACTGCTTTGAGGAGGTGTGGAGGGGCTTGCCAGTTGTCCCACGCTGCTCTCATCACGGTCCACCCGCGGACTTGTACATCACGCACCATATCCCCAGGTTTGCCCTTCATTGGCTGCGGCGCATCCGCCGGTCAGCACGGCTCCACAGATGACTCGCAAAAAAAGAAGGCGAGTGCTTCCCTCTGGCTGGCCCTGCTCACGTCCCTGCTGGCGTTTTCAAAATTTTCTCTGCTCCTCGTAGGAAGATAAATATTTGGATGATCATGAGGAGGGTGGGCGGTTGGGGAGGAGGGGACCGGGGGGCGGAGGGCGGCGGGGGAGTATGCCCGGGAAGCCTCCTCACCAGTCGGCCGCCCCGGCGCCAGTATTTACCTACAAGTCTGGATTTATCTGGCGCTCGCCGCGGCCTGATTTGTTTTGATCCCTGGCCCTACGTCAACTGTATTTTAAGGCCACCGACGGACTTGGAGTGTGGGCAACCATCTCGTAAATCAGCCGACGGGCAGCCGGGGTCGTTTTCCCAGCGAGCCGCCTTTGAATAGTAGGGGTTTATTGGTCCGCGCCTTCCCTCCAGTGCGATTCTGTGGCGAGTGGAGGGATTAGAGGAAAGGCCCAGATATGTTTCACCAGGGATGCATATTTTGTACTCCGACTGCCCCCCAGATGGAGGCGACTGCGCTTCGCAAAAGCCACATCGCTGCTGCTGTGCCGCCCTTGGATTTCACGGTGACTGTATGCACGGTGATGCGGCGCTCTGGATGTGGGTTGGGGGTTTTGGGGGAGGGGGTTGGATTGGGTTAGGGGGGTCCAGAAGCTGCTGCTGCTGCTGCTAGTGGTGGCGTTGCGCTTATTGAGATCATGATTATAGCTGTGTCTAAACTGCGGTCCTTTTTGTGACAGAGCCATTAGCGGGCTGTCACACTCTTCACTGCGCCCTATTCGCGGGCGCCGCTAATGCTAATACACAGACCGCCACTCACACTCGCATAGTCGATTATCAGCGGCTGTGTGACGCCGACCCTGGATGCACAGGGAGCAGAAAGTCTCGCTTTAAGAAATATAAAACTCCCTTGTATGTTTTGGAGGTTCTTGTTTTTCCATTCTGGACTCGCACTGTTAAACATCCAAAATCTCCATATCTTTCCAGAAAACAAAATATTTGGCCTCTGTTTACAGCCATGGAAATGCTGTGATTTAGCTTCCTGTTTTGGAGGAAAAAACTAAAACAAGACGGCCTAAAATGAAGGAAATGATTGCTGACTTGCGGCGTTGTTACTGTTGTTAACCTTGGAGGGGTTCAGTGATGTTTGTGACATCACAAAGGGCTGATTTCCAAGAATGACCTTCCTTAAACATGGAGCAAAGGACGAAAAAGAAATTAAAGTTTAAAATACTGAAATGATTTTCTCATTTCTGAAGAGTTCACTGATATCCACATAAAGGGACCGTTGGCACTCCAGATCTTTGTTTTTAGATATTCTGAACATTCATACACATTTATCCGTTCGTCATTCATCTCCAGAAATGAACAAAATTCTTGCTCAGTTTTGAGGTAAATATATATATACATATATTTTTTTTTGTTGTTGTTGTTGTCACATTGTCACAGATTACGACTGGCGAGACTGACAGTTTATGCACAGTAATGATTTCAGGACCCGGTTCCTTAAATGTGGAGCAAACAAAAAGTTCCCATTCAGAAAAGACACACTAAGAAAAAAGTCAAATGAGTTTTGCGTCAAAGTGGACCTTTTTCAAATGCGCCATACGCATTGGTTTGCCTTTCCAGCGTGCCTCCAACACGCAAAGTCACATTGGCAAATTGCTCGCCCATTTAAAAGGATTGTGGCTCTTCTTTATTTTTACAAGGTTTGACCTCCTCCAGTCCAGTGCAAGTGGGGCGCCAATGTACTAAGCGGTGAGCCCGGAGCGCTGATAGATTACCTTTGGCCACTCTGTTTAATTGTTGGCAAACCTGTTAATAGAGAAACGGAGTAAAGTAAGGAGAAGCGAGGAGGGGTGGAGGAAAAAGGACGCAGCTAAATCGAGAATGTTAAATATTGAAGCGCTAGCCGCAGGGCTAATGAAATTAACAATGCAAGTAAACAGCCTCCTGGAAGAGCAGCCTCCTCCTCCTCCTCCTCCTCCCACTGTCCTGCGCTCTCATTGGTCCTTACCAGGAGAGCTCCAGAGTGTGCGTCTGTGTGTGCAGGCTTGTGTGTGTCAGTGCACGTGCGCACACGCTCCCAGGTAGCCATGCATGGAGGGTTTTAGGGAGGCTGATCCAAGGTCAGAAACCCCAGTATTAACACCACCTCCATCCCATCACACCACATCTCCACCGTGCTGCATCAGCTTTATAATATCGCCCTGCTGCCGTAATCCGCTTCCATGACTCCCCCCCCCCCCCCCCCCCCCCCCATACCCCCTCCCGCTCCCACACCCCCAACTCTCCTTTCACCAGTCCGCCACAGCTGAGCGGATGATGCTTTCCAATAAAGCTGAGATGATTTACCCTTTTATCCATTTTCACAGTTTCCTCCAATCATGTCATCGATGAGGAGAAGCTGTGAAACGGCGCTTGCAGCTAACTCACTCGCCGCCGTCATTTTGTTGTCACGTTTACTGCCGCGGCTCCCCGGGATGGAGTTGTCGTCGTCGTTAGCCGCAGACCCGCCTCTTCTGAATTTGTATGTTTTCTTTGGTTGACAGGCAGGCACACGCACACACACACACACACACACACAGACAGTAAAACATACCTGGGAGAAATCGGTCGTAAAGCCCCAGAGAAGGTGCTTATCCCAATTACACATTCTTCCTGAGGGCAGTGCTGGACAGCTGGCACATGCACTGTACAGTTCGCGCACACACACACACACACACACACGGACAGACATGAATCCAGACTTATCCCTCGCAGCGTATGCGTGCTCACATCCACTTTGCGGGAAACAAAAACAAGGCGGCCACGAGCATGGGGGCCTTGGAGCAGACGTGCGTCTCCGGTGTGGGGGGGGGGGGCTGGCGGCACGGCACGTGGTGGTGGCGGCGGCGGGAGCTGCAGCTCCCCCTTAAATCCTGTTCGACAGCTGCACCCATGAAAAGGGAGAAGCTTAACGAATCAATCGCTGCCAGATTAATCTGCATCTGCATCCTTCTGTCATCCTGGCCGCCGCAGTCGAGAGCCAGATGCAGGAGGACAAAAACGGCGAGGAAGTCACTCATCATCCACAAGTGCAGGGGTTCCCTTCCTCATAAATCACTGGGGCGGACGCTATTGTTTAACTGGGAAGAAGTGATTTGTCAGAAATCTCTTAATTCCATTTTTCGGTGATTATGTGCTTTTTTTTTTTTTTTTTTTAAATTAGTAGCATTAATTTAAGAAACATCTTGTGTTTGAAATAAATACATTAATTGCCCACATTATTATAATTAGATGGAAATAATGGTTATATTTTCATAATTGTTAAAAGATATTAACCTAATTACTTCCAAAACGCCAGTGTCAGCCTCACTTCCTCTCACGATGGATCCAGTTTTAAACTTCTCTCTTTTTCTACACCATGTTGTTTTTTTCTTTAACATACTATCCATCACAGGCCTCTCCTTTTCTTTGTTCCTTTTGCAATGCTAATTTCAATGACTGCATTTAATGAATGTTTGCAAGAATATCTTGACGTTAAATAGAATCCCCAATTTTAACACATAAATTCAAGTTTAATGTCTTTGAAAGATACCTTTTTGAACATCTTTATCAGTGGAATTATTGGAATATGCATTCATTAGAAGCAGACTTCAGCCAGTTGCTTGTTATTTCATCAGTTTTTAAAGTGAAACTCACAATCTGAATTATTAATCCTGTTTTTATTGCTTTTAATGTTAGCACCTTTTTAATGTACAGTACATATTCCTAAATAAATTTGCACCTCCAGAGCTGTGTGTTTTTGTCATGTCCCCCCCACACACACACTTCACACATTAAATTCTCACTCTGGGACATAAAAATGTGTCACCAAACACGGCTCCGGGCCACCTTGACGCTCGTGAAAAGATACATGGTTGCATTTAGTTACATATAATATTTGAGTTTCAGCATCATCATCATCATCATCATTATCATCATCTTCCTCCTCCTGTGCTGGTGGTTACCGTGGCAGCAGGCTGGGATCTAGTCCCCCTCCCCTCCCCCCCCGTCCTCCTCCTCCCCACTCCCCTCTGAAGAGACGGCGCTCCTTTCTGGAGCAGAGGCTTGGGATTTGGTTTCACTAACAAAGCCGTTTTCACACTTTGTTGTGGCGTGCATGAATATGCATCTCACGGCTCTCTGGGCCCTCTGAAAACACAATCGTAGTATATGTTGTGTTGTTGTTGTGTGCGTTTTTTATATTTATTTATTTTTTTTGGTCAATTCTTCCCTGACGTGGAATTCCAGTGTTTCGGAGCAGTGACACATTGGACAGGTGCAACAGCAGCACAAAGTGAAGTTTTGGTGTCTTGGGTCATTCAAAGGCATCGTCATCGCTTGTCTCATATGTCATAAACAACCTGCAGCATTAAATTGAAACACACATCAACCGGTAGTGTGTTATACGTTTGCTTTGCAAACAGCCAAATCACAAGGGAACTGTTTGACATCACATCAGAAAACACAATTAAGATGTCTCTCAAATACCAACTTGGAATTTGATCTCTTTTCTTATGATACAGAGAACAGTTTGCTGCTTGAAGCCATAAATGGAAGAATTTTCTGATTCAACCGTTGACGTCTTGGCCCTGATCCTGTCCAAATGAGTTGTCAAGTCGGTGTTGCTGTTGATTTGCACCGCCAGCTATGCAACAGGTCTGCTTTTTGTGTTTGAGTCTGGCGTCGTGAGGCTTTTTTATGACTTCAATATTGCCAATGGACTTGTTTACGTCCTCTTTTCCTCTTTGGGTGCACTTTTCACTGAGCTTCATCGTGACAGAATTTCCCTGTGCATCTGTGTTAGTCGGGAACATTAAACTGGTTCAAGGTGGATTTAAAGATGCCACTGATGTCTCTTCTCTTTTATGCGCTGTCCAACTTCCTCTTTTTATTCACCTCTCCTGCTGGCTATCCCGCTCTGCGTTACCTTCAGCTGTTTTTAGTCGGGGATTAACATTGCATTAACAGCTTACATCGTTTTCCTCTGTTGGGTTCTCACTCCTTATTTGTTTATTTATTTTTTTCATTTTGCCCTCCCCCCTCCCTTCACTCCTTCTCCCCAAACCTTTTCTTACTTTCCAGAGCTAAAATAGAGGATTTGCTTCCCCCCACCCTCCTTCCTTTTCTCTCCTCTTTTTTCCCCCTGCAAAAAAATCAGAGCAAATCCAAAATGAAGACAGCAGTTACATTAGGAGATATTCCACAGGGGACCCGAGGCGAAGCGTGCCGCTTTGACTGAGAAACAGTGAGGCGCTGCACGGCGCCCCCGGAGGACCTGCCTAGTGTCTGATGTTGATTTAGCTGTAGCAACGCCGCTTATTCCTGCACACCACTGAATCTAGTTATAACTGAATTAATTTGGCAGCCCTCTGAAGAGACTGGGGAAAAAAAAGACAAACTAAATCAGGTTTTATTTGGCGGCGGCGTTGTTGGGGGGGGGGGGGCTGTTGCGTGTGGGAGAGGGAAGAGGCTTCCGCCCGCCGCGCCGTCCTCCACTCCTGACGGAAAACCACGAGTGAGGCCGTCCAGAGCGCAGCTCCGACGTCTCACCTGCAGCGGAAATCTCGCCACCCCAATTTCTCAAGCAGCTCTTCTCCTCGCATGTTAATGAGGGAAGTCATTTGCATTTTCTGATTACATTTACACCGAAACTGCCCTTATTTATGTACTGTAGTTAATAATACTGGCTGTGCTGCTGGTGCTTGGTGTAATATTTGCAGGGGGACGACGGCGACGAGCTTCCC
The DNA here is from genome assembly GCF_046127955.1 of Nelusetta ayraudi. NCBI lineage: Eukaryota > Metazoa > Chordata > Actinopteri > Tetraodontiformes > Monacanthidae > Nelusetta > Nelusetta ayraudi. The sequence continues at coordinate 20,157,885 of NW_027466092.1, forward strand.
TGCTTGCCACCTGCTGCAGTTGTCCTCGGCGCTCTGTCGCACTACTCCATACATGAAGGAGCGCGGCGTTTAGCTCCACAATGCTGCACATTAGGTCGCGGACAGTTTGCATTCTAGATGCTTTTCGCTCGTCCGCTCAAAGAATGGGATCATTTCCGCCCCCCGGTGTTGTGCCTCAACCTGCGCCGCCGCCACTCCAGTTTTAAGGCTGCTTTGCGTGCGCTTCTCTCGCTCACAACATAAGCCACGTTTAGATGCTCCTGGTGCACTGTGGGTAAAATAGAACCCCCTGCTCCTTGCCCCGTTGGTGCGAGGCGAGGCCGCGGACGCAGGGCCGCCCCATTAGCCACCCGGCGCAACACGGCGGGCCCGGCGGAACGCCCGCACCGTCGCCGTGAGGGTTCCCCGCTGAGCCACACTCGGGCTAAACACTTGAATGACACACCCAGGGAGAGCGCCCCCGCCGTTAAGTGCGTTTTCCAGGTGTAATTAATGATGTCGAATAGCCGAGTTCAGTTCCCTCCTCGCCTTTAGTGCGTTTTTTTTGAAATGCTACGGCGCAATTCCCGAACGGCCTCGGAGTTGCGGCTCAACAGCAGGCGGCGTGCTCCACAGCAGCAGTGCGCCCCCCCGCCCCCGCACCCCCGTGCCATTCTGCAGCAGTAGGTCAAAGGTCAGTGGCTCTTACAGCCCTCCACACGCCGAAGCTGATTGCCCCCGTTTCCCCCCCCCACCCCGAGGGAAGAGCAGCGCCACAAACACGGCTCCCGCGAGGAAACAAATTGGCTGCCCGATGACTGCTGTCATTTTTGAAACACTCTCTTTAAAAACCCCCGCGAATCGCCGGCGGAAGCTTTATGGACATCAAGCTGCTCCCCTACGAGCAGCGGGGAGAGCGATTCCGGTTGTGCTACTGGGAAATGGGTTGAGATCAGGATGGGATTGGCTAATCGCGCGCTCGGGGAAAATTTGCGCTGATGTTTAGGGCTGGAGCGGATTCCAGCTGGTAGCTTCCTCATCCTCAGATGTGTTTCTTCATTTAAAGGGGAAGCTGTACAAGCGAGCGTGGCTAAATGTGCTCAACAGTTCTATGAAAAGCCGTTCAGGTTTGAGAGCGGTGAAGTGAAGGTGGGGCATGCAACATGGAATTCAGTGGTACCGACAAACCATGATTAAAGTTTCTGAATCAAGTGGGTCCATTGTGTGGCATTGGGGAACGTTACGCACCGCTACGGTGTGAAGCAACATTTACTTGCACTGACTTCTCCAATTCCAGCCAGCAGTGCACTGCCGCAGATTCACACAAGACAGTGCTCACATCCATCTCAGTAGAAGTCATGAACTCCAGTGGGAGGGGCTGACGATGAGTCTCGCTCTGGGATTGGTTGTATATATCTTTATATCTGAGCTCAGTTTCTAACGTGTGTGTGTGTGCTTGTGCGTGTGCGTGCGTGTGTGAAATGAAACATCTGTCTGTCTCCATGTGTTGCTGCGGGGCCGGAGGAGCAGGCAGCAACACAGCAGTTTGTCAGGGAAGTTAGCACAAGGCACATGATAAAAACACACACACACACACACACACAGACACGCAAACGCGTCTCATCAAAAGCCAGCACTGCATCACTGTGAGCGTCTCCTCGGTGGCTCTTCAGAGATGTAAAGTGCCGCCGTCACGCCGGCAGGAAGTCTTCTCAGACTGGTTGTCGCTGCTCACTTAGTTCCTTCCCCTCCCACGTCTTCCTGCTCCAACCGTAAGTCAATTTGTTGGCTTTATCAGGGTCTCTGTTTTTTTTTTTTTTTTGAACATGACATATCAGCGTTAATTGCCATAGACATATGAAACGACGAGCGCTGCCGCCCACTCCTCGTTTTCTCATGTTTTTTTTTTCTACTTCAGTGCTTGAGACTACCCCCCCACCCACCCCCCACACACACACACACCCCGCCCCCCTGGCAGCATGACACTAAGCGCACCCCTGTGTTTCTCTGTCTGCACGGCTCCTCCGAGGGTGTTTTCTAAACAGGCTGTGACAAGACGACTCTCGTTTCCTGACTACGATGAGCCGCTTCCTCCCCGGCCCTACAAACAAAGTCTCTCTTTTTTTTTTTTCTTTTGGCAGTAAACAAAGTGGAATGGAGAAAGAAAGGGAGGTGTTTTTTTTTTAATCAGATCCTGTCGACTTTCAGCATATTACAGGAGGACTGACAGACAAACAGAGTACTTGGCAGCGGTGCAGAGGTCGAGAAAATGGCCTGGTGTAAAGGGACGTGAGGACGTACAAGCGCCTGGGGGGAGGGTGTGCTTGGGGGCCTCCGGGTTTTTAGGGCGGAGGGGGAGAAGGAAAAAAAATACCCAGAGGCTTCATTACAAGATGGAGGACTTTCCTCGGCTTTTAATTAAACGTGGAGGAAACGGGGCTTTGCCAGAGGCCCCGGTGCCCTTAATCAAACGCTGGGAGGTCATCAGAAATTGCTACTCCACTGCTGATAAAACAGAGCTCAGTCTAAATGTTTGGCAAGGTGGGGAAAGAGAATAACAAGGAAAGGAGAGCAGTACGGTTCGCTTATGTCCGCATTAAGAGATGTTAAAACACTGAAGGTTCCACATTTTGTAGACTTTTTTTTTTTTTTTTTTTACTCTAATGCAGCAGTAGCACATGGGTAATTTTCACCAAGCCTCTATAAGATGTCCACAAAACAGTATATTTTAAACCTGTTTAAATCTAAAACCTGTTGGGCACTTTGTTTCCCTTGCTTTCTTTCCCTTCCCTTGTTTGCAGATGGATGAAAAAAAAAAAATCAGCAATTAGTCATCAGTCATCAGTGCGTCTCAGCGATTCACCAAACATCCCAAAGTAGAGCATCAACAGAAGGACGGACTTCTCCCCACTTCTCTGACAGACTGGAGACACATTTCGCTATTTAAAAAACCCCACAACGTTTACAAGATGAACTTTAGGTATCGCGGCCTCTCTGCAGCCAAATACAGAGAAGGTCTTGTTGCCGGTTCGTTGCGGCCGCTGAACTGCGGATGCGGCAGATCGCGCTCCGATTAAAGAAAGGGCGAAACATCTTGCCGTCTCGCAGACGGAAGACGGTGTCTCGCGCAGGAAGAGGTTGGCGGCGACGGGCTGCGGTGCCGTGATTTATCACCAGTGCGAAACTCGGCAACAAGTCAGCTGTTGGCGTTTGGACCAGGTGGCCAGGGACAGAGAGGGCGCCCCCCTCCTCCCCCCACCCCCCCGAACAGGCGGCCACGCACACTGCATGTGTGCGTGTGTATGCAAATCCATCTAATTTAGCTGTCTCTGCAAGGACGCGCAGAGTCAAGCTGCTCCTTCGCCGCCTTCAGCGACAACGGCAGCCACCGGCGCGCGTGGCTAACGGCATGAGGCGGCCATTTCCTCTGAACGTGTCAACAGGATGCCGCGCTCACACTGTGCCTCCCACAAGATTGATAATGAACGATTGGCTCATTAACAGAGACTATTAGCCACGTCCACATGTGCGGTCCCACGGGTGGCGCTGGCTGCTCGCTGAACGGACGCGCGACAATATGAAGACTAATTGCCTTTTGAAGGCGCTGTCTGTGTTTTCCCCTCTAAATCTCCCCGGGCCCACTGGCGGACCTTCAGTCAGCAATAATTGCCACAATTTTCAGTGTCATTTACTCATTTCGCCAGAGTGACATCCACATTCCGGGGAGCGCTTGGCCTCACATGGCGTCATGGCGCTAACCTTTCCAAACGCCCAGGCCTCGACCTCGGAGAGGGGGTGTCGGCAGTGTGCGAGGGGCAGGAGTTTAAAAGATAATTTGCTGGTCGACAGCAAGTCACAAAGACCCTGCGATACTTTTTTTTTTTTTTTCTTAACCACAAAATGTAATTGAGATTTCTTTTAAAAAGGTGACCTTACCAAGGAGCAACAACAGTGGCGGGCTGTAGGAGGAGTAGGATATTAAGGCCAATGATATTCTCCAAACTTGCAAATAAAAGTCGATTTAAAGAGATTCCTCAACAAAGTCCACCTAAAGTCCAGTCTGTGAGCTTAAACTCTTGTCCAATGAATTGCACATTGTCAATGTTTCATATAAGACACCAACAAGACGATAACGAAACACACTATTGAACTATTAAACAATTAAACAGTTGAACAGCGACAGTACAGCACGTTTTTGCATTATAAATTGCAGATTATTCGGCAACTAAATCTTTATATTCTCCTTCAGTCGTCGTGGGTTTGTTGTGGTGGCAAATGGATCTCTGGGTTGAGTTAAGTCTCAGTTCTTATCCAGTACAATAAGTTCATCGTAAGGCCGGCGAGCTGGCCTTGACATTGCATATTTGAGTTCTGATCAGCTGTGCACAGCTGTGCACAGCAGCCTGTGATGTTGGCTTAGAAGGCCTCAGACAGATTTCATAGAACCTTACAACACAAGCCAGCTGAAATATGATTGGATATGAACTCTACCTTATATACAAGACAGGAAGCATGAAAATAACAGATTAAAGGAGAACAACTTTCTTATTATATTTATGGAGAAATTTACTTTTCTAATTATTTTTTTTGAAGACCTTGCTGGCCACCACTGCGTTGCAACATATATGACGACGAGTCACAAATAACGCAGAAGAAACGACAACATGAAACGATACAGGTACTTCGAAGTTAATATTCTAATGCATCATCCGCTACTGACAAATCTCCTCATGTGGAACTTCTTGCTCGTTACATGCTTTCTCGCTGGCTCTTCCTCAAGAATGTCTGCCCTGTTTCTGTGCCAGCTGCACAACATTCAACCTCTGACTCAGCCCAACCCGCCCCGGGAGTCAGATACTGAAATGCTGACAGACGAGCAGCAACGGGAGATTAGGAAAGAAAAACAGGGAAGACGAGAGGAAGAGAGATTCTCCCTGCTGCAGGCTTTGCTTGTGCTGCAGCGTCAGGCGGCGACCCGGCTGCAGTTCCGCCAAGCTCAGGCGTGCGTTTTGCTTGTGGTCAGACCTGCTTTTATCTTCAGAGCATTGAAGACTTCGCTTTCAAACAGGGCTGAACTGTAAATCGGACAGATGAAGGAAAAAGCCTCCATTGGTTTGTCCCTCTTTCATTGGCGGTGGAAGGTCCCGTCATTTGTTCATTGTCGCACTGTGTTTGAAAGGTGCTGTTCTTGACCTTCCATTCTCGGAATTGAACATTCCGTTCAAACTGGAAAAACGGTCCTGTGAGAAAAAGGCAGTTCTGCATCGTACCATTGCGATGGTTGCTGATGGTTTGAGATGAGGGCTCTCTGCCACCCCCCACCACCCCCAACCCCAACCATCCCTTGACAGTAGAGTGCTGAAACGGGGACTCGAGCTTGCGTCCAGTTTGACAGGTATGATAAATAACAAGTCACATCATGCCAGCGTGACGCCAGGTCTTTGGAAGGTTGAGGAGGAGGCGGGAAACGGGGGGGGGAGGCGGGCATTTCCCTCCTTTTCTAGTCTGGGTAGAGGATGCCGCTCTGATTTTTTAAATTTTTTTCCTGTCCAAATTCCCAGTGATGGTTTGGACACATGAAAGGACGTCTGGCTGCGCAGTAGCCGCGGCGAGACGAGACCTTGTCGTCTCCGGAGCCCCCCCCCCAGTGGTAATTTATGGCGTCCGCTCAGTGTCTTGTCATTACCGCTCCCCCAGCACATTCTTCGCCCCGTCCCGTCCACCGCCAGATAATTAATGCGTTTGTGAGTCCTCGCGCTTCCCTGACACACTTGACTCCATTTAATAAATGATGTCCCATATTTTCCCATTCATTATAATGTCATTAAGACATATTAATTCCCCCCGCTGCTTTAACCTTTTAGTCCGCGTTGCCGCACTAGCCCCCTCGTCATGGTTAGTCCCACTTCCTTGTTCTACACCTCTCACTCGCTGTACCACTTAAATCACAGGCACCTCCGTGGGCTGTTACGCAACAAGCCCATTTCGACGTAAACGAGGACAAACACTCGGTGGCAGCGAGCGCTGGCGTTTGCACCAAGTCCCTTTTTTTTCCTTTCCCCCCTTGATGTTTTACAGAGTGCATGAAAGTCAAAGTATGGGGAATGTGTTAAGTGTTTTCAGCCTGCAGGTACAAGGACAGACTCCTTCACTGGAGCAATAAAATAACTCAGTCCGTTGACCCGATTCAAGGCTCACATGTGAGAGATGCTCCTTTTAAACACTAAAAATGCACTGTGTTTAAAAAAAAAATGCCCTTGGCATCGGTGATTCATTTTTCCAGACAAGGATGAGTCTACTTTAATAAAAAAAAAGAAAAAAAAAGGTGCTTTTAAAGCCTCTTTTTTATGTTTACTCTCATGGAGCCAATGATTTAAGCCAGGTTTCATCACATGGGATGCATTCTTGATATTGCAAAGCAGCAGGACTGTTGACGTTTCAAACATTTATTTTTTCCAATCTTTCTTCAAGAGCTCCAATCGGAATCACTTTCCACCAGTTCATATATGACTGGACCAGCGTGTGTCCTCTTAGCGGTAAGAGGCGGCGCTACAGGTTTAGACTTGAACAGGAAGCTAGCTTGTAAACAGCGGTGGTTCCAGTCCAGATGCTGCGCTGATGGTCAGTTTGATCAGAACATTTCCACATTTCCAAGAAAGGCAAAGAGTGTCACTAAAGGCTTTGGACAGTTGCCATCTCTGCATCCAAAAGGAATTTTGCCACTAAAATCTGATCTGTTCACACTGCCTTGAATGTAAAAGATGCTTTTCTCCTTTCCAAACATTTTTGAATGTTTCCTCATTGAGTAAAAAAAAAAAAGGACTTTGAAAACACCCTATCAGGCATGTCCCGTTCACGCACTTTTATTTTTGATCGCATTTCTATTGGAGGGAACCCATGCACAGACCAATAGCACCCAGTGACCTCACGTGTGAAATCTAAAATAAGACAGATGAGCTTGAAAGGACTGAGGTCGGCGTGTGATGTGAAACCAGATCTGGTCTTTGAACCAGACGAGGGACCAGTGAAGCCTGAGTCGTTTCAACTTCTCATCTATAACAGGTGGGAAATGCGAAGCACTGCAGCTCCAAAAAACAAAGTCAAATCTCCCATTGCCCGCTCACGCCTTAATCATAGCTGACTAAAAGCCTAATCCGTCTCCAGATCAGTGGCCAGGGACTCATTTTTATCTGGCCCTGCGAACACACATTGCGCACAAACCCATTTGCTGTAAATTGCTGCTATTAATCGTCAACTCAAACAGGCACCTGCATTGTGTATGGCCATTAGAATTCAAGGGAAGTTCAGTAGGAATGGCTCTGGAGCCCTGGCTGGCGAAAGAAAAGATCTTATTTCTGCTCTTCCCTCTGACATTGCAGCTAATCATTAATTGAAACAAGGTGTGTAAACACCTCCCCAGCCAGCCCTGCAGGGCTGAGTCCAAATTTTCACCTACAGGAAACTGCAACTTTTGAACACCATCAAATAAAAGCCGGCCCTAACAGTTTCCCACTGTGTCTCTGAGAGAGTGAGAGAGAGAGAGAGAGAGAGAGAGGGAGCCAAATCTGATTTTGCACCATCTGAAGGTGTTCCGTGGGATTTGGATATTGCCTTCCACCTCATGTTCTGGCACTCCTTCAGCTGTCTCCATTGGTGCCGACGTGAATCCCCACCTGCAGTTTTTGCTCTGAACAGACTCTTTTCTTCTGCTTTGCTGTTGTATTGTATGCTCATGTAACCACAAGTATCCTTTGATAGACCTTCCCCAGTAAAGCTCTTCCAGTCTTCTTTCCTTCTGATCTGGGAGTCTGAAAGCACTTGTTGTCCAAATTTCAAAATTCTCCTACAAGGACCAGCTTGTAACTGATTCAGCTGTGAATAAATGGAAGTTCACATTTTTAGTTTGAAACTCCTTAAATGGAAGTCCAGGTAATGGATTGCCCATACTTTTTTCCCATTAAAGGAGCATCAAGGGTCTGATGAGTTGCATTTTAAAAAAGTGATTTTGTTGCATATAGAACCAACTAGCGCAACTTACGCTCAAGTCCTCTGTGGTTTTAAGCTAAACCCTGACTCGCCTTCATTTGAACAAAAGTTAATTGTTCATCCTCCACTTGTTACACATCGGCTTTCCCCTTCAATATTTAAACTCCCATTACCTCGTCGCCGCGCAGCCTTTCAGTTTTCCGCGATGGAAAACTGTTTTTGTTTCTGTTTCTCCTGGTGGAGAACGCACCTCATGTTTCTTGCAAGGCTTCTCACTCACTCAGGGTTTTTGACAAAAATGGCAGCCGTCCTCACGACCCAGTTTCCTACAGACGTCCTCGTCTGACTCGGCGCTCATCAACACACCTCCAACTTTTGCAGCCCCCGCCCCGCCCCATCCCAAGGAAGAAAAGGGGGAAAAAAAAGAGCCCGACTCAATCTGCTGTTTATTTCCATTCTTTTGGCACGCGGGGATAATTTTCCTCATAGGGAAATCTGCACACAATGGAGTGGCTGACTCGCGAGGCGTCTGTTGCTTGCTCGGGAAATAACCCCACTTGTCAGATGCATTGTTTGTATTCGATGCTGCAGCCCTTTCTTTTTCTTTCTTTTTTTTTTTTTTGCTACGCTGCGCAAATTAACTTGGTCCAGATTACCGAGTGCAACTGTTTATCACCGCCGATCAGTTTGGCTGAGGTGTCTCCCTCCTTTTTGCGCCTCTCCGTCCATATGGAACTTCGGCTGTTTTGTCTCGCCTTTTTCGGGATAATGTATCTACGGAAACTCATCCCATACATCATCATAATGTTGAATTTGGGGCTAAAACAACTGTGAAAGGCGCTTCCTGCTGTTTGGAGGCTGATGACGGGGAGACAGCTGGACAGTGGAAGCGGAAGCCTTGGTGTTTCTCTCTCGCCCCAAAGCGTGTTACCCCCCGCGGCTGACCCCCCACCCCCCACCCCTCCCACCCGACGATATCAAACTACCCTCTCACATGTCAAGTGACTCAGCAGCACTTCCCGTCGCTCGCCCGGCACCACCTTTGCCCTCAGCCTCCCCCATCCTGTGTTGTTCGCATGTGCTTGCGTCCGGTTTCAGAGGATCCTTGACATTATCACGCAGCCAATAAAACGGCCACCTGTTCCGCCGTGCCAGTGTAATCTGGCCTCGCACACACCCCTGCGGTATTTCCTTCGGCCTCACGTTCCTTCACCCCCCGCTGCCCCCTCACACCAAAAGCCAGGCCAGGTTGTTAACAGAGCGCCCCCGACCCCCACCCCCGCCCGGGCCCCCCTCTTATCCATCCGACAGGACTATCGATGCTCCTTCATTAAGCCGCGTGTTTCATTTTGAAAATATAGACAAAATAGGCTCTGTCAACTCCGTCGCTCGCGCCACTTCCTGTCTGCCAGGTTGCCCGTCACCTTGCCATGATCAATGTATTCACACTCATGCGCCCCTTTTTTTATGCCGCGTTGTGAGCAATAATGCACCTTTCTCCACTGGAAAGGCTGTTGTTGAGTCTGATCACGTTTTCTTTTTCTCCCTCCCACGCTCTTGCACACTGCAAATACATATTTCAGAAACAACGACTTAAATTCATCTTTCAGGCTGTTGAATCAGCTTGTCTCACTTTAATTCAGTTTTTCTCTCAGGGCACTTCTGGGGTGGAGTTGAAGTGTACCAAATTGAGATATAGATTTTTCTGTCTCTTTGAGCCAGGAATAAGATCACTTGAGGAGTTTGTGAGAGGCGGCTGAGGGATCATGTGTGTTGAGAGTGAATTTCATCGGCTGTTTGCGAATTTGAACGTCCATACAGCACCCTGCAAATTTTGTGTAAATAATGCATAAACATGGGAAGGGCTAAGGGATTATTTTTTTTTTTTGCAATTCACAGTTTAAAAATATACATGTGCATGCAGTGAAATTGTGTAAAATTTAGCTCAGTCCGTCCTTTAACCTAGGCTACACTTTTCAGATAATCAGCTCATTGTGATGTCACAAAAAGAATACTTTACTAATGCGTTTGTTCTGTGTGCTGTAGTTGATGTTGTCCTATTTGTGTTATATTTTGCAATGCTGTTTAAGGAATGGTATTTATCTAGTCACAAAATGTAACCAAACCAAACAAAAAAGCACCACAGCTTCTCTGCATAAATGAATATGTTGGTCCCTCAATTTGTGCTGGTAGCTCACCCAGGGCTGGTGACAAACCCCACCCCTCAAGTAAAGCCTCGTCCGCCTTGTTTTTGTCCCATCGCAATCTGGAAGGTCCGACCAAGTTTCAGTTTTAGCAGGAAGCTAAACCCAAGTTGTTTAGCAGGAGGTTGTCAACAGAGGGCCATGCTGTTTTCAGGAGCTCTATAGAGTAGTTGGATAGTAAAAGGTGTCGCGACTTTTCCCCTGCACCAAGAGCAGAAGAGCCATCCATTAAATGACAAATGCAGTTGCTGTGGACACAAAAGTGCAAATTGTCTTTGTTTTTCTCTTTGATTTCTCCGTGCTGAAAACCTCACGTTTCTGCGTCCGGCAGCATTGCGGCGAACAAAGATGAAAAGATGGAAAATATTATATGTTTCACACCTTTTTCAGCTGCATTCATTTCACATCCACCCAGGGGAAACAGAAAAAACACACAGAAACATTTGAAATGGGGCGCGCCACACTGATGGAAACAAGAAATGGAACCTCAGATGACTTCACAAATCTCATTCTCACTGGGGGTCCTGCGGGAGTGACTGGCGACTCCTCCCCGAGCCCTCCAGCCGATCAATACGCGGAATCAGGCCATTACACTGCTTTTTCTTTTTTCTTTTTTTTTCTCTTTTTTGAAACGCGTGCACAATCGATATGTTATTATTTTTCATCTGCTGGCTTTATTTAATACCCTCATTATTATTACCCCCCCCTCTGCGCAGAGGAAGCCGCTCCCACCCCCAAACATGAATCTCATTTTTATTTTTGCTGGGTGTGAGAACTTCTTTAAATAGTTGCGGGGGAAAGTGTCCTTGATTGTTTTCGTTTTTTCCCTTCAAAGTGCGTGCCTGCTCTCTCTGTTCGTCCTAAAGAGCTGACGGATTATAGCATGATGATCTCTCTATAGGCTCTCTTTGTGCTGTGCATTATTATGATTATTATTCCCCCCCCCCCCCCCCAGTTGCTCTCGGCAAAGCATGCTGTTCGTCCTTGACTGACGCCGGTGACCAGAGGTTAAACGGGGAAATGAGATGCAACGCAAGCGGGCTCTTTAGCGAGCGGCGAATATTTAACGTCCTGCTAAACTCCTAGCGGTGCTGCGGAATCGTGATGCACCGGAATCCCAGTGAGATCAGACAGCGCGAGGTGCTTGATGTATGCCGCCACAGCCGCCGCGGAAACGGCGCGTGCGGCTCACGCTGCGTCCAAAAATGTATGGCGCGAATTAAGCGGCCGCGCTCATTTTAATATAAATGAGCTCTGTGGTAATAACGCGAAGGTCCCCCTCCCTCCGCACGGCGGGAGGAACGGCGCGGGGCTGCAGGAAGCGGAAGCAGCCCCCGGTTGGCCGGCGACAGTTTGGTGATAAATCACGCGTAATTAAACACTGTGGAGACGTGCGGGCCGCAGCGGAGGGACGGCTGTCTGACGGCAGGTGGGTGGCGTGCTTGGCCATCCTCGCCGTTGGTTAATGAACGCTGAATCTGCGGCTAAACCTTTGTGTTCATTAATCAGAGGCTGCAGATCTCGGCTTCCTCTACCTTTTATTTATAAAAAAAAAAGAAAGAAGAAGAAGGTCAAAAATAAATAAATAAATCTGGGCCTCGTCACTCCCGCTTGCAAGATTAATTGCTCTTGATCAAAGTGGCCTCGCAAATGCCTCAGCAAGCTTAATGGAGTCGATGGAGAACGGCTTCCTTTATGTATCGCTGATGGAGGGAGCTCCTGGCTCCTATTATCTTGTCTTTCTTCTTCCCGGTGCGGGAAATTTAATTTTTTACACCCCCCTCTTTTCCTTTTTTATCCCTTTTTTTTTTTACTTTTAGTGGGGGTTTGGGGAACCAGCCTTCAATGTCAGGCGTCGACGAAGGCTGAACACAGGGCGCTATCACAAAGTAGCAATTGAAGTCGAGGCCATGGAGCGACTCATTGGGATGGAGTATAAATCAGAGAGGACAAGTGACAGAGATTAATGCCAGCCAAGCCCACGGAATAACCCCCACGTCCCAGTCCAGCCTCGCCCTACAACAACTTCCCCGATAAAGACCAATGTGACACGGCGCCAGGTGCAATAATAGAAATGCATTACTCAGAAGCCCTCGGAGAAATGTAGATAGGAGGAGAAGGCTGCCAGAGGAGAGATGTAGACAGCCACGGCAAAATAATGTTTTTATGTCCTTCACAGGACGAAAGAACGAGTTTAGAGGGTTTATGGTCCTGATCACAGTCACTTTCCAAGCGGATGTTCATTATGTGGTCATATTTATGGCGTCCCTCAGTACGGGACCAATTTATGTGATATATTTTTAAGTATCTGCGGTCGTTAGACTGGAGCTGAATTAACTGCAGGGAAGATGTGTCCTTAAATGGACCGCCGTGCTGCTTTATTTGATTTTCTGCAGATTGTTACCGCCACTGAGGATGCCGTTGCCGTTCCTCTGCGGTGGTTTGTTTGTTAGCAGGGTGACTTTAAAAGTTAGGAATATGTTACAGTTGCATTTAGGGGGATCAGAATTTGAAAGAGGGTGGTTTTCCTCTTAAGATTTTTTCTTACGATTACAGGGCATTTTTGAAAAGGTTGTTGCATCCAACTAAAGAGAGACTGTGGGGTTTGCACAGCTTGGCAGGAGCATTTGTGATGTTGTTGTGATGTAGCAGCGTTACTGTTGCTTTTGCCCCTTTCTGAGCGTGTGTGGCAGTGCTGATCATGCTGTCTTCTGCAGGTGTGGTATTTTCATCATTGGATAATTAAGGGACTCGAGATCGAAATACATAATTTTTACCGTGAGTGTGCTAAGGTTTTTCATGCTCTCATTTTACTGAAGAAATGTTGTATAATTTACGAATATGTCCAATATGTCTAATAATGTCTAATCTAGTAGTTCTGTTCTGATTGTACCTTATTTCAATTGAGGCTTTTGCTGGATTGCACTGCAGCGTTTGGCCTTACTTTCTTCCACCTGCCGCTGATTCCTGCTAGTCATGTTCTGTGATTAACATATTTCCTTCCTCCTGAGCTCCATTTAGAGAAGCGCCCTGAGTAAGCCTGCACAACTGTTTACCGCCCAATAAAGATGTAACATGTCGGCAAGCTTCTCTTGCTTTCCTCTCTCTAGTCTTGCTGCTGTTGGCGGTTTTTCCCTTTTTTTTTTCTTTTTTTTTTTTTTTTTGCATCAAAGCCCCCCTTGGCTTTGTATCTTCCCTTTTTGGTATCGTTCCCATGAATCTCTCCTGCTCCTAATCTGATTTTGCGGCAGATTTATTTGCAGGAGAGGAGGCGCGAGGAGGAAGCCCGTGGAAGCTTTTCACCGAGTGGCCCTGGCAGCGGGTGCCGCCACCGGCCAGTGTGCAATCAACTCGAAAAATGAAGTGCCGTGTTCTCCTCGCCATGCTTGACACACACAAGCGAGCGCGCGCGCACACACACACACACACACACACGACACACACACACAGACGTATCGACTCTTCCCCAATGAAATAAGACAATACTGCAATTTGATCCACAAACCTCTCAGCTTACCTTCCTTTTCAACTCGCTCCCCTTTTTAATTCTTTATTTACAGCCCCCCCCCCCCACACACACACACACACACCTTCCCATTATGTCCCTCCACTCATTAATTTTGGTGGGCAAATTTAATTTCCAAATGAATACAACACATTTTTTTTTTTTTTTTTCCTCTAATGCAATCTGCAGACGATAAATGTGCCTTTGTGTTTGTTTGATTTGGTGACTTTGAGGAAGCTGTCTGCCTTTGTGTTGGGAGACTGAGCCTGTGGAGGTGGCGAGCTGCTGAAAAGCCTCAACATTGTCCACATTATGGTGAGGTTTGCTGCTCTTTTCCTGCTTAGAGGGGAATTAGTTACTGTTAGTGCCAGAGTTGAGGGGTGCTGAGTTTTTTGTTTGGTTTTGTTTTGTTCTGGAGCGTAACATAAAATATTTTAATGAAAAATTGTGATCTTTAGGTTTGTAAAATACGCTTCTTTTGACAGAACAGCACGACAGTTTCTCAGCATAAAACCGAACAGAAAGGAGAAATGTATTTTCCGTAGTTTTGTGACCAAATGGTTCTGAATTCCAAATTCATGTTACATACAAATCCATTGATTTCAGTCTCATCATATATTATTTTCAAAGGGGGGATTTGGAATTTGACTGATAGATTACCAGACTTAAACAACTACTGCTTTTGAAATAAAATAAATAGTTTCATTCATCCATTAGAATATCTGCCACTGTTTTAGTGTCAGGTCCTCATCAGGTTGGAAGCAGGTGGAACCAGCGTTCACCGCCGGTAGGATTTTGGAGGAGGAGCTTTGATGGGAAGACATGCGGGAGAAATTTGGTGATTACTGATTTGGAAGTCAGATTAGTCCTTTGATTGCTTTGTGTCCAAACCAGTTCAATCCCTGGTGTTTGCAGCCAAACCAGAGAATTTTGTATATATGAAATAATTAAAATATACTTCCTTTCCAACTGGCCAATAAGCCTTAAAAAGAACATTTCTCCGTTGTTTTTGGATGTTTTCTATTTGAACAGGATTAATTTACCTTTGATAGACTGACTCAAACTGTTTTGTAATCTTGGCTCATTGCCGCTGTGATTAAATTATGTTGTTTGATGTGCTGCCGTTGTTGATATGGGTAGCAAGGATGAATGATTTTCCTTTTATCCTTTTTTCAGAGAAAAAATATCCAAGGTGTGACTTTCTAAGAGTGCTGGAACAAAGCGAGGCGAACAGAGACACGCGGGAGGCCTGGCACGCTCTGATCATGTCGGCGTCGGCAGGATTTGTGGAAAAAAGGCATTAATTGGGGAGCATCAGGTTATCGGTCTGAGGAGAAATCTTCTCAGAAGTAATCAAACCTTGATGAATTAAAGGAACGCGTTAAGCCCTCGTGTCCGACGGCGATAGAGCCGGCCCTCCAGCTCGGCCGATAGCTCTGCGCTGATAAAGAATTAAATGCACACACACAAATATAAAACAACACAAATCCGCATATTATCGGCATCAGCATATTAAGCGTCGCCCGGAGAGGATAAAGAGGCGGACGGTGCCCAAAATGGAACAGGGCAACTCGAGTGGAATGAAAATGTAATCACTCAGACTCTCCAGAAAGATTGTGAAGAGGATGCTCATGCTGATCGTCATTGGGTAAATCAGACTTTCCAAACGTCTTAGTGACTGATTTGATGGCCTGATTGACTGGATGAAAACAGACCAATCTGCCTTAATGAGAACAGGAAATATTTTGGGGCAAATACATCCAGTGTGTCTCTTGGTTGCATTTCAAATGAGAGATGTTAACCTGATGGACGGCGTTACTCGTATTCAAGTGGCAAGTGGGTGTTTTCCCCATTTTTGCCTGTGGTCCAAGAAGACAAAAATGACAAAAAAGAAAAAAAAACAATTTTGTAGCGCAAACCACATACACCCATATTTAATCGACTCGTGATGGAGAAAATGTATGTTCCATACGTTTGTTAATTTGCAGTTTTTGGAGCTTTATTTGTGTTTGGTGAATATTGGTGTCATTGCACCATGTGATCTAACTGAGAATCAGTCAGTTGTGTGTATTTTATTCAAAGTCCTATCAGGCCTGGTTTGAAACCCCATATAGGTGCGTGGATGTTTTCAACATTGAGTTCATTAGTTATTCTCTTTTTCTAACCTGATGATGATGTCCTGTTTCCATTCCTCTCTCATCATCTGAAAATGAAATCAGTCCAAAAAAAATCAGGATCATGTTGCGAATGCACAAATCAAAGTTTCCTTTATACATCCCGATCATCGCAGAACTGACCATAAACGAGCATGTGCCACACCTCTCCCTCAGAACACCTCCATATACATATGCATATCTAGCGAAATTAGCTTTGCAGGTTGGATTTTCATTCATTCTGCAATCGTTGTCGGCATGAAAAAGAAAATCTTCACTGTAAGCTGGACACACTTAGAAACAAAGTAGAAACTTAGAAAAATATGTAAACAGACAGACCAAGTTAATTAATGGGCTTTGCGTATTAAAATCGACATTATGTGCAAAATGTATTATTGGCTTCCATTGAGTCATTTTACACTTCACCAACATGGATCGTACTATAAATGCGACAGAGAGCTGGCAAAAATCAAGTCACTAAACATTACGCACGTCTATAATTGAAAAAAAACCAAAAAACATTGTGAATGTAGTCTGAAGCATCTTGTACAATCCGTCTTAAGCCACTGTATACTAAAACAGGATGAACATGCGGTTATTCATGCGATCTTTGAATGGGTTACTACTGCCTGGCAATCCACCACATGAAGATGTTTCAAATACAGCTGACAGCGACACGAGATGAATCACTTGCAGCTTTTGCAACAACAAGCGCCTCTTTTTTGTTCAGAGACAAAATATTGGCTGAAAAAGGCAGGAAATGGCCTTACAAAATTACAGGCAGTAATATAAAACCAAATACTATATCAAACCAATATTAAACTCTTCACATAGCCTTGTTGTTTTGTCAGGGAATTCATCAAGACAATGAATTCACTTTTTAAAGAGTCAACCATCGAGCACCATGCCAGCTTGAGACTGGCTTCACCCAATCGTGTGTTGAAGAAGCCCTCGCCGCAATATTAATCAGCTACATATGTGCACCACTGATGATGGAATGACATACTTACGTTTGACTTTTTATTTTATATAATGTGATGGTGTGCAGTCGATAGCTCCGATTATGTTTGGAAATCAGCTTCTCGCTTCAAATTGTGCTTCAATAATGTCCTGAGCAACTGCCGGGAATTTGATCTACCTGTTTGACACATGGATGATTCCGTAACACACAGCTGGCATGGTTGGACTGAGTGCTGACTGGCACAGCACCGATCGGTCTGCCTGCTCTCTTTGAAAGGTCCCTGTTGTAAGAACCCCAACGTGGTCAGCAGCTGTTGGCACCGCGGCTCTGAAGGGCTGCGGCTCGGAGCAGAGTTCTAAAAAGAACCACCCTTCAGAACCTGACACGGCTCATGAAGTCTGGATGGTCTCTTATAATTCTTTGGCGGCAAACTACTCTATTCGCCTGGTCCTCCGTAGTGCCCATGCTGACGTTGTCAGCTTTATTTCCTACACCTCTATGAGCGCATACCCATGCTTTGGATCGATATAAATGAGTGTGTTTGTCAAAGCCCATTTGAAACGGCTTCAGTAATTGTTGGCCAACATAACCAGTGAGTGGCGCCAACGTACCAACAAGTGCAGAAATGTACGTACCTTTTTGTGTGTACGTACATTTTGCACATGGGGCCCCTGGACTTGTTTGTTGTGTACGCCAACTTTTCTTTGCCGCTCATATTCAATAACCCCGTCATCCCGCTCCTGTTGTTTTTTGTTTTTTTTCTACCAACCCAACAACAACCATATCTGTTTTTACATCTGTAATCTGTTCGCACTCCACAGGATTTGCATATTGTTTTCCTCTCTCCCACCTTATTTTGCAGCAACAAAGGCAGCGCGTGTTGAAAACATGTCCCATATCTTCCCATCCCATCGCACGTGTCTGAATGCAAAGATTAAAAAAAAAAAAGGAACTGAAGGACGTTGCGCTGGCAAAACTATTTTCCTCCCCCTTCTAAAATCTAATCTTGCCATCTGATCTACCTATCGGGAGCGCCTTCGTGTGACATTTTGCTTAAAAAAACAGAATGCTCAAACCTAATTTCAAGCTCTCACGGCGAGGTGACGCATGCAAACGCTCGCTTGCTATCCGCCTCTGATCTTTTGATGTTAACAGACGCTAACTGGTGTGCGAGGCCTCGTCCTTCGCCTGCGTCGGCTGGGAGGGAAAGGCGAGCGCGCTGAGGACGGAGAGCCGGGGGAGTAGATGCCCGTATCATTAAGGACTCTCTGTGTGTTCCACCTTTCGTGAAGCTCAAAGGGCGTGTTAGCCTCGGGTTCTTTCTTCATCGGGAGGTGGAGAAGGAGGAAGAGGAGGCTGCAGTGAGTTGGGGAGTGGGGGTGGCTGTCCACGCACAAACCGTCTGGGATGATGGGTGGTAGTCAGTGCCCATGCCACACACACCAAACCCCACCTTCCCGCCCCAGTACCTGTTTCTCCGCCTCTTAAGGCATTTTTCCTTAGGCTCGCTAGGTAACATCTCGGTATGGTACGGGTCGGTAATCAGGCATTCCCACGAGCCCCAGCACGTTCCCAGGGGTTACGATTTTGGTACCTGCCTCGCTGGGGTTCGAAGTGAGCAGAGGAGCTGAGACCATAAGGGTGACGTGGCAACGTGCAGGGCACTGATTGGGTAAGAGTTTTGGTCAAAAAAGGCCAAAACTGCCATTTTTAAATACCCCGCGTGTGGATTTTTACATTTTTGCGTATTAAAAACTGAAAATCTCATGAAACTGTACCATGGGCGAACAAAGAACTACAGACGTTTCTGTTCTCTGTGGCCGAAGAAAAAGCTCAAAGAGAGACCTGGACGGACGGAGCGACACGCAATGAAAAGCCTTCCTGGTTTCGCAGCCGGGGGCTGTCGCCGTACACCAAGCACCAAGGACAGAGGAGTGGAACGAACAGAGAAAATGTTGGAGGTTTGTTCAGCCTAATGCAGATGCGATGGAACAGTGGCGCGGTGGCCAACGAGAGTGAGACGGGCTCGACTCGGCCGGTGGACGACGAGAGAATAGTCGGCCACGACGATATTTGGAAACATGCATGATGACTGTAAATGTGTTTCGTAACCTCAAGCAACTTTAGTTTGAAGGCTATTTGCAAAGTAGAGCCGTTGAATCGTGTCGATAAACCGCTAGCCAACCTCCGTGCTCTGCTTGTGCTGTGTTCGCTGGCAGCGAAACTAAAGAGGCGGCGATTCTGACTCGCAAGTTTCGTAAGTTTTCCTCCTTATAGCGATTTTAACGCTGCTAGTTTGTTAACACCGGTCGAATAGAGCTGTTTCTGTTTTGTGCTATTTGTGGACTTAAGTTGTGCAAATATTCTTGTCTAATAATAAACGACTGTGAGACTCAAGTGATCGTTTCAGCGTCTTCTAGGACAGTGTTTTGATACAAGTCAACAGTATTAAAGAAATCATTCGAAGCCCTACGAAAATGAAACAAAACAAAACCACAGTTGATACAAAAACGAGAGGAAATACGGATTTGTCGAGAGGACATGGCTCTTCGCCGCATGGAAGCCTCGACCACCGCGGCATTTAACAACGCCTTCCTTGGCTTGCCAGGGCAGCTCATACAAGCTATTTCAAATAAGGAGGCTCTATTTTGGGCATGTTTACAGTCTGTTTTTCTATTGTTCTTTAATAAATGCTATTTTCCCATTATATCTGTCCCGTGTTTACTTTTGGTGAAAATATAAAGGTTGCAGCAGGTATGAAACAACCTCTCCTTTGTCCTTTGCTGCACTGTTGTGTGTCGTACAGGAATGATGCTGACGAAAACATTGTCCCGCTTTACCGCGTCGGCCTCGTGATCACAGAGCCAATGAAAACACAATCATACCGAGGCGTGGCGTAACCGTGGCGAGGTAATGAAAATGCACCCTTAGGTCCCGTCCACATGGGAACGTTTTTTGGTGGAAACGGTAAAGTATTTAACCGTTGCGGCGTTTCGTCCACACGGCAACGGCGTTTTGGGTCCCCGAAACGGTATTTTTTGAAAACGGGTCCCAGAGTGGGAAAATCTGGAAACGCCGTTGTCACATCGTTGCCGTGTGGACAGTGAAAACGGCTTTTCCTTGTAAAACGATGACGTCATCGCACCGTCACTGTCATGTGACCGGAAAAAATACGGCATGCAGCGGCACAAAAAACAACGATAGCGGCGAGCGGAGTTGTCTTTGTATCGCAGGCGCTTCAAGATTTGTTGGCAATATTACTACGAAACCTCACAAAACCTCAGACTCACCTTTTTTCCGCTACTCGCCGTTTTTGTTTTCGCTGTGTTTAGTGTGTAGCGGAAATGCCCTCTTTCTAAATCGTGGGTCCGGTGGCTGTGTCAGCGTCTGTGAACAGCGCCACCTTTCGGTGTGGCATATGCATTACATCGTTTTCACCCACCGCTCCGTTTCCATCTGTCAGCGTGTGGACGCTACTTTTTTCGACCGCGGGAAAGAAAAAAAACGGCAACGTTCCCGTGTGGACGGGGCCTTAGTTAGATCTACCACCACTGCCCCACCCCAGCCCTCACTAATGCTATCTCTTTTGTGTTGCACCCACACCCAGTCTGTGGCCGCAATGGTGGCAGCTCGCAGGGTGTCCTGGGAAGGCTCTCAGTTGGTGCTGTTGGGGGCGTAACCACGTTAGCCACATCTAGGGTGTCAGTGATGCATTGATGGGCACAGACGACAGGGACTTCTAACCCCTCGCCATCCCCCAGCCCCAAACAACAAATGGCAGAAAGACAGAGATTTTTGAAGGTGAAGAACTGCTGTTTTTTTCACTGGTGCCCAGTTGTCCGGAAATGATCTTCATTGGAATAATATTGAATAGTTTTTGTCAAACCTACAAACCCAAGTGATGGTATTAATGGCTGAGGCGTAGTTGAGCGATTCGTTGACGTTCGACTTTTGGGGATTTTGCACTTTTTCTGGATCTATGCATACTCGTATGCGCTTCGCCGCCGTGCGCAGATTGTGTCAGTAATTAAAGTGGCCACCTGAGGCAGCAGAGTGCTGATTTGATGAGGGCAGCCAGAGACGGGGCCGCTGTTATATCGGTGCCTTATTGCACTTCAGTGCCTCGGTCCTGTGGGAGCTGGGCTTGTGTTTTCTCTCACCTTCATCACCCTCTCCCCACCGTTCTATCCCCTTCACAACCTGCACTGCACTGAAACAGCCTGTCAGCGTTTTCCCAATTTTTTTTTTTCCTCCACTCTCCGTCTTGTCCCTTCTTTGCTTTCTCTCTTTGCTTACTGCCCCCACCGTTTCTTTATTTCCTACAGAGTCTGCAAAGCGTACAAGCTAATTTAGGTCTCAACAGAAGTGCAGCCAGTCCAGCGTGTGTCGTTCCTGCTGTTGCTCCTGTCTTATTTACCAAGTGGAGCCTGAACTACGGGGGGGTTGGGGTTTGGGGTTACAGCCCGGAGAGCTCCTTTCATCTTTGTAATGTAGTGTATCGACACGCTAACGCTGTAGCTGTACATCCACAGACCGCTGCTGCCCACTTACTCACACCTTTCCCCGCGCCTCAATTAACCCACTTCTCACACACTCCACTCGGGCGCGCTCTCTCTTTTTCTCTCTCCCCAGCCTCCCTCGCTCATTTTCACATTGGCGTGCAGGTGGGCCACCGCAATATTGTATATTCGTCTTGAAAAGCTTGTGTCTGAGGCCATTTCCTGTCACGACGTTTCTTGGGAGGTGGTTGAGGGGGTGTTGGGCAGCGTCAGCGGCCTCGGCAGGACAACGGTTCCTCATTAACTGAGACACAAAGAGCAACACTGGAGGCTTTTTTCCGCTGCAGACTGGCTTTGGACAGATTTGAGTTGAGACCAATGGAAAGCCTCACGCTGTTACCAACTGGCTCCACCTGCAGTCAAAAGTCTGTTTTGAATCTTTTTTTTTCCTTTGGCCTTTCATCCGGCGTATCACGCCATCGCTGTTATTTTTCACTCCTCCCATGTCACCCACCTCTTTGTGAAACCCATCATTTCACTTCCCTCCCCTGTTGAGCTTCCTGTTTTTCCTCTTCTTCTTTTTTTTGTTTCCATTCTCACCTCCTCCTCCATCTTCATCTCTCCATTGCCCAGCTCCCTCTTCCTCCTCCTCCTCCTCCTATCTCCGCTGGTGTGTATGTCCTGGCTCGGGCTTCTGGTGGATATTAAGCTGTAATGGGCAACGCGCGGCAGTGGTCTCTGATGTATGTATGACCTGCTTTCTGCCAGAGTCAATCTCCAGCAGCCAGCCCGCTTTTTTTTTTTTTTTTTTGCTCTTTTTTTCTTCTGGGTTATCCCCTGCCAGGCGTCCTGCAGCCAGCCTCACGGTGCCTGTGCTGACAGGTTTACACCAACACAGCCACTGTCCTGCCACTTGAGGAGGTTTGACATGCTGCAGCAGAGTGCAGACCAAGTTATTTGCTTATGGGGAGCTTAGAGGTGCGTTGAGATGTGCTCCACTTCTCTTTGAAGTGATCTCTTTTGTCAGTCTTGAATGGATTTTTTCCCCCCTTTATTACTTCCTTTCTCAGCCATCCTCCGTCTCATCTTCACTGCGCTTCTTGCTTCCTGCCCGCAGCACTTTTGTTGTTGCTGATACGCACCTGTTAATATTACCAGTCTCCATTGTGTTTGCTCTGGCAGCCGAGAGCTATTGTGGCACAAATGCAACTTTCTTTTACGCAAACACGTCATCACTTAAGCTGTTAGATGATACAAAAAGGGCTCTTGCCCTTTTTCTTTTTTTTCTGCAGTTTCGCTCTCAGCAGGGGGTGGAAGTCCGACTGCTGCCCCCGTTGGGGTCATCTTGGATAGAATGACTCCCCTGGGATCCCACGCAGATTCTCTCCTCATTTCCCTGCCAGGGCAGCGGGAACGTGCCCACTGTTTCACCTCCCCGTTGTTGCTCCCGCGTCCCGTTCCGTCTCGCATTGTTGTGCTGCAACACGAAAACAGCGCGATCACCCGCGGCGCCGCGCTGCTTTGTTGATCAACAGGAGAGGAGTTCAACTCTGTAGCATGCTGTGTTGGGAATTAGGGACGTAGCAGATATTATAGCGCCTATAGCCCACGCAGTGCCAGAGTGGCAGCGATAAACGGTGTCAGAGCTCGGCCAACAAGACGACGAGAGACACGGGCGGAGATCCAGCTGCTGGGCTCCGTTTTGCCTGAAAGTGGGATTCAGAAAAAAAGAGAAGCAGGACCTCTCGGTTTCTTAAAATGTAACTTTATTTCATCAAAATTGCTTCATAACCTTAAAATTAAGCGTTATGGGTTTTCATTCGGTATAATGTCCTTGCATAATGGTCCAGTAGAGAAAATGCAGTTATTGTTGTGAGATTTGTTCATCACTACTACTTCTACATACTGGTTTCAATGAGCTTATGGCCACATTAGTGTTTATACGGTAAAGTCAACTCCGAAATGCAGTTTGGCTTCACGTATGCTACATAAGAATCATACACTGTGTGCACAAAACATAAAAAAAATCTGGTCAGTTAGTGTGAATTGTTAATATGTCGATAAGAATAAGGATCATAAATGGCAATGAAAATTCAAATGAACGTTGGACGTTGCCAGTCCAAATGGCTGATGTTTCCAAGCGTAACGGCAGTTAGAAACTTTGAAGAAATAACACTCATGTTTGGGTAAACACATGGTGCTGTAAATGTGTTTTATTTCAACTAATAAGCTTGATAGTAAAATTTTAATTAGTTTAAAATGACCAACCTGGTGCTCGGACAGTAAACAAGGCACTAAAAGATGCTATAGGATGTGATGCTCTGGCATCATGTCTCGTCTTCCACCCACGGCATCTTTGTAGAGTCGGGCCGAAGTGGAGGCAGGTGGTCCCGCTGGTCTCCCAGTCCAGTGGGAGACAAAAACATATGTTCCCTGCGCTGCTTTGTTCCATCTGTTGTGGCACAATTCCATCACATAGACACCTGCAGCTAACTTTGATCATTACCGATCAGCCTTTGGCTCCTTTAACATCCAGATTTTATCGCTGGAAGCCATTTCCCCCACCCTTCACTCTTCCAGTTGGTGGCAAGCCCCCTTTTTCCGCGCGTTACATCTCCGCCTTTGTGCCGCACACAACAGTTTCCGCTTCCCCGAGGCCAGTTTGATCGGCTCGAACGGGACCGCTGGGACTTGGTGGGACTCGGGAAGAGGCGAAGCGCGAAGGTGGTCCAAATCGAAGAGGTGCGCTCCCTGGTGGGCTCCCACCTGGTTCAACAAAGACGGCGGCATCACATCAGTGTTATTAATGTGGTTGAGGAAGATCATTAGGGCACTTCAGTCTGGCCCTGATGGATGCCGCGAAGTGCCTCCTCTCTTGATCTCTAATGGTCTCCCGTGATCAATAGAATACCTGACCCCCCACTGGCCCCCTCGACTTAATCCCCCTGCCATCTGATTTTATTTATTTTTCAGAGCAGCTTGGAGGAGGGGGGTCCACGTGGATCGAGTTTTAAGAGGGAGGTAATTAAAGTGGTGGCAGCTGAGGACTTATTATGCTGCTGAAAGAGGAGTTGCCTTTATGTCGGCACGCTGAACGTCCACAAGTTATCTTTAATCCCCCATAACATTAAAAGGCCGACCATTCATCAAGTCACTGGGTGCTGGGAATGGGGGAGGGAGGGTGGGTGGGGGTGGGGAGGTCGATCGTCTCTGCGTGCTGAACGGCTCCTGTCACTGCCTTTTACTCCAGGAACATAATTGAAAATCTACCCCCACCCCCTCCTCTTTTACCTCTTTCAGTGGCGGTGGCGGCGGCGGCGGCGCTTTCTGAAGCAAAACAAAGCGGCGGCGATGAATTACAGCTACATCTCAAAAAAGAAAATTTTGCGCTCAGAGGCCCCCATTTATTTTTTTTTAATGAAAAAAAGATTGTAAATATCAAAGCTTATTGTTTATTGCAAAGAGTTGGGGTGGTGGTGGTGGGGGTTGCTGTTGCAGGTCCACTGAAAACATTCACCCGCCTTGCTGTAATTATAAATTTTGTAATTAAAATGGCAGAGATCGCGCTGACGTCGTTGCCGCCGCCGCCACTGCCGCCACTGCCGGTCCTGGTGTTGTTGTTGTTGTTGTTGTTGTGGCTGCTGCTGCGTTTGTGTTGGCACACTATCAGAGCCTCACTGCCAACGGCCACTAACAGGATGTTTTCATGCTTTAAATTAGAATATTCATTAGCTGTGCAAATGGGTGGGATTGAAGCGCATTGTGCTCTCTAATAGCAGAATAAAGGGCATCGGTTATTGCCGCTTTCTTTCTTCCCTTTTCTTTTTTTGTGCCAGTACGAAGCTTTAAAAAAACAAACAAGAAAACAGCATGCGATTACTGTTTGTTTGAAGACCTTGCCGGCTGAAAGGAAATTGCCCTTCGTGCCTTTTTCTTTCTTAACCTCATTGAATATGCAGCGTTTAAAAAATAAATAAAATCAAGCCCTCCTCCGGCTCGCGTTTGTTCAAGACGTTCCTAGTTTTTTGGTCGTTGGGTGACCCCGGCGGCGTTCGCCGTCTCCCATTACGCATGCAGAACGCTGCCACCATTATCGCCTGCGTTTATTCACATGAGAATGCTAATGTGGGAGGCGGATGCGGTTCAGGCACGGACTGATAGAGCATGACTGCCCCCGCAGCTATATCTCCAGTCAGACGGGAATTGGCGGGCGGGCGGCCGCTGCCTTGTTTCCTTTTGTCGTGAGCAACAAACGCTGCCGTTACTGATGTGGTAAAAGCTTTTTCCTCCTTTGTCACCTTCGCTCTCGGTTGAGCCCGGCCTCGTCCCAGCGCTCTGTCAACATACAGTTTGGCCCGGGGACGCGGCGACCCGTGTTATTGGCTGGCGAGGCTTCTCCGCTCGTGTTTGGGGTGGGGGGGGGAGGGCGGGGGAGGGGCTGCTGTCTTCCAGACATTTCCTTCTCTGCAAAAAGAAAGTGCCGGCGTCCGGGAGATGATCTCTGATGTGCCCCGAGAGCCGCCACTTCCTCTGTATCCCCTTCTTCTGTTCCAAGCAGGTAGCGGAAAAGATTTTTTCCTCTTTTACTTTCCATTGACCCACTCCCCTAACTCTCGATGAAAGTGGAGTCAGGGCCGTAGAGGACAGAGTGGAAGTGAGGGATGGATAGAGTGTAACGGAGACAAGTTTTGGCGGCCAAACAGCCATAAAAAAACAGCCCTCCAATGGTTATTGCTGCCGTAAAGGCAGAGGCATAAAATAGAAAACAGAGACCGCTGCGTCTATTTATGGGGCAGATTATCGGCGCATTAATCAGAGAGGTTATTTGGCTCGCGCTGTGGCGACCCGGCAGAAACCCGGGGATCTGTGGCCGTCTCGTGCTGCTTTATGGGCCGTATAGAAGCCACGCTCGGTTCACCGTGACGACATTCAGGATGTTCGACGAGGAACTTTTCCAAAATCACAAAAAAACTCCATTGACTGAGCCAGAGTCATACGTGGAATCCCAAATGCCTTCATTGCCATTTTTTTATGCAACACTTTGCTTGAGGGATGCAGCCACAGCCACCGTTTTTGTGGACTTTAGCTCATTAAAGTGACAAAAGTACAACTTCAACTGCCCTATGCATGCTCCTGAGTACTTCAGACTCTTGGTTTGCACACTCATTACATTTACATGACTCTCGAGAAAAACAAATTATTGCCTTAGACCGACCATGACTGGACAACTGAAGTGCTTGTACACGCATTAGCCCGACTAAAATTGGAGTTGGAGAACTCCGATTGAGACACCCAGATAATGTGATTGGAATTCAACTTTCTCCTTCATGTATACGCATTAGTCGGAGTTTAACTGAACAATGCATGCGCGCATGCTCCACACCCCAACATTGGTTTCTGCCCCCTGAACAAAAACAAAATCAAGGCACAAGCTTCTTCAACGCGTGGCGCTTTTACGAATTTTTGTATAACTGAAGACACAATTCCTTTGCAGAAGCAGCACGCACACCTTTCAGTTAATTTGTGTTCAAAAAGGGTTTCCAGTGACACGGGACACTTCATACAGAACAATGGTGCTTCTCACCTGGAGCAGAATTGGCCCTTGTACAGTTACTTCCTGAAGGCTCAAAACACCTTCACAAGTCCACAAAGTTCCTCAAATTATCTGCACGTCACTCGGAAATTGTCTCCCCATTGTGGGTTCAAAACTCTCTCATTACCATTTGTGATTTCTACTTCTGTTTATCAACACAATAAAAGGAGTCGGCAGATGCGTTTCTTTGCTTATGCTGGAGCTCAATACACTGCAATTCCAAACCCTGTCCTCCAGTCTGTTCTCCCAACCCCCATGCACCAAGAACGAAGGGTCTGAGTCAGTCGCAATGGTGACGGCACAGAGTGTAGAATCGAAGACATGGTTTTGTTGTGGCCCTCCAACAGCATACAGCATTGTTGTCTGCCTCTCCAAATCACTGTTGGGTTCCTTACCAAACGGCTGCTGCACCGCCACCAGTGGATTGTCCAAAAAATTCACAAACATACACAACATGTTACTAGCGATTTTAATGAAAATAAAATCAACTACCAAAAGATGGTAGTTGAGGGAAGCCAGTTGTATCAGTCAGCGCAATTCAAAATGTTACTTGGATGCTGACTTCATTTCCTCTTACCCAAAGAAAGCCGTGCTTGCTGTGAGTCTCGGTGGCTCACAGAGCTAGACAGGTGATCGATGTTTTCCGAGTTTTTTACGTGGGTGAAATTAAGTCCAACTCAATGCAAATTTCCGTTTATCACATTTCCCCCTTTTTTTTAATGTCACTCGTACGTAGCGCCCACTTACAAGAGTATATTTGCTGTGGTAGATGTGGCCTGCGACTTTAAAATCGCCGTTAATATGTTGTGTATGTTTGTGAATCCACTGGCGCAGCACATCTGCAGCTATTTGATACGGAAACTGGTTAAGTTGAAGATCAGTATGGGCATTACACCGGTGTTGTATCGCACTCCAGTTGTTTTGTCACTGTGCGACGAAAAGAGGATAACCGCAAATTAGCATGATGAACAGACTCACATCGCCCCCTAGTGTTGAGGAGGAGGACACAATCCCGTCAATAATTCAATTTTCTCAGCTGCGTGTAAACTGGGACAAGGAGAGAAGACCGATTAGATGATAGAACTGAATTTTGAGCGCAGCTCGATTAAGCCGTGCATGTAAACATAGTCACTGATCACTGTGGTGGGCAGCCAGACGTGTGACTGTCCTTCCACGACTGCACCACCAAAACTTGGATGTGGAGCCCCGTAGTCTGTGTATAACCGCTATGATATCTGAAAAATTTACTGGGCATCTTCAACATTTATTATTGTCGACAAAATGCATTGGCTGAACTGTGATGAAGTAACGTCAGTTTAAGACGGCCTCTTCTTTTTTGTCCTGCAAACAATGGGAGGTGTGTGGGAATGGCACTTCTAAATAGCGGCGGGCTCATTTCCGTCCCGGGGCCGACGCTGAGACCTTGTCCATCACCGTGCTTTGTTTAGACTCCTTCAGCTCTCCTCCAGCCCTCTATAATATTATCTCTCTGACTAAGGCTTTAGGCTCCATCGCTGCTAATTAGAATTTAATGGAGCAAAAGTGATTGGTGTACTTCCAGAAATAAAGTGGCCCCCATTCATATGTAAAGCAAACACAAACAGCGCTGGCTATAGAAGTATTGTTTGGGCTCTTTGCTGGAGTCACAATGACGCGGGGACTCTGGATTATCCCGGGCTAAGAAGCATATTTAAATGCATGAGGTTTTTTTTTTTCTTTCTTTCTGCTCCTCCTCTTCTTTTATCGCACTTATTAGGTGCAAACACATAATCTCAGCAGTTGAAAGTCCTGTAATTTTTCTTCAGCATATATATTTTACTTCCTGCCGTGTTTGCTTGACTTTGCTCTTTAAAAAAAAAGGAAAGGAAGGAAGACGAAGAAGAAGCAGCTCCGGCCCCTGAGTGGGCTCCCGTTCCACAGACCCTGAGTAATCATCATTATAAAATGATAAGAAGCGTTCCCTGACTGCTCCCTGTGGAACGGAGCATTAAAGACATTTGTTCTTCAGGCCTTTTGCCCACACGCTGGTCTCACACACTCATTAAAGCCGCCTTCCCATCGCTCGCATTTTTATTTTCCCTTTCCCTCCCTTTTATTTCCCCCTCTTTTGCCCGCTCCAGTTTGTCTAATTTTCCCGAGCGGTGTTCTCTGACATCCGCTCGCTTGTTTCACACGCTAGCATAACTGATGGCCCTAATTTGTGTACTTTAAAGGGGACGATTCATATAAGGTACTTAGGCTTGATAAGGAAATTGAAACCAATAACGATGGGCCCTTATCAAATGAAAAAAAGAAAAAAAAGAAACGCTCTTCCCTCCACCTCTGCTTCTCTCTGAGCGAGTGAGAGGCTTCATTGCGTTAGAGGAACACCATTACAGTGAAAATATGAATGCAAATCAGAAACGCCTTCAGCGTCGTTGAAGGGCTCCTCTTTATATGATCAATAATCATATGCAGACTAGGGAAGGAGAGACCAAGAATGACTTCAAGGAATTGATGTACGTGGGGTTGTTTACACGTCTCTACAAACGTGCGGCCGTGTGCAGGAAGCAGAGCATGAGACCGACAGCCGTGCAACGCAGACAATTTAGTATAAGTGTGTTTTCGGTTGCTACAAAATGTGGCTCATCTTAATTCAGCCGCTAACAAGACGCAGCCTGTGCGTTCGACTCGGCGTGTAAATGTCTCATTTTCCGTCAGCCTGAGCACAATCATGAAGCAAAATACTCTCATTGTCTTGGTGCTTGGGTCTTTATATATATTCCCTTTATTATGCTGCATTGACATTCTGTAAATCTAACCGAAAACCTGATCATAAAACAATATGAAAACAGAATCATTTTTTCATGTACCTTCCATCTCAGGACTTTTATATTCAAAAGTTTTGAGTCACGACTGGAAAAAGAGTGCAACTCATAATGGAAACAATCACCATTCCATGATGTTGCAATACTATTTTTCTTGTATCTTGTATCTTTTTATGGATGCACACTGAACTCAAACTGTTGAGTACTTCCAGGACAGATCAAATAAAATGAAAACACTTTAAATACATCAAAATTACTCTTTCAGAGTTAATTTTTGGATAGCTTACTAGGAACACACCCAGAAGAATGTCCCTTTATAGCGTTCTAAGGGGTGTTACTTCATCATTTTAGTGGCTTTAAATGCCAGAGGTCAAAATTGGAAGCCATTGTTTTCCACAGAAGTACTGCAATAGAGATACAGTCACTTAAAACAATTAAGTTTAACAGTATTCTTATTTCTTTTAAACAAAGAGGTGCTTTCGTACTTAAACGGCAATAGTTTCTTTTGCACCCTGCAAAAATAGGTGCTAACTTCATATTGTCTGGCAATATCTTCAAATTTAACAAATCTCTTGTTGGGCTCGGCCTATATCTTTATATGGCGGGTGTCTAGTGAAGTGCGACGCCGTGTTTTTGACGCCGGCGCCCCGGCTGAGCACGGCCCAGTGCCCAGTAATCACTCTGCTGGGGGAGGGCTGGCATCAGCGGCTACCTCGCCCCCTCCTCCCAGATAACGGTCAGAGAACTCCTGACAAATTGGTGTGAGTTAGCCGCTGCTCAGTTCATTGCACAGCCTTGAACGCCGGCAAAACAACAGCAGAACAAAGAGGCTCACGGAGGAGAGGAAGGGCCGGAGTTTGTTTGAGCCTCCGCCAGCTGTCCGTCTCTCCCCACTTCTCTTTTGGCCCCCTGGAAGCGTCATTCAATGCTGCCTCCCAGCGTCATGTTCGGAAATCAATCAGGCGTTAAACTGGCACCTTCTAACAAGACCATCCAAGACCAAGAGGGATGAAGATGAAAGTTAAATTGCCAGAATGGTGTTTGGTATTGGTCAAGGCTGGGGGTCTCTTGTCCTTCTTGGCGTTGCGCACAGATTCAGTTCTCAGCCCCTTAAAGTTACATACTGGGTCCACAACATGTGAGGAAGAGCTGAAGGAGCCCCCCACCTTCAGACTGAGGTCAGCCAAGCCATTGTCACACGGAATCCAGTTTTTCATCTTTGTACATTCACCAGAATGTCCAAAGTTCTGCTTCTCTAACCTCAGGTCGGTTTCCCTGCGATTCCTTTTTATCGTTGTTGTTGTTGTTCTCCACCTCAGCCCAGATGTTTTCATCGAGACTGGCAATTAATGTAATTTATTCTTTTGCGAGTTTAATGGCCTTTGGTGAGACGGAGACACAACGGCAGCAGCAGAATGAAAAATGCTGCCTCCATGACAAAGGGTTGTTTTGTTTTTTTTTCTGACGCAAGAGACTGAGACCTGCGCAGGAGTTTTGGAGAACGAGCTCAGGTCTCGGCCAGGACGATAAAATGATATCTGGGGTTGAATGCTATTGTATTAATATCTGCACAGCTTTGACTAAACTAAAACTGCCCAGAGCCACTGAGGAGCGCAGGAAAGAACACTGTGGTTCTTATGCCCACGATTGTTGTTGTTTGGATCAAACTGACCACATGACCAAGACAGCAGTAACTTCCTGTTTTTCATCATACCTTACTCCCACTTTTTCCTGAAGGTGAACCATATAAAAGCTAACCCATATAAAAGCGAATTTAACTTCGAAAAGACTTAATTCTAAACTAGGAGTGACTTCTTTCTAATCTGATCTCCTGGTGAAGATGACAGCATCTTTTTGTTTTACTTTCAGCCAAACTTTTTCTTTCTGTGTTGAGACAGGCGAGCCATCAGGGACACTTTATGCAAAGTAGGAAACAGGCCCACAAAGTCAAGAAATTAGCCGCTACAAGGATGTTGCTGATAGGTTTTTACATATTTATCTATTTGGTAGTAAAGGGCTCCTGTTGCTATGGACTTGCAGACCTTTTTCATGCATAAAAATATAGGCAACACAAAAAGCATAATGTGGCTGCTTAAAGTAAGTTGTTAAACAGCAGCGATTGTGCCCGCCGAAACGGGCAAATATAAACAAGATAAATCAGCGTAGCTGCATCGGTTTATTGTTTCGTAAACATGGAGAATAGGCTGCGATAATATTCTTTATTGGCTGTAAAGCAGGCTGTGATGAACGGCTGCAACAGTCGTTACATCAGCGCTGTTTGCTTTAGGTCCAGTGTGCTGTGCAGACTTGACAAAGTGCCCTTGGCATGTCCGAGTAAACGCCTTACAGCATCCATAAGACTGTGTCTGGAGAGGAGAGGGCGCTGCCAAGTGGCTCCCGTCCAGCACCTAGAAGAGCGTCGTAAAGAGTTCTACACTTTAAGTAGGGAGTGCCTGAAAACAAGCCATTCAACTGTTTCTATTAACACTCAAATGGACGGAGACAGAATCCGAATGAAGGCAGCAACCTAGTGGAACTTCACAGGGCACTTTAAGGACACGTGGATCCGCTCCTCTGTTTGTGGCCGACTCATTTTCTTCCAGTTTTTCTTCTTCTTTTGTTGTATTCTGAGGCTGTTTGGACCCAGTTTAAAAAAAAAATAGATTCTCCCCATTTTCAGATTTAATTTTTCTCGCTGGCCTCCAGTGGGGTAGTCTTTGTCTTGCATGATAGATTATCAGTGAAACTCTGTGCCTCTTGGAAAACAGCGTATTTAGCCCTCTGCTTACAGAGTGATTTTTGCGTAGCGTAGCAAGCAAAAGAAGTAATTGATGGATTTATCTCAGTTCTTGCAACACTAGTGAACTGGAATGGAAACCTTTTAAAAACGTGCAAAATTCATCCAGGGTGAGAGGAAAGGGGCAACACTCTGCACCATTTGACCCTTCCACATCCACAAAATCAGTTTTTCCCCACATGAAGGGGAAAAAAAAAACATCCCAAAAAATAAAAATATTTGCATGTTCTACACAACTTCATTCATTTCAAGGACTTGGTGCTGGGGAATAGGGCCTGCACCAAGGTGCTCTGCCAGAGGGGAGCACGACATGCAGGAAAGTTGGGAGGAGAGGGTGTTGGAGACGAGCCATTGGGGGGAAACGCGGAGGACTAAGCTGGAGTAATTGGGGGAAAAAGAGAGCGAGACAAAACATAAGGGAGATGAAACATTTAGGAGGAGAGTCGGTGGGAGGGAAATTTATTTTGCACAGGAGTAAACGGTGTAGGAAGGGAACGGCGGCGACTCCTGGAGGCAAACAGGAGAGGAAGTAAATGATGCAAAAGGAGGGGAAAAAATGATGTAACGGAAAGAACAAGAGGCTGCGTTTTTGGGTCCGTCTCATCACACCAGTCTGCAGGCGATTAGCTCTCATTTTAATTCTCACATTTGAAACAATGAGAGTTTTGGAGCATCAGTCAAAGCTGAATGGGCTCTAGGCCCCACCTTGTATTGCAACCATAACTGTCCTGTATGCATAGGCAGGCACACACACACACACACACACACACACACACACATGCACGCAGGTTACCTGCTGTCCTCCCAGGTCTTTAAAAATACAGACCATCTCGTGCGTTTGCCTTCATTGCATGTGACACGGCCGCTGTTCCCAGCTCTTTGCCGGTGAGCTGCACCGTGTCCTCCCCAGGCCTGTCCACGTCTGTCCACACGTCTGTACGTCCACCCGCCCGCCCACCTGTCTGTCAGTCTGCCTCCCGCCTCGTCCCTCGGCCGGGTCTTCAGCCGGTGTCGCCCGTCATTTTTCGTTAGGAGACCCGTTTTCCCGCTCCCTCCTGCTCACGCTGGAGTCTAGCTCGTGCAGCCGCGAGGAACGTTTGTAGCGGCCGCGGTCAAGCGGGATGTCGATGAACGACACGTGCGCGCGGTCAGCTGGCTCACGGGGCAGTTTGATTTGCCACCCCGCCCGTCCCTCCTCCTCCAGGAGAAGACGGGGTCAGGGGGCCTCAGCTCGGCACTCGGCAGCCGCCGCTCACAGACGTCTGGCGCTCTCACGTGTCGCGCAGGAAGCTGCCGCCGTCCCTGTCCCCCCTGCTCCCCCCCCCCACCCCCTCCGCCCCCCTACCCTCTGCTCAGATCTCATTGTCGTGGGCTGTAAAACATTGAGTTGTTAAATTCCTTTATGCGTCCCGCTCCCCAAGCACCCCCGAGGGCTCCTGGCGCGTTTTAAATTGAATGATTGCCTGCAGCTCTTGGATTGTTTAACCTCTGCTGCAGCTCCGACTCCCCTCTTGGAGTGGGGTTTTTTTTTGTTTTGTTTTTTAGAGTTTGAGCCCCTTTCTTTTCTTTTTCCACTCCCTCTACCTGAGGTGAACCCCCAGCCCTCTGCACCACCTGGGGAAAAAAAAGAGTGGCCACTTCTCTCTCGCTCACTGTGTGTGTGTGTGTGTGTGTGTGTCGAGACACATGCAACGATGACAAGTCCCCACCCCCCTATTTATGACCCTCACCTCCATCCGGGCGGCGCATTTGTTGGGGGATAGAAAAGGTGAAAAAATGAAAAGGGAATTGGGCAATTGTGAGGTGAGTGCCGGTCGGGGCTTGTTGGCTTGTGTTGCCCTCTGAAGAGAAGAAGAAGAAGAAGAAGAAGAAGGGATGAGCGTCCTCTCTGTCTTGATTGACTTCCACCTCCTCCGTCTCCGCTCATTTCATGTGTGTGTGTGTGTGTGGGGGGGGGGGGGGGGGGTGCGGGGGGTAGGACCACCTGGACCTTATCGGCGACGCCAGATTCCTTGTAAAAAAAAAAAGAAAAAAAAGAAGAGCAGAGTAAGTGCTAATTACGCACTGATAACTTTGGCAAGGGCACAAAAGGCGGCGGTTGTAAACGTGAGGCGGCGGTCGGTCGCCTCCTGCAGCTCCTCCCCCTTCTGGTCGCTCCAGCTCAAACGCTTCCCACCAATCACAATCTTTGTTTTGTTTGGTCACACTTTTACTCGCATCCTCATCAAATGTTAATAGTCTGATAAAATTTCCTGCAAAGTGGAACAATTGAAGCAGGCTTATTTTTATCTTTTTTTTTTTTTTTTTAGCATTTCACCTTTTTGCATCAAAGGTTTTTTCACAGCGTCGCACAGCGTCTGAGCCTCATGCGAGTGAGCCGAGCGCAACCCTCCCCCATCTTTGCAGTATGTGAAAGTGTGTTGAGGGGGAGGTCGGGGCCACGCTTGTGATTCAGTGTGCTCACCCCCACGGACCGGCGAGGCTTCGGGGAGCGCGTGTGATGATGAAAAAGTAATGTAGTGTGTCTGCAAGGCACTGGCGGCTCTCCCACATCCTCTCCTCTCCTCTCCTCTCCTCTCCTGCCTCCTTCACTCCTCACGCTCGTCTTCCGCACCGGCCGCAGATTCTCTGGGTGAACGCAGCTCTTCCCGTCTGCGTTTGTCTCTTTTTGTCTCCTTCACTATTCTGTGTGAGACAGAGGTGTTTCCTTGTCAGGTCTCAATTATGGAAGTAGTTTTGGAGCTACAGTTAAACAAAAAGAGTGGCATTGGCGTTCTGTTGTCCCTGCAGTGAGGTTGCAGCTGATCCGGACGACTCCAACTGCACCTCCCTCTAACTTTTCCTCTTCGGCTCGGCCATTTTGTGGGTCTTCACGCAGAAGAAAAAAAAAATGTCATTTTTAGAATCACGCAGGGTGAAGAGAGAGTGTGTCTGTAGTGGGCAGTGTCAGGAGCGAGTCACCAGTGGTAACCGCGGCTCTATGATGGATGTGCTCTTTGTGTTTGTGTGTCTTGAAGGAGGAGGGTGGAGGCGGCGGTGATGAGGGATTCTTCCCGCAGCAACTTGAATCTATCTTCCTCACTCCTTCATCAACCTCCGCCTCCCCCTTCCTCCCCCCCACCCTCCCGTCCTTGGG
The DNA here is from genome assembly GCF_046127955.1 of Nelusetta ayraudi. Classification (NCBI taxonomy): domain Eukaryota; kingdom Metazoa; phylum Chordata; class Actinopteri; order Tetraodontiformes; family Monacanthidae; genus Nelusetta; species Nelusetta ayraudi. The sequence continues at coordinate 20,193,505 of NW_027466092.1, forward strand.
ATGTTGCAAAGTGCTGACTCGGCAGGGTTTTGTCTCCGTCCCCTTCCTAAAAAAAAGGGGGGGGGCTGGGGGGGGGGTTGCGGTACAGAGTACAGAGCTTATCACCAAACTTTAGCCAAGGACTCAGCCTGCAACTTTGTCAACAATGTCAAGTGTCAAAGATTAAACGAGCTCAGGTCCAAACTACGAAACAAAGTCAAAAATGTTGTTTGTGCCTCCAAGAAAAGGGAGCAGAGGCGGTGACAAAGGAGGTGGGATAGGTAGCGACGGAATGGACGAAAAACCTTAAGTGGCCACATTAATTAGAGTCAAATGTGGAAAATAAAAAGCTGTGGGGAGCGGGCAGACAGGTGTCATCCATCACCACACTCATCAGACTTCTACGGTTATTCATAAACTCACACTGTTTGTTTAATGCAGGTCATGTGTTTGTTTAATTAGGGCCGCTCCGGACAGATCGGTCACTCTGATTGGTTGTCGCTGGAAAGACGTGACGCTGCGGACCGCGTCCCACAACAACCAAACAAATTAGCTTGTCGAGGCTATTTAGCCTTCAGGCATCTGATTGATCAATTATTTCCCCGTCAAATGATTAATGGCGGGACTTAGCAGAAAACAAATATTGGTTTAAACTGCCGGGAAAACAGAATTAATCCCAGATGAAATAACTTTGCTCAAAGAGGGACTGATGGTGAATGTTAATATCATATGCAGGGACACTGCGAGCAATTGTGTGCCCTATGGCGAAAAGTGGTTTGGGCCCCCATCTCATTCATAGCTGTTTCCTCTGGAGCCCCCTGTGACCTCTAGGCCCAGCACTGCAGATAATACGTCTGAATATATTTTCAGCTTTTTAATATTTTTTTCTTCTCTCTCTCTCTTTCCCCTCCTTTGCTGGTTGACTCTGATGCGGAACCATTTTGCCCTCCATCCTCAGGTAGGACCACTTTTAATGTCTTTTTCCTCTCTTTTTAAATGTTATCTCTGTCCAAATTTAAAATGACACATTTCAAGAAGGAGGTTGTTGAACAGCATGAGAAACTAGCTACTTCCAATACCGACTTCTGACTTGCAAAGCTCTTTGTCCTCAAATAGAAGAAACTGGCTTCTTTTCCAAGTGCGTGTCTGTGCGAAAGAATGTATCACCTTGTTTTTTTTCGGGTTGTTGCATTTATGAAACCAAAAATCTGATAAAACCCTGTAGTATCAACCACGAGGTGGTATGACAAGGTGAGTGAAAATGCTGTTTTTTCTTTGCAGTGCTTTTTAAATGTTACATCTAAACCAATCAATTAATGACATGTGAGCCAGAGCTGCTGTACTGCCAGTGGTGGCAAAGGTATTCACCTTCTGTACTTGGGTAAAAATACAGAAGAATAAAATAATCTGGTTAAAATAAAAGCACTGTTTCAACTCCTTTACTCAAGGAAAAGTAAGAATGTACCGATTCTGAAATCAACTTAAGTCAAATGTGAAAATGTTTTTTTTTTTCCATTAAAGAAACAATACATCTGTTGATCATTTTGCAAAAGTGAAAAAATTGTGACAGAATAATCTGGACTGAACTGACCAGATCATTTTTTTTTTTTTTTTTTTTTTCAATTGCAGCACAACCAAACTTTAGCAGTTATGTCTAGTAAGTCATTATTAGGTGATAAACTATCAATGACCAATGTTATTTTCTACATTTGTACGAATGGAACAGTGACCCCAATGCCGAGGTACTTTACAATAACATTCCTCTAAAATATGATCCACTTTCATTTTGAACCACACAACAGCATTTTTCAAATAGCTCCACTTCAAGCAACAACTATTATATTTTATTATAATAAAAAAAAGAAATGAATAACTTCTTTTAAACACAAAAGAAACGGGCGTGTTTTTCCAGTGAAAAAGGAGTAGAAAGTACAGATTTTGGTGTACAATTGTATGAGTAACCGGTACCCGAAAAATATACTCAAGAAAAGCAACAAAGCATTTGTATTTTGTGACTTCCCACCTCTGTGCACTGCCTCTAAACACCAGGGGAGGCTGACATGTCAGCGTCTCTCCGCACGCAGGTTTTCATGTCAGCCGTCAAACACCAGCCGAGATTTGTTTTGTGTGTCTCTTCATGAATGCTTTATGTGAGGACCCTGGTGCAACACGTATGACTGCGTTCCTGTGACGTCAAGCTCCTCCCCTTCCTGGCCTCCACCACATCAACCCATTTTGCAGGACCGGTCCTGCCGCCCGGAGGTTAAGATCATGTGCTTGATGGGTGCCGCACCGCCAGGACCAGTCCCACCAGGATGTTGACGGGAGGGGGGGGGGGCGTGTGCACGTGTGGCAGGCGGGTGTGACCGTTTGCCCTCGCAGCTGCCAATCATCCGATCCGGCCGCTGGAGTCGCACTGCTCTCTTGCCCCTCGCTCATTTGGGAGCGCCGTGGGAAGCGGCGGTATTGACTCAGTGGCAAAGGAAAATGTCAAAAAAAAAAAAGGAATCGTGTGACAGCCGGACGGCCGTGATGAGTGTTTGAGCCGCTAATCAAACAGGAGCCACCAAATGGAGGAGGGGGAGGGGTAGGAAGTGCGTTACATTACCTTGTGCAAATACCCCCCCCTCACCAAATCCCTCCCAAGCTTCAGCACTCCTCTTATTAAAGTCCGGCCTGATTGATGAAATATCAGCGGCTGCCGATGATGGAGTGGCAGCGTCCCTCCCGGCACGACTCCCCAGACGTTCGCCCTTTGAAAAGGTGAAGAAAAAACAAAAAAAAAACCCTCTAACCTTCTCCGCTTTCTTTCTCTTTACGCGCCCGATCATTTATCTATGCGCCGCCAATATTCATTTCAATTAGAGCGTGCGCCACCTCGCTCGCTCCTGCCTATTGATCGCTCCCCGAGGGAGGGGGCGGGGGAGGGTATTGGGGCAGCGGGCCTCGCCTGCCCCCCGCAGGTGCGGCTCTTTGTTTGCCTTGGCCTCGACCTCTCGTCGCCGCCGCAGCGGGCACCTTCGCCGCAGCGCTCCACAATAAATATGAGTGGTGGCAAACAATTACCCCCCTTAACGAGGGATTAATTGTGTCAAGATGGAGTGAGGTCGGCGCAGAGGTTGCCCGGCGCCGCACATTCCTAATGTGTTTATTCTCATTAGCGGACGCCATTAGTACCCACCCACCCCACCCAGCCCCACCCCCGACCCAGAGACCACCCCACCCTGTTGCGCCGCCTTCCCATTGATTAGTTTCCCCGGCAAAAAGCGCCTCTGCGAGCGAGTGATGTTACGAGTGCGGAAGCGCGGCGCCGCCTACTGACTCCCGCCGAATCGATATGAGAAGATGCCCTTAACGGCTCCGCTTTCAACCTCGTCTGTCATTTGTTGGCGGTGGGCAACCGTGCCCGAGTTCCTCCATCGCTCCCTCCCTCCCTCCTCCGCCGCTGCCTAAGTGTGTCATCATCTGGGAGCCATGACTTGGGGCGAAGGTCTCTCGCAGCCGGGCCCCGGCGGCCGGTGATTAGGTGGAACTTTGCGGCCGCCGTGGGGGAAGCGAAAGCGGGCGACCGATCGTTTGTTTGTGGGCGGCTGAGGAAATGGCAAGCGAAAACCGCCGCCGCCGCCTCAGCCGTCGCCTGTCGCTTTTGGCTGATGGAGACGCAGCACCCGCGTGTTTACATTGTGATTTGTGTACATGCGGGTGGGAAGGAAGGGGGGGGGCGGCTAAAGCAGCTCCTAAATTGAATCACTCCTCGCTCGCTGCAGCCGACATTGTTTCCTGGCTTTGTCATTGACAGGCGGCTATAAAAGCCACAGTGAGGCAGGATGGATGCTAGTCCTTAGGGCCCGTGGTGTGATGTATGCTGGGTAATTCGCTGCCGTTGCTTGATGTGAAAAAAAAACAACAAAAAAAAACGTGGCCAATCCAGGATGTGAACTTGTTTAGATTTGACTGAAGAAATATTGTTTTTTTCTTCAATCTGCACGATTTTGTTGCAAATCCATCCAGAAAGCCAAATCTCCCAGACAGCATCTGTTCACACAACCAGCCCATTTCCCATCTTTACATAAAATCCTTTGAGGAGTTTTGTGTAATTCTCTGATAGACTTAAAAAAAAAAACAAACATCTCTGGTGGAGAAGGGAGAAGCAAGACCACTTGTAACTCCGACTCAGAGCCGCTGCTAGCGGGTGCCTTTTCTGTGCACTCATGATGACAACATGATGAAGTGTGTTGTGTTTGGGATGCCTGGTGTGTGTGGTGAGAAGGTGAGCCAGTGGTTCCTGAACCAGCCCACTGAGGGAAGCCGGTGCCTGGAATGCTGTTAAGCTCAACGTTTAAAAGGAAGGGAAAACTCCAGCCTTTTTTCCAAAGTGTGTGTCTGTGTGTGCGTGTGTCTTCATTGAGTGATTGAGATGTTTATTGTATAATTGTATAAGCCTTTTCTTAAAAGAGCTTCAGAAGTAAAAGATCAGTTACGCCCATATAGAAACCGCTAGCGAGCTTCCTCGCTCCTCTCAATACACACATGTTGCCTCGATGCTTCCTCGCTACGCATACAGTGGGTTCGGAAAGCAAAAACTAAATGTAAGTTCTGGCTGTTCACCTCTGTAATGACCCAGTGGTTTTGTGCTTGGCTTTTGTTTACATATTAATACCCGAGGTAAGATGTGCTCGCTGTGAAACTTGGTGGCTCACGGAGGAAAACAGGTGATGTGTGTATGATTTTTGCTGGAGTGAGGTCGAGTCCAACTGGATGCAAAATTGTACATTTCATATTGTCTTTATTTCATTTTTTTAATGTCACCAGCAGGTAGTGCTCAACTTACAGTGGCATATTCGCTGTGGTAGATGTGGGCTGCGACTGTGATATGTTGTGCGTGTTTGTGAATTTGCGTTGAATCTGCTGATTGCAGCGCAGCACATCTGCAGCTGTGCTTGAACAAGAAAAAAATGAAATTAATTGATTTTAACAAATGGCTGCATGCTGACAAAGAGTGAAAAATGTAAGGGGGTCTGAATACTTTCTGAACCCACGGTATCAAGGAAATTGCAACACACATACACTGTTCTGTCCTGGTGCTAAAACAGGTAGCAAACCTTTTTCAAACCAGAAATGTTGTTAGAAATATGAGCAACACGTCGCTGCGTTCGGCCTCAGTTCACGGTTACAGTCGGCTCCTGCGCTGTTTCTCACCTCACCTTCCATTCACACCCTTGTCTCCATTCCCTGCAGCTGCAGGGAAGCTGACCTCCGCTCTGTGCAACATGCTGCAGGCACCTGAACCGTCCCTCCATCCACACTCCTGTCACTGGATGTCCATCGCCCGTCCCATCGCTTTGTCAAAAAGTAAACATCCTAGCGTCTTTCACAGGACCATCGCTGCAAATTGCTGTTTTCTTTTAGTTCATGTTTAATTGTTTTGGATGCGTGTGCGTGTGTGCGTGCGTACATGCACGTGCGCATGCGTTTGTACGTGGTCCTATGAGCAACATCTCAAAGGATCCTCCTCCTCCCCCTCCTCACACATGCTGCTCTATTCGCACATGCATGCATGTGCGCACACACGCTCGCGCGCACGCACGAACGCACGCACACACACACACACACACACACACACACACCCCTCCTCCAAAGCTGTAGCTCTCTATTTATAGCGAGAAGATGGGAGACACCATCAAAGCTTTCTCCGTATATCAAAGCCGATCCCACCGTCTCTGCTCCTCGGCCTCCTTCCCGCACTGAAACAGGAAGGCAGGGAAAGCCCCAGAAGAAATCCAGCTCTCCCTGCCCACCTGGGACCAGCGGATAGGGGTGTGGACGTGGTGGAAAAGCTCCGGGGTGGGGGGTGCTTGCGGCGGGTGGGAGGACTGTGGGAATGTGCGAACGGCGAGGTGGGGGGGGTGCAAAAAGGAAGCGAGTGCGAGCGCACACAACCTTCCCGTGCACATGGTTCTGCCACCGTGGCAGCTCATGGAATTCCGATGAGATGTGGGAGGCCCCGGTAGTGGGCGGGGCCAGCCAGGTGTCAACGCTGGAGCCGTATTAACAGACATGTTTTTCCCTCCTCCTCTGTCCTCGGCCGCAGGGCTGGCCTAGTCCACCTGCTTAGCTACTTAGCTTTTAGCATTCAGAGGGAGCTGTGTTCTTGTGCGTTTTCCAGTCATTCCTTTTTTTTTTTTCCCTTTTTCCTGCTTCAAAGATTTGTATGGCCTCACTGAATCAACAGCAGAATCTTTTCAAAACCAAATGTGCTTTTTCATGGTTTATATTAATGACATGAAAGTGCTTAAAGCTCCTCGTATCAAATGTGGCCTGAAATTGCGACAGGAACATAAAGACACAAATGAGCGAAAATGTTTTGACAGGTGGGAAAGTTGGGGTGACTTTCTCCTGCTAGTAGAAGAGATGGATTGTGTGTGGCGTCCAGTTCTGGGTGTATTTTAGACATAACGGTGGAACAGTTGCTGGCAAAAAGGCCACTTCTTTACTGATTAGTGATACTTTGTATGCTGCGTTTCAGATTGTTGCTCTTAAAAATTGCGTCCCATTTGGCAGACGACGCCTGGTGCTGAAGGTCACACACTGAACAAGCTTGTTTGCCTGTAGTTGACGTTGTTGATGTGATCGCCGTGTCACATCAATTCTGCGCACACATCGTGATTAGAGGATGTGTTTGTTCACGGCCCCAAAAACAATCAACCTTGATCTTTAAAAAAAAAAAGTGAAATTGTATTGTGTGTGAAAATAGGCGGCTGAAAATGCATCTGGTGCAAAAATGTCCTTTTAATAAAATCAGCCCATAAACATACATCTGATTACAACTTGGTGTATTTTTAACACATTTAAAAATCATTATTACAGCCAAGATGTCCTATTTGACTTCAATTTCTTTATTCATTTTTTGCCAAAGTTACATATTTTGTTTGCATACTGTAAACAAACTGTTTGACGGCACAACAGAAACACTGAATTTGAAGTCATTAAATGTTCTTGGCAGACAAAGTGTTTGCATGTCGATAAAATGCAGCAGACTAACAAAAAGTTGGCTCTGCCTCGTGTTTTGGACTTGAATAGCCAACAATAGTAAATTCGGTTGGCATTGCATTTTCTATACTCCCTGTCACTCTGAAGCTTGCTCTGTCATAATGGAGCTATAATTGTCAGAAAAGCAATATGAACTCCTGGTTAAAAGTTATCAAAAGACGAGTCTGCAGGAATGGCGGCCGTCTCCGCGCCTGAATCCTGCTGCCGGTGGAAACCATTAACGTGCTCTCTTTCTGGGACGAGGGGTATGGCTGTGTGTGTGTGTGTGTGTGTGTGTGTGTGTGCGTGTGTGTGCGTGCTACTTCATGGGAAGGGATGTGTGTGTTTTGGCTCACACTCCATGCACTAGCCTACAGTAATTACATTGTCTGTTTATCTCATACTATAGCTGTACCTGTCTTTGTTGTAGCTTGGTTCCGGGGCATGCCAGGAACGACGGCGCTCCCTGTCTTCTGACAGAAAGAGATATATTCCCACACAATGCCAATGCGTCGGCAGGTTTGTGTGGCTGCGTTGTCTCATTGTTGAGTTATGCAAATGTCTGAATATCTTGGACCCCACAAATGGAGCCCTGGATTCAGGGTGCGTGTTTACTGCATGAAAGGAGAGCAAACACCAAATTTAATTTTCTAATCTTGGAAATCACTTTTTGCACTTTTTCAAGGAGTTGATCCAGTGTGATAGATGCACTACAACATCTCATTTTGTGGATCAGAAATCACACAGGCAAGGTTTTGTGTAAATCAACAAACCATCTCCATTTAAGCCTCGTCTCCTTTTATCAAATGGGGGCGCTTTGATGCACAATTGCTCCTGAAATAATGTACAGAGGGCTTTTCAGAGCTTCCTGTTAGCGGTTTATAAATTATTACGGAAACAACAATGGGCAAAAAAAGTAAAATGCAGTTTAACATTGTAGTATCGTAAAGGTGTCAGACTTAATGTGACATTGTAGGCTGTGCTGGTGTTGCAAGTACGAGTGTCTGCATGACACAAATGTTTCTCAGTTTTTTTGGGTTTTTTTGCAAATAAATGATGACGCTCGTAGTGTTGGAGAACTTCATGAAACCTTAAAGTTGGCAACATTTTTTTTTTTAACCTAAAATATGTAACATTTAAAAAAAAAAATCAAATTAAACATTTCTGATTTAATTTTTCTTTTTAGTTTAGGATTATTTTGTCTGTGACACTCAACAGTAGAACTGGACCCTGTGCGCATCCTCAAATATTGTGTAACAGTCCCAGAAGCTGCATTAAGGTGAGACCAGCAAGTGGATTTGCCAAATATGGTCACAATCAGACTGGAAGGAGGCAGCTGCATGACCTGCTTGAGCTGTTCATTGTTCCGCCTCTAACCAGACCACGCGTCCCTCCAGTTTGACTCTCTTGATGTGCAGACGTCCCTCTCGCTTGAAAAAAAAAATCTAAAAGTTATTTGATGCATTGGTTACGGCGAAGAACCTGGCCGTAATTAGGATCCTGTCAGGCAGGTGTCAAAAGGTGAGCATGAACCCACTCATGCAAGAGTGCCCCCACTGCCCCTCACCCGCCACCTATTACCCCCCCCCCCCACACTCCCCAAACACACACACACACACACACACCCCTCGCATGTTGATGCATGCACATAAATGCTGGCTGATGATGCCAGAATTGTGTGTGTGTTTGTGTGTGTGTGTGTGTGTGTGTGTGTGCATCCGTGCGCGTGGAGCCTCGCACATGGTGAAATATGGCTGCCATATTTCACTGCACCCACAGCATTTGTAAATGTCAAGTGCTCGCAGCAGCGAGCCCCCTCCCCACCCCACCGTGATTGGAGCTTTATGCCCCCTTTCCACCTCCCACCCCCAATCTGTGACTTCAAAAATGTAAACAAAGACAGATGTTCTGGTAAACAAAACAAAACAGAGGTCATTTTTTTCTCCCCTTGCCTCCAAGTCCAGAAGTGCGTAAATTGAGTCTCCAGCTATTGTGAATGTTTATTTCTTATTTTTTATTTTATTTATTTATTTATTTATTTAAATTTGATGTTGTTTATGCCCTCCTTACAGCAGGGAGGGTGTTCTTTGGTGTGCGTTGGTGCCCCGCTCCTCGCAATCGAAGCAGTTTTGCATAGACAGCATACAGAACCTTCGTGGAGAGAGAAGGAGAGCGCCGCCCTCTCTCTCTCTCTACGAGCCGCTCCCGCCTGCCCAACTCTGTCACAGTAAATGGCTTTTCCAGGAGTAAATTTAAAACTGCCACTTGGGCTGACAATCAAACTCTACCACTAGATTCTCACTGTCTGTCACTAAGAGCTGGGGTGGTGGTGGTGGTGGTGGTGTTGGGCCAGGTGGGACTGTGTAGCCAATCCGACTGTACCCGATCGATGCGTTCCTTCTCGGGCACCGCCTCCACCGTGGCCCCTTCAATATCTTACCCACCCCCCGCACTACTGTCCTTCGTCCTTCTGTCAGCCTCTTCACTACCTTGTGAGCCCCTCCCTCCCTCCTGTGTGGGTCCTCCCCTTCTCTGTGCCTTCTTTCCTTGTGTGGGCTGGTCCATGTCAGGACCTCTGTCTCTTGCACTAGTTTGACACGCCGCTCATTATGGCCAGAAGGGGGAATACCACTCTGTGTGCATGTCCTTCTCCCTCCCCCTCCCCCGCCCCCTCCAACCTCTATTTTTCTGCTCGGCCTCACTCCTACCCACACCCCTGACCCACCCCCCTGTCGGAATGTAACGCTGTTGTAAGGGGAGAGAAAAAAGAGGGGAAGAGAAAAATCAATCGAACAGCAGCTCTCTGAAGGCTGTGCGAGATGGAGCCAGCCAGGGTTTTTTTTTTTTTTTTTTTTTTTTTTCCAAGCGCGGGATGGAACGCATATAGATCTGGCTGCACGTGTGCACACATGCATGGTGAGGAACGCCGGGTTACTGACAGACCCAAGCTGGGGACGTTTGTCGCCGCTCGTCACTTTTCCCGTCAGCCAGCGGACATGACAGCTGAGGCGGGTGAGAGGCGAGCGACGGGCTCTCAGGACGCGAGCGGGAGCGGGCGCAGAGTGACAGATGGCTCCTTCATGCTAGGGCCTGCCGTCACGACGGCGCTGGGAGAGGAGCGACCGGGCTCTGCTGCAGACAAAGAATAATGGCGGAAAAAGGGGCGGAAGAGATGTCTTGTGACAGTATGAAAGCCCAGCAGACTCTGCAGACGCTGTCCGCTGGTCCGTCTGTCACTTCTCCTTCGTGGGCCTCGCCGTTCGCCCGCTGCAGGCGGCTCCAGCACGCAGGCAGCACAGGTGGAAAACATGCTAATCCAGGCCAAGCTAACCCTACTAGCGTTAATTTGGGTTGCGTGGTTAATGTGTTTCAATTCACGTTTTTCATGTTTAGTTTTTCCGATGTGAAGGGTCATCGGCTCTTTTTTTTTAAGGGACACATTTAACACGTCTCCATGAAACGAAACAAAAAACAACAACAACAAAAACAGACTTAACATGAATCCACTGACTTCCGGTGTAATGGAAAGAAAAAAAAATATCCATCTTCATAACAAAGCACCGGGCTCTTGTGAAGGCCCTTTTTTCATGGCCAAAGACTTTTTCTGAACCAAAGACCGAGTTCTGGAGTTTACACCCTGCAACCGACAACCAAATTCAAATTGTTGAAACATCAAAAAAAAAAAAAAAAAAAAACTCCAACTCCACTAATTTTCTCAATTTTGGAGCAAAATCGGTGCTATTTCCACTCTTGGGGTGTATTTAGCTTATATATCCACTATTTGGCCTACTTGCTCCATTATGAGGTACTTCTATATTGCATTGTATAATATTGACTTTCTGCAATTTTGCTGCCTCAAAATTTTCTCCTTGTAGATGAGAACAATAAAAGAACGCTTCTGTTTCTCGTTTTGGTCCATTTTCATGTCTCAATTATGAAAAAAAAAAAGACAAAAGAAAAAAACACAATCAACAGAAATACCTTTTGAAAAGTCCTAAGGGGAAGTTGTTTGTTTTCAGTTGAAAATGTGTCTATTTAGTTTAAAAAGTGATACACACCTTTACTGGCATTGCTGTCCTACATGGCTTAAAATGCTGAGATTAAAATTAGTTGGAGCAAATATTGTAGAAGGGACAATAACCGCTGCCGCTGACAATCACTTTTCACCCCCCGCCCCATCCATCTGCAATTATGAGTGGAGGAGGACGAATGCAGAGGACATTTTCACAGACTGGGCACTAAGCCACATGTTTGAGCTGTTGGCAGCAGACCGGGACGCCACTGATGTCGCAAACTGACACCTGCGGTACATTCAGTCCCGTGGCCCGTGGTCCTTGTCCTCGTCCTTTGCGTTTGGGAAAGGCTTGCAGGTTGTAGCTGGGGCAGAGAGCAAGCCCAACCGCAAACCATCTCGGTGCAAGCAGAAGACGTAGAGTGAGTCATCTCTTCTTGCAGATGGAGCAACAGATGGTGGGTTAGACCGACAACAGGTTCTGATCAAAGGGTGTGAGCGGCAATCGGAGGTCGTATTTTAACTCTGGGTGCCTCTGGGAGATGTAGGCTTTCATCGTAAAGAAAACCACCAACAGAGAATGAGCACGTTCCCAAAACTCACCGGTCGACAACTTGAGATAAAAGATCTGCCTTGAAAGACCCTCTTCTATTCTGATTCAGGTCACTGAAGGCAAGGCAGAACCAAAACAGACACGCACAACCTTGTAACACAAATAGGTTTTGTCATCCCCGCAGAAGGCGCCCTCTTCTCTTTTTTTATTAGTCAAAGAGCACGGAGGCTGCAGCTGCAATGAATTGTGACGTCGCCTAATTCCTTCGAAATTGCAGTACAGTTGATAAAAGAGGTCTGGCAGTGACCTCCAGAGCGGTGTTATTGACCTATTTTGCATACGCACTGGGTGCGAGAACGGACAGCCGCTTTATTTGTGCCATTATTTATTGGCCCAGCACATGACTGTAATGCCTGTCCTGGGACTTGCAGGAGTGCAGTTATAGATTATCATGATTGCTAGTTATTTGTGTGTGTGTGTGTGTGTGTGTGTGTGCGTGTGCGTGTGCGTGTGCGTGTGCGTGTGCGTGTGCGTGTGCGTGTGCGTGCAGAGGCGCGTAAACACAGGCACGGGATGACAGAGATTATTCCAAGCCTTTCCGTTTAAATAAAGACGGCAGAGGCAGTCTTGAGCAAATGAAAATAGTTTAGCGCCTCTCCAGCTCCACTTCAAGGACAAACTGGCTTCTGCTGCATCCGACAGTTAATACCTTGAGTTATAGGCGTGTATGTATGCAGTTGCCTTTGCACAGTGCCGGGACACAATCACATGGCAAACATTTCATCCAAGATGTTGGCTTCCATTTGTGCATCACACCTTAAAAACATTTCTCTTGAAATGTAAAGTTGTGGAATCGGGAGCTATTTCTCAGCAACATGTTCAGGTATTGGACACTTACCCAGTCACTTGTTGTCCACATATGGCCAAACAAGAAGAAAAGACATAAGCCAGTCCTTTCCGTATCATTCCCCTTTCATCCACTTCTTCAAACTCGGATTCAGAGCTCGAGAACACTTCTTGGCACCAGTTCAAGGTCCTTTTCACCCCTGCCCGCCCGCCCGCCCGCCGAGTGCCATCTCGATAGCGGGCCACATAGTTTATGATGTGAGTGGTGCTGACTATATTTGGCAGGCTGATCAATGGCAAAAATAAATAAGAGTTCTGGGAGTGCCTTGAGGCCCTTTAGAGACATGAGTTACTATTGGGTTCCTGAGAGAGTGTAAAGGCTAAAGTCATCTTTGGGCAATTAGCGGTACACATGTTGCGCACATTTGTTTTAAAACTATTCATCTTATTTAAAGTCAAAAATGCTGTGTTCTACTTCTACCCTCCACTCACTGCTTTTTTTCATCTAAGTTTTTTGCAGGTACATGGTATCTCCTCAGGATTAATTGCTCATTTAGCAACTCTTTTTCATATTTCACGCCTGACCAAGTACCCAAATTAGCTTTGCCATTGAAGTTCACTCCCTCCGCTTTGGGGCCTGGGTGACCACAGTGCAGGACAGTGCTCCGAACCAATCGAGGACCTGTTTCCTAGTAGTGGGGGGCGGGGGGGGAGGGGCAGCTGAAGATGGCGCCTATGTCTTGGAGCCCCCATTTGTGACTTGCGTGGAGAATGAATTGTGTCAGAAGGATGAAGCAGACTGCGGGCTCTTGTTATTATGGAGACCATTTATTTCTTTGTAAATTAGGCCTTGGCTGAAAGCGTCACAGGACACCAAATGGACCCAGTCAACACTGGTCTGGTGGACTGAGGGAAGGGTACTGGGGCGTTTGGGGTTGCGAGTGAGCGATTATTAGTCAGATATGGACGGCGTGGCGGGCAGGCATGCAGGAGTCGACCTAATGGGGTGGGAAGGCACAGTCAATGGCTTGCTACGATGCTCGGCTGCGCTGATATCCCTCCAGCTTTTCTCCTCTTTCAACCCCCCACCAACCTGCCATCCATCCACGCTGACGCGTTCTGATGACTCGTGTCATTAAAGATAACGTCCGCTGAGGAGGTAATTAGCCAAAGTATGGCATTAATCAGCGGCTGGAGTGCCTCGTGCCTGTCGGGGTGTCTGGTACGTGCTTTATGCAGCCACACCGGCCCCCTCAGCTCCCTGTTCCGCACATGGTGGGCATTAACCTTCGAAGGCTTGGTCGTTTGTCTAAGACAGGCCCCCATTCTCTTTTCCTACTTTCTTGCCATTCCTGCATCTGGGTTTTGAGCCTCTAAATGCCAGCGCTGCATGGTCATCTGAGGTGGGAGCGCCAGAGCGTGGAGAAATGTCACCGAAAGATGCTGCGGCAGATAGGTCTGAGATTTGAGGGGGAACGCCATGAAACCTTGTACATACAGAGTGGCTCATGTTTCAGAGGAACAAATGGTGGCCTTGACAACACAATTCCGAGGCCCCTGTGTTAGAACGACCAAAGCGAGTCTGTTTACTGTTGACCGATGGGTCATTTCTCTGTCCCTCGGCTTGGCGGCATCCTCCCAGGCAAACAAATTGCCACTGCTTTGCCAAAACAAAATGGCCTCCATCAGTGTGAGTTGGGTGACATCTCCATCTGCTGTCAGGCAAACCATTAAAAGTGCAGGGGCAAAAATTTCAGCCCTGTCAGTGCATATAAAGTCTCTCATTTCTCTCCATCAGCCTAGTCTTCCAGTTCAGCACAGCAGAGATAGACTCAATCTGAAAATGGACTCCCACACTGAACATTTTGATTTCATTACCACCCGTGACTGAATATTCATATGTGCCCCCCCCCCCCCCTTTTTTTTTTTTTTCTGAACTACTGTGTCAGTTCACACCTGGATCCTTCAAGACGTCATACATTATTCATTAGTAAAAGGCAATGGGGTGTGGCCTAATAGAGTTTACTGGGGTGCCGATGAGCTTGTTGCCCCCACTCGCAGATTCATTAATGATGCATCTTTTTCCCACCAGTGGTGTCGAGCTAACCTCCCGTTCATGCGACGAGTCCCCCAGGTCCTGGAGGAACCGCTCGGCTCTCTGCGTTTAATTGTTCTCATGCCCGACCCGGGTGGGAGATTAGCACAAAGAACACACGGCGAGGGGGGAATACAACCGACACCGGATTTTCACTCCTCTTACCGGTCCAAATCCACAGCTCAAGGGGAAGTAGTGCAACCAAGGTAATGCCTAACCTGCACTGACTGTCAAGAGTAGGGATAAGTGGCTCAACTGCTGTCTGCTGGCAAAAATAGGCGTTTAAAAGCGCAGGTTTAACCTACAGCTATTGTCTTTGTTAAATATACACAATTGAATCTGCAAAATCAAATCGGGCAGTGCATACATGCAAAACATATTGGCACTACGATGGCGGAAGTACAATCATTATTAAACCTGGCTGAGCAAAAGAGGAATGAGTTCTTGTCAAGTTAATCGTACCTAGGCAGAGTTATTAGGAGGTGACAGGGCAATTAATAGCTCAAAGCGTAAAGTCACATGAAAATGGGATTTCTTAACTTTCTGAGCGACTTTACTCCCACTTATATCTCTTTTATGTCCCAAACTCTGCAGCTCATTATGGTTAACTATGCTATAATTCTGCTTCAGGTGCAGACACTTTAATTGGCCGAGGCATCTGAGGCATGGCACATTTATCTCTCAAAATGCCCAAGATCAGCTTTAGTTTGGTATTGGCCCCATCTGGCACCTCAACCTTTCCCTTGGGGAGAGTGCCCCCCTTTGGCCCTTTCAGTGGCAAAAGGGTATTGGTGTCTCTTGGTATGTCACATCCGTGACCTATGCAGACTTGGCACAGGGGAGTTGAAGCTCCTGGACATGACAAGTGTCCACTTATGATGAAGGATCATCCACCGTTGTTGTATATCACGGGCCCTTGACCTTTTCACACCCAAATGACGAAGGTTGCACGACCCCTTAATCCAATGGGTATCAAAAGACTTGTCCAGTGACCATTCCTCATTCCTGGTCTGAATACCGAAGTTCAGCTGCCAAGTTGGGGGAGCTGCATTGTCTACTTCCAAAGTTAGAATGAAGAGGACAAAGAAGACTGACAGCAGAACACCCCAGGGTTAACAATTGAATCAGTCCTCAAACTTGAGTTTGACTTCTGGTGTTTGCGGCACCCAGGCAGTGACGCTAATTTTGGTCTCACCCTTGAACCAGTGGCAACTGTGGTTTGTTTGAGTGGTGCAAAGAACAGAACTGCCTTTGTGAAAAGGAAATTAGAGGAAAATGTAGGAAATATATTCATCACGCCTTTAAACTCAACTTGTAGCACCAAAGTAAATCAACTGTGCATCATCCAGATCTTCCATCACAAGTGCTCCTGAACGAGACAGAAATCAATTTTTCAATAAAAAGCCAAACTAACAAACAAAAAAAAATGAAAATGATGCATCACCCCCAATCACGTGGGTCACTGCAAATGAAAAACAACAACCAAACAAATAAATGTGAACAAGTGCACGCAGGAATTGCTGGAAACGGAGGCTGGGTGGTGCAGGGGCCTCGTCGCTTCTGCTCGGCTTCCCTCCCCCTCCCTGGAATAATTGTTTCACTCAAATAAACAGATTGCATATATCATGCATCCTTGCTGTAGATAGAAGTAAATCTTTCAAATCTGCTTCTCTCTTCCTTTTTTCTTCTCCTGGTTCCAACAAAGCAATTTCTTAGCCAGCGTCCCTGTGATGGAGAGAGGCTGTCGCTCATAAATTCACTGCGGCAAGTGCATAAATCTGTGCGCTAGATAACATCAGACGAGGAATCTGGGCACGAGACGCCGAGTCCCGGCAGGTCCTTTTTCTGCTGGGTGCCTTCACATTAGTTGAGCACCTGAGACTGTCAACCGTCACCTCAGTGCTGAGGTTTTTATAGGTGCGTCTACCGTCTGCCAGTTATTTACCGCCTCGTACACGAGTTTGCGGGCCGTGAAGCTCATTCATCCGGGTGTTTTTGTTTTGAGGTTTTCTTTAACAGGTGATTATCCACCTGCTGCCGTTGCCTGATTTCTTGGCGCTAACGCCAAACTCCTTTACGCTTTGTCCAGGATGCAATTCCAATTTTTTTCTTGACCGGATGGTTAATCTCCAAAAAGAATCATCCTGCATCCCCACCAGCTGTAATGCTCTCTCTGCTGTCCCTCATTCCCCTCCCACCCCCCCAGCCCAACCCTCCCCACACCCACTTTTCCAGGGTGCTCCCATCCATGCCCTGCCACACTGCAGGCTCTCCACTTACTTTCTGACTTGTGCATAGTTTAACAGTCATCAGGATCGACTCCCCTAATGAATAAACTGACTCGGACCAATTGGTCGTGGTGTTTAAGAGGATACCAGAGACAGGACGGGGGTGGTGGGGGACGTGGAAGGCAGTGGAATGAAAGAAGCGAGCGATATGGCTCTTTAAATAGCTCGGTGGCAGAATTTTAAATAGCTCATTAGAAGCACTTAGAGTGGGACGACCGCACACTGCTTGTTTGTTATTTTCAGGACATGATGAATCCTTTAGTTGATTGAACTGGACTGTGGTGGAAGAACAGAATCCAGGACCTTTTTTCTTGGGTTTGGCATCGCAGCAACACTTTGCACAGAACCAGACTTTGATAAAACTGTTGCAGGCGCAGCTGTGCTGCGAATTTAAGTGTTCAAATTCAAGCCTCTGCTGATACGAAACAGAGATCATGCCGCACGCTCGCCACCTGCACCTGCACCCACGCACATGAACAAGAACACACACACAATTACATCACCACTTAGTGGCACCAGGAGGGACCAACAGTAAATTGTGAGCTTTGTGAGGTGAGGACCCCGTCAGTCCTGATCAAACATATTAGAGGCCGCCGAAGTGCAGCTGGACAGGTGCAGTTTGGCCCCAGGGCGACAGGACATCCCGGAGAGACTGCAAGCCTGTGTGTGTGTGTGTGTGTGTGTGTGTGTGTGTGTGTGTGTGTGTGTGTGTGTGTGTGTGTGTGTGTGTGTGTGTGTGTGTGTGTGTGTGTGTGTCTGCTCCCAACATTCTCAAAGGAGAAACCTGCTGTATTGATTTTTGGCACAAGCCTTGGAAGGAGCTAGATATTGGCATTAAACCCTCCTGACATGTTTTTCCCAATGAACACAACATTGTGCGCTCGATGTGACACACAAGCAGAGGCTGAGCCCAGACATTTCTGCGTGGCATACCTGCACATTGTGCACAGACACGGGTCTGCAACTGATAAGCCGGCCATGCTAAATGTGCTGCCTCTTGATGCTAGAACGTGGCCCAAAGCTCTCTGCATCAGCTCCCTCGGTGGGAGCGTTTCCAATCGGAGGGGACTGATGTTTCCTCTCGCTTCATATATGGGCAAAATTCTCTTCCCTTTTTGATCGTCCGTCTACCACCGGTAACCTGCATCCCGCTTGTGATGACAAACGCATGTGGATTTGCAAACCACTTTGTTCCCTTGTGATTTGCCTTCACAAGCCTCTTCACTTTCACTCACACCTGACTGAAGCGTTGCCGACCACGAGGAGGCTGCCCCGGCCACGCAAATCTCCGGTCGCAATGCCACAAACAGAATTGCGGTCGCCTCCCTCACTTCATCAGGCTGAGCACTGAGAACCTTCTTAAACCTCTGATGAGTGACCAATTATTTTAAATGCAGCTACTTTTAAGAAAGGCACTCAGACTAAGCACAGCAAATTCATGTTCTCCTGGTCAGTTTGATGGACTAGAAAACTGCAGGACACCCCTTTCATCAACATGAGGGTATCGTCAAATTTTCCTCCCTGCTTTGACCGCTTAAGGGGGGCATGCAGAACATTGGGTTCAGAAGGAACATGCTGAAGGTACATCACTGTTCACCTGAGCTGTGCAATTCAGAGCCAGACGCACCTTAAATTCAGATTTTAACAATAAGTACATATCAATTTTAAAGCTACAAATTTTTGAAAATGTGTCTGACATTTTTTTTTTTTTAGAAATAAGGAAATTCCAGTCTTTAATTCTGCATCTTGCATTGAAGGAAAGAGTGACCAAAGCACAAATCTGGAAATTAGAACATGAACCTGATACCTGGCTGTTTGTTCACAAACTCCTGAGCACGCATCAATTAGTGTTGAACAGTTATGATTAGTTTGGTTGTAGTTCTGATTGTTAAGTGTGTACTCAAAGTATATATAAAGTGTTTGCAAACACTGAATAAACCCACTTTGTCCTGACTTGGAAGACAACCTAGTGGCTACTTTCCTATAAGTTGAAAGGCCAACAAAGAATCAGTTTCAGTCAGAAGATAAGATTGAGCCTGTAAAGAGGCGGCTAAACATGCTGTTTTCTGGTGATCAATAGAGTTAGGTGGATAATTGATGACACAGGTCTGATCTGCTGATGTACACGAAGGAAAATGGAGATCTGAAAATGTGAAGTTGATGCAGCCACAGTTGTTGGGAGTCATTTTGTTCAGGAAGAAGAACATAAGCAGTAGTGGCCCTATCTGACAAAATGTGTTGCCCTCCTTTGTCACACTGGTTTTGGTCGTGTGGCCAACAATGCGTACTTGGGTCAGGTGAACATGCAGAGATCAGGCCAGGTCAGTCATGCCTGACCCCGACTACCACCAACATCCATCCTGTCACTTGAAGACAAGACTGCTGCGTCACTTGGGGGTGATACTTTTCTTTTTTGATACATTCTGACGAAAAAAAGTGGGGAGGAGTGCACAGTCGGTGCAAACCATCTCCAAGAGTTCCTGGCAGGTCGCTACATGGGCAAGCCAAAGAGTGAGAAGCGTGAGCGATTGGTTGCAACAGCCTGAGGCAGTAAGACCTCGATGTGGTTTGAGCCCCTGTGTGGCTTTAACTCCACAGCCCTAAACGCTCGTTGATAAATTGAGCTGGTTCCCTTTGAGACAAGTGGCGGTAAAAAGGAACAACGGTAACAAAAGGGAGCATTTTGAATGTTTGTGACAGCAGGCACACAAATAAAAAAGCCTTTGTTGATATCAATTACCCGGTGACTGTTGATCAATTGCAATGACGACGTAATGATTTATTGTCACATGCTTGAGGAATAAGGAACAGCGCCATGCCTTTGACTCTCTCCATTTCCTTCCTGTTTGGGTTTTCCGGTTGACATTTCCCTGCGGAGACAATAACACGGCAAGCTAAAAAGGCTCCTCCGGTCAGTTTCATCACCCCGTCCTTGTTGTTGGCTCTATTCTTTCCAAGTAACAGACGAGAAGCTGATTGTTCTTTTTTTCCCCCTTTTTTTTTCTTTTTGCCATGTAATTTTCTACTGATGGGATCTGCCGTCTCCGTCTGCAGCCACAAAAGGCTGCTCGACATCTCGACAATTACCGCCACTCAATCGGGATGGAAATTCTGCCAGCGCTTGCTGTTGTTGTTGTTGTTGTTCTTCTTCTTCCATTCCTTCACCCTCCCCTTTTTTTACCAACCTTCAGAACCACTCAGGATTAGAAATTTCTTATAGCGCCTGCAAATCCCGATACAATTCAGTTTTGTGTTTCTTATTAAAAGAAAGTTTCCTGATGCCGCAGTGATTGATTGGCCCATTAGGATAATCACTGGGGTGAAAGGCGGATCAGAAATGCATCTCGCAACCCCCAGAATCTCTCTTTAATTTTCCCCAAAACTTTGATAAAAATTCTTATTTTACGCTTGGTTAGTTTTGATGAAGAGCTAATGTGACTTTGGAGCGTCGTCTCGTGACAAAGTAAAGTTGGAAACGGGAAGTCTTCCGCGAAACAAACAGTTTGCTCGCCATTATCATAGGAACACACGTGCGTTTCCTTTTGAAAAGTGCTGCACCAGTGAGTTTCCCATGGTGGACTTTAAAGTTTGACCAGTGCTCCTTCCCCTCCCCCTCCCGCATTGTGGTAGTGTCTCGGCAGCGGCAGCTTGGTTGGAGAAAGCTGCCTGCTAATGCCCCCAGGGACGAGGCATCATATCTGGCCAGGAGCGGTGCAGAGACGTCTAGCGGTGGAGGCTTTGTGGCGCGCCTTTTACCAGCACATCTGGCTCCGGAAGATTAGCGTGCTACTGGACCCCAGGAAAATGCACATCATGTGTACTTTAAAGAAACACACACACACACACACACACATGCACACAAATACAACAACAAGCCTGGGAAATATGCCTTCCTGAACGATTTGCTTGGGGAAAAAAAAGAAATAAAGGAAGCCGTTGCTGTAAACAGATTTGCGCGTGTTGCACAATGAATGCAAATAAACATGCAAATGTGAAGGAATTAGATTAATCAAGTGGAGGTTTTGGATTTTTAAAAGCGCGCCAATCGGTTTTCCCGAGCTTCTCCCAGCATCTCACTCACCCTCTGTCTCTCGCCACTTCAGGCTTTTGAGGTCTTTTGAAAAATGCCCGTCTGAGCGGCACATCCATTTTTTTTTCCCTCTCGCTCCTCCTTAATGACAATCGCGTATTTATCCGTCCCCCGGTTGGCTGTGGCGGTGGGTAAATAATACACTCCAGACTGATGAGTAATTCAGCGTCGGACATGTTACGGCAGCCCTGTAATGAACTGAACTCATTTGTGTGGCAGTAATTACACACTCTTCTGATTAAAGATGGCACCGCCGGATAGTATTCGGGGTAATTATTCCGTTTTGCCCAACATGATAAGCTCATAATGTTCAGTTTAAAGGGTGGTGGGGTTGGGGTGAGGGGCAGAAATGGGGCGGAAGCTAATGACATGCTAAGGATGGTTAGAGCCAGCGCCCAGTTACTATTCCTCCATCAGTCAGCCCCTCGAGCCGCTGCCGCTTGACAGACATCAGTGACTATCTTCACACGTGTCACCGCCGGCTCAGCTGAAGGAATCACCTCCAAAGTGAGCGTTAATGATGGCCGGCCTCGGCGAGGCAACACGTGACTGCAACGATGCAAATTAAGCCATCGCCATCCCATCCCATCCCATCCCGTCCCAATCCCATGCTTGCCCTACTCCTCACCCTCGCTGGCTGTTTGTAATTAGACTTCTCTGTCTGCTCCTCATCCCCTCCCCGCCCTCCCCCTGCAGACCCAGAGTGGCATCCCACTCTGAGGCAGAGAAAATACCCTACCTGTAGAGGTCACAGGGTTTCGGTTAGCGCGTGGTAACATGTTTGTCATCTCCGCTTGTGTGCTCTTGTACGCCGAGGTCAGGGTTGGCGTGTCATAAGTAAAGAGACTCGGGGCAGCTGGGTGTGAAATGAAAAAAGCTAACCGGCTTAACCTACTGTTTCAGTTTACAGATATTTCCGAAACTAACCATCACAACGACGGTGGTTAAGTGCTGTGGACCTTCCTTGAGGTTCACATGTCAGCGAGTAAAAATTAAGTCAGAATTAGAAGCAGTCCAAGAGTTGAGAGGCGCTTGACCTCTCTGTAGTCAAGCCTGCCGCGACGTAAAACTCCAAAGGAGGTCCTGCCGTCTGGAATTCCACCTCCCGACTCCCGAACTCAGCAGACCAAAATACTTGAAATACATCAGAACAAACACGTGACGCAAAGGCCTGATCGTGAAGATGGCCTCGAATTGAGTGCTGAACGCAGCGGAGCGAAGGCTCGGAGCGCACGAACCTGGTTTCAGACACGGTTTGCCCTTTACGACTTGGAGCTGTGACAACCTTGCTTGTTTTAACTCAAAATGAGCAAACTCCACAGCAAGCCAGGGCACAAAGACCACATCCATGCCAGCAGACCAGAGCCCGGAGCCCAGCGAAGGGCTGCTGTGGGCCACCGTCTCAGACAGCGAGCGGCACAGCGAAAAGCAGAAGAAAGCAAAACAAATGGGCAGCGAGAGGTGGCCCCGGGTTTATCGGCGGGGACAGGCCTGCCGCGGCATCCCCCAATGCTCTGGGGGGAGGTGAGGAGGAGGACGGGGCTCCCGATTTTAATGAATGTAAAGCAAGTGTGAGGGTTTTAGGGGGAGGGAGGTGGTCCTAAGGGGCGGCGGCGAAGGGGGAGGGGATTTCCATCGACGTCTAGTGGCACTGCGGAGGATGCCAGGCTTGGAGGGGAGGGCTCTGTAAGCCATGGCGGACCTGGCAGCGGCTGTGGCTCAACCCCAGGAAAGCAGCGCCAACACCCGTTTGTTTGACAAGGCCCAGAGATGGAGCTCACGCTAAGAACAGAGAGGGCTTTGTAGTTGAGTCCAGAGACGCTGGAGGCCCGGGACAGACAAGCGCAGACAACCACACATATGTACCGCCGACGGACTTACAAGCTCACGGCAGTGGCGGAGGAGTGTGGGGTCGGGGTGGGGGCGGGATGCACATATTTGTATCTTGGTGCAATTGTGACACAAGCGTCGTCTCCCAAACATGCTGCTGATTCTTCGGCGTGCACGCACACTCTCGCCCTCTCGCTCTCTCTCTCTCTCTTACACACACACACACAAACAGGCGCAGCGAGCTTTCTCCGGGCTGCACGCGGCCATTTTCCTGTCATGATTTAAACAGTCACTCCAAGGCCCCTTCCTCCCTCCGCCGCCCCCTCCTCTTCCTCCCCTTCTTCTTCTTCTCCTCTCATCTTAACGAGAATAAAAGTGACATCTCTGAGCCCGCATCCCTCAACTTCGCACTCCGCCGCGCCTCGGCTTGTCAGCGCCACAGTCGAGACTGTGTCAGGCTGAAATTATACTGTCTGTGAAGCCTGGTAACGAGGCGAGGCGCATGCATGCACGCGCGCCCCCCGCCCGCCCGCCAGACGCGGGCGCCGGAGAACAAGCGCTACCCTCCCTGGAGCTGCGGGAGTCAACCTTCGCCTTTGAAGAGTGACAAGGAGCGGCAGCAGGAATCAAGTGGATGACTGAGGAGGAGTGTTTTGTTTTGTCACGCAGTTGGTTTCATCTGGTGCCGCGGGAAGATCGGAGGGCCGACACCAGTGCGCCTTTTAATTTTTTTAGGTTTCTCTCAGTTTTAACTAAACAAGCATGCAAAGGTGCTTGATGTTAACCCCCCCCCCCCCGAAGCAGCTGAACTGTTTGCAGAGCCATCTTGGAAAACTCCAATCTGAATCCTTTTAATGTCGAGCTGAGCTACTACTAGCTTGTGGGCACTGGCTCTCAAAGAATGGATGCTGCAATCGGGAAGTCTTTGTCAGAACTGGACACTGCCTGTTCATGACCAGATGAGCAAAGAACAGCAAAGGCTTTGTTCTCCTTCTGATGCGAAACAAAGGGTTTCAGGTGAAAGTAATGTTGCTTCGACAGAGCGGCTCTGCTAACTGCAAACTATCACTGCAAGTTTGAGCAAAAGCTCTGCGTATGCCAGAAACCAAACAACGAGGCTGCCGCTGACTGCTGCCTCGTGCTGGCGCTAGGGATATGCTGTTACAGACTGCATTTGGTTGGAACACAAATCTTTGGAGGTTTTGTGAGACAGCTCAAAATGTTTTGCAGATAACAACCAAAATGTCACAAATAGGGAAAAAGACAAGGGAGGAAAGGGAGAATAAGTCTGGATTTGTTCCCCAGGGAGGTCTTGCATGTGTGACTCAGCGGAAGATTCTTACTCAACCCTCTGCCCTCATGACAAGCTCGCTCCCAAGGCCAAATGTGGGCACACACACAGCGGCAGAGATGCAGGGGGGAGGGGGGAGGAAGGGGGCGGTGGTTGTGGTGGTAGTGGAAAAAAAAAATCAGTGGCATGCGTGTGCCACCATGGGTACCTTGTGACAGCACCTGCCCTTCCTGCGTAAGCCGGCCCAGCCTTGACCCGCAGCATTCCTTGGTCCGTCAGATTAAACCACGATGAGGGGAGACGGAAACATGAGAGAGATTACGGACCCTGGGATGGAGCTCCTGTTACAGTCAGCTGGACAGACTGGGGGACAGAGGTGGGGGCGGGGGTGGGCTCGGACGTCTAGGAGAGATAAAGTCTCATGTGCTATGGGAGGGGGGCAGGGAACAGAATCTTTCCACTGCCGTCTGTCAGCTGCTGGAACCACAGTGTTAATGTTCGACTCCGAGTTGGAACTTTGACCGACTTTTAGTGACGGTGCTGCAGGTTGAAGCATCACATGTTCTTAATCCATCATGTCATCAGACCAGGTGGAACTTTTCCATCGAGTTCTTGGATTTATTTATTTCACGTGTCCATTGGGGAAAAGGAAATCTTTCTAAAATAAAGGTAGTCTGCAAATACTCAACTATCCAACGTGTCAGTGTCAACGCAGGCCAGTTGGTCATGCCGCGGGGCTTCCGATTGGTGCAAGAGACACACTGTTGAGATATGATTCTCTGCAGTGTTTCCATAAACTTCGTCCAAAGCCAGCTGGCAATACAGAAAAGCATTTAGTGTCAATATGTTTTTTTCTCTTAATAAGGAAATATTGCCCAGTGCTAATCAAAGTGCGTTGTTGAGGAACAAGCAGTGGCTGACTTTACTTTTACATTTGGGTGATCTTACGTCATATTGTGAGATTTGAGGCTTGAACTCTTACTGTTCCATCTGTGCTGTGCGGTAAAATAACTCTATGAAGTCCTTGTTTTGAAAATTCTCCCATTATGTCAGGACTTCACAAGTGGCTGAATGTTAATCAGTTGTGTGGTGTGCAGTGTCTGCCAGCCCTTCTTCCTCCGAACACATGTGGGTCAGGCCTCTCTTTCCAGACAGCGGATGGAGTTTCAGTCCCATGACCGTATCATCAGCACGGAACTGGAATGCTGCCTGACTCGTAATGCGGGCCCCCACTCTGCTGTTTGCACATTTGTGGCTGTGGCTGAGGGAGATGACAGGGCAGCTTGTCGGGGGGCCCCCCCGACTCTCACCTTCCTTCTATACACTTACGTCACCCCCTACCCTGCCCCCCTGTTTTTGGACGACATGTCCTGTTGTGCCCCTGCAAAGCGAGACCATGAATGGGCTGGAAAACTGAGGGCCCTCTTCTCTACCGCAAAGTGCTTTTCACCTGCCCTCCTTACATTGGGTTGGTTGAATGCTACTAGAGGGATGCATCACTCTTAAATATTTGTTATATTTTGGAAACCTAGCTATAGCGATTCACAATTTAGCCAATCAAACTTCCGGTGAAACTCAGATTTGCCTACAATTGATGGCATCTTTTCAAACTCATACATTTGCATCAACGTGAGGCGTCATGGAGGAAAAAGAGCCGAGGCTCTCAATCGAGTTTATCCCTGGGACCGTCATTGAATTGCATTGCACTTTCCGTCCCTGACACCCTTTGTTGCGTTGGCGTGGGTTTCGCCCTTGCCCTTGGCGGACGCCACTTCTCCAAGACTGGCAGGCAGCTGTCGGAGTTGGGTGGAGGAGCTGCTTCAGACGCAGGGGTCCATCCCATAAGTGGAGTCGTGCCGGTTCTGATGGATAAGCACATCATTCCGCCCATCTCCCACCTCCCCACCCGCAGAGTCAAACAAATGGAGGGTAGTGGAGAGCCAGCATCACTCACAGCGGCGGAGGAGGAGGTGAAGAAGGAGCGGTTGAGTTTTCTCTCCACAGAGTGTTTTTGGACAATCAGAATTTTTTGAAAACTTTCTACCGTGGCCACGCATCCTCGACGTGAAACTTTCACCCTCGAATGCTTCAAGGAAGACGTCAATAATTGTTGTTTTGGATTACAACGGTGAATCATTGGCCACAAACATAAAACTCTTCACAGCCACCCCTTCTAAGAGTTGGGCAAGTGCGTAAGGCCAAGAAATACAGAAAGCTTCTGCACGTACAGTATACTGTATAAAGTATAAACCCTGTGTGGCTGAACATTACCCCCTGATGCTGGGTAAATCTTAATCTGGGGAGGTGAAGGCAAAGCCATATGGAAAACAAGAATATGGTGTCTACATCACGCAGCTCTGCACTTTGAGGTCTTCCGCATGCTCATGCAGCTGCAGGTTTTCTTGGAAATCCTTGCAGCCATGCAAACTCAGAGATCGTTGGTTAATTGTGTTCAGGTACTTGCAGATTCGCCGGTGCGCCATGAAAACATCAGTCAAATCATGAATACATTGTGGAACATTACAAAAACAAACTTAATAATCCAGCTTTGCCTTCCTACCCCACTCAAAATCCTGACTTTATTTTTCAGTGTTCTGCCAATTTTAAGCATTGCTTGCATCCTTCTCCTTCTTATATTCTTCCATGGCTCCGTGGAAGCCTTAGTTCCAAGTCAGTCCTTCATGTCGCGCCATCGAGCATCTGTCCATAAACATCACAAGCCTCATCCATGAAAGCTATCTTCTGTCATGATGATGCCGCCTCGGGGCTCTGTTACCAAACATATCGATTCCCTTC
This sequence comes from Nelusetta ayraudi, assembly GCF_046127955.1. Classification (NCBI taxonomy): domain Eukaryota; kingdom Metazoa; phylum Chordata; class Actinopteri; order Tetraodontiformes; family Monacanthidae; genus Nelusetta; species Nelusetta ayraudi. The sequence continues at coordinate 20,220,314 of NW_027466092.1, forward strand.
CCTGATTATTTTCAGCCTCTGTTTCTATTTTTTGCCCTCCTCTTTATTTTTGAAAGCATAACAGAAATGGATCTATGGTAATAATATTCTGTCCGTGACGGCGCTGCAGCCTCACTCGGTCCTGAGAAACATCCCTCCTCCCCTCCACCATAATTGCGCTGTTAGGGAAGCGGAATCTAATTCTGGGGGTAAAAAAAAAAAAAAAGCTTCTTGACCGTCTCTGCCTCTGATTCTCTCTTCGCTCCCCAGCTCACTAGCTAACAAACCTGTGCACTAATGGATGATCTTCTGCGGATGGAGTCCTAGAGAGCAAATGGGGGTCTTTGTCTGAAGGAGCCTCCTTCCTTTTTTTTTATTGAAACCACTCCCACTTTTGATCCTTCTGAACACAACTCAGACGCAGCAAGCTGAGCATTCGATGAAGCTGTTTTCATTATTTTGTCCCCACAGTTGACTCTGTTTTGGTGTCTCCCTTTGTACATTTGCGAAAAACAACCAGCTGGTCTTCGGTCAACTTGCCGCCAGTAATTGAGATGCTGTCATTTTACCAGAGCCTTTGTTGCACACGTTCGGTTCTCAGCTTTGATTGTACTATCTTTTTTGTAAAACAATCGTGTCCAGAGTCGACTTTCATGCCGAGGAAGCAAAGACGGGCAACTGAAGAGCGATAGCGGCATGTATCAGCACTGCAATTGTTTGGATGCGGCTCTAATTGCATTCAGCTCGTTTGATCTCCGTTCCCCAAATCCTTAGAAAAATAACAAAGCGAAGATACTACACACACACACATACACACACACACACACACACACACACACACGCACACGCTCAGAAGAAGAACACAAAGGTGGCCATCTGTAGGGAGTTCGAGCAAACAGGACATGGTTTGACAAAATTTTTATTTTTCCAAAATGCACTTCCCTCTGTTTATTCCTCTCCTTACGTGATCTCTTCTCAAAGAGGCTTGTGCTTGAGCGTGCTCACTTTGGCCTCAAGCTATTTGCCTGAGGGAGGGGGGATAAACACTACAAGTCTTCCCATAGGTTTCCCTGCACCCAGGACTCGTGCCTCTGCCAAGTTTGCAGCCTTTAGTCTTCGGAAAAAGGAATCCTTCTGGCCTCAATCATGCTGTATTTAACAGAATACCTGCACACTATCCAGTCGGCCTTAAAAGTAGGCAGAACGCCACTTCTGGAAAAAAAAAGTCTGGATTGTAATTCCGCTGAATCAATAGGTGAGGCAAAGTGTGGCGCCAATCAACATCCCATTATTTCTATTTGCATATTTGATCCAGGATTTGTTCAATGGATTACACATATTAGCTGCATGATGTTTAATTGCCTTTTTAATAGACTGTGTGATTAAGCAAGGAAGTAGCACCAGGCGGCAAGAAAAAGGAGGAAAAAAAAAAAATCATGAAGTTGCTGCAGCTGTTAAGAAAAGAAGCGACTTGAAGGTGCGGCGGTGGAATAAAGCAGAGATCCTTGTTGTGATAGCAGCAGCGGTTGCTGCTCAAAATTCATTCATTTGCCTGGTGTTTGTTTAAGGAGATTGAAGAGCAGGCTGCTTGTTCCAGTTGCTGCTGACTCTCATATCTTATCATGTTTTGACAGATGAGAGGCGTGAGCCACTGGAATGCAGAGTGCGTCGAGTGTTGCGACGCGGTGGGCGTGCAGAGTCGAGGACAGTTGGGCGTTTAGCTTATTTTTTCTTTATTTTTGGTTGAGTGATTTGAGTGAAAGCCCTCTGGGAGGGTTAACGGTGGGGGACGAGTCACAACTGTCTCAACTGCTCAACAGCCTCTTGACTCAAACCCCTCATCACAGGTGATACGAGCAGCTCAGGCCTGACAAATACTTTTAGAAATTAGCAAATTTAGCAAAAATGAAATGGAGTGTCAGTGAAATGAATTGAAGATTAAAGATTCTGTACACAGTACACTTTCTATTAAAACTAGCTCAGGTTGGTGCGTCTTCTTCCAATGTTGGGGAAACAGAGTGTGAAGTGAGTGTTAGTTATCAGAGTAACGCAGCACTTGGGAAAACAATGTTAAAACCACATGGCAAATGTGGATCATGTGCTTGCATCATTCTTGCATCATTTGGGCAAAAACCACCCCCGAGATTTGGAAAGAGGGCCGACATGCAACCTCATAGCCTGCAGATAAATGTCACATGGTGTCAGTAGGCAAAAGGGTTCAAAACTGCGTGTGCACAGTGAAAGTTAAAGGTTTTAGATCACAGCAATTTTTTTTTTTCTTTGTTTGCGAGACGATGGAGACAAAACTTGGCTGATTAAGTGATGACACTGTTAGGAAACACTGGTAAGGGGAGGACATGACACCTTATGAGACGAATGCTGGTCACAAGACACTGACATGCTTCCTCATTGTTCTCTCCATGTTGGCATTTCCTAACAAGAGGATGCTATAGAGTCTCTGTAAGGTCAAACACACACCCCTTTCCCCCCACAGTCTACGCGGTCAATCACCTGACCTCATTAATAAGGAAATTAATGTTGCATTCTGTTTCAATTAACCTTCCCGCTCCTGCCAGAGCGGCTCTGAGAGGGAGGCCCGGGCCCCTGCTGAGGTCAAGGTAATTGAATCAGAGGTGTGACCAAGCTGAGGAGTTAACCTGCGTGTCAGGGTTAGACTAGGGGAGCTTGTTGTGAGCATCATCATTGCTGACATCATCATCAGCCCTCTTGACCAGCAGGCGTAGCGATACACACACCTGCTCTGATTTATAGTTGACAACAGTGCCAAACGGTAAGATTTGCTTTTATTAATTTCACTTGATTCCTGTTTTGACTGTAATCTCACAAAACACATCCGCAAAGAGCCAGGAAAGTAGTTCAATAGTAATGTCAACTTTTATGCTTGCATACGCCTGCTAATGTAAGTTTTTTTTGTCCACCGAATGAGATTTTATATTTTATATTTTTAGGCCCTAAGAATCTGATTTTCCCTGAAAATAATAACTATAGCAATTCAGTAGGGTACTACTGTATATGGTTTTGGTCCCCTAAAATACAATCAAGGCAGAATAAATGTAAATTAATAAACACACTTAGTTCTACGTTATGACTGACAAAGTTGTTTTTTTCAACCAGTTTAGATTGCCCACGTCACGGGTGCCATTTTTCAGAGCCCTAATTGTCTTTCTGCGACTGCAACACTTCCAGACCTCTTGGTCCTCTGCTGCTCCGGAACCGCGATGATGGCTGCACCCGCAGAGCGTGGGCCAGCAAGAAAATATGCCTGGGTGTGTCCCAGTATATGACGGATGAGCGTGTGGCTGCTGACCAGATCGATAGTCAGGTGTGTGCGTGCGTGTGTCTGAATAGCTAAAAAAAAAAAAAAAAAAGACAAACATAACCTGCGCTCCTCTCTCGACACGCTAAATCCTCCTCGAGCGCTTGACCGACACAAACATCGGCCTTTGCGCAGCCGAGGGTCCTGGCTTTGACAGTGATCGGCCGGCTCGAAGTTCAGGCTCCCCTTTTCTGCACCAGCCGGAGCGACGCAAAGGCTCTGCTTGGTGCTCCACTTTATTACCCGTCAAACAGACCAGGCGGAACCGTCAGATGCCCCGTCAGAGCGTCGCGCTGCTCCACAAGCGCAACATGTTTGTTTGTTTACGTGTGTGTTGTGCCACAGTGGTATGGTTACAGTGACTCACGTCTCCACAGGCGTCTGGCGGGCAACATGTAGCTGTGTGTGTGTGTGTGTGTGTGTGTGAGTGTGTGTGCGCGCTGAGAGAGTGCAGCAAAGGCATTCGGAATAATCTCTATCTCTGTGTGTGCTTATCCCGCCGCCCTCCCGCTGATCCCTCCTTTTCCATCCTTGTCTCTCTTTCTTCCCAACACCTTCAATCCACCTGCACACCCCTCCGCCCCACTCCCAACTCCAACCCCACCTTTTGTATACCACAATCTTTGGCGGATTCATCCGTCATCTCTCCCTCTCCCTCTCCCTCCGTCCAGGGGCCTCTGGCGTGACATTCTATCTCTGACACATCATGCACGTCCTGCACCGATGATGCCAGTGCGCTCTGACAGATCAGCCACAATGTCTGTCATGTGGCTGAGGGAGGAAGGGAGCGTGGGCTGGACTGGGCTGTGCTTGGGGTAAGAGGGGAAAGGGTCAGATTCCAGCGGTGGACATTCTCTCATTGGCTGGCCAGGGGAACCTGTAAAGAGAGGCTTTTAGCTGTCTGTTGATTGTCGGCCGGGCCTGTTTCGGAGCACGGTGCATATCACCCCCCCTCCGCCACAGACACGCACACACACAGTCGAAGGGATGCTTCAAACTCTTTGCTGATCTTTTCTAAATATAGATGCTGTGTAACTGTACTCCCAACGTTTAGACGCCGCCCAGCAGTCCTTAGTCACCGCCGTGCTGAGCTGCCCGATGGAGGAGCAACAACCCGCAGAATGGCTGCGAAAACGTTGTGTGAATTGCACAGATCGCATTTTGCACAGGGTGGCAATAGAGAAACATGGCCCACCTGATGGTTGGCCGGCGGGGAAAACTTGTTTTTGTGTGATCGATTGTAATGAAAAGTCTCACAACTCAAGGGGAGGCTACACCTTGTGCATCCAGGTCTCCCAAGCCTTTTTTGCCACTGAACAATTCTGCATCCTTTCATGAAAACAGGGTTGCACAAAACAATCTGTACTCATTAATTTTTTTGGTAACTTAAAATCCAAATTGCAAAGCATACATTTCAAAATAATCCTAAGGCAATCAATCAGGCCCCTCTTTTGTGTTGTGCAGGAACGTCGCCTGTATGTGAAATGATTTGGTTCCCTTGTTATTTTGTGCCGCGCACCTTATACTGTTTGCAGATTAAATATCAGACCAGCAGACTGGCCGGTTGAGCTCCTGATCTGATGCAGTGTCAACGGAGTTGCAGTTAAACGACCACTTAAATGTCCGTTAGTCAACGCAATCCTATCAGTTATGTCACGCAATGACCAGGGGCTTAAGGGCCCCTCCCACCAACTCTCTCTCCACCGATTAGCCCCCAACCCCCATGCCCAGTGAATCCCCCCCCTCCCATTGGATTTACATGATCTGGTCATTCACTGGCGTTGGTTAGCGTTGGATTGCGTTGGATAAACTTAATTAGCTTCCGCACAGCGGTGGAGAAAGTAGCAGGCTTCATTGTCTGGGAACAAAGAATCAAGCAGTGTATAGACCAGAATCTGCAGCTGCACTGTACTGTAAGTCTTTGATGGTTTAATTTTTGTGAAAGGACACAAAACTGGATCTTTTGCATTTTTTTTTTCTATTTAGCTAGCTGCCTAGCTTAGGAGAAATTAAAGAACAACTAGGAAAAAAAAGTTTAGTTCCTTCCGTCAGTGTCGCATGTCACGATAAGAGATGAAAAAGTTCATGGAGTTTACCTTATTAAATTAGGGTGAACCACTTTATTTTGAAAGAAACAGTAAATGATATGTATTATACACTGCGCATACACACACACACACACACACACACACACATGCACAGACGTAGCACCGGAGCCTGCAGGCCCCTCTACAGAAACCATACAGTGCTCAAGTTGAACGGCTTCAGCCTTGTGCAAATGCAGATCTTAAAAAAAATAATAATAATAAAATAAAATAAAATAAAAAAAAACATTTTCCTGCTGCTCTTTGACTGTGGCCTGGAGTGACTTCCACTTTGTCTTTTCTGTCTTCGAGCACCGAAGGACTTCTGTCTTCCTCCCTCTATCTCGTCTCACTCCCCTCTCTCCCCGGAGCCGGTTCAGTAGTAGCCCGGACCCTTTTCGCTCTTTTTAAGCTGACTGGATTTGTGCCTCCATAATGAACTCAGTCAGAGCGAGAGAATGAGCAGGATTAATCTAGCCAACGGCAGCGGAGGGATTTGATGATGTCATCCGTATGAATGAACCAGTTAGAGGATTATTCCCTCCGAGGTGGAAGAGATCCAAATAAATGAATGTGAACGGCGGGGCAAAGGGCGGAAGAGTCGGAGGCGAGGGGTTTTTGTTTGACTTTATTTCGTTCTATTCTCCTCCGTGAAAAGGGCCGATTGCACTCTGGAAACAGAAATGTGGATGTGATGAAGAGAAAACGCCGGGAAAGGAGCCGATCGAGGGGAAAGACGGAGAGTGAAAGAGCGCAAAGGCTGTGAGTGATGGATGGACGAGCCAAGGGAGACAGAAGGCGGGACAAATCAGCGGAGGAAGATAGCGGTCGGTTTCAAGCCTCTGTCTTTCCATCTGTCAAGACAAATGGCATCATGAGAGGCCGGCCCAGGCCTGACGGCGCTCAGTGGGAGGTTGGGGCTCTGAGCTATGGCACTGCCGCTGGAATGTGCACCGGAGGCCCCAGCTGTGGCAATCACTGCTCAGTGGGCCGCTGGGCCGGAGCAATCAGGCCACCGGCGAGCCATCAGCTGAGCTCCGCCGCGCCTTCTGCGTGCGTCACACACCTCTCCCATCACAAGCCGCCGCACTCCAGCGAGCAGCCAGGCAGGTGAATTGGGCACACCTGCCAGCGCAGCCAAGCAAAAGAAACACGTTTCAGTTAAAAAGTCAAAAAAAGAGGTGGCATGCAAACAACTTGCAGGGGAAGGAGGTTTTAACTTGGCGCCCGGTAATCTGTTGTGCTTTTGGAAGCGAAGACAGGGCAGCAGATGAACACTAAAAAGAATATTAATGGTTAAAAAATAGAAACGTTGTAATTTTTAACATGGAATAACAGTGAAAATTGCAGCTTAGTCCATCAAAATAGTGACATTTACTTTTACTGAACTTTCATAAAATGACAGTGAGTATGTTGCCTTGCATGGGTGCAAGTGTTGGCTGGTTTTGCGTCTTGTATTGCATGCAATTCATGCAGTGGTGAGATGTTTGTTTTTTTCTTTTAAATTCTTCATTCAATCAAAGTTTGTCTTTGGTTTTTCCACAAGTCCAATACCGGAAACCCAACATTGCTGATTGCAGTTTTATATTTACGCCAGGGAGGGCGCCAGTTCAAAGCTGTATGCATAGTAATACAAGTCGTAATTTGTGATTTGTATTGTTGTGTTCAAATTTTCTCATCAATGGATTATAGTTTAAGAGATTTCCAATAGCTGCTAACATTTTAGGTTACCCTTGCAACAAGTCTTGATGATTCAAAGTAGTGTGATATTGAAGTGATATTAAAGCATAATGTATATTACATTCTTTGAGCGATGAAGAAACTGTGTGTAAATGCACAAGGTCGGTGCTAATCAGGTAGCAAGAGCAAAGTCGTAGTGCGATGGAGGCAAGTGTTGCAGTCGCTGCGACCTGTTTTAGGATGTTGGGTGAAAACTTTTGAACCGGACGGAAACTGAGCTGCATTGTCGATGCACTCAGAATCTCGTCATCTAAAAGATGCGTGACGGACAGACGGACGGACTTATCTGCATTTTTCCATCTTGTGGACGCTCCTCTGCTTATCTCTCCGCTACTCCTTCATAAAAGTCCTAATGAGTTGTCGGCGCAGCTGAGGCAAGACATCCGTAATGTGCCATGAAATGTGTAAGCCGGGCTGATCAGAAGCTGTCTGCTCCACGCCTCCCCCTCCGTCTCTTTCCTCAAAGGAGGAGGAGAGCGACAGGAGGTTCCTCCCTCCTGATTAATGTGCGCGGCGGTGGTAGTGTGCGTGGTGTGTGGAGGGGGGGGAGTGGGGGGGGACATCAGGTAAAGGGGGCGAGGCAGCGGCTCGACGTACGAATCCATCCCGACACTCTTTCCTTTCCACCTAATTAGATTATTGGACTGATGAGGTAGCACCAGAGATTAAGTCCTTCATCAGTCGTGAGGCTTGGGAGTCGGTGGGGGTGGGATGGGGAATATCCACTCGCTGTCCTTACTGCATCCATCTGTGTGCCGCCCCCCCCCCCACCCCCTCAACCCAGTAAATCTGCACAGGGGATGCAGTGGCCGGTGAGGAAGCACGAGGTTCCAATCAAAAAGCGGGAGATCACACTCAACCGGCTGCAAGCAGTCATAGTCGAACCTGCGCTCTGCCCCTAATTTGAATGTGCATGTGATTTATTTTTGGCCTCCCCATCTCAGGCGACACCATAAAGACTCTGAACGCCTTCCAAGAAAACGGTGACGCTGGCTCGTGCGACATCCCTCCCCCACTGCCGCCGCGAAACGGCACTGCGGCCCTAATTTATGGCTCAGACCTTTCTGTGGTCTTTTTATATATGTCCCGTATTCATTCACCTTCTACAAACTAACATAAATCCCCCCCGCAGCCCCTTGCCAACCCCCTCCCGCGCCACCTAAGGGCTCTGGTATTTTCAGGGCTTGTTTTCAAAGTTGGAATGGCAAGCTCAGGGCCGAGCCTGTGAGGTGGGCTGCTGTACTTTCATCTTTTAGGACTCCAGGGCTCTTTCCTCTTCGTCGTCTTAGCCTTCTTCTTCTATTTCTTCATCTTTCTTCACTGTAACCTTGCGATTTATACATATTTACATTGGGGATTCATTTTTAACAAATGAACTTGGACGATCAGAAATGTATTCATCTGCAAGGTCTCTTTTTCTCTCACAAGCGGGGGCATCATTAGAAAATAATGTCTGCAGAAACTAACTTTTATTCATAAGACAACATGTGTTGATGGTGGGGATGTGGAGCCGCCCTGGTAGACACCTCAACCTCAAGCAGACAACAACTTTTGTTGGCAGCTGTCTGCGGTCGTTGCTGTGTGGCTAAATAAATTATCACGGCTCGTTTTCGCAGCTGTTTTGGATTTAACGCTTATTACTTTAAGTCGCTCTAGAGTCAACGTTATACTCAAACTTGCGACCTCTTTTGCCAAAGCCACTCTCCAAACTGAGCAGGGACGCCAGGTGGGATTCAGATGCTGTAAAAAGTACTTTTAAATGGTGGCTAACTTAGCTGCCTTGGCTAAATTTCCTGAATGTTATACTGGAAAAACATCCTAAAGACAACCCCTTAATAAAATCAGCTCCAGTACAAAATGGCTGAAAGTGGGACTTCCAACAAATCGCAACCATATTAGCTTAGATGTTAGTGTAAAAATGAGGTACATAAGATTTGATATTTGATATGAGATGGTTTGAGCTGCCGCCCTATTCCAGTGTTTCAGTGGTGGGAAAGGAGGAAGTAGTATTGGTGATACTGTCTTCCTGAGGCCAAATCCAGCAACTTTTATCTCTCCCAGATTCTAAATCATCTTTGAATGCATGTTTGAATCATGTTTCTGCTGCCAATACTATTGCACCATGCACCAAGCCCTCACTGAGTTTGTGACTGGTCTATTGCTGCTGTGGTGGCAGATGAGGAGCCTTGTTCTCAGGGAACAGATTGTTCACAATGAACAAACTGAAGACAGATATGTGAACATTTGTTCCTTGTGGCGTTTCAAAGGCTGCTGCATGCACATAAATACTTGGCCTTAACAGTGGGACTATATTTGAATTTAAGTGAGGCAGCGTGCGTGTCATCACCTGTGAGTGCAAAAGGGCATGTGAGCACGTGCAGGGGAACTTGGAAGTGTCGATTGGTTTGCCCCCTTGCCTGTTTTCCATCTCGGCAGGCCCTGTTTTATTTTAACCTTTATGTAGCCAGAGAATTCTGACTTGTGGCCTGCAAAGGAAACCCCTTGATGTGTTGTCGCACCCTTCCCTCGACTGTCACTATTTTATGAGGGTATCCATTTTCAAACGGTGTTGCAATTGGTGAGCAGTTGGCACTCAGGAGCCAGAGGATGGATCGCATTTGTCCTTCGTGTGCAGGGACAAATGTTTTTGCAATAATGTAACTGACAAAAATCAAAACTAACCCATGGAGTGTAGTGACTTTTTAGTCTACTAGGTGTTGCCATGCCACTGAACTTAACTTAATTGCTTTAAAACATTGTGTGATGGTATTTGTCTGAGCAAAATGTTTCTCCTTCCTTTTGGATGAATATGTAAATATTTTTTTTTTTAGCAAAATGTTTTTGTTTGCATTGCCTGCAATTGTTAGTAGTGTTGATCTGTACTACGCAACCAATTTAGTTAACATTGTTTCTCCATCCAGCTGCGACAAGTTGCCACTTTGTGAGTCCGCAACTTATTCATGAGCACTGTTAGCTGTGTGCGCTTCCGTGCATGTGTGTGTTTGTAAGCCAGGAAAAATGTTCCAGGTGTTTCACCCTGGAGATACAGTATGTGTATGTGTGAATTACATTTGAGCTTTTATTTTATTTAGCATAGCATGTGCTTGGAAAGAGATAAAATAAGTTTTGGATTTGTATGAAAATTGTATCTATTTTCCTTTCTGTACAGAAAATGGATATTATTTTGCTTTGGTTCTTACTAGCGGAGTTCTGCAGTACAGCAGGTGTATCTTCTGCACTAATCTGCACTTGACTGGGAAATACCGACCTCTGTTGTGGAAACAGGTTGCGGTGCAAAAGTTTGCAACACAGAATATGGCTTAGAAAAAGAAAACCATGTAGTGATTGCTGTTATTTCTCCATCAAAGTTGCTAGGCAAAGGTGAGTACTTTTATTGCAGCAGCCCAAATGCCGAAAGCCTGAAATGCCACCTGCCACCTTTTCCTTAAACTGAAATTAAGAACCATCAATACTCTCTTCAGTGTTTATTTTAAACTTTATTTGTGGCTGCAATCAATTGGTTAATTGGTCTTGCTAATTTGTCCAACAGCCTGGCGCGTCTGGAGAAGCAAATTTAGGCTTTTCTAATTTTTTTTTTTTTTTTTTTTGTAATCGCCTGCCATTTAAAAACATTTTGTGTGTGTGACTGCGCATTGTTATCGTATTCACCTATTGCAGTCACATTGCTCCCTGCATCTGCTGCGAAATCTAATGTGTATGTCGCCATCAGGCCAGAGGGATGAGAGTGTACTACCAAGTGAAGCTTCCTTGGAAGATCTCCAAGTGTGTGTTTGTGTGCACGCAGCACGAGACCTGGAGGATCTTTTCGCTCCGTTTCTCCCGGCATTGATCACATTCTGTTTGCAACTGCTATTCATTAGCAAGATAGACTGTAGGCTAACTGTATCCAGTTTCCAAGGCCTCGTGTCATCGAGTGCAGCCGTAAATTATTATGTGGTGACAATGTCACAACACCTCGCTCCTCACAGCAGGCAGTGCAGCGTCCGGATATGGCAGGGGTCGAGTCAACCCAAGCTGGGGGCTGATCACAGCTGAGCTGCAAAACATACATTGTCTCTTAGGACGGAATGTGCTGTACATATTGAAAACATTTATGAGACTTGTGGGCAGATAAGGTATTGCAAACAGTATGTGTAGCCTCCTGGTTACTCTACATGCAGGCCAATAGCCATTCCACTTGGTCTTAATTTAGAAGATTGAAAAGAATGAAAGCTTGTTTTACTGAAATGCTTCATTCAAAGAGGCCCATAAAGTAAAGTTTATGCTATTAGTTGAAGTTTTGCTCTCTGAGAATTGAAACTTTCACTGATAACTGCAGTACCCAAGTATCTAATAACCAATATTTTTTAACTATAAATGAAAAAAAAAAGTATTTCTTAAAACCCAACACTGCAACACGTCACATTACTTAATCTGCACGTCTTAAAACCGATTACCTATTACTTCAATCGTTGCAGCTGTGCCGCATAAATATCATTACCAAGTCGTTGCAATGCTGATGGGACGAGAAGCATCCAGAGTCAAGGTCCATTTAGATCCCTGCAAACTGCATACTGATGCAAATCTGCATCGGTGTCTTCATATTGTGCATTTAGAAGGTCCCCAAAGTGTGTTTTGTTACGTGAGCGCACAAACATGAATCGTGATGACGGAAAGAGAGCGGCCTCCCCTCGGGCCGCGTCTCCGAACAGAAGATGCTGCAGAGATGCATGGTGGGGAAATAAAGGAGCGTGGGAGGTGTGCTTTTTTTCCTTTGCATTGCAAGAACACACACCACACCCATTCCCGTCTCCTATTCTCCCCTGGGTTTCAATTACGGCCTCCCTTCACCTCTCATTAGCGCAAGCAGGCCACTCATTCTTTAGGCTTGCACACATGCAAACACACGGCGAACACAGTTGAATTAGAGCATCGTCAAGTCAACATGCAACGGCGAGTCCCGAGCGTCCACGTTGGGCTTCCTCCGTGTCTGTCACCTGAAAACCTGCTGCGCGTCGTCCATCATTCCCGTCCGTGACTTCCGGCTGGAGGCAGAGCGTCTTACCTTGAGCCACGGAGCGTGCTACGGTGATTGATGGTGATAATTATCATCGCCTGATGTTGCACTTTCTCTCTCAAGACAGATTAAGTTGCAACTTAAGGACAGATGAAAAGCTATGTCGCAGCAACCACTGTAGACATCAGGTCCAAACACCGTATTGTGGCCATTTTAAGCAGCGTGTAAATCATTTGTGTGTGCTGAAGGTCTTGGCCGTATCCTCCAGTACAAGTAAGTCTCAGCCATTGGCAGTAACTGCAAGACACTGCGGTGTCCTCCATTGAAGCAACACTTTCACAGGATGTCTCATTGGCTGTCGTAGTTGTGTGAAGGACTTTGTTACAACTCATGGGGGAAGCTTAAAGTTGACCTATTATACTAATTTCCAGGCCTTTGTATTGGATTTGTGGCCCCTCCAGAGCAGCAACACACGATTCCCCGCACTGAAAGCTTTGTAGATCTGTGTATCTCACTGCTCACATCCTCGTATTTCCTGCATCGCGCGAAAACGCTGTTTCACTTCACTCCACCCCCGGCCTCCTCTGTGTACGCCTCCCGCCCAGCCCACTCCGCTGTGATTGGTCGCACTCTTGGTCGCTGCTGAGCCTCACTTCCTCAGTTTACCGGTGCGGGAGTGAAGAGTAAACGGCAAACTTTACAAAACAGGCACAATTTAAACACTTACCGTCGTGAAGGCTTCACCCTTTAGCAGCTGTTTAGCGGCTAATCCAGCTTCGTAGGGACCCAGCGTGGGCTGAGTTACGGACCGAAGGTCCCTGGACGTTTTTTGTGCCTTCCGTGTCCCCGGAAATATATTTTACTTTGTGTACTGACCGTGCTTTTGTTGACTTGTATCAAAACACTGTCCTAGCAGAGAAAATATGGACGCTGAAACGATCACTTCAGTCATAGAGGCGTTTATTATTAGACAAGAATATCTGCACAACTTACGTCCACACCAAGCACAAAGCAGGAAGAGCTCTATACAACCCATGTTACCATGCTGGCAGCGTGAACATCGCAATAAGGAGAGAAACTTGCGAGTCAAACTCGCTGCCTCTTCAGTTTCGCTGCTAGCGAACACAACACACATAACAAGCAGAGCATGCAGTTAGCGGTGGTGGCTAACAGTTCATCAACACCATTCAGTGGTTGTACGTTGCAAGTAGTCTTAAAACTAATGTTGCTTGAGGTCACAATACACTCACAGTCCTCATACATGTTTTCAAATATTGCCGTGGCTGACTATTCTCTCGTCGTCCACCAGGGGGCCGAGTCGAGCCCGTCTCACTCCCGTTGCCGACTGGTGTAGGTACAGAATTAGTCCGGGTGTTCGTTCCGGGCGTAATATATGGATAGATCACGGTCAAAAATGTATTTCGCGGGTGATAGATGGATATAGATAGTGTGTGTTGAATACATACATTCATAACTGTATTTTGATTTACCTTGTATGTATATCTATACATGGAGAGAGAGAGAATTGCGTGTATACAACCTTAATACAAACAAAGTACCGTAAAAACGCCAGGGATTGACCAAAAAAAAAAAGCTTAATCAACCGATGTAGTTTGTCCTAATAGAGTTGCAGAGTTGCCGTATGTGGCGTCATTGGCAGTCGCCTCTGTCCGGTGGGCGAATGCCAATGACATCACATACGGCAACTCTATTAGGATGTAAATGTACCGCGATCTATCCATATATCACGTTTGACCGCGATGTAGATGTATGTCCCAATGGAGTTGCTGTATCGGCAGTCACTTCCGCCCGGAACGAATCTGCACCCGGACTAATTCTGTACCTACACCGGACCGGTGTTCCATGGCATCCGCATTAGGCTGAACAAACCTCCAACATTTTCTCTGTTGGTTCCACTCCGACGGTTGTGGTCCTTGGTGCTTCGGTAGTCGCTCGGTATTTTTTTATTTTATAATTTTTAATTTCCCTGACACTGAAAAAACATTTTCTTGGAGCAGCGCATTGCGACATCACTTCCGGGGCAGAGCGGGGGAGGGCCGAACCAGTCTGAGAGTGTGCCTGAGCTTGGCCATGAAAGGAGCTCCGGAACGCATTCACGTCAATGCGTTCGCAGTGTTTAAAAATAACTCTGTGAACAGAGCGTTTAGAACCATGCCCAACAACCTGCAGGGCTCACGTCCAAACGTATGAACGTCATTATTTGACGATATCGAGATCGTTTGACGATAGAGTTCAACATTGTAACAGTTTTTAAAGCTCAGAAAAGTGGAAAAGCATCATAGGTGCCCTTTAAATCAATTTAAATCGACTTTATATGCCAGTAGCAAGTAGCAACAACAAAAAGATTAACATGTGTGATGAAGCTTCATATGTATTGACTGTGGAAAGGGTGACCTTTGACCACCTTCCACCACACAGCTGTTAGGGTGCCACCTGTCTACATCCCTCTACTGGACGGGATCGGGGTTCGGGGGGGAAGCTAGCTGTGACATCTGAGTTAGCCAGCAGGCTAATTCTGCTAATACGGATTAGCTCTCCTGGGGACTGCTGCTGTATTGATTGGACAACAAAGGCTGAGAGAAAAACGCTCCGACATTCAATTATCCACACCGATAGACATAATGCCATTCTGCTCCTCCCACCTCCTCTTCTCATCCCTGCTCCTTCACAGAAGCATCAGTCAGGTCGGGGGAGGAGAGCAGACAAACGTGTGTGTGTGTGTGTGTGTGTGTGTGTGTGTGTGTGTGTGTGTGTGTGTGTAATTGTGATAGCATCACTGTGCGATATCCAGGGAAAGGCCTGTTTTTTGGTCCTGCTCTTCTCTCGGTCTCTTCTCTCTCACTTGTTATTCAAACCAACCAGTGTTTGTTTTCATGCAAACATTTTGCCAAGATGCGTGGCCATAATGTTCGGAGGAAATTGCATTAATTCCACTCGTGTGCGTGCCGTAATGATAAGGATATAATGTCAACGTGTGACATATGCAGCTGAGCTCTCCAACTGTCCTGATTTCCCCTGAGGAGGCTGCTGTTGTGGGGCTGCCTGTGTGTCTCTATCGGCATTTCAGCACAATGAGGAAGAATGAGGGGGAGATGTGTAGCAGCGGTTGCAGTCTTATCAATGGAGTACACAAGTAACCAGGCATAACACATGGAATATTTACCTAATCTACAATGGGTGGTAGGGGGTGACTGGATGAACCCTTTTGCTTGCCACATTTAAAGCAGGCCAGCTACGTTATAAATTGAAAGTGCAGCTACTCGATAACATCTTCCTACTGATGCGAATGGCGATGCTCTGAAGTTGGTCCCGAGCCAGTGGGCAGTAAAAAAAAAAAGCCTTTAGTGCTGCCGTGGTTGTTTACAAGCTTGCAGTCGCTTCCTGTTTTTGTCCCAGCTGCACCCTGATTGCTGCTCCATCCTTTTTTCCACAATGCACGTTGATTGCTCCAGTCATATTCCCATCAAATGACAATGATTTATATTGGAGCTTTTTGGGACTGGCAAAGCTTGGCTCTCAAACGAGTCATTCAGTGGCCCATACAAGTGAAATTGCACACTTGCCTTATTATCTGGAGTAATCTACAGTAAATCGGTTGTGTTTCAGGAAGGTCACTGCTGGCTTTGCCGCAGGATTTACTGGTGTTTTTTTGTCCTCACCCCAATCTACCGTCTCGGTTTAAATGTTCACTATTTTGGCGGACGTGGCGCTCAGCGTCGCACGCCTGCAGTTCTAATGAGGTGTTATTTTAACTCCATTTCTTTTGATTGGACGGTCAAAAGGCCAGAGAAGATCCTCGCCCAATGACTCACAGAGGCGTGGCGCAAGTAACCGAGTATGACGAGGCTCACTCACACTGCCGGGCCCATCACCATTAGACCGGAGTTGTGGTGCTTGAGTGACCTGGAATAAACGACTTCCCGATGATCTGAGAGAATGATTAGCTAATGGCGGGAGCGGGGCCGTCTCTCGCCGGGTGAGGCCAAGCGGAGCAAAAGAGTGAGCGATGAGCAAGGTTTTCGAGGATAATCAAAAGAGGGCCCGCGCGGCGTGGCGGGCTCGGCGTCATCAGGCGACGGTGGCGTCTGTCACCTAATGTGAAACCTGATAGGTGAGCCGAAAGGTCTTCTCCCTCCTGAAATGTCAGGGCTTATGAGAGCGCTCTCATCGCAGCGTTGGCCATATTGCTTGTGCCTAATTTATTTCCCATTACAGAAAATGTTAACAAAGCATTAATGAGCTGCTGACTGCATCATCCTAACTTTAAAAAGAAATGCGTCGAGGGAACGTCCGGCCCCGCTTTGTATGCCATAGAAGTCTTCGAAGCAATAATGTGCTGTGCTGCGAGATTTCCTCAAGAAAGAGTTGGGAATTAAAAAAAAAATAGATAAATAAATCACCTTACACTTGATGTTGTTGGCCAAGTTTTAACGTACTGTCAAGGCTCGTACGTTGCTTAATAGCTCGACAGTTACATTGAAGTTTGCAGGGGCAGGGAGAGTCTGATGAAACGCAGAAAATGATGCAACGCGCTCACGGCTTGACCGTTTCAGTCCAGAGTGAAATAGCTCATTAACTATTGCACGGATCACTACAAAAGCTGTCTCAGTCATTCATGATCTCCTGAGAAACAGAGTTTGCTGACTTGAGTGGTTGCAAACATTTTCCCTGCTGCCACATATAGGGGGAGGTGTGAGAGTCACCAAATTGGCAAGTGGTCTTTTCAATGAAGGCTCGCACATGGTCAATTAGAAGGACGTCTCTGGTCACCAGACAATGGACTCTAGGAGGTCTATTGTGGAGTGTTGATCAAAGAAACATGCCATGGTCATCACAAAGGGCGACGTGGGCTGATGCAAGGTAGGGAGGTAATTGCTTACTGCGAAGGTTTGGAGGTTCACACTCCTCCCTTGCCTGCTAAATTCATCGTCTCATGGAGAAACAGACATACTGTCCTCATTCTCTCAGTTTGTTTTCTCAAACTGTGCAACGGTGGCTGTCTCAACAGGTTGCTGGAATGGCATTCGTCCCCTTCGGAGGGCTTGACAACATCAGAATGGGTCCTGTGGCCTATCTCTCTTGGCTAAAGCCAATTTAAACCAGCACCACTGAACACACATGTGACTCCTGCAGCCTTTTATCACAATGAAGCATCGCCCCCTCTTCACAAGCAGCACCGCCCCAGCCGCCCCCACATAATTTCAGGGTTAGGGCAAAGGAGCCAACTTGTCCAAATGAAAAGGCCCTCGATGAAGAGAGGAGGCCATTTTCCTGTAAAGCCGAATTGACTGTTGCAAACAAGAGGCATGACCGAGATGAAATTGGCTCACCTGAATCCGATCCTGGCAGGGATGGAGGGACGGAGGGTGAAAAAGCGTGACTGGCACAGAGAGAGGGAGGGAGAGACGCACACAAAGACAAATGAGACCATGAAAAAGACAGAAAGGGAAGCGGCGGCGCAGGTTCAGGTTCAGGGCTGCAGCAGAGAAGTGGGGATGACAGGAGTGTAAAAGAGAGAGGAGCAGGTGATGTTATATAGGCTGAGCGATGGAAGGCTGAGCTTCCCCTTGGTGGCGTTCATGGTCTTATCTTAACCGGAGGACTTGGAAAACCTTGAGTGAGAGTAATATCCCCTTTACTTTAATCCACCCCCCTCCCCATGCGCGTCAATAATAAAACCTCACCCTGGAAACCAAAATCTTAATATTCACAACCTCTTCTGTGTCTCTTCCACCACACGGAGCCGACGCTGTTGCCCTGGAGGATGCTTGTGTTGCGGAGATTTGTGTGAGTTGATGGTTTGATTCTGAACAGTCCATTGTGCGTCCCTCAGAAATCGCTCCCTGCATATTAATCGCACATCAGCCTCGATATGACCACAGATAAAAGCTGGTGCAAGCGTGACGCAACTTCTCCTTCTCTCCATCACCACGTCTTAATTGCAACGTCGTGTCTCTCAGATGAATTTTCCAATCCGGACTCCTCCTTCCTGCAACTTGGGAAACTTTTTTGCTCGGCCACTAGCAGAGTTTTATGGCCCTGGCATAATTGGGACCATAAACCTGGTCTGAGCTTCATTCAATAATGATTCCCGTCCCCAAAATACCTGCTGGCCTTTAGCAGAATATTACTTATTAAGCACTCCAAAAAATCCGGCGGAAGTATTATCTGTAAGGTCAAGCATGGAGAATTGTGCAGGGAGGCAGAGCTTTATGAGCTCGGCCTCTTCTCCCAGATCTCTACATGTTGCATGCTAATGCACGCAAGCTGTTTTATTTATTTATTTATTTATGTATTTATTTATTTATTTATTTTTTTACGACTGTTTGTCCTGTTTGAGATGCTGCTGATCAGGGAGAAAGATGGAAGCCAAAGTTTTGCAGCGTTGGTGTTTTTATTTTACCTGAAGTATTTCACATCTTTGTCCTTTCCTCCAAAAGAAAAAAAGAACCTTTCTCCACCCATAAATGTCAAAAAATGTTTGTCGTCAAGACGCCAAATCTAATAGGAATCTCTTCTCATCCTGGAAGCAATGGCACTCCGCTTCTGTACTGTCTGGACGACGTCTCGTACGTGTTAAAACACCGTGTCTGGGAGTGTCTGGAAGACGGAAGGTGCTTTTTATTGATCATCAGGTCAAATTGGTTCCTTTTTGATTTGTTAATCATCCTTGATGCATTGAATATGCATGACCTGAGATCACGCATTTATAGGTGTCTCAAATGAATCACCCGCAGGTTAAACCAGGTATTGCATCCATGACATTCCTTAAACCGTTTTGCACCAATTCTTTTTTTTTTTTTTTTTAATTCCCATCTCACTTCAAAACTGTTTCAGCTCCTGATCACGTCACTGTCTTGACACTATATTGGTTTAATGTCTTCACCAGTTCCACCGTCATCCCTGCAGCGCGACATCGGACTGTATCACACTGCATGTCTTAGGCGGCAAAGTGTGATCGTCAAATGGTAATGTAGCTAATAGCTGCCTGTTTCCCAAACGCACACACGCACGCACACACACACAAACACACACACACACACACACACTCTGAGCCCAGGCCTATGTAAACACACATTCAAAATGAAAGCCAAACCTCTTTAATGGTGTACAAACTGCACCCCCACCAGCCTCTGGCAGAGTCTTTGTTCCCACCCCGGGCCCCCCGCCCCCCTCATCAGCCCGTGATGTTCCAAGGCCACTGTCATCAAAAAGACGGACGGGAGAATCATCCTCGCAAGAATGCCACAGATCACTTCCTCTCCCACAACCTGGCGTCCCGGGAGGCCGCCCAAGAACAAGGCAGACACATCCGATCAAATGTCACGCAAACACACACACACACGCACACACACACGTGCACGCTCAGACACTCCATGTCCAGAAGAAGCCCAGTGATTGCTGTTGCCACAGCCTGTCTATTGACCCGTGCTGTGTGTGATGCGCGTTTTTCTGTCGTTTTCTGTCGTGTGATACGTGTGATGCGTATGTGTGTGTGTGTGTGTGCTATTTGTATCAGAGGCGGATTGGAAGGCCATCATGCACTGAGCTGACCCTATCTCCGAGGCTCGGTGGCTGCATGGCGAGATCAGAGAGAAAGCCTAGCCCACTGTCTCCCACTGTTATGGTGTGAGTGTGTGTGTGTGAGAGAGAGAGGGAGTTTAGTTTAGAGGCGAGATGACATCGCCTTGAGCCCCTCTGCAGCCGAATCCCATAGATAAGAGAGGAAGAGAGATGGGCAGTGCCACAGATGGCGGTTCAAACCCTCGTCCTGATTGTGTGTGCGTTCTGCGTGTGTGTGAGACGGACGACACTTGCTCACATGTATATGCATATTTAAGCCGGGATTTTCTGACAGGAACTTAAAGTCAAATGCAAAGCAGGTCCCTTGTCTTGCTACCGACTTGATGTCAAGGTGGTTTTACTTTATTTTAAAGTAGTTTCAGGGCTGCTGCCCTCTTTGTTGTCCCTCAGCGATGCTGAAGCCAACACTTCCGTCAACAAACTGAGCCTTGACGCGAGACTCAAATCACTTTCTAAAGTTTTACGTTTTTCCTGTCTGTAGCACTTCCCACTGAAGGCACAATTCCTTAAAAAAATAGGTCACAAATACATGGAAATATTTACTAAAAGACAAAAAGCAGAAGTGTTCAGTGTATCAAAGAGCACCACAGAAAGGAAGAAGATACTGACTCACTATCAAGTCACTATGTGGAGCTGCAGAGGCAACCCCGCCCACCCAAATACCCTCAGGTTAGGGTCCGCTGGCAATGGGCAGTCGCTGCTCTGCCCCCCTCCCCCACCACCTCACCCCCTAAAAAAACACCACCTCCCAGCACTGTTTAATCCTTATACAGGTTAATCCAACTCTGACCTCCTGCAGCCCTCCCTGACTGATCATATCTCCAACCCCCCCACACCCCCCCCCACCAACACCAACCAACCACTCTCGAGCAGCTCATACAGTCATTTAATGCACCCCCCCCCCTCCCCACCTTGTCTCCAATCTCCTCCCTCCATCCCCTATATTGGCCTTATCTCTCTCTCCGCCTTCCTCTCTCCACTACTTTTGACCCCCACCTTGCCGCCCCTCACCCCCCTCAGAGTTGCTGTCAGGAGATTTCAAAGCCTGTCGGCAGCAGTTCCACCCTCAGAACCGATGGCCAGATAAATTCTCCAATTCCCCATTAAAGCCCCTTTTTCTCGCAACTTTAAAGGAAATGCGAAGGAGTCTTAAGAAAGAAAAGGAGAAATCAGCCGCTCTCCCTCTTTCCCTTTAAGCCCTCTCCTGTTTTTATTTGGAGCAGCGTGAAGATGGACTTTTTATTTATTTTTTTCAGTGGAGGGAAGGAAGGAAGCGGAAATAGGACTGGGAGAGGTGACTGGAGAAGTCACTAGATCTGTCCCCATAGGAAGGTGTTGTGAAGCAGCACCCTCCGGCAAGGTAGCTTCATTGGCAGCGAAGATGGATGATCTGGAACGCTGTGCACTGGCGTATGAGTAGAACTCAGTCGTTTTGGCTGCACAAGGACACAAAGTAGCTCAATAAAAATGTATATTTTTCTATTTTACAGCCCTCCCAGGCGAGCCTGAGTAGACAGTACAGCGGCTAAAGATGCTATTTCCAAAGGATCTTTGGCATAATTTAATAAACAACTTTGGTCCATTTGAGTCCGCAAAGAAAAATAAATGAAGCAAAATGGCTAGAATACAAGAGGCTTTTTTTTTTTATTGTGTTATTATGTTACTATAAATATCTGGATATTCTAAAGTGCAACTGAGAGCATTTTGTATTTGCAGTAAGTCCACTGCAACATCTGACTATGTCTATTGAATCAAGTGATAAACTCGTGCAAAGTCTTTGTTGAAAGCACCTCAAGGTTTACATGAGCCCCAGCTCCTGGCTAATCCACGTATAACCTGTCGCCGTCTGTCCAACCAAGTCAGCCAGCCACGTGTGAAACATTACACCTCATGTCTTTATACTTGGATGGAACCGTGCCAATGCTTGCTGCCAGAAAAGACGCAAGTGAAGCGGGGAGGGTGGGGGGGCATAAATATTTTGTGCAGAAATCCTGACAGGTGAACCCTGGAATAAACACCATAGGGTAGTTTAGAGCACCTTATTTGTGTAGGTGTTGCTGGTTAAAAATACTTTGAGTTGTGAACAGTGGAGATAGTTGGGAAGTAGAGATTTGAAGGCCTTCTAAATCAACCCTCTGCGAGCCCAGGCCTTGAACTGGCTGGTAATCTGGAACTAAGGTCTGTGTGGTGCATTCGAGTTCTGACCCCAATGTAAACCTGTTGGATTTTATGGGGACACTGATAAGAAAGAATCCAATTTAAAACAAGACACGGTCATAAACTCAAAACAGGAGAAAATCCAGGAAAGAAAGGGAAAAGTTAAAGATTCTCAGGGAATCCCTCTTTTGTTTGCTCTGCTTAAACCGTGACGAGCCCAAGGTTTTTGAAAGAATATTGTGCCATCTCTCTGTCTGTCCGTCCGTCCGTCTGTCTGTCTGTTCTGGCCCTCATCTTCGATTAAGGTCTCATGGCTCCATTCCTTCAATGTCCTTTAACCTTTTTATTGTGAGAGATTGTAATTGATGTGCTGGATATGCGGTCTAAACACAAAACAACCTCCTCTCACCTCTGACACAGGTAGTTCTTGTGTCAAAAATGAGTGCAAGCGGAGGCCACTACCTAGCAGAGGAAGAATTCCAGTTCCTGTACCCCAGCCTTAACCCTCAATTTATGTAGCCCTCAAAACATCTAATGTGTTAGAAATGGGACACCCGTTAAAAAGAAGAAGGAGGGGGACGCGCCATCTGTAGCCCTCTGTTACTGTCGGCGTAAAAAGACCTGACAGCAGAACCAGCACCAGTGCCGCCTGCAGCTGTGTGTTTATTTCAATTATGTTAGCTTTAGTCATCATTTTGAGATTGTCCACAAATATATTCAGCCGAAAGTCACTGCATAACACAGCCTTTACTTATATTAAAACATCATCTGTAACCATTAATTAACATATCATTAATTTAACCAGAGAACCAGACTGGAAGGATAAATATATATATATAATATAGTACACAGCAGGGGTCACCAACCTTTTTGGCACTGAGAGCTACTTCATGGGTCCTGAGCCGTATGAAGGGCTACCAGTTTGCTAGATTCTCCTGAAATAACAAACTCTCTGAGTTATATATTATCATTAATGATACTTATCTATGTGAAGACACTTATAAAGCTCATGAGTTCTCAATAATTATCAAAAATGACTTAACAAGGTTGGATAAAATTGAATTTTAGACACAGCTCAACGAGCTGTGTAATTTTTCGAACGCGTCTGTGGGCTACTCATGAGATCCTGGGGGGGGGTTCCTGGTGCCCGCAGGCACCACGTTGGTGACCCCTGGTATACAGTATACAGCAGCTTTATTGTCATTGCAACATGTAAACGTGCACAGCGAAAGACAGCAAAGAAGTAAATAGTCAATAAAATGACATTGAACTGAGATAACACAGTGGTTTGCATGTACAGTATGTTTGTTTTTTTATATAAATCTCTTTTGTCAAATAAAATAGGCACTGTGGGATAGCACTTACTACCAAGGTGGTTGTGGGAGATGACTGAGGGCAATACAGCCTCACTTTTGCCCCTTAACTTGACACTTGAGAATCAGTACAGCACCGACACTTGGCGAGCATTATTTCAGACTGAAGGTTACAGTAAGAACCAAGGTTAAGGCAGAAACTGGGATTCACCCTATATTTGCTTTGTCCCGTGGAGCAGCAGCCAGGGGTCCAAGAGTGGGCTGTTGCGCTCCAGAATGAAAGCCTGGCAGCGTCCACATCCATCCGGGGATAAGCCTTAACGCTGCCCTGCTCCTCAGGCCTATGTCCTGTCACCCAGATTCATCCCCTGAAGCAATTTTAGAGATTTTGCAGCTGGGAACCCACTGTTTTACTCCTTCAAGAGTCGAGGAGGTTCAAGAAGATGTTCCATATTGGGTTTTTTTTTAAAGAAATGCTCAAAGAAAATCCGTTTTTCTCTTCCAGCTTCACCAAGTATTGTTGCATCATCTAATTGCTATCTCCACATCAACTTTTTGGTGTCACCTTTTGCTATCATAAAGCGAGCTCATTTAGCGACATATCTCTTTTATTACAGCCTTTTGCATACAATCGCATTGTGTCTTTGAAAGCAGAGGGCGGGCTAAGAAGATATGCCTTCCTGGCCTGCTCCTCATTCTCTCTCGGGCTCTCTCGCTGCCTTTGACGCGATGAGTCACGGACACGTGCATCATGGGGGTGGGGCCTGGTCTAAAGCTTTAACACTGTCCTGCAATAGCCAGGGCCCGGTGCGTGCAGTGGGTGCATGTTAGCACTGCTAATTGCACGCTGGGCTGAATGTCAAATGCATTATGCATTGAGTGCATGGATAGCTGAATCCCTTAAATATAAGAGCCTCACACACAACAAACATAGTGTGGTGCACCGTGGCCACTGCATGAAATGTCTCTCTCACATGCACAAACCTACTTTGTTTGAGGAATCTGCACCTTCAGTGTTTAAAGTTGAGCGTGCTTCTGCGCCCCCCCCCCCCCCCACCACCACCACTACCACCACTAGCCGACTTTCTGTTCTCCCGCGCACTCCTCTCCCCTGACTTTCTTGTGATACATGATTGATCTATGTGCTGCCAGATTCAGGTGGGCTGTTTATATGTGCAGTATTTCTCAAAAAAGACTTGTGTCGTAAATGATTTATTGCTGCGTGCTCTCCGAGTGTGGATATTTCCCCTGTGCGTGTTGTGTGTCGTGGCATTGGCAACAACCATGTGAACTGGCCTGAATGTGTGTCTGCGAGTGTGTCTACACACACACACGCACACACACATTCTTTGTATATACCGTATATCGCCTCCCCATTTTCTTGATTTTAGCAAAGCCGTATGCTTGAAGTTATGAAAAAACAAAAAAAAAAATGTATTGTCAAATCGCATTAGGGATTCCTACTGCCGAAGTCACTGACGGAGTTCCCCAAGGTTTAGTGCTTGGCCAAGGCACAAGCTGCACGAATCCAATCTCAGAGTGAAATTAGGAGTTTTCTTAAGCTTGATGAGCTACGTCCAATGAGCTGGAAGTTCACAGGGCTGCTACAGTCTAATGCAGAGGTCCCCAATCTGCTCAGACCCCACTCCTATCCATTAAAGGCCTTGTCGAAGGACCACTTGGTTCCCCACAGAGCAAGCCAAAGTAGGGCACAATTCTCACTTAGACTGACCACCCGCTTTTTCACAATCTGCCGAGGAGAGAGCGAGACCTTTAATGTAGCCCCCCTCCCAAGTCTGAATGAGGTCAATCCATTTCTTAGGTGTGTACGTACTATGTGTGTGTGTGTGTGTTGTGTGTGTGTGTGAGCGAGAAAGAGAGAGAGCTAGTGCGAGCGCGCTGATGGAGGGAGGCGTGGATGTTGGAGGGTTTCCCCATAAGTGCCAATTAGCAGCTAAAGGAATAAGCATCAGTCACCAGAGAGCAGGTGGAAGGGTTTCAGCCATGCCTGGCTCAGATTTATGTCTCCCGTCTTTGGCTTTCCAGTGAATTCTCAACTTATGAGAATCCATATCAATTTGATGATCTTTTTTAAGGTTATTTTTATGGCGTTTCAGCTTTATTAGGCCGTAGCATAAAGCCGCCGCAAATAGGGGCAAGTCAGGATAACGGCTCGGCGCGATGAGTGATGGCAAAGCTCAGACTTGGGATGCTAACTCTGGCCCATAACTCCATTATATTGGCCTTATTATGCATTGGTTTGCATGAGGTTTCTTCACAGCGACAATGTTTTCCTTCCCTTCCTTCGTCGCTCCGCCGGACTACATTATCTTTGTGACTCCTCTCTCTCCCTGTCTGTTCATGTGTGTCTGTGCGCGATACGTGAAATGCCGAGTCTCGCCGAGCATTCGCTCCCCCATGACACTGTTTTGACACTCCACTAACTCAGCATGAGGGAATAAAAACTGCTCCCTATCATTCTCTCTTTTGTTCCCTCCGCTCCTGCTTCCTCTCGCTCCCGTTCTCTCCATCACTCCGAGCATCGGCAGTTCGGGAGCGCGCCACAAATAGGAGCGCCGGCAGTGCCTAGGTTGGCACCTGAATGAGAGGCAGGGGGGGGGAGAGTGAAAAGTGGCAAAACTCTGTGATTAAATCGACACTAAAGACACAAGTACTTCCCCAGTAAATGTCAGCCTCTTTGATATTCTGACGGCTTGCCCTGATTTCTGCAAGCAGATGATGCGTGGCCACTGCAAATGAGAGCACCGGGCCTCTTCCTGGTTTTCCTCCTGCGTGTCCTGTGTGGCCAGGTTACGCAGAGCTGGTTGGGCCACTTAGCCCGGCAGTGTCCCTTGATCTGGATGGAGGGACATCGAGTTTGTGCTGGGGGGATCGAGTTTTCTTGAAAAGAAGAACAAGCGCATGCAAATCTG
Organism: Nelusetta ayraudi; assembly: GCF_046127955.1. NCBI lineage: Eukaryota > Metazoa > Chordata > Actinopteri > Tetraodontiformes > Monacanthidae > Nelusetta > Nelusetta ayraudi. The sequence goes on from NW_027466092.1 coordinate 20,246,479, forward strand.
GGGTGGGAATGTGTAAAGAAACTTGCATCATATCCAAGATGAAACCTTGTTTTTTTGTATTTTTAATCATTTTAGCAACTGTTTGTTGTTGTTGTTTTCATTTTTTTCTGTATTATTATTGATTGTTTCATTCTAATAGGTTTTTAAACACGGTGTTTACTTGTTTGCCTTTAGGCTCTTACAACTAATTTCAGAAAGCACTGGTTGGAAAAGCTGGTTAATATGCTTTCATTTTCCTTTTCTACAAATGCACATGGTAATCAGGGCGCATATATTTGGTGTTTTGGGGCAAAATTTCTGTTTTTGGTTTAAATGTTATGCTAAACTTCATGCTTCTCAAACTTTTGACCTTTGCACCTTTTGGCGCTTGCCCTCTATGTAGAGACCATGATGAAATGTCTTCTGCTTGGAGATGCATCTTTTTCTACCCTGGAGTCTGTGCAGCAGGAGCTGAATGATTGTAGGTAAAGTGGCTGAAATGTTTTGATGCAAATTTGAAGCGTTTATTTTTTTTAAATCACTTTTACACGTTAAACTTTAGGTTGAAAGCCAACTGACAATAAAAGAAAAGCTGAACTGGTAGCGCGACTACAATCGCAGCTGGCAGCAGAAACTGCATCAGAGCTGCCGCCTCCATTCGGCCTCTGCCAGCCACCTCTCAAACACCCCCCCCCCCCCCCCCCCAAACCCTCCTCCTCCTCCTCCTGCAACCCCGTCCCCTGACAAAGTGTCACATCTCTCTCTTGGTGTGCTGCCAAATATTTTTGTGCATGCTCGGTGCGCAAGGATAAGGGGGGGGGGGGTTGCGGTCCTGTTCCCCCTCCGTCTGGCCCAACTCGACCCAGCTCAAGTGAGGCAAAGTTCAGCTGAAGGGCAAACCGACTTTAGCAAGCAGTCATGTGCCTCACAGGAGCGGGCGGGATCCACTCCTAATTGACTCATCCTCCTCTTCCTCACACACATACACTCAACTTTTTTTTTTGTTTTCATATCTGATCCATCCCATCAAAGCCTGTGTTGACAGCACAAGCGGTTTATGGGAACAGCGCGTCCATTCTTTCGAACGCCTCCTAATCACCGGCCCCGCCTACCCCCCGCCCCTCCCCCTGCCAAGTCCGAGAGGGCAGCAGTGAGGAGAGAGGGAGAGGAGATAAGGTGCAGAGATGAGTGGCAGGGAATACCTGCAGAGGGGAGACCGAGGAGATAAAGTGGGAATCGGAGGGAAATGAACATGTTCCTGTTTGTCTTTTTGGTTTTTGCATTTGCGCAGCGGCGGCGGGCTGCGCCGGAATATTTAGGGTGGGGGTGAGGAGGGGGGGGCAGCGTTGCAGATCAAGGCCCCCCGTCTGCTTCTGTTATCTACCCCCTCTCCCTCTCTTCCTCTCTCCGCTAGCACATTCCCCATTCTGAAGCCAAGAGGTAAAGCCAAACCAGCAGTCAATCTCAACAGATACAATAGCTGCAGGCCAAAACAATGCACAGAGGGAAGCGGGAGCGAGAGACAGAGAGCAGCGAAAGTAGGCACAGATCGGAACAATGCGCCAGGGAGGGGGTGGGGGGGGGGGGGGGGGGGGGGGGGGAGGGAGGATGCTGTGAATTGCAAATACGCTGAAGGCTGCTGATTCGCACGTGCTGAGCTCAAACACGCACTCGCACATATGCAAGGCTCTGTGTGTGTGTGCGCTGTGAGGGCGTGCAGACGCTCAGGTGCGCGGCTCTGTCGCGGCGCTGCGAGCTCCTCGCATGCCCTTCCTCGCTGTTTCCCTGCTTTTTTTACTTGTTTTTTTTAAGGCAGTTTTAGGTGGCGAGTTTTCATATTTTGCAAAATCCCCTTCATCAGTTCAAGCCAAGGCCTGTGTCTCTGTCCTGTCAGTGAATTAGAAAAGTCCATCCTTCGACTTTTTTTGCTTTTGCACCATGATGTACCAAAAAAACCCCAGGGCCAGTGCAACACTTTCCGGGTCCTTCTGGTCAACTGAGATTCAATAGCTTCCGTATTTGTTGATAATTCCGTTCAAAAGTCGAAATAACACAGGGTAGTCAAGGATCAGAGGTATTTCTTGCAGGTTTACTGGCAGATGAAAAATTGTACAGCAACCTGGGGTCATCAAAATTACAAAAACAAGACAACAGCATCCTATGGTGCACCGCCGATGAACCAACGATGTGCCCGAATCCACCCAGTTTTAATGCTCCCAGCATGGCAAAAATAGTGTCCCCCTGTCATATGGATCTCCCAAAAAGGTGTTGTATTGGAACCAACACTACAGCTGTGTTCTTGTGAGGAGAGGCTATACCAGCATAGCTTTAGCTGGTCGTGCACCCTCTGACCTGCCCTGGTGTATTCTTATCATGTGGTCTCTTGCCAGCTGCAGGACAGGTCAGTTTTTCTGGTGTTGGTCAGCTACTCTCTACTCACCCCATGCACATCCTATTTTAAAACCACCACAACCACTTCCCACAAAGTTTTCTCTCATGATGAATGACAACAGCCCGTAAATAGATGTGGGTTCCACCCTCTGGGACGGACTCATTGTTGCCTCCCAAACATGTGGAAGGTCCAACATGAATTTCAACTGGGAACTAAAGCTCAGTCAGTGCGTTTACATGCAGAGCTTAATCGGAGTAAGCAATAATTTGGTTTTCTCGTCCAATCGGAGTTCTCACCTTGTCCCCGTGTACATGCAGCTGAGAAATTCGAATTATTGATGGGAACGTCCGGTTGACCTATTACGTCACATCAACTAGAGCTATGCGGGAAACGGTGTTCCGGTTCAACTCGCTACTATGTTAACTGGCTACCTTTGTTTACTCGCATCTGTAGTTGTCCTAACTTCAGCAGATGTTAAAACCAGGAAGTCATTTTGCTTGTTGCCCTCGCATTTATCACCAGAAATGTCACGTAACGTAGTCGTGCTTGGAACGTTGGGTAGGCTCATTCCGGTAGCATCAGTACCTGGTACCCACGTTTGTTCAGATAATCATAAAAATAATAATAAGTAATAGTAAAAAATATGATGTGGGTTCTATTTAATGGCAAGCCGATCATCAAACGACTTTGTGCCATCGCCACTGACCCGAAACTCTCACTCTTGTTGGATGTGGGTTTGGAGCACAGACTGGTGGGAGAGGGTCGTATTGAGAGAGTTTTCGGACACGGAATGGAAAGACAATTTCCGAATGACGCGCAGATCATTCGACAAACTTTGTGGACTGATGAAAGATGTTTTAATCCCCCAGGAGCCCTCCACATGAAAACCGCCATTGTTTTATACAAACTGGCTAGCTGTGCAGAATAACGGGTCGTTGCAAACCAGTTTGGAGTGCACAAATCAAGTGAATTTACCAAAATAAAAACAAATCAGAAAAAACATCTTTTTGGTGTGCTTTTATTTATAAAGTGAAAATTGTGTTTCCAACGAATCCGTATTTGTTCAGGGGTGCGCGCAAAGCCGTAGCCCTGCATTTGCTGCGCTACCTTGTCTAGAACAGGTCTCCGTTGAGCGTTTTCCGTCCATTCATGTATTTTAATATGTCCATCTCTTTAAGAAGAGAAAGCATCAGCCCAGTCTCCTCCTCTCTCCAAAAGTGAATATTCATATTCGCGTTTGCCATGTTGTTTCTCTGGTTTTCCGCGCCATCTGTTTTGTTAGACAATGTAGTTCCGGGGTCATGAGTCGCGAGACGGAGGAGAGATAGGTCGTGCCGCATGCCCACTCGCATTGTCCAGTTAATAGTCCGACTAAGGCGTATACATGGCAGAGAAATTCGAATTCCAATCACATTATCTGGGTGTCTCAATCGGAGTTCTCCGATTGCAATCAGAGTTCTCAAACTCCGATCATAATCGGACCAAGGCAATAATTTGAATTTCTCAAGTGCCATGTAAACGAGTGTTTTTGCTCCGCTGTCTAACAGAAGCATTAGTGTCCATGTATGTGTGTGTGAGTGGCGCTTAACGACCCATCAACGATCCATCAACGATCCCAGCTCCACCCTGTGAGACAATGCAGAGCAGTCAAAGACAGTCGGAAAATGAGACAACAAAAGAATGCTACTATCTTATAAAATAATAAAATAAAAAACATTGTTGGCATGCTGAGGTTCTGGGGATGATGAAAATGTCTTTTTTAAGTAGTCAGAACCACTGTGTTTTCATAAGCAGCAAGGAAAGACCCAGTAGTCCCCAAAAGGTGATTTTGACAAGTGGAAATGAGTCACTTTCTGTTTGTCGAAATTCAAAAATTAGAGTTAGGTCAGCAGGTGTCGGGAGGGCGGTCTGCGAGTGTCAGTGGGGGCGGTCGCGCGGGCTCAGTCCCTACAACGCAACAATGCTTTATTTTTTTAAATTTATTTTTTATTTTTTGCAGGAAGCTGAAAGCAGAGAAGGTTCTTTTTATTCTTGCAACTCTCATCTGCGATTAAGTTAATAATAAAAATCTGAAGATTTGGTAGAATGAAGTTGTGGTTAACAGGGAGATTGGCTCACAGATTAATGGCTGCCATAAATCTAACTGCATTTCTGTGCGCTTTCATTCGTTACCCTCCTGCTCTTCCTGTCCCTGTTGCAGCACGTACACAAGGGGGAAAAGGAAACCAGCAAGGAGCAAAATTTCAACACTGCCATTGCTGCAACAAATATTATTGCACTAATAATTGTATCATAATTACAAGTTTTTACAACCCATTAAGCTCAAAGACTTTTTTTAAAGGTAAATCTGCATGTTTGCGTATTTGAAAAGAAATGACTGGCAAAGCGAAACAAGTCATCGTTCAGCTTTCACCTACAATAATGTGCTATTGCATTGGTCAGCTTTAAACACATCCTGCATATTCTGTAATGTATTGCTGAATATTATATTTAGGATTTGTGTAAGGAGACAGGTCCTCACCTCTCACTTCAGAATGGATTCATTAGACTGTTTGCACTCACACTGATCACTGTTTTCCGCCACCACTAGTCCGGCCCTTCTAAGCCAGGCTGCTCATTTTCTTTGCAGCCCCGCAATGCAACTTATGTTCTCTCAACAGGGAGTCACTGTTTTCTGGCTGCAGCTTCCCATCTCTGTCTTGCTCCACCCACTCACCATAATGCAAAAAATAAAAATGTCAGTGATTTGAAAAAAAGAAGTCAACGCCAGGGAGGGGGGGGAGAGTCTGCATTGTTTCCTAGAGCTAATTACGAGGCGATGCATGCTCAACCTTCATTTAGTAGTGACAAAAATAACATGCAGATAGAGAATCACAGCGCTCATTTGGAAAAACATGGTGAGACAAAAGGGAGCTAATTAGGACAGGCGGAGAGTTGAAAATTTTTTAGACAAAACTGTGAGATTGGAAACCAAACCTTCTCTTGATTTGTGCAGCCTGAAAAGGGCATGTCAGCGGCATGATGCCTGTTGATGGATCTATGACAGCCCTCACTTTCTGATCATCTCGCCGCTTAAACGGGGAGAAGGTAGGTTTTTTTTTGTTGCTTTTTTACGCCTCCTGACTTTCAAAGAGCCTTAATGAAGCCGGCATTAACGAGAAGACGGCAAGACAAGCATCTCGTCTTCTCCTCCCCAACAAGCCGCAGTTAATTTGGCCGATTTTAATCTTCCATTTCTCTCCCCTCCTTATATCTGCGCTCTTTTCTATGCATCTTATAATTGATTAGTCCGGACTAATGGTGGCGCGCGTGCCGTGTCTCTGATATGGATCTGAATGAAAGTGATAATTCATAACATCTGGTGGCACTGGGGGAGGGGGGCGAATTACTGGCGCAAATGTTAAAAAAAAATAGGCTGAATATGAGCTTAAATGTGTGTGAGTGCGTGTGTATGTGCGTGCACGTGCCTGCGTGTGTTTGTGCACGAATGTGTGTGTGCACGAATGTGTGTGTGCACGCATGTGTGCAAGAGAGTGTTGCTTCTATCAATTATTCAAACTGACAAATGGCCACAGGCCGCCTGGTGTTTTGGCCAATTACAAACGGGCACACTGCGGGGCTAAACAGGGCCAGTTTTAGCCCGGGGCTTCCCTCCTGACGCCTCTCACGCCGTGTGACAAGTCAGGACCCAAAACAGAGTCATCGCCACAGGTGGGGTTCGCTGCCTGAAGTCAACCAAAACAAACAATCCCCAAATGTCACAGGCTGTGTGTGTGTGTGTGTGTGTGTGTGTGTGTGTGTGTGTGTTTGTCAGTTCCACACATACGGCACAAATAGACCCCATTTTCAGCAGCATCTTTCGTAACTGATATTTTCCCCCAATCATGGCATTTCCACAAGCATGCCTCAAACACCTTTATTTATGTTTTCTGCATACGGGCAAGAGCACATGACATTCGAACACAAATGACCAAATGTAGACGACCGGGGGGGGTGCTCATCCTGTCGGCCGGTCACGTTTTGTTGTAGCTGTCGTAAAACATCCAATAAATGGGCACCTCTGACCGCCGTTGTGATCATTTTAAAATATTAATGCCCCGTGCAGAAATACTCCAACGTTCCAGCAAAAAATACAGTATAGAACATTACAATCAAGATCAAAGCATAAAAACATAATGTTTATTTAATGACATGTGATTATGATGCGTACGAACCATAAAATCATATTTATTTATTGGCAAAATACAAAAAAGACAAATCTGCATGAAGCACCTTTTTACGATTGAATTTCTCTCTCCATAACCTGTGTGTGTGTGTGTGTGTGTGTGTGGGTGTGTGTGTGTGTATGGGGCAAGGGGAATCCATCTGTGGCCCTTTGAACCATGGGAGTGAGAAAGCTCCGCCCCTGTCATGAATCACCTCAGACCCGGCATGGCAGTCGAGTGATGGCTCCCAAACAGCTGGGCCTATGATCAGTATTGATTTTACTGTCCACCTCCTAGTGTGTGTCTGTGTGTCTGTGTGTGCATGTGCGCGCACGTGCGGTGCAAGGTGCAGACATGTGGGCGATATCTTTCCCCTCTGACGTGCGGTGCTTTGTAATTGTGTAATTGGCTGCTATCACTGTGCTGCCGTGTTTGCGAGGGTGCAGTGACATCTTCTCTGGGGTCTGGGGGGTAAACGCTATATTAGCCAGTGATTCAGACCAAGTCAAGCTAATGTGGACGTTTACCATTGGACAACTGTGCATAAATGAGTGACAAACTTCTCACCACTGTACTTCTTGCGTCTTTTTTCTGTTTTTTGTGATCAGTGCTTTGCAATCTCGGTTTTGTCTCGATGTCGTTGTTGCTTTATATTCTGCAGTACCTTGTTCTGCAACAACCCTGCTGTTGTTTTGCTGAGGCCAGCCTGAATTTAGCATCACACAGCTAAAATGATGGATGGCTAATTTGTTAGCTCCCTCTTGGCTCCACTCGATGGCTTTAAACGGAGGCGATTGACCCGACTGGTTGCAGTCGGCTGGTTGCCCACATCGACAGTGCCGCCTTCTCTCTCACACACACACACACACACACACACATGCACGCACGCACGCATGCAGACACACTAATGCATGTGGTAATGAGTAACCCCTGGTGGTCAACGGGTCAAAAACCTTGTGTGTGTGGAAGATAAACTCAACATAAGAGTTAATGACTGTTGGAGAGGCAAAAGAACGTAAGCAAGCGTTGGGTGGGTGGGTGGGTGTGTGTGTGTGTGTGCCCGCGTATGTGTGCCCGCGTGTTTGTGTGCCCGCGTGTGTGTAAAAGGTGTCAAAATAGTTGCCTCAGCAGCACTTCGACAAAACAACTCTGCTCCGCTCGGCTTTGCGCTCATGATAAATTAATAAAACAGACTAATTCATCATGATCCTCTGCAAGGGAGACGCAGCGCAAATAGAGTTTAGTGTTTGTGTTTTCACCAGACACACACACACACACACACACACACACGCACACACACGCACACACACACACACAGAAACAGTTTGTCTCCTGCACACACAAAGCCTTTTGTCAGCTCCCTGGAACGCAGCAGGGCTGCTGTAAAAGAATAGCTGTCTCAATTATGGCCCAGGTTGATGTGAAATGTGTGTTTTGGCCAGAGCCGGATCAGAGCCCGGCGATTTTCTTTATCCAAGAGAGAAGAGGGAGGATGGGGTGGGCTGGAGGATGGGGTGGGCTAGAGGAGCGGGTGGGTGGGTGTGTGGCTGGCTGGCTGGGTGGGGGGTTGTTTTTGGGTTTGTTGGGGGGGGCAGTTGAAGTAAACATCAACACAGCGACCAGAAATAAAGCTGAGACCACCCGCTCTCCCCAAGGCGACAGATGAACCAACGTTAAGTCCCAGGGGAGAAAAAAAGAAGCTCCCAGTCCTCCCTTCCTTCCTTCCTTCCTCCCTTCCTTCCTTCCTCCCTCCCTCCCTCACCGTGTCTCCTCGCAGACTTATCAGTGCCATGCTGACGTGAAATTCTGCCCTTAAAGGTTCAAGCATATAAACCAAACCTAATAGGATTACACTGTGTAGGTTCTTAAATCATTCTCCATGCCCAAGCAGAGAGCGGGGGGGTGGGTGGCGAGGAAGGGGGGGGGGAAATCAGCGTTGCTGCGTTTTCCCGTAATACATCAAACGGAGGGAGATGTATTCTGCGGCACTACAAAGAGAACAATGCTATCCCTGCCACATCTAATAATAGCTCCATTACCATATCCTTCAGGGCTGGATCTGCCGGGAGACGCAGCCGGGCTCACCGACAGACAAGCCCGACGCCGCCGTTTGGAAAGCAAAGGTCTGGTGGCGGGTGGGGGGGCAAAGGTCTGGTGTGTGTGTGTGTGGGGGGGGGGGCTACAGAGGGACCTGTGTTACGCCGACCAGTGCATTCCTACGGCGGCCCTCGACGGGTCACGATGTGCTGTTGTTTTGTTTTTTTTTGCGACAACGCAGGCGTTAACCTCGGAGCGCCTGACTAAAAAGGGTCGCGGTCAAGGCAGCAGCAGCAGCAGCAGCAACTGAAAAACATGAAAATAAAACAAGGCCAACGCTTCCACGGCCGCTGTGGGACTCTTGATGAGGTTGTCTTTGCTTTGCCCCCCTCCCCTGGAGGAAAAAAGCGTGGTGTTTATCGGATAAAGTGGCTTCAATCGGAGCTTTATCTCTCGGCGGCGGCACCTGCGCAGCTTTGTCACATTTCAAGATGCTCCGTCCTGATGGAGTACTTTTCTCACCGGCTCCTTGAGGACCCCCCTTCCCCCCACCCCTCCCACACACACACACACACACACACACACACACCATCTCCACCCTTTTTCCCTTCTTTTCACCTTCTTCAAACAAATCAATATGGCCATAGTTTAGCCTTTCATAGGAAAGATTACAGAGAAATGGCTATTAAGGGCTTAGCCTCTATCACTTCTACCATCTCACAGCCACTTAAAGACTCTGGCAGCTGTGGCTCCAGATCGAGGACCCGGTGCCCTGTCACACTGCAAGGGTACAGAGAGAACCTGAGGAGAGAGCTCTGGCTTCAGGGATGCACAACTTATTGTCAGAGCAACTTTGAAGAGACGATTCAGTCCTTATGTTCATCAAAAATCAAGGCCGTCTGTAATATCTTGCTCGCTATCATTTGTTTGACCGGAATAAACAGAGGTTTGCCTGTGCAACCAGGGAGACGGAAAACAGCCACAATCACCAGTGCAAATACACTGCACAAACATGCCTGCAGATCAAGAGAGAAGCCTTTGGCATTGGCACAGCCCGTTGCTTTGGTTCCCCCTGACAAACAGTCCAGAAAGCAGAACATAACAAGCACAAGTGTCCAAAGATCCAAATCTATTGTCCCCAAGCCTGATGTTAAAGTTGTCTGGAACAAAGTTTGGTTGGGTTTTATTGGTCCAAAAGAATCTGACCGTGCATCATAGACCAACTTTATCGTATCACAGTGCTGCTGCCTTGCGAGCTTTGCCCACATCACGTGTCATTTTACAAAAGGTTTACTTTGACAAACTTTGGTCAACTTGGTGCAGTGGTTGGCGCTGTCATCCAATGGCTGTTCTCCCTCAGTCTTCATGGGTTCTTGGCTAATTGGAAACTGTGTATTCTCCATAGGTTGTAGCTATGCTAACCCCTGAACAAGTTCTTTCCAGTCAAATGTCACATTGTGACTTAGTTGATTCTTGAGGTTGAGGGCAGTCCGCAGAGCTGCCGAGTTGCTGCAGTAGCACTGCTGCTCCATGATTCTGAGGCCTTGTTTCATCCCCACTTTCCTCAGCATGCCGCGATGGACTCTGAGTTACTCAAGCGTTGGCAGCGCACACCGCTGCACACACAATTAGCGTGCTGCAAGAACAGGGAGGGGTAAAAGCTCGACATCAGCTCTCGTTTTCTTGCAAAGTGATGAGAGGGAACATGAATAGCATATAATTAGGCATGTTGGCAGTGCCTCCTTGTCTTCTAACTGTGTTTGTCCTACAGTCTTTCATTTTCACCAGTCTGAAAGCCACAATGCTCATTTGAACAAAAAGAACAAGATTTGTGTTGTTTTAGAATAAATTGCTGTGGCTTATTTGCTTCGGATTTCTGGCACTTGTGATTGGAAGAGAATTTCTCCCTCTCTCTCTCTCTCTGTCATTCACTCACTCGCTCACTTACACACTTAATCCTCATGATTTAAAGTGCAGCAAATAGGTTTTTCTGCCTCTCCCCACACACCCCCACCCGCCCACCCCCACCAGTTTTCTCACATAGCAAATGTGTTGTCAGAAATGAAGCATAAATGATCACCAGCAGAAGGCAGCGAGGGGTAAAATGAAGCTACTGAACCACACTTATGGGCGAGATTAGCATGCAGTCAATCATTCACTGATACAGTCCACTGAACAGCCCTCAATCAATATACCCTCTCCTGGCTCCCTCCAGGTGACAATTTTTAGGGGCCACAGCCTCTGGTGACCCCAGCAATGACCAGCTACTAGTCTTTGAAAGTCTTTTACAGTTATTAATGCTCAAAGTCAGGTGCGGGTGTTGCTTGAAAGTGCTGGTTGAATGATTGAATGAATGCCACAAAGCTAAATTTCAAAATTTGTACACGTGCTGCGTGCTTTACAGTAGCCAAAAGGGTCCAAACATAAAACAAGTAATTGTCTTTCGCTAGATCATTATATTGCATCCTCAACCCCAGTGGAGCAGTCTCACATCACAGTTAATTACCCTAAAAGCCCTATTGATCTCCAGTAAACGGCACATGTAGCCCTCTGTTTACAGCTTCCTGCCAAAATGCCACCATTAGTTTCCTACTAAAACTGGACTTTACACATTGGAAGACAAGGCAGGTAGCAGGAAATGCAGGTTACCGTTGGTAAAGTGTGTTTGAAACAATTTGCGGCCTTGAAAGCGTAGCAAATTGTGTTGACGTGTTTCAAAACAATCATAAAACAGTGAGAGAATAATTAAGATCAGATGGATGCTAATTTTTGTGGTTCATTAGAATTTGCATCTTGAAGTTGCAAGTGCTTCTGTCGCTTGTATGCAGAAACCAAAGAAACTTTTGGGTCTTGAATAGTTTTTATATGCAACAGCTGCTGCAGCTCTCAAATGTTAATATCGAGCAGGTTCAGGCAAAACTGTGCCCTGGAGTGCAACACTAGGACACCTGCACTGGAGGACGGGTGTTTCGGGAGGTGCAGTATCACAGGTGGGGGGTGACAGAACGGCTTCCTTTTGGAGTGAGCTCGGTGTCAGCGCGCTGGATTTATTTTGTTGCGACGTGTTATATGGCCCCTTTTAACATTGCCTGGGAAAAGGTTGTTGCTGGTGTGAGGTGAAAATCCAGCTGGTTAACTATTTTCCCAGCTCCTCCTCCTCTTCTCTGGCAGCCTGTGGCGCTGACTGGCCGGCGTGGCCGGGAACACGGTGCTGTGATATGGACAGCTGGTCGCTCTGTCTCTCAGGGCCCCAGAAGGTGTGAAATCTGGGATACCTTTCATAGCACATTACCCTCATTTTGGCGGAAAGAAAGGAGAGCGACGCCACAAGCCAAGAGGCAGTTATTTATGCCGGAGCAACATCTTTTCTTCGAAGGAGCCTGGCTCATCGATAGTCCCTCATTGACCAGTTTTCTTAATTGATTAAGGGGAAAGGGGAGCTAATATTTGTCATTTTGACATATTCATTATGGCGGCAGGGGCCTTGTCCACTGGAGCTTCAGATGTGTCAATAGATGAGGATTAATTGCAAGGCACACCGACCAGCATCTGAGGACCAGGCGTCTGCCTAATGGGGTCATTGCGGAAACGCTGCTGCCGCGGTTGTGTTTGATGTTTGCAACCTGCAGCTCCGGGAGAAGTTACCCTATGTCCCTTCCCGACTGGACAAGACCTGTTTTAACTCTCCCCAACAACTGCCATGTCGGCATGCGTTGGTGTCCTTTTGGGTCGTGGGTCAGATGTCATGGCAAGCTACGCTGGTTTTATTGGGCTCAGCTTTCAGCTGGAACGCAAGACTGTGACTCATCACCTTCGTGACCATTGCCATCCAGACTACAACCTCCAGTCGCCTGCATTCAGTCAAGAGTTGTTTAGTCCGTTCCGCCTTCCCTATGTTCCGTTATGAACAATGAACACAAAGTAAGAAAAAAAAAAAGACTGACCACCCCCTCACTTGCTACCAACACTGCTCTCCATTGTTTCCTTTCCTTTGTTGCGCCGATCGCGGAGGGGAGGAGGGGACGCGCAGCTCGTCGGCTGGCGACCAGACCCGAGGTTTTTCGGTCAGTGGGAAAGGATCCAAATGCCGTCACCCACCTCATATCAGCGAAGAGGGGTGAAAGTGTTTACTGGCACACCTTCAGCGGCGTCTGAGTGGAATCTGACCAATGGTGCGTTTCCACCAAGCAGTAAAGGCCACTTTGGTACGGTACGATACTCAATTTGACACCTTTCCACTGCGGATGGCACCCTGAAAGCCGTATCATTGCTGTTATGATCTGTATTTCTGACACCTACTGCAGACAGAAGAATCCACTCCCGCTGAAGTTTCTTATTTTTCCCTGTTGAGGGTTTGGAATTTTTTTTGCTCAAACGGTTCGAGGGTCGAAGGATAGAGAGGGTATTACATGTAAAGCCCTTTGATGAAATTTTTTTTTGCCAGCCTGGGCTACACAAATGAAACTTGATAGTTTGATTGATTGATCGCTGTAGCCATTTTGGTAACCCTGACTTTGGTGTTCCAAGGGTGCAGCTACACATGCCACAATCAGCTGATTGGTTAAGAGAATTGTCACTTCCGCGTGTCAAATGCATTAAAGCCTTAAAGCAAATGCATCTTGGGCACACAAACAAGATGGGTTCTCTTTCAAATGAAAGGAGCTGGCCAACGTTCGCGTGTCTCCTTTGTGAGCAGATAGATGAAGATGACTGAACTCTCTCTCTCTCTCTCTCCACAATCCACTTCTTGAGCGTCTTCCTTCAAAAAAGAGAAGAAAAAAAAAACAATTTCAGACAACTCTGGTGGTTAACGGCAAGAAGGAGGGGACGTGTGAAAGTTTGCTGATGTGTGAAAGCAGATAAAGTCTGGAGCGGCGCCGCAACTTTTCTCTAATCTGATGGCGGACCTTTCTAAATGTATCTGGATCTTCCCCCACCGCTCGGAGGTTGCGCCGGCTCCACACAAGATTCGGCCGTCGATACAGTCTGTCCTCATTCGATTAGCACTGTGCTCGTCCGCCGCCTGTATTTGGATTAGTGGCGGGGCCGGAGCGGGCGTCGCGCATGTCCCCAGGCTGCTGCGTGTTCCATCCGCAGCTTGTCAGTATGCGCCGGGCGCCGTGGATCAGTGTTTATTGAATCACTTCCCCAAATAGGGAAAACGATAATTACACGAAGTGGCGCCTCTGCACATTATGCAAGTGCTGTGCCATGACTTTGGAGCCAAACGGCTGTTCTTATTAAAGGCCGCCAGGGCCAGCGAGGCTCCTAATCTATTTCCAGGATTTCCGAGACTTCAGCAATCCAGGGATTAGACGTTTTCTCACAGATTTAGACCTCTCCCCCCCCCCGCCACCATCTCTTCCTCCCCACCACCCTTTCTGCTGAGGGTCGCTTCCTCACACCCCCCTCCCCGCTCTCTGGCCCTCATAGTGCCTGCGTCTGCAGTTTGTCAACTTGAAACCCTCCTATGTTCACACTTAGCAATTAACTCACTCACCATCTACCAACTGCACCTATCCGACAAACGTGGAAAACTCACACATTGGTAATGTATACCTTATAATTAATACCTTTTCTCACCGTACATCTTCCTTTTGAACAGCTCCTTGTTAAACTCTTCTACGGTAAATCAAAATTACCATCAAAGAAAATTAACCTAACAAACTTCAACTCAGTGGGAAAAAAAAACCCAGCAGAGAACATGCAGCTTTTGCAAGTCAACTTAATGGTGACACAGCTGCACAGAACAAGCCCGCACATTCCTGTGTTTTCTCTACACATCACCACCACACATATTCCAATTACACAACACACATCACACAGGCATACATGCGTGATCTGCAGACAACCCGAGGCTCAAGTGAATCCAGCCAACTCACAATAAAAGCATATTTCTACATTTTGAAAGTTATTCAATTTGCTGTTGACCAAAGCTATTTTTATGCTCACCTAACCTAACCAGTTACCCAAATTTCCTAATGCTAATATGCTAATTGCCAAAGTCCAAAGAAAATGACGTAACTCACAATTTTGCTCTGAAGCAAAGTTTTCAATCCATGTATTTTTAGGTTGTTAGGGTGAACTTTGAAAAGAAAAAAACAAACTCAACACATTATTTAATCAGCCTTATTGACACCTTTAATTGGTCTCCAAAGAGGATTAGAGGCGAGGAGACCTTGTGGAGAACCAAGGACCAGCTTTTTTTAGTGTGCCGTTTGAAGGGTTGTTAATTCCTCTAAGTGCTGGATTCCTTCTTTCTACCTCAGACACTGCTGACGTTATTTTTTCAGAATCAACTACCAAAATGTTTATCTCACTTCTACAAATATAAATTTGAACGAAAACATAAATGGTCAAGATGTAGCTGCCAGATAAGGGTAAAGATAGAAACACATGACTCCCCCTTCCCATTGACCTCCCAACCACACACACACACACACACACACACACACACACACACACACACATACCAATCCCACATCATCGGCACCTTTCCAGGAGGTCTATACCTTTCCACACAAAGCAAACCGGCCCTTTTCAGCAATGCAAGTTGATCAGCCATTCTAGCCACCTAGATGGCCAAAGAAGTAGTATCAGAGAAGAGTTGTAGTTTCTCACACCTCGCTGGCTCCAGGTGTGGCGTTTTAATAATGCTGCATGTAAGGTCTTGTCCACATGGGAACGTTTTTTGGTGGAAACGGTAAAGTATTTAACCGTTACGGCATTTTGTCCATATGGCAACGGCGTTTTGGGTCCCCCGAAACGGTATTTTTTGAAAACGTGTCCCAGAGTGGGACGTCGTTGTCACATCGTTGCCGTCTGGACAGTGAAAACGGCTTTTCCTTGTAAAACAATGACGTCATCGCACCGTCACTGTCACGTGACCAGAAAAAAGAAGGCATGCAATGCGTTAGCAGCGGCACAAACAAGCGAGCGGAGTTGTCTTTGTATTGTAGGCGCTTCAAGATTTGTTGGCAATATGACTACAAAACCTCAGACTCACTTTTTTCCCACTACTCGCCGTTTTTGTTTTCTGTGTGTTTAGTGTGTAGTGGAAATGCCCTCTTTATAAATCTTTGGTCCGGTGGCTGTGTCAGCGTCTGTTAACAGCGCCACGTTTCGGTGTGGCATACGCATTACATCGTTTTCACCCACCATTCCGTTTCCATCTGCCAGCGTGTGGACGCAACTTTTTTCGACCCCGGGAAAGAAAAACGGTAACATTCCCGTGTGGACAGGGCCTAAGTCACCTCTCAGCTTCACAGGAACAGCAGCAGTGAACCGATTAGCGAAAGCAGAAAATGGCTGCGGACTGAGGAGACCTTGAGGTCAGACAGTGTTACAAACCCTGGCTCGAGAAGGGAAAGGGAAGTAACACACGGTATCGGAAATAAAGGTAATACTTTTTTTTATTACCGACAATTAAATGCAAGAAGTGCGACAACAGAAAAGGCCAGCGTGAGTGCTGTCAAACCAATAACCGATCAAAACTGAAAGAGAGTCCAGAAAGAAAAGATGGAGCTATAACTAGGAAATTATCAGTAATATAATAAACCTAAATTTCAGTTTTCAACAACCAAAACAAAGTCTAAGCTTTCAAACTTAAATACAGGGTGATCAGCACTCCTAAACCCTAGTGGAAACTAACACAAAGAAAGCTACCGGGTGGAAACCGTAAATCTGTAGTTTTAAACAATACTTCGATACACACAGTAGTTTACACACGAGCGACTTGACAAGTGGCCTTCAAGGTGTCTGCCGCTGCCTTCGAGGGAGCTCCAGCCTTTTATACGTGCTGCTGCTGGTTGGCGCTCCCTGGTTGGCTGGGTGGTGTCCAACCGCAGTCGTTGTGTTTTCACGGGGCATCGCCATGGCCAACTATCGGAGGGAGGCTGCACATAGACCTATGAACATGAACACACACACACACACACACACACACACACACACACACACACACACACACACACACAGCAGGAGACCTCAACGGCTCACAGCCGTAACAGACAGCATTTGATGTTCCAAGCAGACGAGGAAATCCACCGTCATGTTGTGGTGTTGACGGGTTTCTCATACGTCAAAACAGATGCTGCTGCTGACATCATCATGGGTTGCATGCTGGGAAGACGCTAGGGCCTTTTTTTGGGCTTTATGTGAATAACAAAGGCTGGTTATTAGCAGTAAGGACATGCCTCTCTGTGAGAAAAGCTCCACTGAGATGAGCTGTCCAGTTCATATGAATTCATTTTATTCCTTTTTGTAGGGCGGGGCTGAAGGTGCAGGTGGGGGGGTTTGCTGCAGATTTGGACATGTCCACCTCCTCCCTGCTCTGAAAACTAATCACAAATAAGGTCTTTGAGTGGAAGCTTTATATAGCATCTTCTCAGAATGATTAATGTGCAAAGTACCTTTGTGCATTAATTTAGATTAGATATGACTCGGGTTGCATGTGAGGAAAACAATTTTCTAGTCCCGACCTTTATTTTTTTTTGGAATATTCCTGATGGGAGAAGGTGCCCGATCTGTTAAATAAAAAGAAGGCGCACACCTCCCAAAAAAACTGTTGAATAAAGATGAGAAATGGGACCAAAACGGGAAATTGAGCTGCAGCTGCGATAAGCTTATCTCAGTTGGAAACACTTTAATTTAAAAGTCAAAGCAAACAAAAGTGTTTTTTAATTTATTTATTTTTTAAAATTCTGGTTTGATGAAATATTACAGATAAGTCCCACAACTCTTGCGCATGGCCAGGACTTCATCTAACAAGCTCCTCCAGGGATGCAAGCTGAGTGTGACCGGATGAGACAGTAGCACACAGTCTTCCAGCCTCCTGCCCAGCGCTCAGCTGGGACGTGGCCCTGGATGAGCGCGTCACCACGCGCCTGATGGGATCCACAGAGCGGAATAACCAGCTCCGACAAACAGCCCCCCCACCCCCAGCTGCCCGGACTTGACCAGCCGAGGGACGTCGGCAAGAGTCGTCAGGAGGGAGAAGTTTGGATTAGACCTGATCCCTTCAGCTTTCAGCAGAAGCTGGTGAACGGATGGGTGAAAAAGAAGAAGAAGAAGAGGCATCCTATCAGCGAATTAAACTGAAGATTCATCCAGGGCTTATGTGATTAAAAGGGGAAGAGGACAGCATCAATTAACAAAATCCTCCTGCACAACATTTTCGCCAATATTTGTTTGAGGACGTGCTGTCTGCTATGTAAGCCCCTTTTGATGCCTCGCTCAAATATTTGGGGTTTATTCCAGCGGCATGGCTTTCCACGGCGTTAATAAAAAAAACAAAAAACAACAGAACACACACATTAGTTATATGCGCTGACATGTTTACTCTTGGATTATATAAGAACAAAACAGTGAACTTGGCAGCGACGTGTTTATTTAACAGCAGCGCGGAAAATAAAACGCGCCCACCGCTCAATAGGATTTGCTTCAGAAGCGAGCAGAGCTCTTCGGCGGACGGGGTGCAGGTAAAAACCCAGGAGGACGACGCCTTTTGTGAGTCACCCCAATATGACCCCTGCCGAAATGTCAACGGCCATCGCAGAGAAAGGATTTTATGGCACCTCTGTATACGTGTCGCCATCTCATTAGCCCCCCCGCGGTATGTTGATCTGACGTCCCCAAGGACTCTCTCCACTGCGGAGAGGAGACGTTGGTAATCTCTGCTGCCTCCCCCTTTCCCCCTCCCCACTCCCAATTCATGCATCCAGTCATTGTCTCCGGCACTTTTGTTCTGCTGTTGCATCATCTTTCGACGAGATAAACCAGGAAGGAGTCAGGCTACGACAAGCTGATTAGCAGAGCCACAAGTACCGGGGACCCTTGACACAAACAAGTGGCGGCCGCACAAGAGCATCCTTCACAGTGGCCTCTTTCAATGATGAGTCTAATTATTGGGTCTGGCGTGGAGGGTGGCGATAGGCGCTAAACAGTGATTATCAGCCAGTGTGACACTCAATAAAGAGCAGCTGTGCGCACACAAAGAAAGGCCTCGGCCAGAGAGGAGCGGCACGGCCAGGAGCAGGAGAAGGGGAGGAGCCACGGAGGCAGGCAGTGGTGGAGGTTCCGTGGATGGAGAAGGAAACGGTTGGTAGTTGGAGGAAACGAAGACGAGGGTCCTTTATCTTTGATTCCCAGAGTGTTGGGCAAAGAGTCTGAGCTGCCAGATCAGAGGGCGCTGCTGGTCATCGGGGGGCTGCTGCTGGTGCTGCTGCTGCTGCTGCTGCTGCTGCTGGTGATGAGCGTTCGCGCTTGTGTGGCCGCAGAGCAAAGCCTGCGAGACACGTGGTGGCAGCCAGCGCGATGGAAGCAGGACGTCCACTCTGTCAGTCCGTCTGGGGTTTTTTGACACTTGGCAGACTCCACGTGTTAAAGGAAAAGGCTGTTTATCTTTGATGGTTCCGTTTTCACCTTCCCCCTATCTCCCTCAACTGGGCTGTACTTTCAGAGATGACTGTAGCAATTCCAAATTCATTGGTCTCCAATCGCGCCGGCCTTTTGTGGCAGCCGACGAGGTGTCAACATCCTGCCGGCTCTGTGGCAACTTTGTGGAGGTGTCTGTGAAAACTGTAACTGGGTGGCTGTCAGTGACTTTGATGTTTGCTTTTTACTATTTTTAATCCTGGTGGTTTGAGATGAAAAAGTTTACTTTTTAGGTGGAGAGGAGTTTCATTTGGAAACATACTGTAATGGTAATTGATTTGTGCCGAGGTGGAAGGATCGCCTGCCCTCACTGTGTTTCCATGATGCTAGCAATACCCTCATACCATATGTGGAACAAATATCCAAAGTATACATGAACTACGTACAAATAAAATGAATAAATATTACATGAAAGCAACAACCATAATAACTACACTCGTTAGTATTCGGCCAACCAGCTAAATTAAGGCTCTTGCTTTAAAGCACCCTGTAAAACAATAGACTTAAAGACAAGCAGCTATGCAAACCAAAATCGTTGTGCCTATGAGGAACACAACATTTAGAGATGGTGTGTGAATGGTGTGTCTACATCCTGCGATGCAAAATGGCATTTTTCTTGCTAATGTGTGAAAACAAGGGGCAAAAGGTGACACAACAAATGAGCTTGATTGGAGGTTAGTTTGCATAGGAGCAGGTCATTAGCGGGAGAAAAGGGGGCGGAGCTGCCGTCACAGAATGTCGCACTCCATCAACAGGCTGAGGTGTCGGCCGGCTCCTCACGTCATCCTGCCAAGGTGTCTGCCATCGACATATGGACCTCTCACCAGCCTCAGTCCCATCATGCTTTTCACAGCCTAGTGTGAGAAAACCTCAAGGCTTCATGGGAGTGAGAGACCATATTTCCAAATGTTTAAACTCACACACGAAGCTGTGTTTGGTTTGCAAAGCGATATGCAGTATTGCCAATAAAACACATCTCACTAAATAGCGCCCGGATAAAAAGACACGCTCATTTATTATTTACACAGAAGCTGCACATGACATTTTCTCGTTACAGCTGCATGAATCTTGCCTGTATGTGAATGTCTGCAGCTGCTGGGCTGTAGTGATGGGGTCACGTTGAACAAGCCCGGTGGCTCAGACTGCCCTGAATCGTCCTCTCTCTCCAGTTTGTGATTACATGCTCATCACAGTTCAAAGCAGTTCCAGTTTGCACGTGATCTGCTCCTTGACTCTGTTCACCAGTCCGGTGCTCACCTCCAGCCTTGCTGGGGCAAAGCCCGTTTCCCCGGGTCCCGTATTTATTAGGGCCTGGGCCTGCATGAGCTGCAGCACGGGCAGCACGGGCAGCCGAGCGAGAGCGCAACGGATGCAAAGCATGCTTGACGTCGTCATCTCATGTGGAAGGCGCAAGTAAATAAGATTCCAGCGAGCGGGGGAAACGCACAATCATTGGCTGGAAACAAGCACGTTAAACAAGCCCTGGCACAGTTAACCATCCATTCTTCACTGGTTAAGAATTGACCAGAGGAATGTGCTCGGCCTATGGTCAAGGCAACGCAGGCATTAGCTTGCACCACCCCAGGATCTGCTGGAGATCCAGCCCCCTCCATCTCTAAATGTCAGTCCCAACGATATCCTCCCCCACCACCCTCACTGAACCACTGCCCTTCAGCATGACTGAATTCTCTCAGGGAGACATGTGAAAAGGCATAAGGAAACGAGTCGCTATCAATAGAAGAGTGTCCCGTGTTATTACAATACTGTGTGCTCTCAAGTACAGCTATAACTTAATCTTCGTGAAGAAATGGCGTCTGGGGCCTGGGAAAGAAAAGGTAATTTGCAAGTCAGAATAGTGACTTTAATAGAGGACTTGAAACAAGGTTACTTGATATCGAAGGAGCCCGAAAAAATCTGGATTCTCAGACATCTTGTGCGAGGACAACGCAGGACTTAAAATAGCTGGCAGAAGGGGCCAGTTGTAATACTTTATTTTGAGAATGTAATTTTCTCATGCCTTGCCAGTAATTAACCTCCACACAATAAGGTATTGGAGGCAGCGCAGACACAATTGCAGCCCCGCAGTTTGTTTAAAAGGTGAGGCTATATGATAGGCTGTGTGTGACGGTGGGATGGAGGAAGGCGTGGAAGCTGAGATTCGACTTTATCTTGCACGGGGAGCCTTTTCTTTTGCATTCTCTGCCAGCTTTTTCATTCAAAACTGCTGTTTCTTCACTTCTGCTGAATCGGGTTTTGTTCCTGGCTAATTCCAGCCGCGGCTCAGTCCAGGGCTCGTGGGAACCGCCGCGATCGCTTACAATCACTTCAGTCAAACACCTGGGAGATAATTGACTGGGCTTCGGTCAGACTTGTTTTTTTCTTCTCCCTCCTCTCTCTCTTTCTCTCTCTCTCTCCCTCTCTCTCTTTCCCCAAGTCTTCACAATGGAGACAAAGACCATCAGCACACAAAAAAAAGATCAGAATCACTAAATCCATTCACAGACCAGCCACTGTATAGATGGTAGGAGAAGCCAAATTGCCTTGCCCCAGTCTGGGCCAAGTGAATGTGGGAATGTCTGAGGAACAGTTGTGGTTTGAGCTTGGCAGTACCCCCAGGAGATGCAGTAAAATAAAAAGAGAGAGAGAGAGAGAGACAAATGTATTATCCTTATTTGTTCCCCAGCAAATGCCTGCAGACCTCAATTCCCAAACCCGGCTCCTGAAACGTGGCAGAATTGTGTCCAATAATCCATAATTTGTGGCGGGTGATGCAGGGGAAGGATTTAAGTGCATCCTCCATTCGGCACTCAAAGTGTAGCTACCACTGGAGGTGTTTAAAAGTTGGGTCCCGAATTAAAGCTCGGTGCGCAGTTAAATTGTCAGTTTTTATGTAAGCACTTAAAGCAGTTTAATGGCTGAAAGCAGATGAACTGTCGGCTGATGCCTTGCCTGTGAAAGCCGTAGAAATGTCACTCGTTGGCGGGGGCGGGGGAGGGGCAGAGTGGAGCAGTCGGGGAGGAGGAGGGTTCGTCGACAGCATCTCCTCCAGCATCTCCACCGCCGGAACTGGTTGGCCACTTCAATTATCACACCGGCTTCAACGGCGTTTGCCAGCGTGCGTGTGCCTTTCCCAGGGAGGAGAAAGAGGGGAACTAACTAATCATTTTTAAATTAGAGCGCGGCAGCAGCAGCGGGAGCAGCCATTAAAAGTCACACCGCTATTAGTCATTATACAGTATCCAGGCTTTACAGCCACTGTTTAACACAATCGTGTCCTACGCTCATTATCCGGGGGAAGTAGTCATTATGGGACAATTCTGCCTTGTGTCTCTTATCGTGTAAATGCAACTTGAATCATTGGCCGTTTTTGCGTTATTGACCGGCTAATCTTATTGGAGGTCGTGATCCAGCTATACATAAAGTCCATAAAGAGGAAAAACGGCAGCGGGCCACAGAGACGTCTGGTCTTACTCACAGCAGAGCAGTATCTCTCATACAAATGTAGAGGGGAGTTGCTTGCTATATATGAGGAAATCTCATTTTAGCGTGTCCGCCACTGCTGCTACTAGCGGTGTTCTGACACCTATGGCCTGTTTATTGGCCTGCAGGGAAAGGGTGATTTTTATTTGGCTAGGGAAATGTTTACAGCTTTATATAGTCCAGTCTGGCCGTGATTAACTCAACCAATTAACTCTCAACAGTTTATCTGGGAGCAGCTCGAGCACACAACAAAAATGGAACCGTCTTTGTGATTCAACTGCCACTGATTCCAGAAGTCTGCTTTAGTGGGAACCATATATGCTTTCATTATAAGCATGGCCTCATTACCTATTTATGTGGTTAAAACCATTATCCCTTATGGCCTGGTGGACACATTAAAAAGCTAATTACTCATTCCAGCATCAGCGCGGTTGCATGGTACTGTCATGCCCCGACTTAATTGATCTCCACCTCCTCCACGCACCAGATGGACTTTTTCACAGATCTCTGAGATTGATTTCATCTTCTCACCCAAGAAGAAGGAGCTCTTTGAAAAGGGCAGGACCCACACACACTCACAAAAAAATCCAAAGGCGTTTGGGTAAACCTTGAGCTTTTCAACTGATAGGTCTCTGCGCTGGTCATAGTGCAAGGCCTATTAGTCAAGACTTCAGAGTACATCACCACCCAGCGAAGGGCCAAGACCCACCACACTGTTTTGAGGATCAGTGCATAAACTTTGTCCACAGCCAATCAGGATTGGACGTTATTTGTTCTCCTTTTGATGAGAAAAAGTTGTCCAGTCTTGATTACACTGCCCACATTGCAGGATTCATGCTCTGGCCGCTGCCGTTGACGAGCTGTCAGTTGAACTCTGTGTACATGTACTGTAGCTCCACCTTGTAAAGAATGCAAATCCAGACCATATCAAAATAAATTTGTACCTTTCAAAACTTTTTTGGCCACTGCCTAAGCTTAAAAAGTGAGCCTATGGTAATCAACCCAAATGGTGCATTTAAATCCAACAGAAAACATATGTAGAACATTGATGTGAAAGCCACAAATGCAGTAGCCTCGTCCAGGTGCTGCCTTTAAATGTAGTTGCTATGGGGTAATGGCAATGCATGCTATTCCATCCATTCCTTTGAGCAGCCATCAAAGTCTCAAAGAGTGTGCACATGTGATCTCTCTAAGTTGTAACCTTCTCGGGTTACAACTCAAAGCACGCATCGAAGCGCCTTGCATCTTAGCACTTCGCCTTGAACCTCCGGCTATAAGCAGCAAGACTGATGTCATGACAGACGCCATTATCAAATGCACCCCTCAACAAAAAGTCAACCTTTGTAGAGCACTCAACAAGCATTTTGTACCCTTAGTACAACATTAGAAGCTAAAAGTAAGTTGCATTCAGGTTCTTTTATCGACCAAACTCAATTTTAAAATCACTGAATCTTGCTAAAACTCAATATTCCACTGGGAACTTTAAATCCGGGTATTTAGTACATCCCACATAGCCCCTTTTACAACATTTTAGGTTGCAAACTAGTTAAAAACTGCCCAAGGAACATGGAAACCAACTCTGAACATTCCTGATCCAATTCTAGTTGCGTTACACGGAAGAAACCTGTGAAATCACAAGGCCAGGAGCAGGTTTATGTTCTCTCAAAACCACATTTGTCGGAGTTTATTGGTCAAATACCATCCATATAAACTCACGATTTTTCCATTAAAACACTGTCCTGTAGCCATGATCAATAGTATTTACTTCTCAGTGGTTGTAATGCTGCTCCCATTATACGTCTCATCATTTCCTTATATCTCATTTTCTAGCCCATATTAGGGCAGCTGGCATCCTAAAATAGAAGCCAATACCTCTGAGATGATTATCTGCAGCAATGTCCAATATTAACATATTCTCTTTCCATTACCATGCCGGGACGAGATTAAATCCGTGCATGCTATGGACTCCATGCTGGAATTTTGCCACGTTTCTGACCCGATACATCCGGCTGCATCCCGACGAAGCCCAAACTACCTGCTTTAATTGCTGCATTTCATAGGCTGTACACAAGGCTACCCTCGCTAAACACAGTGTGCTGAGATTAATGTGAGCGTTCAGCGCCGCGGCATTTTTAATGAGGACCGGAGGCTGCCGTTTTTTTTTTCTCTCTCTCTCTATAGGCTCACTTTCCCCTTGGTTGGTGACACTGGCACAATGTACTGTGGCGCCCCAGTGCCTGCCAGCTGGTCTCCAGTGTGGCGCCAGGACAAAACTGTTATATGTCCCGCCCAGCGATGATGCTGTATGGTGCAAATCTTTTTTCTTTTTTTTTTTTTTTCAGTAGAGAGGCTAAAAAAAGGGCCCCTCATGACGCGTTAGCACCCAACATTCACCAACCCGCAAAAGAAGTAGCCTGCTGCATGTGTGTGGTTTGGCTTTTTTTCACACACACACCAGAGTGCACCTGTTGTTGCAAGCACTCACTCTCTGGCAGACTCTTGTCTCTCTCCCTGACACACACACACACACACACACACACACAGATGCGTACACGCACTCACGCACGCACATATATACATATACACTGCTATCAAAGAAAAACAAGAGTTTACAGGCTGATATGTTGTAGGATAGAGGGTGTGACCCTGATTTACATATGGGTGCTTACGGGGTGCAACCTAGAACCAGGAGAGCAGTGAGCGGCAGTAGTCGGTGGAGATGATAACCCCAAACACCGGCGTTAAATTTATTCCAGGATCCTATTCCCCTCTCACTGAATTAATGCTTTAATCTCTCTCGTTTTGTTGCTTGTGTACTTGTGTTGTGTGTGTGTGTGTGTGTGTGTGTGTGTGTGCGTGCGTGCGTGTGCGTGTGAGCGCACGCTGGCCATTGGGAGGTTAGAGGTGGTGGCGGGGCTGGGGTGGGGGATTATGTTTCACAGCAGCCACTGTTTTAGTGCAGTTATCCCGGAGTGAAGGAAAACACAGCGGCAGAGTCCGCAGGAATCGCACTCCTTTGTGCTTTTTATTTTTCCGTTTCTTTTCCTTTTTCTGCCTCTCAGAGTGCCATCGATAGCTCAGCCATCAGTTCTGCTGTCGTTGCGTTTCTCTATTTCCCTCCCTGCACAAAAGAAATAACTCGTATTCTCTAATGGAAGATTACCTTCAAATGCGAGCTTAAAAGATTATGCGCTTTCATATATGGTCCATTATTCCATGTCGTTTCTTCAACCGTTCCCTCCTCCCCCTCCCCCACCCTTCTTTTATTGGTCACATTTTTCAGGGTATCTTTAATTTGCCACTTTTATTCCAATAACACACTCACCTGCTCATATTGTGCAGATGAAACTCTTTTTCTTCCCTCTTTTTTCCCCTTCTTTCAACTGCGTGATCCCGCTGCTCGCTCTGCATGCGGCGCCATCCTCCGTCCCTGCTGACGGCTCGTATTCATAATTTATTCCGCTCCAAAATGAAAAATCAAACGTATGCCTGGGAATACGTTTTTTTTTTCCTTCCTCCCTTACCTGCCGCACGACTCTCGGCTTTATGAACGATTCAGACGATTGGTAATGATGTCCTGTGTTGGTAGGCCATTACAGCCGAGGAATTTAATTCTCCCATTGTTAATTAATTGCTTCATTCTTAGCGGGAGTAATAAAAATGCTATTAGGTAAAATACCTCTATCATTAACCTAACTTTGTTAATATGGGTATCAGTGGGGCTCAATAAACAAAAGCTGGAGCTCCTGCCGCCACACAGGGGTAATTAAAAATGCACCGTCATTAATTACACAAGATCGACCATCGAGTTGGAGTCTTTGTTGACTGTTCCCTCGCCGGGCGAGAGCCCCGTCGGGCCGACGTGCCGCTGCTCATCCCTGGCAGCGCGGACTCCCAGACATGGACAAATTTCACAAGTTGTTCCATACTCTTAGGCACACTTTTTTTATGTGCAATAGCACATTTGGTTTTTATGGTCAGACGTCAAGAGAAAGACGTCTGACCACTCGGTCACGCAGCAGAGATGAAAGGGCGGCAAATTATGCAAACTGCCATAAAATGTGTTTGGCCAAGAGGCCGTAAAGCAATCGACAGGTTCAATATCCGCTATCTGCCTTTGTATAAACACAAGTTTGGACTGGAGCGATAGCGCCGCTGATGAGTGCAGCACCTTTTGAAATGGCTGGCAGGAAGGTTTTCAAGAGCCTCATTGGTCGGGCCGCTGGCGTAAAGGGGGCGAAAGGATGAGTGAGGTTAATCTCATTCCAAAGGGCCTCATTCAAGCCTCTGCAAACATGCCTGTGAAAAAAAAAAAAATAGAGTAAACTGAATTTCCACCATAAACATCTGCGTTGCGTCAGTGAGTTGACACGGGGATGAGCGGCGTCGCCGCCGCAGATACTAACTTTGCAGATATCCTCATTTTGTTTGTTTACGCAGCGACAATCGCTCCCAGCTCCAAACTACGGCCGGCGAGATTAACTTTGCCAGCTGCGTCCTCACCCCCCGCCCCCACCACCGCCCCCTTCACCCCGCTATCTCCTTCCCCGCCAGCCCTCCGTGTAACCAACGCCACCCCTCACCACCCATCCACACACACACACACACACACACACACACACACACACACACACACACACATTCAGACAGATTTTTTTTCTCCATCTCGTTGCTGAAAAAGTGGCAGCGCCAGCGTGAAATTGATGTGATGAAAAACAACTAGGATATCTCTGTGAGCCATTTGCTTTGCACTTATGGATGCCCCCCCCACCACCACCACCACCTCTGTTGTCTGCCTCCCTCGGCTCTCTGCTGTGATGTGGTGGTGTCGGGGGTGGAGGGGGAGGCAAATCAGCTCTCTCTGAGTTTAGCCACCAAGTGTTTGTCCTCACTGCTCAGCTGCGCTGCAAACTTCGAGAAGTCGTCCCGCGAAAAACCTGCGCGATCCATTTCCTTCAGCACATCCTTAATAATCCTCCCAGACAATTACATTAACAGAGAGGAGGCCGCGCGCAGCCGTTGTCGCACCTTTAACTTAATGCAATTTAAAGCAAAAATGTATTCGCACTGACAAACGACCGCAGATGCTCTCTATAAATCTAAAATAATAAATAGTTTTGCAACCTCTGTGTGGTGCCGCCGTCCTCCCGCAGCCTGGCGGGGGGAAACCTGGGAAGCAGAAGCCTGAGGTCGAGGCACCAAAATGGAACGCTCCCCCCGGTTACGTTCATCCTTCATCTCCCAATGCGAGTCGTGAAACGTGGCCTGCCGACTTCTCCCCAAGCTGCACATTTACAAGCGGAGATAAGGGCAGTTCACACCTATTGTTGCAGCCGCCATGACCCCAAACACAGAAAGGGCATCTTGGCCATCTCCCATTTTGTGTGTGTCTGTGTGTGTGTGTGTGTGTGTGTGTGTGTTGCTACTGTAAGCGTCAGGCTGCATCAACTGCACCCTTTTGTCACTGACCTGAAAAGACAGGCACCTCTTAATTAAGCGGTGCCGGAGTGTAAGTGACTTCCAGCGAGCACCAAATGAACCCTTCGCCGGAGCGACCGCGTCGCCTTCGATGGGTACAAATGAGCGGAGCTGCTCGTGCTAAGTGGGTTAGCATGTAAATAAATAAGTTGGCAAATTAGAGTTTAAGTGTGTTAGCATGTAAATAAGAGCGAGCGGGGTGGATTATGATGTGAGAGGGCGACCGCAGGCACATTTGGAGGAATTGGAAGTTGCCTCCGCCGAGGACGCGGGTGCTCTCGCGCGGCTCCGCATCTGGCTCATGCACGTCATATTTCCTCATGTACAGATGACACGCCAATTACTTCTTAATTACATGCGTCATCTGGACCAAAGTGCCCAGTGCCAGCGCTGATTAATCCTGTTTATGGCGGCAGTGATGAGAGTCCCAGCGGACAAGGAGCACACAAAAAAAAAAATAAAAAAAAAAAAATTAAAAAAAGCAGAAACGCACTCAGATGCGCACGACCACGGACTGCGGGGAGTTAGCAGGGCAACAGTTGTCTTCTGCCGCCCGTGATCAGGTAACTTGAGTGGTGAGTTGGGCGACAGAACAGCGGTTCCAGGAAGTGGAAATGGCTTGGGGCCATGGAAAATATATGACGGATTTAGAAAAGAGCTGATAGAGGGGGAACCAGTATTGTTGTCGCTCAGCACAATCGGCGAGGCGCCTACACACACTGCCGCCCTAACGGACGGCTGGCTGCCACTGCCGGCTCATTTGAATATCACCACTTTTCGGATTGGAACGCACCATGAGAACCAGTTCGTCCCGGAGCGTCATCAGCAGTTTATATACCCTGCATTTTTTTTCAGCGTCACTTGCCAGTGGAGTCAGTTCATGGGACTCAGTTCGTGAGAGTCAGTTAATGGGAGTCAGTTAATGGGAGTCAGTTAATGGGAGTCAGCTCGTGAGAGTCAGCTCGTGAGAGTCAGCTCGTGGGAGTCAGTCCATGGGAGTCAGTTCGTGAGAGTCAGTTCGTGAGAGTCAGTTAATGGGAGTCAGTTAATGGGAGTCAGTTAATGGGACTCAGTTGGTGACGGAGGCCGGCAGGTTCGCGGCGCTGCTGCCCGAATCTGTGTGTGAAATCTAAACGTTATATATACGTTGCAGATGTGAGCCAGATACCCTTTGCAGGCGGGATGATTTCACACCACTGGGTTTGCCTTGGGGTGGGTGGGGGGAGAGGGGAGGTGAGGTCGGCGGCGACCGTGTGATGAACGCGTAGATAGCGGACGCGGCTGCGCGGCGGCCCGGCTGAGGCTCTATCAGGCCGACACGGCCTCGCTTCCTGTTTTCTCATATCTGCCTCCTCTCCGCTCCGCGCCGCCACTTTGTCCAAACGCCACCTATCACTCGCAGCGTCCTGCGACCCCCGCCCCCACCCCTCCCCACTGCCGCCGCCCCCTGCCTTTGTCAGCCGTGCACTGTCACGCTCTCCTTTCACCCCTCCACTCCGTCCTGCCATCCATCTGCTTCTTTTGTCTCTTTTGCTCTTTTTCTCCCAGGATGCCTCGGCAGACGCACAAAAATGGGTATTGACTGCGACGCCCGAGATCCCCGGTCCGTTTCTCTGCCTCCTTCTCCTTCTTCTTCTTTTTTTGTTCCCATTCCTCCCTTTGCAGGTGATGTGAGGAGTACAAATGCACCCTGTAAGGGGGGGGGAAAAAAGAAAAAAAAGGTGATGATACAATCAGTTTTATTGTGCCGTAAGGATTTTTCCAGCCTTGTGGTTCCACGCCCCGTATGCAGGCTGTGTGGAAGAAGTGCAATTGGCATGCGTTTTCCTCCTCGCTCCCTCCCTTTCATTGCTCGGAATAATTAGACTGCAGTCTGGACTCTGGGGTGTTTCTTGTTCGTGTTTCCGCCCAAACACAGAGAACGGTCGGTGGGAGAAAAAAACGGTGGCGCTGCTGCTCCAGAAATTTCTACCTGCGCCGCCGCCACCCACCCACCGCTGCACCCCCCCCCCTACCATCCCTCCTCCCCCCACCGCTCTTCCATGCTGCCTCACCACGGAGTTCCACAAGGCACGGTGCACTCCGGCTGACCTAATTCTTCCCTGGCGTTCCTCCAGTGCTAAGAGTACATAAGGACTGCGCTATCAAGGCGCCCGGCCCCTGCCTCTATTATTTTAGAAATCAAGCAACATCTGTTGTGCTCTGGGCCCGACTCGGCCGATTCGCAGGAGGGTTTGCAGGGAGGCGGAGACGCGGCTAAACTCGCCCACAGCCAGCCATCAACTCTGGTATTTTTCACCTTTTTTGTTTCCCCGACTCCTGCTGCTCTGAATTCAGACATGACCGGAGCTTTTCCGTCAGGCGCGGAGTTAAACTCCCTACGGGTGAAGGCCCGGCTGGATATATTTTTCTGCCCTTACACTGGAGAAAATGACATCAACAACAACTTCATCTCCTTCATGTTAGCGCATCTTGCGTTGGAAATGTTACCACACTTTCAAAAACTTTTTGTTGTTTTTTTTTAAGTAAGCACAGGGAGATAAGAGAAGTCTTTTTCCTTTGTATGTGTGTGTGTGTGTGCGCGTGTGTGTGTGCGTGTGTGTGTGTGTTTTAGTGCAGACACGCACGCATGCGTTTACAAGCCAAACCCCCTCATGCTTCATAAATTTTAATATTCCTCGCGAGTGTCGTACCACAGCACAACACATCGTGCGTCACAAGTTGAGAGCCCATCGCGCTGGTTTAGCACTGCTGAGGCGCCTCGCAAACACCGAGCCCAGCGCTGCGGCCGTCCCCGCCGCTGCCGCCGCCGCCGCCTCACCATGCATCTTGCATGGCTCGCCGCTGGTTTTTCAACCAACCCGATAACAGTGAACCCCTGCAGTGAGGCTGCGGCGCCGGAAGAGGGTCAGGAGGGCGCCACGGTGCCCCGCAAGCTCCCTTTCTTTGTGTGTTTACCTTTATCTCACCTGCAGACCGGCTGGAGCCACCAAGCCTCCTCTTCTTGGTGCCATTCACCTTAATGAAATTGGGCTGTCTTTGAATCTCGCTTTTGTTAATGCACGAGTGAAGGCAAAACCAAGGAACAAACAAAAAAAAATCAAAGACCTTGGAAGAGGTCTTTCTCAACTGTTCTATCGTGACAGTTTATTAAATGTTTGAAAAAGCAGTTTGCATCCATCAACATCGCCCGCAGCAGCAGCAGCAGCTTCCGCT
This sequence comes from Nelusetta ayraudi, assembly GCF_046127955.1. Lineage (NCBI taxonomy): Eukaryota > Metazoa > Chordata > Actinopteri > Tetraodontiformes > Monacanthidae > Nelusetta > Nelusetta ayraudi. The sequence goes on from NW_027466092.1 coordinate 20,277,700, forward strand.
CAGCATCACAACTGTTGCGTAGCATCGCCATGCTGTAGCCTAATAAGGAGAAAACCATATTTCTTCTTGAAGTGAGGGGGGTGGGGGTGGGGCGCTCAGCCATGCACCCAAAAGACGTGGAAGCACGTGAGATGACAAATGGGGGAGAACGAAGCGTTGGCCATCATCAAACGATGAATGAATAAACCCCTGCCCTCAATTAATTCACATGAATCCAGCCACCGTGTATCTGGATAGGCCAGATGCTAGGATGGATTCTGTTGGGAGCAATGACATGCAACAAAGTGATATGAATCACACACACACACACACACACACACACACACAGACACGTGCTCATTGTGCATGCTGCGCCGCGGCAACACTTTCAGAAGGCTGGTGACACAATTTGTCAGAAAAGGAGAACGGACGGAGTCGCGAGTGAAACGTGGGGATTAAATTTAAATGACACGATCGTCGTAACGCTCGCCCAGAAACGCTCCATGTGCTCTCCAGGGAATGGAAGCAGGGGGACAGGGGTTAGCTTGGAGTCAGACCTTGTTGCATATTGAAACAAAAGGTAATTATCTGTGAATTAGCTTGAGGCGGGGAGGCGGGGGCTGCAGCTCGGCTGTGATGCGGAACCGAGACTCACAACATTTGGAGCCTGCGGGGCCCGTCACGAGATGACGTGCCTCGCCACGATGGGCGCAAACAACTTTTCGCACCTTCACCCTATAGATCGTGACCCCGCGAGGAGCGTCTCCCTATAAGCCCGTTAGATGCGAGCGCGGTGCGAAACGCCAGAACCTCGAGCCACCTCCCCACCCCACCCGGGAAGGCCGAGCGTGAGGCGAACCCACACCACACACACACACACACACACCACGGCAGCATCCGCACGTCCCCGGCACTCCGCCTCCTGCGTTAAGGGGGAACGGAATCAAAGTCCATTCAGAAGAAAAGGGAATCTTCTCATCATCTCTATATTTAGCTCTGCGTTGTCTTAATCGGCATGGAGGGCACAATCAGATAAGCCTTCTGACTGTGACTCACGCTGCCGCTCCAGGAGAGGCAGGAATATCTCAGCAGGCAGCAGCACAGATCTCCTACCAGCGCCTCGCTCTCCTCTCTCTTCTTGTTATTGGTGCGGCTATTGTGGTTACTCCAGCGCCGGTCCCGTCCCGTCCCGGGCCGGTAGGTACCTACATCTGCTGTTCCGCACCCATGCCTTTTTTTTTTTTTTTTTCTCTTTCCTCCAACATTTTGAATCGCAGCTCCCTGTCATGCGCACTCTGCGGCGCCCCGGGTCCATCTGTGCTCTGTGAGGTCACTACACACCACCTGCTCCGATCGCATTTCCGTCGGGGACGGCAGGCGGCTTCTCTGGGCACGCATGCCCAAGCAGATGTATAGATTTTGCACTCGCCGATACCCGAAAACATGACGCACTGGCAGATTTCTACCCCAATCTGGAAGCATCCGCGTAGGTTTAGTTCTTTTTTTTTTTTAATGTTTCTATTCCTCTGGAAGACCCAAGGTGGGGTGCTTTGTCGTGCTTTGTTACATTAAAAAACAAGAATAGGTTTGATTTTCTGACAGGACGTCGAGAAGATTTCAAGCTGGGGGGAAAAAAGCCTATCCAGCGATGTTGCGCCAGGGTGCCAAGTTTGTTATTCCGTAAACAACAACCCGTCTTTTTTTTGTTTGGAGATGTTTTCTTGGCTCAGTCTTCCAACAATAGCAACAACCGGTGGTAATTTACTCCCCGAGCTCGCTGTTTCAGTTCATCAGAGGACAATAACGTGAAGAGTAAGAATCTCTCCCCAACAGAAACAACAAACCCCCCGTGTTTGAAATTTCCACAGAGCTTTTGTTGTCGTTTCACCGCCGCCGTGTTGCCTATACACGGCCTGTTGACACTGTATACACAGGCCACACTGCCACCTGTCCTTTCTGCCGCCTCTGACTCCCTGACACACTGCAACACAGTGCAACACACACACACACACACTCATACACAGTGGGAGAGAGAGAGAGAGAGGTCTGACAGTCTGACGTTCAATTGGGGAGATTTAAAAAGAAAGTGTGAATCCCAGGTTCAGCCGCTTTGTGCAGGACATTCACTGTGTTTCACTGATGATGACTCCTCTTCGTTCCCTTTATGTCCAATTTCATACACTTTATTTGCTACAGCGCAGAAGCAGCTGTGAGCTGGGCTGAGGAGACACGAGGGATGACTGATGATTGCTATTAGAAGGAACATTGATCCTTAATCTCCATTACGTATTTCGGGCATTTGTCTCATCTGATGATTAAAAACTCAGATTTCACAGCATTAATTTGTTTTGTTTTTTTGTTTGTTTGTATTTCTTTTTTTTTTCTTTTTTTTTAAGTTTAAACTGTTAAAATAAACTAACCCAAATCAATAAATAAGATTGTCTTTCACTAAAATCCACGGAAATTTACTAGAAATGTTTACCCAGCGAGCGTTCAGTTTTTAAAACGGGCACCCTGCTGTTTTCTGTGTGCGTGCGCGCGCGTGTGTACGCGTGTTTTCCCTCAGCTTTTCTTCCTTTTTTCTTTTTTTCTCCCTCCCCTCGCGCAGGGACATTTTTAGGCAGGCGTACGCGCACGGAAAGCTCCTACTATGCGCGCACCGACGCCCCGCCCGCCGGGCTGCGCGTCACTGGCGAGTAGCGCGTGTGTGGACGCGGAGTCACTCCCCTGCCTACTTTTAATAGCTTTGTCATGTGATGGAAAGCAGTTGTAAGACAGGTGCCCTCGGTTCATTCGCGGCGAGGGGCAGCAGTTGCCGGCGTGAGCGCGACTGGAGGGAAGCGTGTGTGGATTTTTTTTTTCTAACTTGATTTCCCTTTTTTCCCCTTCCCCCCATTTTTTTTTTTTTTTTTTTTTTTTTTTTTTTTTGGTGCCTTTTTGGTTAATTCCCCGGATCGTCATTCAGTGGCTGGATGGCGTGGGACAGGTGTAACCAGGACTCGGTGTGGAGAGAAATAGAGGTGAGCGCTTCAGAGAAAAAAAGCATAACAGCCCGACTTGTCTAGTCTCTTTAACCCTGTGGACTTTCTTTTTTCACTGGACCGATGGACTCACCACCGAGGCGCCTGTTTGCGCATGAGTGTGCGCTCCGCCGGCATCTGGACGCATGTTGAGGATGATACACGCAACTAACGGGGACTATATGACAAGCGGAGGGCATGTGCGGAATCCCTTCCCCCTCCCGTGTTTTTTTTTTTCTTTTTTTTTTTTCTTCTTCTTCTTCTTCTTCTTCTACTTCTTCTTCCGTGCACCTCGGTTTAAAGCCCTAGTTGTAACGCGTGCACGGGCTCGGGACCAGTAGGATCTCCGTGATTGAATCGGGGCGAGCGGTGCGCTGCAAGCAGTCGGATATCTCTCTCGCTCTTTCCAGCGGCGAGCGCGGACGGTGCCGGGAAGCCCTTTTTTTCCCCCCCAATGCACCGCAATGACTGAAATGTCTCAGAGTCAGGTATTTCCCGCTGACCAGTGAACCCCCATCTGACGATCACAATCCCTTTGATGTGCTCGTATCGCGTTGGCGCACGTTTTGTTTGTTTGTTTGTTTGTTTTCTCCGAGGCACGCACGAGCAAAGGTTGGAGCTCCTCTCCGGCTCGCGCGCTGCATGCAGCAGCATCGCGGCTCGTCTCTCAGCCCGGTGAGTGGCGCAAAGCGGTCGGAGAGCAGCATCCAGCCGGGGCTCGGCCACTCTCGGCCACTTCCCACCGCGGTTCCAGCCCCGGTGTTTCTTTTCCTTTCCAAGCACGCCTCGGTTCTTCCAACGCACTTTGGGTCCGCACCAGAGCGCGCTCAGAGCAGAAAAGCACATCAAAAGGATACTTGTTCGTCCACCCCCCACCCCCTCCCCCTTCCTTCTGTCTCTTTACCTCCCCCCCCCTCCCTCCCCCCATCCATCTCCCTGATGTACCGAGCCCGTCCTGCTCGTGACGAGCACGCGGCTTTACCTGGCTCTCGACCAGTGTGCATGCGGGAGCTCGCTTTCAGTGGGAACTGGAAGATGATGCCACCGCAGTCCGGTCGCACGTGCGGGCTCATCCGAGCTGCCTGATGTGAACGTTAGGGCAGGAATCAAATAAAACAAAACAAAAGAAACAGTCTTCAGACTAAAAGTAGAAATAGTTTTGATGACGTCTTTAAATAGTGCTTTCCTCTGTGTGTCTTCCCTCTAATCTCCCCACCGGGCAGGTGCTTCTGTGCGCGACGCGTGCTTAAATCAGCGGAGCGCGCTGGCGGTGCGTCTGGCGGCGCTTTTTCATTAGTCCATCAAATAATTGGGACGCTGCACGTCCGGCGTCCGAGCGTGTTTGGCTAAAGACGTGCCGTGTCAGAGTGCATCATCGCAGGGGGCCGGGGGCGGGTTTAGGAGGGACCGATGCCGCCGCCGCCGCTGCTGCCGCTGCTGCAACACAACAGATTTGCTTCTTGGTGCTCTTAAGTCGTGGTGTCGGTGTTGGTGCACCGACAGATCGGAAGTGGCACCGCTGTCCTGGCGGCTTCCCTCCTCCCCATCCCGGCTCGCCTCCTCTCCTCCACTCGGTGTTGGTGCTGAGATGGTGAGACTCCTGCAGGCTGTGCTCGGGGGTCCATCCATCACGGGAGCCCACTTTAGACCGGACTAGCGTTCACACAGCGCTCTGTCAACATAATTAGGAGTGTGCAGCCTGTGCAGGGCTGTTCTCTCCCAGGCTGCGGCTGAGTGTAAACATGGCTCTACTAACGCTGTGGTTCTGGCTGTAGTTTTGTTTTTCTTTTTTTTGTGTGCATGCACGTTTGCGTGGCCGCTTCGAAGATGTCCTGGGATAAGTCTAATCACTGTCGTTAGTGGACACTGGATTCCTTTTGTGTGAAAAGATCAATTTCCAGCCCAGAGCTCCTCTTGGCTTGAAGCTGGTGCTGTGATGACGGGCTTTGCGTGTGTGTGGATTGGAGTGGAAACGGACAGCTGTCACACACATTTCTCATTTGGCTAGATTACATAAAAAGTGACTGGTGAAAAACAAAATGTCAAGAGGCAGCGTTTAGTCGCTCGGAGCCCAACAGCGATATGTAACCTTAGTGCAGGGGGACCCGTGGTAGTGTGTGTGTGTGTGTGTGTGTGGGGGGGGAGGGGGGGGGGGGGTCAGCAAAATATTTTACCCTGAACCTGTAAAAAAAAAAAAAAAAAAAGATGCATAATGACTGCTGTGTGAAATGTGTTTTTAAACTCATCTTTTGTTTTTGTAATTTAATTGGTGTAATATTTCGAGTCGCCTGCACTATCCCACCTCCTCACTCCTCAACCGTTTTCCTTGTGCATCCTCCCCAGTGTGCTGCCTTGGTTGGCGAAGACCAGCCCCTCTGCCCGGACCTCCCCGAACTGGACCTCTCAGAGCTGGACGTCAGCGACTTGGACGCCGACAGCTTCCTCGGAGGCCTCAAGTGGTACAGTGACCAATCGGAGATCATTTCCGCTCAGTACGGCAATGAGGCGTCCAATCTCTTTGAGGTGAGTTTGTCTCCCGCCCCTCTCCCACCTCTCCTGATGTCTCCGCGTGTGCTGTAACTTACTCGGCTGACCATATTTGTGCTTAGGCACGACAGACTGTACTCGAACACCCTGCAAAATGTGCTCCCACAACCAGTTTAAAAACAGGCTTTTCCAGTGCTCCCAAGTCCAACTGGGCAGATAACGTAAGGTGTGATAAGCTGACGGGGACCTTTGTCCCCGTGTTTGGATCCCGACCGTGGCGCTCGGGCCCCTTATCAAAACTCTGAGGTTTTTATTTGTGCGGCACACATCTGAGTGAACAATCTGCTAGTAAAACTGTCACGATTGCAAAATGCTGCTTCAGGGTTGGAGTGTGTGTGAAACTTTAATCTTGCCTCCCCCATTCCTCCTCCTGCATTCTCACCCCTCTCTCTCTCTCTCTCTCTCTCTCTCACTCCCTCACTCTCTCTGTCTCTCCCTCTCTCCCTCTCTCCCTCTCCAATCTGACCCCCACTGTTCTGTTTCCGCCCGGTGGCAAAACGAAGTCCACAGAGGGCGATGATCTGGCCAGAGCCATAAAGCGGTCGGTGTGGGGACTGACTTCCAGTCCCCCGCTTCATTATAAGCCGTTATCAGCTCCGCAGATAGACAAGACAGAGCGAGATTGGATGCTTTAGCCTCGCCTCGGGAGGAAAAACCCCGTCTGACATTGTGTGTGCGCGCGCCACGCGGTCACGTTTCCAGGGTTTGTGTGTGCGCGCCTCTTTGCCCCTCAGTGGTCTCGCAGGCAACAGTTGATAAGAGATTGAATTCTTTCCACATCGGACCCCCTTCCCCGGCCCGGTCGCCATCAACCTCCACTTGTATCACGGCGCATGCATTCTGACAACGCACGCACACACACACACACAGGGGGGTGGAGCGGGGAGGGGTGGGTGGTGCTTTTAAGTAGCAGCCAGTGTGACCGTGGCTTCTCTGCCGTCTGATAGTGATATGGCTCGCAGCCACCGAGTAGCTCTGGGGATGGATAAAAATACCAAAGAGAGAGCGCACACGTCTGTGTGTTTGTGCTCCTCCGTGTACACATGTAATTTAGAAACACAATGGAACTTAGCGCCCCCCCCAACCCCGCCCCCCTCACCCGACGAGCGAGGGTCCCTGTGTTTGACAGGGGCCACATGCTCCCGCACGTGTTGCCGTCACAGGCGGCACCAACTGGCTGACGGTTCGTGCTTCACATCAAACACAACAACAACGAATAAACTGAGTTGTAAAGTGAAAATGGGGTTGGGGGGGTGGGGGATGGGGTGTTTTTTTTTTTTTTTCTCTCTGCTTCCATCTTTGCAAAGTTTCGCTCACCATGTGAAGTATTCAGTTCATCATACAGCAGGACCGGGCTAATCCCACTTAATCTGACAGGGGGGAAGTTTGCTTCTCGGCAGGGATCAGAAAGACTCTGGCTGCTGCTACACTTCCTGCCCTCTATGGCTGGATGCCCCCCCTCCCTCCCCCCCTCACGGGGCAAAGGACGTCCAGTCGAGACCTCTGAAAATGTATTTTTTTAAAAAAAAAGGAAGAAGTGTTGATTAATGTTGAGCGGGCTGCTCTAAAAGCCTGCCTTTGCTTTCTTACGCATCCACTCCCAGCCGGCCTCCTGTGAATCCTCCACCCAGTGTGTGTGTTTGCGGAGGAGAAAAAGCAGCTGCATACAGCTGTCGCCCCCCTTCACCCCTCTTGTCTGAACTGGTTTGCGCATGTTAGTCGGCTGCTGAAATGATTTGCAGATCAGACGGGGATACAAACGCTTGCCGGTGTGTTTTCTTTCCTTGCCTCGCTCCGTCCGTGCGACAGGCGGCGAGCAAATGAGTAAGCGGAGCTGGTTACACAGTCCGGTTGTTGCCTCACACCCAGTCAGTCGCACTGTGTGTTGTTGGAACATTAGTGGCACCAGTCTCATTTGGTCTGGGTTCCGTATACAGCGCACAGCCTCAGATGTCGTTGGCCCCTGGCTGGCCTTCCTGCTCCGTTCCCTGCCATCATCCCAACTGGCCCTCACAGCAAATGTTCCAAATGATACGCCGCGCACCCCCCCCCCCCCACACACACACACACACACACACACACACACACACACACACCTCACCCCCACCCCCGCTTCTTAGCTCCCCCAATTCCGGTGGCACACAGACACGCCGTCCCGACGCTCCTGGGACAGTGTTTGACACCTCTTCAAAAGCGGGCCGAGCACGAACGTCTCAAAGTCTATTCTGGGCAGCAGTTGTTGAGGGATGGTCACTGTAACCAGTTCCTGATGTTCTGCCAAAGATAACGGCTTCAGTGGCTCGCTGCTCTCTCACTCGATGCAGGTTCTCACACAGGTTGCGGCAGAAAGGGCAGACCAAGGAAAGCAGACAGATGGGCCGCTAAAGAGAGAAACATGCGGACGAGGAGATGCTTGAATCTCCACGGACTGGAAGCAAAAGGTTGCGCGGCTTTGCGGGTTGTAAAAAAAGAAGCCGCGGCTTAAGGCCTTACCCGTGTATTGCCTGTGAGACTGCGAGGCACTCGAGCGCACATATGTGGCCGGGGTTGGGGGGGGGGGGGAGGCTCTGACTGCGCTCTTTGTGTGTTCTTTGACGAGGCATTACACCGCTTTGTCTCTGTTTGTTTGTGCATTGTCCAGGCAGATGTTCAGGCTCTCAGACTTAAGTACGGGCAGATTAGGTGGGCTGCGTCGTCTTTAGCCGGCTTTCTTTTAAAAGAGACGAATCAAACGAGTTAATTAATTAAGGCAGCACGTTGGAACTTTTTTTCGTCGGCTGTAGATCACGTTTGTAGCATAAATCAGCCTGCACTCTTTTCTTGGAGGGGCCGCTCCTGTGGACTGAAACCAGAGTGCAGAGCAGCAGAGTTAAAGTGCATCCCCCACCACACACACTCACACTCATACACAAACACACACACACACACACACACAAACACACACACACACACAAACAGCTGATACCCTTATTGTCCCTGGTCCTACTCCCTGCTGAATGCCGCTTGCGTTTATTTTGCAAATTTATGCTGACATTTCCGAGTACACCACCCGCACTGGTTCACCACTCCAGCAAAGGGTGTATGAATTATCATACTCTTCTGTATAATATGATTTTCTCAAGTGAAAACTACAATTGGAGCACACCACATTTTGCTAATCTTAAGCTCCCCTTCCTTTTTTTTCTAATTGAAAAAAAACAACATTTTTTTGGCTGTACTGAAACATTATTTGTGCTGTTTGGATAGAGGAAATCCTCCATCACTGTCAAGCGCGAGCTGGACCGCAGGCGAATGAGAGCAAGTACAGAGATGCAGACTCGGGGGCTGTCCAAGCCCCGTTGTCGTCTCGGAGCATCTGTCAGATCCACTCCACAACAAGAGCTCTCATCCCGCCACCCTGCAACACTGTGGGCTCTGTTCTGTGCCATCCTTCTTCTCCTCTCGTCCCATGGCTGCCTCGCCTGCCTCCGTCTTTTCCTGCTCCCCCAGCAACGACTTTGTTCCTGGCTGATGTCAAGCTGAAGTTGCAGAGCAAATATAGTCAGTGGAAGGAGGAAAAAAGGAGGAGCGGACCGGCCGGGGATGGGAGTTTCCTCTGGGAATGATTTTGGGAAAAGAGCATCAGAGCGTCAGAGCGTCCTCCAGTCTGTTTGCCGCTGCCTGTATCCTCTTTTCCACCTCAGCTCCAGCTCCCAGTCAGCCGCCGCCACCGCCGCCGCCCCCTCAACTGCCGCTGCTCCTGATTGAGGCACGGTTCAGTGTTCCTGCCCCAGCTGATCCCCATCAAGGCCATGACGTTCTCTGTGTGCACGGCGTGTGTCTTTGTGTAATTGAGACACCCTGTGCACAGATCAGATAGTGGGCTTTTCTGGCTAGACACCACACTCCCATCACTTCCTGTCTGTGTGTGTGTGTGTGTGTGTGTGTGTGTGTGTGTATTGGGTGAGAATGACTATTTTTAGTACCTGGGGTAATCTCCACTAAGAGCCTTTCAGGGCTGTTTCACTTAAACCTGGCCAAAACACTAAGCCAATAATCCACCCCTCTGACTCACACACACACACACACACACACACACACACACATATGCATACATACAGATGCACAATGTGTTGCCACGATGCCGCGCATTAAGACCAACCTCGCTTGTATTATTTAATAGCGTGCAATTTGAAGACAGCGGCGAGGGCGTGAACAGCGGCGAGGGCGTGAACAGCGGCTTCCCGGCTTTGCGTCAAAAAAGGGAGAGGTGAAGTGAAAGATGGTGCCGGAATGTACACAAAATAAATCGATGGCAGCGCAGCAGGGGGAGGGCAGCAAAGGGAGGAAGTGATTGCAGATAAATAGTGTAAGTAACAGGAAGGGGAAACCTGGACAGAGAAAGAGCAGGATTGTGGTGACGGTGATGGGGAGGTGGGTTGGGGTTGGGGTGGGCCTTCAATCAGCGAGCGCCGTGATTCGCGGTGAGGGGCTATCAGTCTTGACCGATGCGTTGCTTCTCCTCTCCAGGAAAGGCCGATCGATCTTCACGCTGTGTGCGTGCGTGTCTGCTTTGAAGAAGACTGCTACCAGCCCCTTTTTCACACAAAGAGAAGCATCACAGCCGTGTCAGTTGTTCAGCCAATAACTCGCCTTTGTTATTCACACAGAACCCAACCAAGGCAGCTCATTGTCACACCGGCATGCGTTTTCACACACAGAGAGCGGCTGAGGGGCTCGCATCCATCTCTTGACGACGTCAGCGCCGGCAATATAAGAAACACTTGGACGGCCATAATAGAACGGTGGAGTTCCTCCTCCACTCGGAGCATCAACTGCTCAAGGGGATCTAACAGTCTCCTCACTTGGCAGCCATTTCACTACTTTCACTGCACCGATAGCTGCTTTTCCCCTTCATGGCTTTTGAAACTTCACACTTCCAGCCCACTGTAACCCCTCCAAGCCGGCCTAGTTGCATTCACACAGGACAGCGAGGCATCTAAATTGTGTATGAAAGCATCCTCAGACCTACCTGTGGGAACAAGGGCTACTGTTCTGTGCAGCCATCTTGGTCGCAGCTTCGAAACTCCGCAGGAAGGTTTTGGGGGCTGGAGGAAGTGTCTTAACACATCGAGCATCTAGTGCAAAGACATGAGACGTCTGCGTTCCCACCATTTGCCACAGCTGGCAGCTCTTCAGCTCTGCTTTTATTCAGAATGTAAAAACCATAGCCGGCTCAGTGATTCTGGGCTGGGCTTGGGGGTTTACGTACACCATGGTAGCTAATTTTATGCACTTGATTGGTGGATGCTTCATTATTTAGTTTGATTTTTAACTTATGGAAGGACTGCTTTGCCTCTGTCCTTTTTAAGAGCTTTGTCAACCATGCAGAAAAGAAGCTGCATCTTTCATTAGAACTCAGTGTTATGATGCACACTGCATGCTAACAGTTCCAGCTTTTCTCCCCAGCAGCCCAAAACATTTAAGCCTGCACAGGCCTCACATAGTTTGAGAGGCTCTCTGATGCTGTTGCTGAAGCATAAGTGACTAGATGCTTGGATGACTCACTTGCCAGCCAATCAGAAGCTCCCTGCTGAAAGCAGAAGCTTTTACTGACATTTTGGTCCCTGCAGAGAGAAAACACTCCTTCCACTTCTTGTAAAACACAGATATATAGTTTGCAACAGAGTGCAACAATTTGTTTTGCCTAATACCACCTGCTTTTACAAGCACCTATTCCAGGAGGTTGTCATTACATGGACATGAATTAAATTCCCAGTTTAAGAAAGCTTGTTTCATTTTGGATGAATCGTGCCTCTTTTTATATTGTAACACATTTGTTGATTAATTGGCCCCATAAGTGCTTGTTGACCTCTGGAAGCCAAAAACTCCACAGTTATCTTTGGTCATGCCAATTTTCTAGGCCCCGTGTTGGCCAGACAGATCCCCTGTTCACGCGGCTATGTGCTGTCTTGTGGAACAACGAGGTGGGCAGACCGGGAAGAGTGGTCGCTGCACATTGATCACTCAGCATTTGGCATACTTTGATTGTCTGGCTGTCTGGGCAGGGCTGGTGGCTTTTGCAAGGCTTCATGCAGTCTGAGGGAATTGAAAGTAAAGGAAACATGATATTTGCTGCACAGAAGGTAGATGGAGACTGATACTGAGAAAATGAAGTGCAGTGCTCATTGTGTTACATTCCCCATTTTAGTAAACAAGGTGGAATGTTGCCGGTTGAGCACACAGTTCCATCGAGGTTTTCACGTCTTTACTCACCTGCATTTTCACATATAAGGGTCGAAAAAACACGTAGCCCCTGAACACTAGAAAGAAAGCTGTGCCGATGAAGTGCCTCTCAAAGTCAGAACATAGATAAGAGGTGAATGCGCCGCCGCGGCATCCTCCTACCTAGATTGCAGGACCGACATGCACGAGGCCGCGCACAGAAGTCAAGGTAAAAGATAATGCGTTTATTTAGCAATAAGCAAATAGCTTTCATGCAGCGGGGGTAAGTGGCGACGCCTGTGAGGGCCCGATAAGATCGTTTGCTCTCAGGTGTTTTCCTGTCGTGCCTCCTGCTCTGTTGAGTGCAAATTAAAAAAAGGTGACCTTCTTTCATTTCGTGCTCCAGAATTGAATTGACTGCATTTCCCCCAAAAAGATTATTCCAATTCAGTTATCATAAATTTGTGACATTGCACCTCCTCTCCCTCTTCCTCCTCCTCCCCTGTGATGTATACAAGCATGCTGGATTGGCCGCAGGGACAGTGGCAGGGAGTACAGGCCTGCAGATCACCATGCAGGATCTTGTCCGTCCCTTTTTTGCACTGGCATCGTTCCGAGAAAGACATTACTGTGACAAATGAAACGCCACAAACCCTCAACGGGCTTGGCAGGGCCTGAAAGGTCACTACGTTTGTGTGTGTGGTTGTACAGGTAGTGTCAGCAGAGAATAATAACAGAGTCCTCGGCATGGGGAAAAAAGGAAAGTGGCAGTCAATTCCTCACAAATCCATGTAAATGTCAAAAACCAAAGCTAGCCGCCTTCTGTGCGTCTATGTATCTATAGTTTCATGGATAAGAACGCTTGACTGCTGATGGCCGAGTCCATTTTCCGAAGATGGACATTGTAGGAAACACATGATAGATAGATAGATAGATAGGTACTTTATTCATCTCCAAGAGAAATTGGCCAATTGCTCCCACAATTGCAGCGCCCATGCCCCCGCGCTCCTCCAACGCATTATCAACACTGTAACAGCATTTTCAAAGGCCCCCTTGCTTGGCGATGCACATTCAGAGCTGCCGACTTAAACAAACAGCTATTTGCATGCCATTAGGCGGGGGAGGGGTGGGTGTTGGAAGAAGAGAGGGAGCACCATTCCTCATTGCGACATCCAGCTGAATAGTCGCTATTCGAAGCTTCAAATGTGTCTGTTCTTACTCCCACTGTGACTGTCAGAACCAGTCAAAGTCAGAGCAATTACAGCAATCAGGGCTCGGTCGTGCCAAGCCGTTTGGGAAGAGGCTGCCAAAACAAAAGCGCAAGCGTCCAACAGTGGCGAAAGCTGCACGATTCGCCTGTGCTAGCAGACGGTTGCTCGGACCATCTGTTGGACGGCTGGAGTCGGAAAACAACAGTCGATCAGGTCAGGACCATAGATGGTAATGATCTGCCAGGAGACAGCAAATTTCTTCTCCTCCTCCAGTAGCCCTTCTGGCTGTTTGGATTCGAGATGTCACGAGCAGGCATGTTACAGTGTATTTGGGTGATGTCTCTCAGTCTGGACATCAGAGTCTTGGTTCCAAATTATTTTGCGCAAACTTAAATAGACGGCTTCAGCTGATGTCTGCAGATCTGCAGCAGGTTGTAGCCGCAGCAGCATTGACATAGGTTGGTGGTAAATTTGGTGGCATGTGGAACAACAGTTTTCTCTCTCCATTTGGCGCGCTCCCTGTCTCACACACACACACACACACACACACACACACACACACACACACACACACACATAATAGTGATATCCACTCCTCTCACTTTCCTAATTCCTCATCAGCTCATCTGATATTGCCATAACAGTCCCCAATGGTTCCCAGGAGAAGCATGGTCTTTGCTGGACACGCTCTCACATCCCGGTCCACGTGGTTCCCTGCATTGATAGCTCACCTCGCCTTCGAAACTAGAATACAGATAACAGCCGGCTGCGGCGCTTCTTGTCAAAGCAAAGAGCTGCCATTTCATTGTTAAAGGGAGACAGGATTGGAGGAGACTTCTCAGGCCGAGAAATCAACAAAATGTCTGGAGGTGCTTGTTTGTGTTTGTGAGAGAAAAAAAAAGGAATTTGTTGCGAGCCAAAGTCTCACAATACATAATAAATCATAATATATTTGGAACCCATACCTGAGTGAGTTTGATTGCCCCAACCCCCAGATTTTTCTTTCAAAATGGCACAGAGGATTATTAATATCCTTACCTCACCATCATTTATAATTCTTCCGCAGAGCCATAGATGGGAAACAAGCTAACGTTTGTTGCCGCGCGTCAGCCAATCACCTTCCAGAGCACAGTGGAGGCTGAACACCCAGTTTTATGATTCGAAACCATGTCAGCCGACTGGCACACACACACTCATAGGGACCTAACAGTGTTATGTATGGCTTCATCGCTCCGTATAGGCCATAATCACCCTCTCTCCATCTCAGTAAGCTCATGCTAAATGACCAGACATCTCTGGCGGCTGCCATGATTTGTCTCACCGCTGTGCCGTGCCGCACCTCACCCACGTCGCCTCACTCTCCTCACTCCTTCCCCCGTTTCCATATGTCGCACCTGTGCGACCGGGCAGACGTGTCAGGCCTGACTAGCACCTTAACGGCGAGGCTGACGTTGATTTATTTCCTCTGAAATCGTGGGGCTCGTGGTAATAACACAGAATGACATTATTTGTTTACCAAATCAAAGGCTGCTGTTCTCGGCAGAGTGGAGATTGTAACAAGTTGATATAGAAGAAACCAGCCACCCGCCAAACCACCCCCATTTCACCCACTGCGCTCCAATTCTGATTGTGCCATGATTAGAAGGTCTGGCGAGTCATTTAACCTCATCCGAAGGCTTGTTTTTTGTTTTTGTTTTTTAAATCTGACAGAGTGGAGAGAGGATAGGAGGAGGAGGACAAAGATAGAGATGGAGCAACACAATTAAATTGTCAAGGCTCAGATTTAACCCTACCATGCAATGTGGGGACCGATTTCTGAAGACTTTTCCGTCTGAGCTAACTGGATGTTTTTCTTGCATCTGCAAGAAAGAGGGGAAGAGAGTAAACAGTACTTAAAATACCAGATGACCCACTTAACGGCAAACATTTTATCTTCACACACTCAGTGTGTGCCACATGTTCTCTCTCATTTGAAGATACCGCCGGGGCCTCTGTGTCCTCCAGTTATCACTTTTGCTGGGCTAACACAATCACAACATGCTTGTTTCTACCCTTTTTATCACATTTAAATCACATCACCAGAAAGCTCTTTAGAAAATTTCTGATGTCTGGTAAATTAGCCAGTGAGCTTCGAATCCTCATTTGGCACCCGCCATTCAGAAGTCAGTGTTTTTCTGCGACAGCAGCTTCACCTGCCGTTATCAGCCCGAGTAGCACAATGCTGAGCTGTGGAACTCAATAAAAGAGTTAAAGGCAAGGACAATCTCAAAGACAGCCGAGCTGATAGCAAAAAGTACTTCACCTAATAATGAACCGCTGGACTTTTCCCTCTCTTGCATTGGTGAAGCAGGGACTCTGCCAGCATTTGCCAGTATATTTTATGGCTAATTGAGGCATTTGGAATCACCAAATGGTACCCTTTAGGATTGGAGTAGGGTTAATATATTGTGATCCCACAATTAGCCCAGGATTGTTAAGATCTCTTTAATTCGGTGAGGTCCATTAAGCGGGATGGCTGAGGAAGTGCTCCCACTGAGACAATTTTTCTCTCTTTGTTCCTCCTGCCCTCTTTTTTTTCCCTCTCAAGAGCTGTCGTATAGATCAATAGGAATGGACACAGCTGCTTTTTGCCAGGTTATCCGGCTGCTTTGCAAGCCGAGGTCGTCTCACCAAGAGATTCTGGCTGTAAATTTATGTGGAACAAGTTAGCCATTGGTTGTTGATAGATTTGGCTTGCGAAGTGTTGTCAAGCTGTAATTGAGAGGCTGCTAGCTGTGCGTGTTAGAGCACACTTCCTCCAGGCCTGGGGCTGATCACTGAGGTCTGCTCTTTACACCACATTCTCAAATCCTCACTTGGCCTGTGAGTGTCTCCACTAGAGCAGCGGCGGCGGCTGCAGCATGATCGTCACGTTGCAGGGTTTCACAAGAGTCTCTTTAAGAAAATGAGAGTCCCCTCTGAGGTAACTTGGGAAGGTGGAGGAGGTGCATGGCCGGGAGAGGTGGGGTGCTACTTTGTGCCTGTGGAAGCCTGCCAACTGGCGGAGGTTTTCAAACAGGATTGAAATTGCTATAAACTAGCCTGCCACAGTTTCAAAAATCGTACCCAATCCTTTCTTAACCATGACGTATTGATACCTGCACAACACCCCCCAGCTTTAAATGTGTGTCGTGTCACACAGTTACACGGAAATGTCTATAGAATGCATAAGACTGAACTCACTCAAGGACAGAATAAAGTCTCACCCAAATTATACTGCTCAGATAGCCTGTAAGATGGACCCAAACAGATGGTTGGCTTATTTAAGACTAATTTGTAATAATCTGAGATGATACCACTTTCAATTTCTCATGCCAGGATATATGTTTGGGTGAAGAAAAAGCTCCGGATTTATCATCGGCTAATACCCACCCACTTAGCTCCCAGGTAATGACTTGGGATGCTAGAAAATGGTGACAATTTTCTAGTGGAAGTGGGTTCCAGCACAGTGGATTTGAAGCTCCTCGCAAGTAATTAAACAGCATGCCACCTCATACGGAGCAATTTCCTGCAGGGCTTTTTTTTTTTTTGCCTGCCAATGCGGCAACGTCCCTGGTCTGTCACTTTATCTCTGTGAAATATGTCCTCTTTATCATATTGTTTTAATAATGAGTGAGCGCTAATGTTGTTAGTCAAAGATCTACTAGGTGAACAGATCAGATTAGCTCACCGCTGGATGGCTAACTGAAACTATCTGTATCACTTACAAATGGGAAACCTTGCTGTCAACATGCGCCTCGAACGGGGCAAACAGGAAAGGCAATTGAAACAAGTGGGTGGGCAGATTTTGTGGATGTGGGAATCTGCGTCGTCTTGGGGTGCAGTGCTGGTATCCACAAGGTACTCTTCCCCTGTTGCACAATGATGGCGACACAGCATCCCAGAGTGATGATAATCTTGCCATGCACATAAAGGGATTTGTTCTTTTTCAGAGATGGCCATAGAGCGTCCCAGGGCGACTGCGCTGTTTATCTTTCCGCTGTCTTAAAGTCCCCGGGGCTTTTAATGGCCCTGGAACTTGCAGTTCCTCTTGTCACCTATCACTGTGTAATGGCACAGCCGTGCACTCACACAAGCAGCGTCGAACTCATTTGCTAAGCAGGCGGCATTCATCGTGGGCCACCTTTTATGTATTCATCCCTCTGTGTGTGGAATCCACACTCCTTTCGGTACATCAAAGAGGAGCAGAGTGGCAAGAAACAAGCTTTATTTTTCATGAAACATCAGCTTTCATTAAATACATCATCTTTTTTTTGCACAAGCCAGTGGTAATTCCTCTTATCTGAAGATAGCCTGCAAACATCTTGCTCGCTTTTCAGGCTTGTGATGGCGGATTGAGGGGAGTCAGCGTCCACTCATTGTTCCCCCTCTGCACACCACTCTGCTTCCTGACCCATTCCTGTCTTCCCATGATACTTGCTTCTTGTCAGCCTTGGTAATGGGTTTCTTGGGAGAGATATTATTTTGGTCCAGTAAGCTGCGTGCTTAAAATATGAGTGACAGGCCTGACTCGCTTTGCGCAGGGAAAGAAATTTGTTTTATATACTTTATCTCTCCTTTCTTAAAGCTGCCAGAATAGAGCTCCAACCCTGCTGCAAAAATATATGGGAAGAAATCTCTGCCACTCTGTTAACAATGAAAGTCTGCATGCAGCCACCCACAACCTTTGCGTTCCTGGAAGAAAGTAAAAGAGAGATGCAACTTCTCCTGACTAAAATGTGCTATTTTTTTCCTCCTCCCCCGTCTCTGTTTTTTCTGCCTCTGTCTTCCCCCCTATTTTTCCCCTCCTAAGAAGATAGATGAAGAAAATGAGGCCAACTTGCTGGCAGTGCTTACTGAGACCCTGGACAGCATCCCGGTGGATGAGGACGGATTGCCTTCGTTTGAGGCCCTGGCAGATGGGGACGTGACCAATGCCAGTGACCGGAGCTGTCCATCCTCCCCTGACGGCTCGCCCCGCACCTCAGAGCCCGAGGAGCCTTCCCTAGTAAGACCACGTGCTGATCAGCTCTCTGCAACATGCTGCCAACTACCTTACTCTCAGGTCAAAATAAAAAAAAGCAGTCGGAAGAGGTGACGACTGATCATGCATGACGGATGCAAGATAAGATTCAGCAACAAGCTCAGGCACCTAAAATGTTCACGTGTCTGTCAGAAGCAATTTGGCTGCAGTATATCCAGTCAGGGCCACAGCAAAGCAAGCTAGATCCTTGCGTGACCGTTTGTTGATAATTGCACAAGAGCACTAATGTGGCAGCACTTCACTGATATAAACACACTACGGTTGGTGCAGTGCCATGAGCCCCCCCCCCCCCCCCCCCTTCCTAAAAAAAACCCAAAAACAAGCTGCCACAAAGATAAGTCAGGAGGAAAAGTATTTTCTCCTCCTCAGTGGGCTTGGACTAATCCCACTGTGGCCAGTTCAGCATATTTGGCAAAAAGACAGGCCTCTTGATGAGAACTCGACTTACCTTTATGCTCCTGTTTTTCCAAGTAAACCATGCCATCTGGGCGTTCATCTCTCACTGCAAAGGCTTTGACCTAAAACTTGTTATGTTCAGTTATAGCCCATTTTGCTCCATGCCGGTCTGTTCCAAGTGACCTTTCGCCACATGTCTCAGATGTTTATTCAATCACAAACAAAAGCCTGGCTTTGTGGACCCAAAAACACTTGTGAAGACGATGGGCCGTGTCCCATCACATGTGTGTTGTTGTCTCTTTTGGTTGACATTTTCAGACCTTTGGTTTTGTTACTATTGATTGATATTGCAGAATAACTTAGGACCTGTGTTTAAGTCGCACTTCATCTAAAAGTGGCAACTGCAATACGAAATATAACATTATCAATTTGCTGTTTATATAGAATACATCCATGATGTTTCAGCTTTTTGTCCTCTCTAGCTTGCTTTATTTCGAGTAGAGCTGCAATAGAGTTTTTTACATGACAAGGTTGAGTATAAGTATAAACCAAACAAGGATTTGAGTTGCTTCCGGGTTTGTTGAAAAGCAACAGAAGGCCTGAGGGCTGAGCAGTCTGTCTAATTGAAATAAAATTGGTCATTTGAATAAACCACACTCACTCCCCACCCTTCTCCTTTGCCACTTCCTCTTATTCTATGTGGGATTGTCCACAGCTGAAGAAGCTCCTTCTGGCACCCGCAAACTCCCAGCTCAGCTATAATCAATACACAGGTGGCAAGGCACAGAACCATGCAGCCAGCAGCAACCACCGGATCAGACCACCACCTGCCGTCGTCAAGGTAGGTACACCCGCCCGCGCTCGCACTGCAACGCTGCTTTGCCCATTTCACTCTCTTTGTGCCCGCATTTCTTGTCAGTGCTTGCTGCTTCCCCCTCCCCCTCCACTCCCCTTGTTTTGGTGGCTGTCTTTAGAAGACGCTAGACTGCTGCTCCACTCTGCGTGTCCCAGGGGGCCATCTCGTAATGAAAACAGGCTGATTGCTGTTGGGCTTTCCAGGCGAAGCTTCGGCACCGTTGTCTCATTAGCTCCACCACTTATCCGCCTTGGTGTGGTGCCTGTTGGAGGGAGAAGGAAAAAAGGGAAAAGAGGGGAGAGGGGAGGGTGGACGGGGTGGTGGGGGAGGGGGGGGCAACTGCGACAGGCGCGCGTGCAGTGAGATTGATGCCTTGAGACGGCAAGATCAAAATATCAGACTTGATGTTCTCATTAGATAAGTCTTATTTTTTTGGTGGGGATTTTTTTCCCAGAAGGGGTAGTTGATTGAGATAAATTTTAGTCAGTCGACACAAAAACATGTGAAAGAAAGCTTGTGATGTCATGTTAGTGCGTATCGTTCATATCTACTAGAGATTGTCATCTGCACTTAAAAAAAGAGAAATATCTTCTTGATACGTGAAAATCACGAGAATGAAAGAATATTTACGTTCTGAACTTTATTGCTCGGTAAATACTGTTACTCCGTTTGCACGTCAAGTGTGTCAACCTTCCCTGGCAGATTCTATTTTCATAGCGTGCCTTTGCGTCATCCATTTTTGGAGCGCAGTGAACAAAGCTCCCGGAGGACATGGTGTGCATACAGAGTGGCGTGGTGGTGGGGGAGTAGATGGGCATGCAATTAAGATGATGGGTGGAGCACCACTACCTCCCAGATAGTCGAGCTCTGGCCGTGCTCGGGGCTCCGTCTTGCTCGCTTCCGCAGTTTGACCCCTCCGCTGAAACCAGATTGCACTAACCAAATGTTTCTGCGCCTGTTTCACTCTAGACGGAGAGCCCCTGGAATAGCAAAACAAGAGGGGGCTCCGGCCAACAGAGCCGCCCGGTGAGGAGGCATTGTGCTGAGCTGCTGAAGTACTTAACAGCCACAGATGACATCCTGCTCCACACCAAAGCCAGCGAGGCCAAGAGCGCCTGGGGCGGTGCCAGTAGCAGGGAGAAGACTGGCCTGGGTCTCGGCGAGTCTTCTTCCTCTTCTTCGCCGTCCTCGTCATCCACCTCCTCGTTCTCCTCCCTCTCCTCCACCTCATCTTCCTCCTCCTCCAGCACCTCCAAGAAGAAGACAGCTCCGCCATCTCAGCAACAGCAGCCGCCGCAGCAGCAGCATCACCAGCGAGGTGAGAGCCGGGCTGCAGGCGCGTGTAGTGTGGCTGGTGTTGGGGCTGGGAAGTGGCAGCGTTGCAGACGCGATGACGGGTTTGAGGAGTCGGAGGGCGTCTCTGTCCCTGACGGCCACAGAACCTCCACCTGCGGCCATGCCCGCCCCAAACTGGAGCACGGGCTGCCCAGTGAAGAAGGAAGGCCGCCAGGCGATGTGGCCCGCCTGGCCGCCGCTAGGTTTATTAGGTATATGCATTCATATTCCCTCCCTCCCCGAGAGGTGAGTCACAGCTGTGAGCATTGCCGAGAGGCTGAAGGCGCCACTCAGGCTACCCAGGGCGTTGGCAGGCTAGGCCGCCGTAGCAGTAGCGGTACCGGCCACGCGCCACCCAAACACATAACGGTGACAATTAGGAAAAGGGACGAGAAGCCGGGGCACCCCTTACTTAGCCAGCTGCTCTCCTCCAAACCAAGGCCAGCTCGCTATCGAGAGCACATACTCCCTCCAAAGATTGGTGCATTAACCACCACACTAAGCAAATCAAACAAAGGTAAGAGGTCCAAGAGCCCTGCCCTAGCTGCTTCAAAGGTGGAGGGGCACCATTTAAACAAGACCACCGATTCTAGAATTGAGCCGCCACCACGTCAGGATGAAGAGGCTGACTCGGGGTCCCTGCTATCAGCTCTTGGCATCGAGAGCTGGGTCAGCCTGTCAGACTCAGGGCTAGATATGGGCTTCGGACTGGAACTGGGCTGGCTAAACCACAGGGATCTTTACCAAGACAACAATGATGATGATGATGATGGTGTTGCTGTTGATGATGACCATCTCATGGGCCGCCCTGCAGCAGTGCTCTCACAAAGTCCACCAAGCCCACTCTTCCCAGATACTAGAATTGCAGAGCCTGGCCCTGCCCGCAGCATACATGGGCAAGGGCACCCACACAGGCAGACACTCAGCGAGCACCCCGACGACCAGGCCCACCTGTTGTTAGGTAATAATGACTGCATCCCCCCCACTAGCCTTATCTCTGCTCTCTGCTCTCCCTGTCCTGATTTAACCTCTTCCAGTTTGACTTCACAACTAACTCCCTATTCTAATGCAAATCTAACTGTCATTCTGAGGGGCCTGAACAACCGCCACAACAAACAGCCTGAAAGCCAATGCTTTTTGCTTGTCCCAGGGGCATTCTTTTAAATTTAAGACACCACGAGGCGAAGAGGGTGGGGGAAAAAGGGGCAAGCCTTATCTACCATAAGCTGACCCCTGCAACATCTTTGGCTGATTAAGCTGAGTGTGCTGACTGTGCATTTAGATGCGGGGTGCTACCCTTCAGGGTCGTACTACTAAAGCCATATTCTCAAACCCACAAGTCTGGCCAGAGCCTCGGGCAACTGCACAAGCTTCCTTGACTCTCCTTTCCACCTTCCTGTTTATCCTAGTCTGCTGTTGGTGCATGTGACTATGACTTTATTAGGCAGGAAAAGGGCTCACCCACTGTCATGTGTCTTGTTTTGTGGCATCGTCTCGCTGTGTCTCTGTTCCATCACAATCTATTTTGTTGCTTTGAGCGGGGGTACATAGGCGTCAAGGCACCCATAGAAGTACACACCATCACCTCATCCTGCCTCACAGAGTAAAACAGTCTTATCCTCAGAGACATAATTCTTAGAATGGGGTCAATCCAAAATAAAAAAAAAAACAATAAAAAAAAAAAAAAAAGAAAACAAAAAATATATATATATGCCTTGTCCAATAGTGTCCATAATATAAGACTTTCTAATGGGTGTTTCCTGTAGTAATACTTGCATTTAATGAGCCAATTTGAAATTAACTGTTGCAGAATGTGGACCTTTTCTCTTCTGCCATGATTGTTATACCTAGATCAATAATTACCCATGCTCCTTTGTGTTCTGCAGCCACACCAACCACCTTGCCACTTCCTTTGACCCCAGAGTCTCCAAAGTAAGTGCAAGTGCAAGTTTTTCCCACATTATTCAAGGAAAAAACCACAGCAACAAACAGACCACAGAAAGCAAATGAAAAGAGCCGAGACTAGAATCTGAATTGAGGCATTTGTTGTGACTCATTTCCATTTCTTAGATCACCATAGCATTTAGTCTTGCCATTACCTCAGGCTAAAGTGTGGCGGTCTCTTTTTTTTTTTGTCTTTCAGTGACCACAAGGGATCACCATTTGAGAACAAAACCATTGAACGCACATTAAGTGTGGAGATTGCTGGAACCCCAGGTGAGCTAACAAGACATTTAACAATTCTTCATTTAAAGAACTGAAAGCATAACCACTGGAATATTTCTCACCCCATTGCTGTGCACATTAAAGGGTTAACTCTAGCACTGGCACCTTGATACTTCCATCACAGTTCAGAGTTCAAGGTGAAGGTGTTGGAGAACATTTTATGTGCCTGTGTATTGATTAGGGCTTTCCAATCTCTTCGGGGGTTTATTAGCGAACTCCTTCCACCCTCCGCTGCCTTCCTCTTCCCATTTACAGAGGACTTAATATGCTTCTCGTCTTCCTCTATCAGATCCTAATGCTGTCTGACTGACAGCTTACTTAGCCTACACATCATAGGGAAATTGAAATGGCACTGTGATTGCTTTAATTGGGTTTACTGTGTAATTCAGTTTTGCCAGTATGATCCAAACCCCAGCCCACCCCCCAGTCCCTGGACATGCAGCCAATTAGATCAGCTGACTTAGACACAATTTTCCAATGTCAAGGGACCAACATGCAGTGGGGTGCTGTTTTGTAAATGTGATCATTATTGACAACATCCTTGCACATGGTGTCATTATTACAAACATCATGCAAGACTGAAAACTATTCCAGGAGACAAATAGGGTGTATGTTGAGAGTTATCGTGTCAGTGATTTTCCACGATTAATCATTTAAGGTTAATAAAAAGAAAATGGCTGCCCTAAGCCTCATGCATTGTGCCTTTGTCTATTCATTTACCACAAGGGAATTGATCTGCTTGCAAACTATCACATGGGGCATAAAGATTTGTGGGAGCCTTTGTCTGTCTCCCCTAACCTTGGCCCAAGTGCCGTTTAACCCCTCTTGTGCATATAAGTTCTTTGGGGTCAAAGGTGATATCTACAGAGACTTGATGGAGTGAAAAGAGCAGGGCTGCTTGAGCTCCGGAGCAATCAAGCACGGTTAATATTTCTCTGTGTTTTACTGCACGTGGGCGAGCCCGTTGACCTGTGACCAGACATGGGCGTCCGTTCTGTCCCACCGCCGTTCAATAGCACCAGCCTGCGCAAAACTTTAGATTGAACATTAAGCAGAGTAGGCATGAGTGTGGAAAGTTTTGGATGACTGCATATAGATTGCAGTAAGTTGAACTTTGTGGGTTTTGAACAACATGCCACTGCAGTATCATGATGCAATAGGCTAATCAGGTGGGCGGTTTCATTGTATACCTTGGAGCAAGGTCGGTGGATCCCTATTAGAGCTTTACAACAATTTAACTTTTCAGTGAGGTTTTGAAAAAAGAAATATCAATTATGCCTGAACAATGGTCAACTTATTATTTTTGTTTCAACTCCTGTCTGCGTTTTTTACTGAAAGCCTGCCTCCACCGCAGGGATCTGCCTCCTAATCTCCTCCAAGCTAATAGATTTACCTTGTGCACAGTGTTGTCTTTAATTGCCATATCTCATGGCACCACGGTGGTCTATGTGTTGGTGTTTGCAAGGCTTACTGCGGGATCAACTTCTCTTTAAGCGGCCACTCATTATTCACTCCGAGCACTCGGAGATTATGAACCATCCATCGCTTTCTCTCTCCAGTCCTGATCATTCATCAAGTTTGACTCATATCTAATTCTGATTTATTTAAAGCCACCTGCCCCAAACCCCCGTCACTAATGGTTCCTACTTTATGACCTCACATGCACATTGTATCGGACAGATGGCGCTTCATTGCGGAAACAGAAGTTCCTGGGGCATTATCGAGCACCCGATCTCGCTCGCCCCCCCCCCCCCCCCCCCTTTGCCTTTTCAAAAGTCATTTCATTGGCAAGCTGCGAATTTTGCAAGTCTCTGACAGCCTGCGTCAGTACCACAACCACAAGATGCTAGCCCAAGCAAGTGAACAAAGTGGGGGTGGGGAGCATCGGACATGGTCTCATGGTGTTCCAAACACAGCAACGGCATCTTCTCGTATTTATGCACTCACAAGCTTTGCGCCTCCCCTCATGCATACTCTCAAACACTGGATTCAGATTTGATACTAATGGCTGTCATTTGGTGCAATTCAAGCAGCAAGGAAAGAATGATGGTGCGTGATAAGAAAAGGCAAAGAATAGGGGAGAGCGTGGGTGTTTCTAAAGTGCCTTGACTCAAGTGAGCGGTGTGCGTGTGCGTGTGTGTGTGTGCGCGTGCGCTGGCATGTGTGAGTGTGCCTGTGCTAGACAGAAAAGGAATAGGATGTGGAATAGAAAGGAAAGAAAGGAGATTGATCCAGCTAAGGGGAGCACACAGGAAGAACAGAGAGAAGAGAGTGAAATACAGAAGGAAAAGAGAAGAGGGGAGGCGTGAATGAGAATAATGGCAGCGGCTGTTTGTGTGAGTGCATTAACAATGCTATAAAGTGGGCTCATCTCAGGACTTCCCATATAACTGCCATCTGTCTGGCTGTAAATCTGTAGCATCTAGTGTGAGGGGGGGAGGAGGACGAGGCGGTGTTGGAGAGCAGGTACAAGCAGTCGGGACATGCCATCCGGGAAGCCATTCGGCACCGCTGCCTGCGCTTCCAGGACAAAATCACCATCACAATTGCAATAAGAGAATCAACAAATCTTTTGTGCACCAAAAAGGAGATGATGCAGGAGAATTGAGAGAAGGATCCACAGCGCAATTTCAGAGCTTCCTCTTTCAGGATGATAAAAATAAAAACGTATTTGGTTTTATTCGGATGAATTGGCTGCTGTCCAGCTGAGACATTTACGTGATACAGAGATATGATCCATGCACTGCTTTCACCCCCCCCCCCCAACCCCCCATGCCGTCCTCTGCAGGGTTTGTGTTGTGATTTTTTTTCCCCCCCTTTTCATGAAAAGGGATCCTCCCAAGGTCAGATAGGAAGGGGATGGCAAGTCATCCGTATTAGAGCACCACCATATTAAGTTACACCAAGCATTACATTAATCTGTCAAGATCGCAATAAAACAGAGATCAGGATTAGGCCGAGTGAAAGTGAGTGTTTTAATCAGGCATGTATCTGTCGTCATTATCTATAAACTGACCCGGGGTTTTACAGGGAGAGGAAGAAAGGGGTGGGGGAGGGAGGGAGGGTTTGAGGAAGGTGTTCATTATCATTTCATTTTCCTTTTCCTAACCCCTCTTCACTGACCTCAATGTCTTCTCCTCCCTCCACAGGTCTGACACCACCTACCACGCCCCCACACAAAGCCAGTCAAGAGAATCCTTTTAAAGCATCGCTCAAAACCAAGTTGTCTTCATGTTCCTCCTCAGCCTTGGCGTGCAAACGGGCCAGGTTGAATGAGTCTGGCCCCGGCACGCTGGCCCCAGCCCCAGGTGCCTCTTGCGGGGGCCTAGCCAAGAAGGGTCCCAAACAGACTGAGCTTTACGCGCAGCTGAGCAAAGAGTCCGCCGCTCTCCCTTATTCCGTCACCCAGTGCACAGCGCGGGCTGGCCTCGAGGAGCGTCACGGCGTTAGCAACAGTAAGCGGACGGCGTCCCGCGGCCACAGCGATCATGACTATTGCCAGGCATCAGCTGGTGCCAAGAAGGACAGTGGCACTGTCACTCCTACCATGACGGTTACTCCAGGTTCACCTGCTGCTCCTGTGGTTCCTGCGGGCAACGCGGGGGACCGCTGTGTGGAATGTAAGGACTCAGCCATGCCAACATCCTCTCCATCATCCTCATCTTTGTCTTCTTCTTCATCAACTCTACCTGCCGCTTCTGCTAAGCAGCAGCGATTCGCCGCTGCCGATGGCAAAGCGACGGCGGTGCAAGGGTGCAAAGAGAAACAGAACCCGACTCGGGACGCCCAGAGCCCACTGCAAGAAGCCGCTGCTGATGGCAGGCACTCCCCTGCCACCAACCGGAAGCTCCTGTGCGACAATGAGATCAGAGCAGAACTCAATAAGCACTTTGGACATCCTTTGCATGTCCTCTATAGCCAGGGGGCCCAGGAGAAAGAAACTGGCAGCAATGCAAGCAAGGCCACGGCCCCTCAGTTCCCCTCTCAGGACAGCGATGATAGCTTCTACTCCCAGAGGCTGCCCGGATCCAGCTACCTGCACCCAGGCTTCCTCCCCTTCCACGACGACCCGGAGCTGGGCGAAGGCCGTGAGAGTCGCTTTCTCTATCCGTGGGAGGGCACCCCTCCGGACCTGCTCTTCGACTGCCACCCCTGCTCTCCCTCCTGCTCGCCACCATCCAGCTGCTCCCCTTCACGAGGCTCCATCTCCCCGCCGTCCTCCCTCCTCCTGTCGCCCACCAGGCCTTTCCGCTGGACCGGCAGTGGATCACGGTCCCGCTCTCGTTCCCACTCCGGCTCGCGCAGCTCCTCTTTGCACTCGCGAAGGCGCTCCCTCTCCAGCTCACCGGACAGACATCCCTCCTCTTGGTAAGTTACCATTCGCACCCACCTGCTCTTAGATGAAGTTCCACAGCTGTTGAGCTGACTAAAAACACGTCAAATAACAAGACACATCCACACCCACCATGAAAACTGAATGATGCAGGGAGCAAAAATCTTTTTTTTTTTTTTTTTCATTTTAATCTCTGGGAATTTTTTTTTTTCCGAAGTGTCTTCCTCAACACCCCTGGCCCAGGAGCCACCAATAATGTTTGATTCTGGGGCTAGTGTTTCAAGCGCCAGCTGTTGTTTTTACTCAGTGGCAAACTGTCCGCTCTTGCATCCCCCGAGATGAAAGAAGAATCCAGACTGTGGCACTGTAGTCTCTGCTCCTCCCCAGCATCAGAGCACTGTCAGAGAAACTACATTTCCCATGCTTCCCTTTGATCAGACCTGAGGGGCTTTTTTTTCCTGTTGTTTTTCTGGAGGAACAGGGCCGAGCTGTTGTCGCTGTGCAGGAGGAAATTCAGTTTGGCAGTGGCGGTTCATTGAGTGGCTCGCAGTGGAAAATGCCGCTGCAGTGACTCAGTCTGTTTGCCTGATTACTTAAAGGTCACTTTATTCCAAAGAGCCAACAGAAGGACTTCATTCTGTTTGGGTCTTTATTCTTTGCTCTGTCTTCCCACAAATTACACAGTGATACAGTGGAGGCGTTCCATCATCTGACAGTGATAAGCTTTCTCAAGGCACTTGCCAAGAATTGAAGCTTTGAAAGCAAAGCTTTTCAGGTTACACAAGAACTGAATCCTTGCCCAAAAATGAGCCATATCCTGCCTCTCGTGCCCAACAGATCCTCGATATCGCCACGCTGCAGTAACCTTCTGCTCTTTGGGCTTCCCAAAGTTCTCCCCCTCTATAATTCAGGTCTTCCTCCTTTAGCAGCACTTCAATAATTTAGCGCTGGGAGCTTGAGGTGTGCAGGTGTACAAGTTCTGCAGTCAAGCGTCCAGTGCATATCGACCATTTCCTCATGCAACATAGATAGCAGGTGCATGTATGTTCAACAGCAGGTGTGTGTGTGTGTGTGTGTGTGTGTGTGTGTGTGTGTGTGTGTGTGTGTGTGTGTGTGTGTGTGTGTGTGTGTGTGTGTGTGTGTGTGTGCGCGTGTGTGTGTGTGCAGTGGTGGGTTAGCTGAGGACAAAGCTGTGGCTTCTTGACATCTAAAAATAATTGTTTTCACCATATTGTATCCTAAACATTTAAGGTGAACAGCCAGGCTTGAATAATATTTCCATGTTCAATGTTTCCTGTTTTCCCCTCAGGTCTCGCCACAACTCCGACTCAAGCACTTTCCATTCCAGGACTAACAAGAGCCCCCACCCTCAGTCTCGATCTCCTCTCAGCCGCAGGCCAAGGTGATTACTGGAAATAAATTACTTTAACTCCAGTCTAATGTCATTAACCTCCGTTAAGTCACATACTTCAGCTCAGAATTATGATGTTGCTCCTCAAAAACTGCCTCGGCAGAGTGACAACCTTTTCCAGTTGAGAAAGGATTGACGATAAACGTACATGTAATTCCCGCCGCTGCTCAGAAATCATCGCATTCTTCTGCGATTTGCTTTCCACCGCCAGACCAAAGCTTTGCGGCTGTCTGTCACATCCAGACTGGAACCCCTGTGGCAAACATTCAGGCCAAATATGTTTAATTAAACATGTTTTATAGGACTGGTGACAAAACCATCCCATCTGCATTGCTCTCTGTCACAGTTAGCTGACACTGATTCAGCTAAGTGCTGCAATAGTTTCTGCAGCGGAGGGGAACATTTCATATGCAGAGAAGTACTGACATGGCGCAGGGAGAGAGACTCATCCACGGGCCTAATGACACCCGACAAGCCTCAGAGTCACTCGTCAGCCCAAAACTTAACGGACATGCCTGGCGCTCATCTGGGGTGGAGGGGAGAAAGTTGCACTTTCCTTCTTGATGAAGCCCAAACTAAGCAGAAAGTAATGACATGTGAAGTTCTGCTGACAGTCGCAGCTGCCCGGCTCCCCACCGGCGCCGCTCGCCAGCACTCCTGTGGGACCGTCTCACCAGTCCCCTAATCATAGCAAAGAGACATCTTATTAACATGTCTTTGCTCCTCCTTTGCAACCTTGTCTTTGGTGCCTGACGGGTGAACCTTAGAGGGCGCATTCTTCTGGCTGTGTCTCACGTGTCTCCTCTCCTGCAGGTATGACAGCTACGAGGAGTACCAGCACGAGAGGCTGAAGCGGGAGGAGTACCGGCGGGACCACGAGAAGCGGGAGTTTGAAAGGGCCGAGCAGCGAGAGAGGCAGAAACAAAAAGCAATAGTGAGTCAATGCTCAGGAAAACAAAAACGCAAAAATGAACTATGAATTCTTGTTGACTGTTTACTTCCAAAGCCTTTGGATTGCCACATGGTCCGTCACGTCGCGCTTTGCTCAATCTGTCAAACAAGCTTTTTCACAGAGGGTTGCACTTTTTATTTTTTTTTATTTTTTTTGCGAGTGTCTAAGCAACTCGCCCGCCCACACAGGCAGCCCTCGGGGTGCCGTCACAAAAAGGCCGTCTATTTATCAGTCGTCAGCACCTCACTCAGCAAACGTTTTTTAAAAAGACAGTGTGGAAAACAAGTATAAAGCAGTCATCTTGTGGTTAATCTGTATTTTCCCCTTGTTCCTAAAGGGGGCAAAGGTGACCTTTAAGTTTAGCAGGTGGCTGATTTACTACGTATTCACGAGCCGTGCATGGTTAGGTGCTTGCTGCACCCTAAATGAATGAATAAATAAATAGTAATAGTGGTAGCGCCTTACCCCCGAGCCCCTTCTGAGTTGTACAGAATGATTAGCAGCTGCAATTAAATTGCCGAAAAGCTGTAATTGCAGCCTGGTGCAGTTTGTTCCTTTAAATTATTCTATGATGACCCCAACGTCCTCTGAGATTTACTGGAACACAGCATTTTTTTTGCCCCCTGGACCATCCTGCTCTCAGTATTATCTGATTTAAATTAACAGATCCATAATCAAGCCACTGTTTACTACATTTATTGACTCCGCACAGTTGAGTCACCTCAACACACCTTTTTTGGACTCCACCAAAATAAAAGCAGAAACTGCAGCCGTCTGAAAGGAAAAGGTAAAGAGGTGGCATAGTTTAAAAAAAAAAATAAAGTTCAGCTTCTCCCTGGTGAATCGCAGGGGGAAAAGAAAGGAGAAAAAAATGTGCAGATGGAAGGCACTCCATCTGCACCTCTATCAGATAACGGGGAGAAAGCTGAACCAATCACAGCAGAACACAAGGAGCAGACAGACAGAAGAGGGATGTGTAAAAAAAATACAAGGAGTTATGGGGTCTGTGAAGACTGCAGTATCCACAGGAGTGATCAAGACCAATTCATTAAAGCTGTGTGAGGAGAAAAAAACACACTCCCACTCCTTTAATCCCCCCCCCGCCCCGCCTCTCTGTCTGTGTCTCCCCTTAACGAGCAGGAGGAGAGACGGGTCGTGTACGTGGGGCGACTGAGGTCTGACTGCACCCGCACCGAGCTGAAGCGCCGCTTTGAAGTCTTCGGCGAAATCGAGGAGTGTGCAGTGAACCTGAGGGACGACGGGTAAGCTGCTCCCCCCTCCAGGACTTCCTGTGTTCTCCAGGAAGAGCTTGTGCAACTGCTGATTTTGGAGCAAACTGGCCTGGTTTCCATCACAGTATGACGCAAATCTTTTGAAAATTCGCCCAAAAAAGAAAACAAATATGAAATTAGGTGCATTTCCATCAAGTGTTGAGAATGCAGGAGTTAGACTAGTTTTGGTGGCAGATATTGGTGCAGGTGGAAAAACATTGCTTGCAAAAGGAGGAAGTAGGAGGGTACAAAACAAGTATTAGCAACGCAAAAAGGTCCAGGTTTGAGAAGATGATAAAAGGTCTGCAAGCACTGCATTGAATCAGACAAGTTGTATATCCATCCATACTATTCCTGCTGCATTCCATGCTGCAATGCATCTTGAGCCTTCAGTGTAAACACCCATCACATAAATTCATCTTTGAGTTTTTGCAGATTAATGTACAGGTTTTTTTTTGTTTTGTTTTGTTTTTTTTCATTTTTGCGTTTCCATTATCATTTTCCTAAACCTGAGCATGAAACTGTGTGTGATGGACAATCAGGTGCTGAAGTTTTGACACAAAGACAGAATAGCTTAATAAATAATCTCCAGGTTCATTGAGTTTTGGACTTTGGAAGCCCAACAACATTGATGCTCTTTTGCGTTGAAGTGGTGTGAATCTCATCCCGAATCTCATTCAGACTCTGACTTACCGCTATATTTCCTCCGCCAGGGACAATTTCGGCTTCATCACATACCGCTACACCTGCGATGCCTTCGCCGCCCTGGAGAACGGACACACCCTGCGCAGGTCAAACGAGCCTCGGTTCGAGCTGTGCTTTGGTGGGCAGAAGCAGTTCTGCAAATCACATTACACAGACTTGGGTAAGAGCAGCGTCATTGCTCAAACCTCCCCCTCAGCCTGCCTTCCTAGCCTGCAGCACTTGTGAAGCATGTTTGTGTACGCTGGAGGACTGTCCGTGATAAAAGAAGAAGGGCAGGGAAATCATAAGACATAAAAAGACGAGGGGAAACGTCTTGAGTGATGCTTCTTTTGAAGAGACTCTCGTAACTGCCCCTGCCATCCTGAATGCGTCCATCAGGCATCGGCAGTGATGAGGGCAGCAAGAGTTCAGAGGTCAGCCAGTGGACATGCCAGAAATAGAGCTCCATTGTCTCCCCGTAGACAGACCCGAGGGCGGAATTCGTCAGGCCCGGTTAAGCATCACGTGCTTATGCTTCATCGGAATGATATGTTGGAGTTTAGGGCAGATATAGCGTCACAAGAGATGGGTTTTACATGTGGATAGGAGAGGTTAGGACCTGAATGCTGGTCCTCCCTTAAGCCTGAGGTTCAGTGCAAGAACGCTTGCATTTTGTTAACAGCACAACATGCTGGAGCTCTTGCGGTGTGAGGGATTCCTCTTAGTATGCACAAGGCCGGAGACAGAAATTTTCTCATTCATTCCACTGGGGATTGATAAATAATGCACAATGTCAATGAAGATAAGGCTTTTCTTGTTTTTAGCTCATGTAGAGAATAAAAACAGTCCTCGTCTTCTTTTTGTTTCTTTCCTGACACCCTGTTACATTAAGGCGCGAGATATCCGTTGGCAACTTGACGGTTATTTATTAGGTCAGCTTCATGCAAGGTCAGCACCGGAGTCTTTGGGTCAGGATGGAGAGAAATGGTAATCTTTCTCGACTAAAAAGCAGAGTTCCCTGCATGAGATGAGGAATTGGCTCAGAGCAATACAGTAGCCAATCCTGAAGCCTTCAGGAGGGACATTATACCCAAAATGACTAATCAGTCTGTTGTAATGACGAGGCCGTCATGTGATCACCTCTTTGTCAGCCTGTCCTGAAGGAAGATGGCAGAGCTCATCATCATGTGATTTTTTTTTATTTATTTATTTTTACCCAAACCTCATCCCCCCCCCCCCTCTGTCCTCTCCATCTTCCACATGCTTGTGTCTTTGTTCCGTAAGTGGAGAGAGTATTATAATTATCCTTCACGGTTCCCCGTGCAACACCGTCAAGCTGCAAGCGCCATGCGTTCAAGATGAGATACAGTTCATGTTTATGGTCTTGAACGGGATGAATGGAACCAATGAGATGGACAGAGGAATAGACTGATAGTAGATGCCAGAGAAGCTCAATGGTCGTTGTCTGTTTTCCTCAACTGGATGTTATGCAGGTTTTCATCCTGATCTTATTTTGGAACAGTGTTTGTATGTCAGTTGTGTTAAAAAGTGTTACGTGAACCACTTCAGGACAAATAATGCACATTATTACCAGAGATGGATTTGTAATTTCCCTTATAAGTGCACAGCTATTGATTGTAATGATTTTTTTTCCCCAAGAACTGTTGTGCTCGGTAATTATTTTACAGGATTTAATTCATTAAAAATGGGTGTGGCTTATTATTCCACAGTTAGTTGAATGATTGTTTTGAATTATATTGCAGAGATTTGCATTGCTATTCCCCAAACAATACATATGAATGACCAAGCAATAATGCACAATACTCTGTGTAGATCGTATGTGTGCTCAGCGCTGACCACAGTTGTATGCTCCCATTTCCAGATTCCCACTCAGACGACTTTGATCCCACCTCCACCAAAAGCAAGTACGACTCCATGGATTTTGACAGCCTGCTGATGGAGGCCCAGCGCAGCCTGAGAAGGTAACCAGTTCAGCGGACCTCCCATACCTCATTGTTGTTCTCTTCCCCTCCTACTCCTACATGGACAACAACCACAAGGAGATGACCAGAAGGTTTTACACTCTAAACCCTGGAGTATATATAAAAAAAAAATAAAAAAAAACTATAGACTTATGTCGCTAAAAATGAATATAACAAAAATGAAGTTTACATGAACCAAGC
This sequence comes from Nelusetta ayraudi, assembly GCF_046127955.1. Classification (NCBI taxonomy): domain Eukaryota; kingdom Metazoa; phylum Chordata; class Actinopteri; order Tetraodontiformes; family Monacanthidae; genus Nelusetta; species Nelusetta ayraudi. The sequence goes on from NW_027466092.1 coordinate 20,311,370, forward strand.
TGCTGAAGAGCTGGGAAGTGACACTGTGGGAAAGGCGAATAACCTTCAGAACCTGGTGCAAAAGAAGAAAGAAGACAAAACGTCATATTTTATTGTTTTCCTTTGAGCACGACAATACCCATGATTCTTCAGGAGTTTGTTCAGCCAGACTGGCATTGTCGCTGGTGGGTTTAATTTCTCCTTCAAATGTGGCGTTTGGATGAAGTGTTACATGACGAGCGGGCACATCAGTGAGGATATGGGGGGATTCTCAAGGTAACATTTATCATCTACATTTTAGCAGAGAAATGTAGCTGAATATTTACAGACACTTCTAAAAAGAAGTAATATTTTTGTTTTAATGTACATATCAGATAAAACGTTCTTTATTTGTTACAGCTATGCACTGTAAAATGCAGCCTTTTTTAAAAAAAAAAAAGAATACAAAGGAGGATAATTTCTTAATTCAGAATGTTAATCTGTGGAAATGACAGTTGTGAGAAGTTGTACACCTACACCATGGTCCGAAGACGTGATATGATTGTAAAAATAGTGGGGTGAAGAAATTAAGAGGTGTCCGATTACTTGTTTTGAAAGGGAGCATGTGAACAAACTTCCTTTTTGTTAAGTTATTTTCTTCAGGAGGGGTAGGACTTGGAAACATTGAACACTCAACCATGTATAGTTTATACAGTTTTATCAATCAGTGTATTTACTTATACAAACAGTGTAAAATGCATTTTTAACATGTTTTTCATGATTGTACAAAACAAAGGAACTGCGTTTTTTTTAATTAATTATTTCTGAACAATCAGTACATACATCCATACATATATATTTTCTCTATGAATAACTATATAGAGCAGTATATGTATGTATGTAGGTGACTCAGTTTGATTTTGTTGCTTTTTATTGGTCCGATTTTTGATTACCCGTAGAGAAAGAGTGCATTCAAATCATGAAATCAATCAGTGCATACACATATTTATCTATTTATTTTAATATTTGAATCAAATCTATTTATAGGCTCCATTTCACATGGGCGCAATGTTTGTGTTTATTTGTCTTTTTTCAGACTTATTTAAATTGCAATCACTAGACATTGTGTGCAGCCGACGGTCTCCATGGAGATAACATATGACCTTCTATGCCTTTCCAAAACAATCAGAACTGTGCAGCGAATCACCCACACTTCATCACGATTTGTGTCTTGCGCTATCAGTCAGATCGGCAGCACGTCGGCCTTCCTTTTTTTTGTTTGTTTTCCACACTGAGGCGGAACAGGAAGCAATAAAACTGATTTTGATTTTGTTTTTCTTTCATCACTGGGAAACACCCGTTGCTCCACTTGCGCTTGATTATGTGAATGCCAAAACAAAAGTTTACAATTTCCTTCTTTTTTTCTTCCTGAATTTTTTAAAGATCTTGTATTTGTTGTACATTATGAATATATATAAATATATATACAATGATGATACTGTTATTCACAATAATTACAGGATGATTAATGACAAAAACAAAATGATATAAATACGAGGGGGGAAAACTATATAAAAAGCAATAAATTATTTTTCAGAGTTGTATTTTATCTCCTGCTGTTGTGTGAAGTTGGACTTGACCCATTACCCAGTCGCTGGTTGCTATGATGGCCTCCATTGCCACCGCCTGCTCTGTCCCTTTAAGATGGCGATTGTAACGTCGTGTAACGATTGTCCCACTCGCTGTGTTTTTAACCAGTTGACACTGTTTGTTGTGTCTCAGCTGTTGCTGTTGCAAGATGCACAGCCCTTAACCAGGCAGGTTGCTGAGCATTGCTCTGTCCACTGCCTACTCCTCCCCATTCCTCCTTCCTCACAGTGTCACCAACATGACCTGCAAGGTAACCTTGCAGTTTCTAGATCAATTAATATCCAATTTTTTATTATTTTAATTTCCACCAGCGTGGTTCAAGTAATGAGATAAAATCTTCCATCCCAGAAAGGAGGGAATGGTGGGGAAAAAAAAGAAAAACCCTCTTTTGTATAAAAGCCGAGCAGATCACAGACTTCCTCACATGGAATCTAACTGCGGCAACAAGAAACAACTAATTTTGATGATGCAAAAACTCCAAAATTGGTCAAAGAAGGTTGAAAAAAAAAATAAACCCCTGTTACCTGTGTTTTCACGTTGTTTTGCATTCTTGCTGTCTATATGGCGTTTGGGTAATGGTGTCGTGTCCCATTTGATAGATGTGGCTTTAATCCTTGTAATATTAATGATGATAATTTAAAAAAAAAAAAAAACAAGCTTTGTAAATCGCCTAGAGTAGCAATATATAACACAAAATTTCAACTGTGGCGGTTTTTTAATAATGTGACTGGTTGAGGACTTTGCCACTGCTTCAACGTTTGTCGGGTAATCATGTTTTTATTTTGGAAGGACAAAATGTGTACGAGCAAATGTACATGTGTGTGTGGTTTGAAGCAGGTGCGTGCGTGTGTGCTTGTGTGTGTGTGCGTGATTGTGTGTGTGTGTATCGGATGGGATTGGATAAGATGGAATTGGGGGCTTCGGGGAGTTGCTGTGTGTTTTTCTGTCGGTGTCCTATCCACGTTGCCTTCTGCCAAGTCCTTACCAATGCCTTTGTGGTTCTACCTATTGTACGACTTTCTTGTGAATTTCATTTTTTTTTTAATGTGCAATTCTCATCAGCCTCACCATGCCAATAAAGGGAAATGTGTTTGAAAAAAAAATGAAGTCGTCTTCATTGCAGTCCACCTTTAACTGAAAACAAAACTACATAGGTTTCCTACAATTCAATGTTATTTTGCAATTTTCTTTTTGCACTTAATTTACTTGCAATGATTAAGGAGAATTTCACTCCTGCCACCGACCCCGCAAGTACGTTTACATGCAGAGCTTAATCATACTAAACTCATAATTCTGTCTTTTGATCAAATCGGGCTTCTCTCCTTGTCCCAGTTTACATGCAGCTGAAAAATCTAATTATTGACAGGAATGCATTCACCTCCCCCACACTAGGGGGCAATATGAGTCTTTTCAGCACGTGTTAACTTCCAGTGAACCTCTTTTGTCGCACAATAACAAAACAAGAGGAGTGCGAAACAGCATCGGTGTAATGTCCGTACTGGTCTTCAATTTAACGAGTTTCCTCACCAAACAGCAGCAGATGTGCTTCGCCACCGTCAGCAGATTGGTCAGAAATGTACAAACGTATACAACATATTACTGGCGATTTTACTGCCGAAGTACACATCTACCACAGCAAATGTACTTTTGTAAGTGAGTGCTATGTACTAATGACATTTCAAAAAAAAAGTGCAAATATCACACGCAAATTTGCGTCGAGCTGGACTTCATTTGAAAATTACAGACCCTTCGTTCTTGGTGCATACGGGTTCTGAAAAGAGACTGGTGGGAGAGGGTTTGTAATTGTATTATATGGAGCTTCAGTAAAGGCAATGAGACATATCTACCGACTCCTTTTATTGTGTTATTTATTGTGAATAGCTCTCTTAGGACAATGGTCTCCATAAGGACTGCATGGCCAAGGCTGCGAGGGGATGACGATGGTTGACCTCTTGTTTGAGTTCTCCTGTGTTGGACACAGTCGAGCCAAGATATTTAAAGGTAGGGACAAAGTGGACAGGGGTGCCATCAAATAGGAGGGGTGGTGGGTCAGTCCATCACAGACACGCATAAGTTCGGTCTTGGACCAGTTAATCTTCAGGCTGAGCTTTTTGTTTTCCTCATTGAACATGCTGAGAGCTTCGCTGAGCTGATCGGCAGTCTCACGGAACAAGGTGGTGTCATCAGCATATTCCATGTCATTCAGGGTGTACTTGCCGAGTAGCACCCCGGGGATCCGCTCACAGACTCTTGACGTCAGGTGGTCGATGACGCAGTTGAAGAGTTGTGGAGTGGCGACACAGCCGTGCCTGACCCTGCTGTTTATGGGGAACCACTCAGAGTCTCAACCATTAATGGACACAGCTTTCTGCACCTTGAGTGCTGTGATTTTGGTTGGGGCACCGAGAGACTTCAAGATGTTCCAGAGGGACCCGTGAAGTCGAAGGCAACCCTCAGGTCTATGAAGGCGATGAGCAGGTGTCGGTCATTTCTGAACTCCCGACCCTTCTCTATTATGAGCCGGAGAGCAGAGATGTGGTCGGTTGTTGGCAGCGTCTGCTTCAGGTTGCAGGGAGGGCTCGAGTGAGTAGGATGCAGGTGAAAAGTTTGCCAGGGATGGAGAGGAGTGTGATGCCGGTTGCTGCAGGTCAGCTGATCTCCCTTATGCTTCCAGAAGGGAAGTATAATGCCCCCCCTCCAATCGTCTGGCAGCGACTCAGAGACCCACACAAGGTTTATGATCTGTGTGAGTCAGAGGATGATGTCAACGTCCCCAGCCTTCAGCATCTCTGCTTGAATGGTACAAATGCTAGGGGCTTTGCCGTCCTTCAAGGGCTGCCTTGACTTCAGCTGGGGAGACGGGGGTGATGGAGCAATCCGGGTTAGTGGTGGAGTGTCTGTACAGGGTGAGGTCTTCCGTGGCAAAAGGATGGTTTCAGAGCTCACACCAGCAACTGATACAGTTGGCTTCAGTGCTGGCAGGGGCCTGTTTCCCCTTGGTGGAGCTTGAAAAGCTGCTGCAGATTGTTGTTTTGGGAAGCTGTCTCCATGACTATCGCCTGATTGCTCCAGTATTTTTCCATGTGACGTTGGATAGAGATGTTGCGTTGGCTGTTGAGGTGCTCATACAGGCCCATGTCCCCTCGCAACTGCGCAGCTCGTCTGTTGTTCAAGATGGCCAATTGTGTCTTGGGACATGCAGGGCTTCTTTGGGGGCAGGTCTTGTTTGCCCGAAGGTTTCCATGGAAGCCTTGATGACCTCATTTTTAAAGTGCTGCCAATCTTGGGATGTCCCACTGGTGAGAGCATTAAAACGGTTTGCGATGGAGCACCTGTACGACTCCATGACGGCCGGGTCTTGCAGGTGAGAGGGGTTCAGCCTGGGCGGGGGGGTATTGGTTGATGGCCCTGCCTTGAGCCTCAGCCATAGATCGGCTATCAGCAGACGGTGGTGTGTGTTGCCAAGCTGTGCACCTCTGAAGATTCAACAGTTGATGATAGATTTCTTCCTTTGGCAGGATATGAGGATGTGATCAATGGTCTTTTTTGTTTTCCCATTAGGGCTGTACCAGGTCCAGTGATGGATCCGCTTCAGGGAACCCGTGTGTCGGCAATGCAGACGTTGGTTTCTCTACATAGATTGAATAATCGTTGGTCGTTATCATTGGTGGTATTGTCGATGAAGATGGGACCTGATACTGCTGGGAGGGTGCGATCCGGTGCGGAGGTTGTGGCATTGACGGTGGGGGGGTGTAGAGGTTGTGGGGGGGTCTGCCTGTATGGCGTCTTGTAACTGATAATTGATCTAATAAGCCTGATTTGAATTTGGGTTCATCCAATTGCTTTGCAAATTGTCTGAAAAGACCATCCCTTTTTGCTAATGTTCTCACTGACTGTGAACTAAATATGACATGGTTTCTGAAATTTTCCATCTGATGTCTCAGACAACATAATTAGGAACAAATTCAAATTCAATTATTAAAATAAAAAGGGTAAACTAAATGATTGGAGGAAAAGCTTTGCTTTGTACATCAATATGCAGCAACTCCGAGGCACTTCCCCTCTCCACATGACCCTCGCCTGGAGGAGAACAGCACTCTTTGTCTGGGTCTGCAACTCAACTCCTCACCACCAGTCTGCCAGTTAATTAAAAAAGTTGTGGAGAGAGGGGGGGATTTCATTAACACAAAGAGAGCTACCGAGTTGATGGTGCACTTGATATCCAATAGGTTTCATTATGATTAAATCCCCCTCCCCTTCTCTCTCTCAACACATGCACACAGACACACACACACACACACACACATCCCCACAGTACTGCACCTTCTCTCCACAAACGTCCCCCCCTTAGCCTCCCTCCCCAGGCTCTGACACAGGGATCACACCCGGGGCCTTTGCGGTCACTTTTCCCTTTTTTTTTTATTTTGTTTTTTCTGCAAAGAGAAATATGGGAAGAATGTGCATTAAACTTTAAGGTTGGGGGTCTGATTGTGTTTTTTATTAAGGCGGCTGTTTAGCCCCGGAGAGGAGAGCAGCTGCCTTTCATTTCAGCTTGGCTGCTGCGTTACAGCAGGAGGTCTTCCTCTACTTGGCCTTTCCGTAGAATGAAACTGTCCCTGGAAAATCTCCCCGGCTCCCTGTCGGCTCTTTTTCTCTGCCATCTCCTCTCTTTCCATCTCGATAGGGTGGCTCAGTAATGTGTCCTTTTTTATTATTATTAACCAGTAGATAAGTAGTTATCGCCACTCCATTTGGAAGAAAGTGGTGGCCTTGGAAATAATGGGGTTTGATGGGGACAGGCACTCTCTGGAATGGACCCTGACATGCTGCTGCAGTGATGTGTACCTCTATTTTTATTTGGTATCTGGCGGTGGATATTGAAAATGGTGCCCACTGCTCTGTCTTTTGTTTCAGAGACTTGTGATGGTATTCTGTCATACCAGGGCAGTGAGAGCCCAGCAGAATTTGAGCTGCTTTTTTACAGTGGAATTGTCTCAGTTTCATGTAAGGCAGTTTGAACGTCTGTAATAACAAGATGAGACGACCTAAGACTGGTTAATCAAAAGCTGTTGGGTGGAACAGGAATTTGTTTTTCTTTTCTTTTGCTCATTTACTGCAAAAAACACCATGAGAGAAGGTTTATTTCTATATCATAGAAAGCAACCACTGACCTGACATTAAGCAAATTACTAAGCACCTGTGAGGGCCTAGTCCTAACAGGACTTTTAAGGCGCTCCCCTATCAGGTGTTGTAATGTTCACACCGGCCACGAAGCAGCGCCGACAAAAATCACGTGCGCGTCTGGTGTGAACAACACCATTGGTTAACAAGGGCGCCGAAAGGAAGCGGTCTCCATTCCACGGCGCTTTGCGGCACTTCCGAGTCCAGTGTGAACCTGGCCTACGATCTTCAGTGGGGACACCTAGAACTATCTCTATATGCATGATTGGATTATAATCTGGGAAGTTTTTTTGCTTTTTTCAATGGGGGCCAGAACAGATCTGCGGTGTTGGACATCCCAAGGATTGCGCTCAGGTCCTGCTGAGATCACGTCTGAGAGTTCAGCGGTGGATATTCAATCAATCAATCAATCAATCAACTTTTATTTGTACAGTGCTAAATCACACCCAAAAATGTCTCAAAGCGCTTTGTACAATCAGAGAAAAAGGAACCAACTGGGCCCCCAGAGCAAGCAAGATTGAAAGAGATTGAGGAGATCGCGGACTAGACTTTGAGCATGCCTGGTCTACGACAATAGTTCACCCTGAGGAATTTTCTTTTTTGGATGTTTTCTGGCTGTTTGTGAAATCACCTATTGATCGGAGTCCTGAGACATGTCTTAAATGTCATGTTTTTGTGTTAGGTAGTTAGGTAGGATCGAAACCCCCACACAATTGAACGAATACAAAGTAAAAAGTGAGACACACAGATACAAGTAAAATGCTCCGCCCATATTCGTATTAGCATTTAACATTGAGCATCAAAGGGTCTTTATGCCCAAGTTGGTGTAAAACTCTCCTTAGTGGTTGAAGTTTAGTGCCTCAGTATTTCTTGCAAGACATGGTGCAGGGTAAAGACAAGCCCGTTGTGCTCCAAGCTGAGGTTTTTAGAGATACATGTAAGAACATTCCCGGCCACGGCACTGCTGCTGCCCACCGCTCCCTCAGGGGATGGGTCAAATACGGAGGACAAATTTTGCATCCTTCGGGATTTGACAATCACTGGAAGTTTAACTTACATAACATGTAACATGTAAGAGGTACCGTTTGGATGTGATTCCCAGTGTTTCCTCTCTTCCCCCATACCTTCTATTTCTCTTCCTCTTATCTGCTCTCTCACTCCGAGTCTGTCCCCTCAGTAACCTTTTTTATTCTTGGTGAATTTCAGTGTGTAGTACTAATCGGTTGCCAGGCAGAACTGCCAGAGTGCTCAAGCGAAGCAAAACTGATAGGACTTTGTCAGAGCTGGAGGAGACATCATGATATCATGTCTACCGCGGCTGCAAGCAAGAGGCTGTTAAACCAATTGGGCTGCATTTACAAAAAAAACAAAACAAAAAAAAACGGGGGAGACTGACTGAGTCACATTCCACATCATTTGCGGTCGGTCACGTGACACTGCAGCACTCGTGGTCTTGTGCAAAATAAACATTTCCTGTCATAGTTTCTGGACGCATTGTCCTGAATGAAACGACGCTTTTTGTGCCAAAATCATTGCTGAAAGTGGCCTTTAATGAATCAGACACTGCTTTTGTTTCCAGTGATTGAAATGCTTCTTTGTTACCACCCTTTTATTTTTTGTCCCGCCTGCAAGGCGTGCATCGTATGGCACCTTATGGAAGACGATAATGACTGCGCTATTAAAAACCACAATCTCCCAATCCGGCATTCTAGTTTCAGCAGTTTCCGCTGCTAAAGAGTAATGAGGAACAGAAGGACAGTGTTCTTCTCCCCCTCCACCCACTAAACTATCAACATTGGGGACTGAATGTATTCTTCGTGAGATAATTAATGGCTACAGACAAATGGTGGTTGATTGAGCGACTCATCCCTCTATTTTCAATCACCATCTGCTGTGTGTTGCTGGCAAAAAACAACGTTAATTACCTCAAGTGTGCCCAAGACATGGCCTATTAATTAAAACGGCAAAAAAGGGGGGCTAAAAGATTTGTGCATTTTTAGCACCTAAATGGTCCACGTAGACTTTCATTGTGTATTAGCTAGGCAATCATTTGGTAATCTTTAATTATGCGTGTGTGTGTTAGCTTGACTGTCGCTAGCTTTACCTGGCTCCTGTGCCTGGAGGCCATGGAAGGCCTTTTAGGACGTTACGGCTGGCATACTGTGGGGACGTCAGCAGAAAAGACAGATCTCTGCCGAGACCATAGGGACAGCCGGCTGACAAAGAGCGTTAGGTCGACGGCTGCAGACGGCTAATTTCTCCTCCCCGTGCGCACATCACCTGACTGAAAAGGGAAGATGGAGGGAGAGGAGAAAGAGATGAAGTGGGACTGACTCAACGTGACAGGGTTTCGGCGGCAGGCATTGTCTCGATCGCACTTGTGCTCGCACAATACACACAGCAAGAGTTAAAGGTTGGGTAGAGTTGGGTAAGTCCCGACATCACTTGCTTACAGGAACAGGCAAATATAGTGACTTAAGCAGCGTATCACCAGTTATCATTTCCCAGTCACAGGTAGCATCAATAGCAATTAGCGTAAGTGCCACAGCTTTGGCATATAACGACTTCATTCAAAGTGACAAATCAAACTTGCTTATTCCCTTCATATCAATGAGTCATTTACAGTCTGTTAGAGAGTGTATTAAGGACATTAAGTAACATGGGGCTGTGTAAGACCTGAATGACAAACCATTTTAAAAAATAGAATAAATATAAAATCACCCTATTTTGCAAATGAGGGCCATTAGAATGCTTGTTTGCTTGCTGACCTCATTATTTGAGTTGAATTCAAATTCTTTCTTTGTCTCAAGATTCAATATGTTGTTGTTTTTTTTAAAGCATTTTCCAGGCAAAAGACTGAAGGAAAGCTGCAAAAAATGTGAAAGTGAAAGTGTCTCATGCCACTCATACCCACAGAGCGTGTTCCATTCTTATTTAAACTGTCCCATACTGGTTGAATCTGGGCTTAATAATGGCTCCTTTCAAGCATTCTTGACAAGACGGCTCGGCAGGAGAGAAAGCTGAGTGCTCTCTCTCCCTCCCTCCCTCCCAGCATATCCCCTCTTCGTCTCTTATCGGCTCCTTGTATTTCTTTGCAGAGTTGTGTCTAAATCCAGTTCCCAGTTACTTAGCCTCCACCCACCCAACCCACTTGCTCTGATGTCAGGTGTGACGTGAGCGCCCCTCTCTCTCTTCCCCTGCTCTCAGACCCCAGTTTGAACCCATGTATCACACAGCGGGACATCACTATACAGTAGAAAAGACAGTTATTGGGACAGTTATTGTTTGTTTGCACTATTTATGTTGGTGAACAGTCTGCGGGCAAATGGCTCTGTAATGCAATCATTCACTTTCGCTGTCCACTCCGTGCTTCTGTCCATTAGGCTAATGATGTTCAGTGTCCGTCGCTGGGTTCTCTGCCCGTTGAAATCACCAACGTGAGAACGAGGATGTAAAGGGGGACGGAGTGGATAGACCATGGCTTAATTGGAGTGATCAAATTCCAGTGTCTGGAAAGCCTGGAGTGCCCTTAAGCAACAGCCAGTGTTCTCAGAAGATGTCCTTAAATGTGTTGGTTTATGGCTGTTGTGATCTGACCAGCAACCACTGACGAGTTGAGAAAGTCAAAAATACCAGAGGCTCGGCTACTCTTTTCATTTATTATGGATATTTTTTTTCAAGCAACTTTCCAGTCACTGCAGGTGCCTAATACTGTGTGCACCTCTTTGGAGTAAGCTGTTGGCACGTCAGACCTCGGATAGCTTGAAAAGTGTCAGTCACTCATGCAATGCATGAAGTTCAGTCAAAAACAGTTTATTTCATTTTCTCTTTTCTTCTACGGGCTAGCTGTGAGTAAACAAACTTTTTTAAAACAACAAGGTTGAACTTGTAGCTAATCTTACACATCACATGAGTGAATGTATAAATGGATTAATATCCTCATTTTGCAAATGAAACCTGCAATTGAGAGAAGATTTCTCTCTGTCTCGCTCGCTCTCTCGTTCTCTCTCTCTCATTCTCTCTCTCGCTCTCTCTCTCTCTCTGCTGATGTGTTATTGCGTTCTGTTTGATCAGTAGTGTTGAACTAATTTGCTAATGGGTAAAATTGGGCAAGGACGGTCATTGCCGTAATCAAGACTGAACTTGTTATTTCATCATCGATATACTTAAAATCACGAAACTGATATATTATTATATTACATTACTATATGTACTTTCTTCATCACTTCCTTTATTACATTAGCTTTTCTTCCCTCCTCGCCCAATAACATTATTATGAGGTTTTAAAAGGTTTTGTACCATGGGATACAGAATTCAAAAATTATAACAAAGGAGAGACTGAAACTGTTGCCTGACGACAGAGGAAGGTTTTGTATCTAGTTTATATTGCATTGTAGTGTGTTTAAGTGACCACACACTAATCAGTCTTTTGATTGTGACAGATATTGTCATTTCCTTGTTAATCACTTCTTCAAATTGGTGTAAACTCAGTCAAGTCTGGCGTATTATCAAATGGATCAGACGATGTCAACTTACTGTTTTCCTCTGGTTAGACGTTGAGAGTTCCAGTCTCCTGATAGGATCCTGACATGCTGTTATTACAGGTATTTAATGATGCATCTTCATTCAAGATCCTCTGGAACAAAAATAACATCACATAGAGGTGGCATCCTGTCAAATTAATGACTTACTATCACCATGTATCCTTGTAATCCCTAATTTGTGGGCACCATTGCATCGGAAATGCCAAAAGCATTACGGGCTAATTTCTGTAATGGAACCCTCATCTGGTTGGACTGTCAGACATCTCAGCCAAAAAACGGTCCTGACTGCAGAGTGCATTAGAATGCGTGGACAGTCCGTCTATAATTACCGGGCAGGAAAAAAATACCCCGTGCCTTAATCCACATGGTAATAACGCAATTAAAGCAGTGTTTCTCAGACTTGGTAATCTTCTGTGACAAGGCTTACAATTCAATTAACCCCATTTTTAACACTTTGTTTCAACTTCCTGCCAGGCTAATTTGTTGTACCTTTGCTTCAGTTTGCTATAATTACACCCCTAGGAAATGTCTTTTATATTTTTAAATGATCATTTGTTTACATCTGCATCGTATTTTTTTGCTGGAAAGATGTGCTCTTTGTCAAAGTCTCATTCTCCACCCTATGATCGCTTTGGCTGACTGGCTTTGGCTGACTTTTGTCATTTTGGGTTTTATTGTTGGTCACTCTGTGACTTGTTGCACCAAAAGCATACTGAATTCATTGTTTACTTCTGGACTTCAAAAGGAATCGAGACAGAATCGTCCTTTTCCCTTAGATTTTCCCCTACATTTACAAAATGAGACTTTTAGTCTGATACTATTTTTGATAATCTCATTGTATGACCAGAGTCGTTCTCCTGACATCCACATACCTGACCCATTTAATCACTCCTCTCTTGTTCTCTCTCTAAAGCTCATGCCGCCTGTGACATATTGAGCGGGCAAACTTTCCATGTTCTTCAAGAGAAGGTCACCGGGCCAGAGCCCAATCTAGCCCCTGAAATGGAGCCAAGATTTTCCACCGCTGTCGCTCAGATTAGCATTAGACGTGAGCGCCTTTCCTAAGCAAATCAGACAGTGTGAAGGACAGAGCCATTCTTCCATTCAGGCACGCCCGCTTCTTGTTAGGGAGAGCCGGGGCAGTAAGTTGTAGGACAAAAGTGTGACAAGCTGGGAATTCTTTACCTTCTGTGAATGCCAACACAATTGTGCTGCTAAAAAAAAAAACACCCTTGAAAAAACTGTGGCTAAAAATATTTTAAATTATGTATTTTTATTCAACAGCTATGCACAGTATTTTTCATCTTCAGGTCAATCTTGTTGAGCCAGGCTAAAAACAGAGGCCTTCACATGACTGAAGAGCAGCTGAATTTGATGATTTCAATACTTGTGGCGAGAGCAGGCTACATGAGGCCCGATGCAGGTAGTACACACTGTTTGTTTGGTGAATTTGATGCCACTTGAGTTTAACACTGTGACGCATGAGATTTGTTGAGCACATAAAGCAACTTGGAAGGACACACTCGCACCTGGACTCAATCAGCATTGATTGGAGGATGGCGGCGTGCCCACATGCAGCTGAGAGGACACTCCACTGTGGTTCTGTAACAGCGACAAGTTAATGAACAACCCCCCAACACACACACACACATACACAACTTGTCACTGATTCCCTCTCCTTGTGGTTTCATATTTAACTTTCAAAATGTGCAAAGGCACCATAAGTCTCGTCTCATTGATCACAGTCAAGGACAGACACTTTTTTTTATTTGATTTATTTATTTTAATCCCAAGTGTTGCTTACATTTTCTCAAAAGTGCAATTATGTGTTTACCCTAAACATTGTGGTTTTTTTTTTTTGTTTGTTTTTTTTACCACACAAGGCAGGTAAATTGCTGATATTGCAAATATGTTTACTTGCACAGCCAACTTGAAAAGCTCCAGTTTCAATCATTTTCTGCCAGGCACAGCATGATTGTAGAAAGAGGTGGAGTTATATCCGGTGTCTAGTTGTGACATAGGCCCAGTTTGCACTTGGTCACTTGTAACTGTTTTGGAGGATCGTATCACAAGTACGTCTTGAAGCATCTGTTCGCACGTGGCATTAACATGCGTCTCGAGTGTGCCACTTGTGATCGCATTAGTGCATTTTTAACCACTAGGGGGCAGTAAAGCGCAAAACTAGTTTCACCTGAAAACGAATAAGAATCAACTTCCTGTTTGCGGACTATATCAAGTCACTCGTTTTAATTCTACTGCAGCTCGTATGGATCCGAACGAGGAGTAACGACTGGTGGGACAGAGTGGTGACCACTTTATTTTCGGATCAACAGTGGCTGGCAAATTTTCGGATGCAACGTCGCACATTTAATCTCATATGTGTGAAACTGCGACCGCTGCTCCACTGACAAAATACGCTAATGCGGAATGAAATTTATTAGCATGCTAATAAAAGAGTCTAACGAAAATGATTTGTTTTGGCTTCTTGTTTGTAACTTTATGATGACGACGCAGGGAGGTGGGGCGCCGACCAAGTACGTACACGGGAGAGGTGAGTGGAGTGGGCGGTCCTTAATGTGGACTGAGATCACATTCTCTTCACACGTCCGTGAGGAATGCTATGCTATGCTATGCGAAGCGTCGAAACCACCTCCCCGAGGTGGTATGAGTAATCGGATGACAATACGGATTTGGACTGTTTGCACTTGGTTACTTTGTGTGATTTTTGCCGATTGAAATACGACAAACGCTTGAAATGACCGAGTGCAAACAGGGCCATAGACAGGGCTTCAACAAGCTTTTCTGTAATGATGGTTTGAACATGGTTGTAGACTTTTGTCAGAACAGGACCACAGTACCTCCTTTAAAAAGAGAAAAATGACACTGCACGTTGGACACAGCGTCGTCACTGACACCCTGGTCACAGTTTTCTCAATTGAGTGGACTTAGAAAATGTTGAGGACCAGTATTCTATCTTCATTTTTCTGCATAAACATTAAACTGTGATAATGCCTTCATTTTAGATTCACGCTTTAAATGAACAACTCTCCCCATTCCTTTCAGTTTTTGCTCCCGCACCGACATACCAATTGGGGACAACGTCAACGCCTTCAGCAGATGCTCTTCCGTCACATAAAGAGATAAGCCACGCTGGAGAGCTGCTTCCACTCCCTGCTAATGTGAGCATTCTGGCCACGGGCAACAACAACAACTTCGCATCCAGGCCCACTGCCGACACAGCAAGTGAGGATTCTGGGAGCCCTCCCAAATCTGTGTTGTGGCACTTGTCAAAGGTAAATTCTGACTGAAGTCTCTTGTATGAACTGATCTGTAGCAGGATTCTGATACATGTCCATGTCAGCTTCTCTCGTGCCTGCAGGTGGCTGTAACTATATATATATATATATATAAAAACTGTATACATACACTTTAAAAAAAAAAAAGAGTCATTTTTGAGATCTTTCAGCTTGCTGTAGCTTTAGATGTAGCCACAACTTAGCAGTGTTAGTGCAGTTGTGTTGTACAGCAAACAATCAGTCTTGCACATTTCCAAATGCTTACATATATACATCTGATGTGTTTCAACAACTTTGTGCGTTTTGTCTCTGTTTTGTGTCTAGTGCACGTCTTCTTTGTTTATGTCATAATCTGGTGTTTTGTATATAATTGATTTTTTTTTATGACTTTTAATGTTTTATGAGTTTTGTCTGTGTCACTGTGTTATTTGCTTCTTGGTGCCTCTGGGTATTTTATGCATGCCATTAACCTGCCAGAAACTGTTGCTGAATGTATACCTGCATGGCTGAATCCTGCACATTCCCAAGGTATTAATCCATGTTAATTAATGTGCATTGTCCATTTTTAAATAAAATAAACATAAACAAGGTGTTTAGCACAAACATATATTTATCCTCGCATATATTTCTTCTCACATTTTAAAGAGAAGATAAGGTTGCATTTAAGTTATAATAAACCATTTATTTGTTTGCTGTTCTTAAGTTTCATGCCTGTTTGTTAAAGGAATGGCGGCATCTTAACATTCTGCCTTTTATCAAAAGATAAAAACAACAAGATAAAATCATTAATGTCCCAGTGTTGGCACTTCGAAGTGCGTGATGCCTTAGAGGAAGTTGTAGAATTTGCTGCCTTTACCTGAAAGTACCGGACTGGACGATGCAAAGGGAGGGAAGGTGGTACGTACTTTAACTGTGGTGGCGCGTTAATCATTAAGACAGCGGCAAAGTCTCTGGACAGGACATGGACTGTTCTCACTGTGTTGTGTAGGATAGTTCTACTAGTGTGTGTGTGTGTGTGTGTGTGCGGTGGGGGGGTGTTACATGGAACCCTGACTTTATTCTCCTGTCGACAAAGTGCACTTTGCTCAAAGCCACACTCCCCCCACGGGAGCACACTGTGTTTCCTGACTCACTTTTCGGCTTGGAAAAACACACTGATGAAAACGGATGATGCTAAGGCAACACGCTCTCCACTCCAGCGCCTTCCAGCCAAACTCTTTCCTCTCCCATCTTTACGAGGTGTGCCCGTGTGCACCCACAACTGTCTTGTTAAAAACATTTGAGTCCCTTGGTGTTCCGGGTGCAACATTGCGCCCTATTGTGCCCGACTTCGCTGATGCGACACATTTGGCAGCGCGAGCGTGGGAGTGGCACGACATTGGCGAGAGGGGCTCACCTTGTGTTTCCATTTTCGAAGGCGACGGTTTGCGCTGACCTACTTAGACTACCAATGCACGCGGAATCTGTTGCTTCCTGCCTGTTAGAGTGGGTTATTTTTGAGGATCTCTGAGACACTGCAGTCAGGTCGCTGTCACACTCACTGCGGTAGATTGCATCCGGACTCATTTGTTTCCTCCTCCCAGCGAGAGTTGTTTTTCTTGAAAAAAGGTTATGGGATCCTTCCATTTTTTTCAAACAGCAGTCTGCTTGGTTTGCCGGCAAAATAAAACTCTTACGTAAACCTCCTCCGTGTCGCAAATGACAGTGATCGCACTGTGACAGGAGTGTGTGAGGAGCTCCTGTCACTCTGTCAGCCTGGGCCGCCACCGTCGACTTCACTGTTTCTCCAGAAAGGTACTTCAGAGGCGAGTGCCGCTGCTCGTCGACATGACAGGAAGTGCAGTGATGCAGCCGCTGAAGACTGACCAAAGACAACACCATGGTTTTTGTGACTGGTTTTTCATGACTTGCTTTTTTCTCATCTTCGCATCCCTTCGGAAATATCTGCAACGCAAGTCGTATTGTGACAATTTATAAAGAGCCGTGAAAAAAAACCCAGCGCATGGCAAGAATCACTCGCAATTCAGTTCAAGGAAGGATCGGCGCCCTCGGTGGCGTGGCTGTCTCTGCAGGCGCCGCGCTGCTCTAAATGCAGCGTGGCCTTTGTAGCCACGTGTGAAATATGATTTGGGTGAAGGATGTCGTTTGAAGGGGGCTGGGGTTTCGCAGTTATGACAGCCCACGAGCGCTCCTTCGTAGAGAACTCTGTCCCCCCCCCCCCCCCCCCCCGCCACCTCTATATCTCTGCATCTCCCAGCTACCCTTTGCACATTTCCTCACACCTTTTTTTTTTTTTTTTTTTACTCATTTGCTCCCAGCAGACTTTTTTTTATTGGGCTCCTTTTTAAAGCCAGATGTTGCCGTGCTGCAGCAAAGGGCCTGGCTGAATGATTTGCAGCCTCCTGACACGTCGAACAGACCAAAAATCTTCCTCCTGCAAACAGAAACTTCCCCTGCCTCCCTTGCGACCTGACTCGAACCTGCTGTGAACTGCAGCCGCGGTCCAGGATCGCACATAGCAGATTAGAAGGTGGGATCTCGGCCCGCCCTCCTTTTCAAAAAATGATACACTCTAAAATTCAGATCTGTGCAATTGTCTGCACTTGAGCCGCGGTGGGTTTCTCCCCTTCCGGAACTGCTGCGGCTTCTTTGCTGGAAGGAATTACTCTATTCTTGTCACTGAAAACTGTCAGCCATGATATCTGTTCTTTTTTTATTTTCTATTTTCACCACGGTTTCCTCTGTTGGAAATGTCACTTTGCCACGCTCTGCCCCCTCCACCTCCCTTTGCTCCTCCACTATAATCAACGCCAGCTTCTATTTTTGCAGATTATACAGACGTCGGCGTAAGGAGACGAATAAAAATTGCAGCCGTGCCAAGTTTACGCCTGACAAACAACATCCACGCGGAGATCTGACACTGCAATTTGCACTTACACACACAGGCAAATCCTGGCCTTATTCAGATACATTTCCAGTGCGGGCTTATTTTTGCAAATCAATCATGCGGCACAAAATAGCTTAGACTTATATTTTCCCGGCTGCCCAGAGTCGGTGGAGAGCGGCAACAAAACGGCGGCGATGTGGCAGGGTGTTTATAGAGAATATGAATGAAGGTAGCACACAGCTTTTATACCTCCTAATAAGCCCCCAAGGCTGAGGAACATTACGACTCTACAGTTTTACAACCACTGATGGTCTGCTCCAAGATGAACATTGTGCCTCTTGTCTGTGCGCGTGTGTGTGTGTGTGTATGTGGGAGGGGGCTGGAGGGGTGGTGGTGGTGGGGGCGGGGGGGTCAGTCCTATATCTGTCTGCTAAAAAGGTCCTGCACAAATATCTGTCTGGAGTCTCACTTTCTCAGCTCCTTGCAAACAATGTACATGAGAAAATGAAAACTGTGTGTGTGTTTGTGTGTGTTCTTATAGGAAAGTGTGTATGTGTGTCGTTTTTTGAGGTTTTCACTGATGTGCATCTCAATGAGCTGCTGTGTCAGTGCGTTGAAACCATGACTGCCCTAAAATGGTGTTCACATTAGGAGGGTGTCCTGACTAACCAGTGGAGGTTTTTTTTTCCTGACGTGCCGGTGTGTCTGCACACACGTGCGTGCCTTGCATGGTGAAGGGTGCAGTCCATCAGTGAAGCAACGAGGGGGAACCAATGCAAGTGTGTGAAGAAGAGGTTGGGGGGGGGTGGGGGGGTATTCCTCCCGACACAGATCTGAGATGAGCTTTGCAGCCATAACCAGGCGCCGCTGTTGCAGCTGTTTCAGAGTTATTGACACACACTCACCCAGCTATCTCGTCCTGCACCTTCCCATATAGTGCACATTTTATAGCTGCTTATTTTCCCTGCTTTCTGAAACATTGGGATTTGTTTGGGGAGTGAAGGCACATGATATTGAACCGTTTTCCCCACTGCCAGCCCATATTGAAACATTGAAATGTTTCCTGCATAAGTTGGCTGGTTTTAGTAAACCTGTATATGTTTTTCAATGCATGCAGCAAGTGGCAGTGCTAAGTCATTACTAAATCCTGGAGTAATCAGGGGAAATAGAAAATAAAATGGGGGTTAAAAGTATGTCAAATTTGCAGTAAATAGGGTTCGGAACAGGCTACACAATACTTTGTAAGCATGATTATATGCATCATATTGAATTGACCTCATCGTGGTTGTGAAGGCACCTTGTGAAGATAAATCGAAAATATAATGCAAATGTGAAATGCTGAAAACGTTTAAATTCTAAATCTTCTTTCTAGAGGTAAGTCGACTCATCATCTTTTTCTGATGTTGTTCCAACCCATGTTTGTTTCTTTCCCTCTCCTTTAAACTGTTTTTATATCAGCTAAAAATTCTGTTTACATCTAAGAAGTGCTGGGACAGCACATATTTTTAGCAGGTCATTGAAAGGGAGAAACAGCAAAGCTGGAATTAGAAATGATCCATCCTGAACTTTAATATGAAGTAATAAATCCTTATCTTAACAGCTTTGTATAGCTGACGCACTTCAAAGATGCTGAATACATTAGTTTTTAGGCGGTTTTATTCAAATTTCTTGATCCCTTTGGCCCTTCATAAGCATATTAATAGTATTTTGTCGCGCAAATGGCTTCTGGTCACTGAGGCAGAATCAAACAAAGACTCGCAGCGTGCCGTGGTAAAGCGGTTTAGAGCCGACAAAACACTGTAACATTGACTTGTTGGAGGAATTGTTTAATACGTGCAAGCTTTAATAAACAAACAACTTAGTCTGCTCTTTACAGTCGTCTTGAGATGTATGCATTTCAAAAGATGTGTTTTGCATCTGAAATTTGGGGTGAAAAAAACAAACTAAAGATGAATGTCTAATATTCGGAGGGAGACCCACTTGCGGTCCAGTTAGCTGCAGCTCTTTGCATCTAAATTATCTTTACATTTAAAAAAAAAAAATGACAGTAAAATTACACGCAACAGACTTTCCGACTGCTTCAATTCTGCACCTGCAAACATGAGGTGTGATTTATGGCTCAGGCAGATAAACTGCAAAATAGCCAGTTGTCCACTTGACGCTAGAAGATTGTTCTCACGTGTTCCGCCTGGTTATATTGGGTCTTGCGTTCATATCTTTAAAGAAATGACTGATTAATAGTGTATTAGTGTAGGCAGTGGGAGCGCCACCTGGAGAACCGCTGGAGGTATGTGACGGCTTAACCTGACAGATTACACCGGCGCAGGTGTGTTTCTTTGACGCACAGAAGAAGATCAATATGATCTCGCAGGGCGGCGCCGTGCATGTCGCCTCACTCTCATGGCATTTGATGCGGTGAGAAATGATCCCACTCGGCATCCATGGCACAGGCTGGCGTGTATTTATCGTACATATTCTGGCCAATGAAAAAACACTCGCTCACATCTCACTGTTAATGCTTCCCAGAATGGAGGAGGCCGATACAATCGATGGCTTTCTAAAAATATTTAGACTGGAGACGATCGAAAGCAGAGATCATTCCCATTCTCCTCCAATATGTATACATAAATAGACCATTGATGGTATTGAGCGCCCTCCGGGGCTCCGTAGCGACGCTTGCCTTGCAGTGCCGGGTGATGAATCTGAGCGCACAGCTGCGGCCCCGTCTTCTCCTTGTGCATGCGGCAGACCTTTTTTGCATGTCGTAATGCGAGGTGGAGCTTGTCTGGCCAAATATAAAACCACGGGCTTGGAATAATGCTCATGAAAGGCAGTGCGCGCTCTGTCAGAGGCACTTTACCTTGCTATGTGATTATGTTTTCCTTCCTTCTGCGTGCTCCCTGCTGCAGCACCTTCCAGCAGGAGTTGGGTTTTGTCTCAGCATTGCATGTTAAACTCTGTCACCTGAGAAGTCTCGACTTCATCTTGACACCGTTTGATGGCCGGCTGGTAAAGCCTCCCATGAGTATCGACATCAGCCCTCGTAGGCTTTATAAATAAAACTTGCTGTAATGTCGTCCATCGCACCCCAGTCCCATGAGCCGGGCCCAGTTTACTGTGTTTACACTTGCTCTTCTTCTGTCTGGTGATTCTCTGGTAGATCAGCTGCTCGGCGGAAGGCAGCGGAAACGATCACGCATCATTATGTCCTTTTAGATCTTTTTAAAATGTTTTTTTCACTCTGTCTTTGGCCGACTTTTATGGAGACTGTGAGCGACAACATATTTTACTGAAAATCTTTTCCTTGAAAGGACTTGTACTTTTAAAACCCAAGAACTTGTTTGCATCAGATTGCAGAAGCCTCTTCCAAAAATATTCATCATGAACAAGGCCCAAAACTCACCTTATCTCATCTCATTGCATGTTTCTCTCTGCAGTGCTGCTGTGCACAGAGTAGCTGTGTCATGCATGTTTATCATTTTGCAGCTAAATTTTCATCCAAATACAAGCACTGACTTTAATTGAGACCTGGTCGTTGCAGATGTCTTTTGCTTTGAGACTAAGAGTTTAATCTTGGCAGTTTACAGACTGTCCGTGTCGTCAGAGGTTCGTGAATGGCTCAGGTTTTTCTCTCCGAAAATGTTATATATGGGAGGCCAGTTCCTAGAAAATATTTCTTCTTGTTTTCCCTCGAGGAAGATTTTCCCACTAGACTACACCTTTTTTCTTTCTTTTAACTTTGTGGTTCTGCAGAGTTTCTAGTAGCCGTCACATGGAAACCGACCGTAGTGTAACCCCGGTGGTCGTGTCAAAGCGGTATGACAACATATGTCTGACCCTCACTGATCTTCTTCATCTCCTTTGCCTCCACTCCATCCCATCACTCGTGTTGGGATTTGGGCAGCGGGACAATACAGCGGCGGTCAAATGCGCTCTCATCAGCAGGCCGGCAACTTAAAGATCAGTCAAGTCTGTTGACGGGGGATATACGTCGGGTGTTACAGGCTGGAATTAGCCAGATCCACAGCTCTTCTCCGCTTATGGCTGAGCCTGCCGGTGGAGGGGAGCCGTGGGGGGTGCTCAGGCTTCAGCTGTCCGTCCTGTGGAGCTCCTTAAGCCAACAGCCAGTTTGGGCAGAGAAGCCATTTTATTCCCTGGTGGCCCCCTGACCTCCTTCCTCCCTACCCATCCTGCCTCCTAAAGGAAATACTGCTGTTACTAGGCAACAACATGGGGAGTGGCCAGAGTGATGTGCCCAGTTTTTTATGAGAGCTATGTTTGTAACATATTCAACTGTGTGAAGTCTCTCTAAATATGTACATTCATATGTTCCCTCTTAGAGACCCTTTTCATTTGGAGGGTTTTCCTGGAATCAAAGTATTGTATGTGCAAAAAAAAAAAAAGAATGCATGAAATAAATGTTTTGCCACAGTCCATTGCTCTGTTTGCCTCCCCCATTAAATTCAGTCAAATTCACTCATGTAGGACACGATTTCTAATTGCCGTATTCGCCATGGTAATGATTTAATTATTCTTTTAATTAATTTGTTACGACCAAATGATTGACTTAATTCAAGGAGTCTTGGCTTGTCTGCAGGGTCGGGTGCTTGGGGGAAGGATGTGTGGTGGGGATGGGAGTGGGGGAGATGAGTTGGGCGTACGAAGGGCGCAGCATATGACTGTGCATTCCAGATATAGGGCATATCATCAGAGTTGGCAATGCAACAAACAGACACATCCCCGTTTCTACAGCATCACGATCCAGGAATCGCGTTTTGATTCTTCGCGAACAGTCGTGTTTATTAGACGATTGGCGGATTATGTGACTATTCCCTCGCCACCGGTGCACAGCGAGAAACAAAAGGGGGCTCTCACGGCTTCACTGGGAGGAGGACAAAGAGGTGTGTCTGCCACACGTGCCCCCAGCATTGGAGTGATCTCCATTTCGCATCGGAAAGACCTTTTTAATGCGGTTCAAGTGGAGACTGAGCGCCAGGCAAAATATAAGCATTCCAGGACGCACCACCTCAATTAGTTATTCAAACAAATTTACCTCTGCAGACGATGAAAATGTGGCACAACACCCCCCGCCCCCACCCACGCACCCCCATTAGACAGCTGCAAATTGCCACAAAGTTTTATTGATGATGGAGTGGAAAAACCTGCACTGATGGATAAAGAGGCTGCTGCTCAGTATGCGGCGGAGACGGCGTACTGTCGGAGGGATGCGTTTATCTTCCTCCCTGCAGCCAAGACACCACGTTTTTCTTTTTATATGTGCAGCTTGTCAGAAGATGTAAATCATTGTTTTACCGTCAGCACACAGCGCCCATCCTTTTGCTGCGGCACTGCATGTTGTTTACATGATTTTTGAGCAATTGTTAAGGCTCAAGGAGCAATTTGTTCGATGCTGCGTCTCATTCCCCCGCCGTGTCAATCGGTCTCTCTGACTTGATGAGCCTAGTGGTGTTCACTTTGCAGTGTAAATAGAGTGTTCCGTCACTTATCTTGGCGCAAATAAGGTGAGAGAATATCATGTTTTTTTTGTGGTACATGCGAGCACTAGTTTCTAAATTTGATTCTGGACCCTAAAGTTTCCATCCATCCAGTGACAGGAAACAAACGTCTGTAATTACCTTTTGTTTGGCCACTGTTTGTGTAGGGATTAAAGAAACGAACTTGGCCGTAATTACAAAAGTTTATAATGAACAAGCTGAAACACCAGGTCCTATAGTCTTTAAATTAAGTCGGGCTCATTTAACTCTTGTAAAGGAATCAAACAGCCATTCCCATCAGCAATGATTAGTTGAGAGAAACTTTTCTGCCTCCTCAGTTCACTCGTCTGTGGGCATTCTCCTCAGTCGTAGGACCACTAACGAATCATTACCTTGCAAACCTTAGTGCTGCCCAGGATGCCTCCCCAGTGTTCCTGTATTAGCCTCAGATATTCTTGACAAGCTGCGGGACCCTATTTCCACTGCACACCGCCGCTCCCTCACTTGATGGAGAGGAACGGGATGTAATCTGGGATTAATTACCGGAATTCGCCGCGCTGCGCCTCTCCTGCCGGTGTCCTGGCTAATCTGGATGATGTTGGATTTGGATGGCAGCTGGAGGATGCAGGTATCACTTATTACATTTGGCATTGTGAGCGCAAGGACGCCTATACAGCCAGGCTTTGAGGGATAATTGTAGGCAGCACTGTACATTGGCAGATGCAGACACTTGCTGGTGCAAGAGCGAGTGAGTAAATAGCAAGCAGCGGAGCTGCCTGAGGCCCACGTAGGCTGTCGAGACGCGGCTGTTTACAGTTAAAATATTTGCCTGTCTCCTGGATTTGAGGAGCCAGAGATAAGTCAGAGACAGGCTCTGACATGCAGCAGAACTGTCTGTTTCTCCCTCCCGCCCAAGTCGTCTTTATTAAAAGAACATTGATTTCTCTTAGCCTTTGATAATCCCTCGCAGCTGCCATCAGCGCCACCAGAGCCTAATCAAAACACATCAAATGTTTTGCCACCGAGGACAACCCTGTCAGAAGAGTTTCTGCCTCTCAGGACGCCTTGTTTTTGAGCGTGTGCATGTCTACGTGTCAGCGCGATACGAGGAGTTGTGCAAAAAAGTATGTTTTTGTGTTTATTTTTTTTTGGGGGGGGGATGGCCTGAAGTGACAAATATACAATCTTGTCGTTTAGACTTTCCCATAGCTGCTGTTTGAACTGCTTCTCTCCACACCTGACGCTGCACTAGACGTGTTGGCTTCCCGCCTCCACAGGTTTCATCACTCCGCCGCTTGCCCGTGCCGACATGGGCTGTCCCCATCAGGGCCGTGTGTGCGTGAGTGCCTGCGTGTGAGTATGTGTGTGTGGTTAGGTGGCTGGGTGGGTGGGAGGTTGGGTGAGTAGCCATAGCCTGAACCGACATCTGGGCTTGTCTCCCTCTTGCTGGGTTGGGCCCCTCCTGGGCCTGCTGGTGAGCAAAATTATTTTTAATGGATCTTCATAAAACCATCTGTACGAGTGCACCTGCACACTGGAAGGCTATCGGCGGAATGATTAGGACTGCAGGACCCAGAAATTGCTCTAAAATGTGTAATCATTTTGTTTGCTGTTCCCGCAGCCTCCCTCCTCTTTCATGAATCTGTTTTCTTTAGGTTGGCTTCAATAAAGTCCGGCTGTTTTCCACTCTCCCAGGTGGCACCACGTCCGATTTCCATTTAGATTTGAGTCGTCGTCGTCGTCTTTTTTCCTCAATGTGTAGCATTCCTCCGCATGCAGGGATGCTTTGTTTTAAATGTCATGCAAATGGGCTTCCTGCCCCGGCCAGAGGTGGGCTGTCCGCAATAGATTAAAGGTTAATTATGCATGTCAATTTCCACAGATTGGGGATATAATGAATCTGATTTGCTGTCCAAGTTCTGTAATGTCCCACTATCTGTTAAAGCAGCGATGGCAACATTTGGCAGGCATTTTGGCAGTTGGACCAACACTCCAATATCAGTTTGATTCAATGAGTATTTGGACAGGAAAACATTTTTGTGTCTTTTTCCTCTTAGTCTCGGGGGTTCCTCTTAGATTCTGCCCGGCAATGTAGCAAATACAACAATTTCAAAGCAAGCTTTCTCTGAGACACTGAAAACTCGAACTCATTTCTTTTTTTTTCTTTTTTTTTCTATGAGTCAACATTTGAACAGGCGCCAACTGGACATAAAACTGCTTGGCAATCGATCCTTCTAATTTCTAAAACATTTGACAGAATATTTTCCTCCACCTTGAGGTTCAGTCTTCTCTGCTGCCTGCGAATTCTTATCCTGTCTATTTGGCTATGTGACAAATGTTTGATTTCTTGCTCCCTGCTGAAACAAGCAACGGGTGTCATTATTTACACTGAATGATTTTTTTTTTTTTTTTTTTTTGCCTGAAATGTATCAGATTTTGTTCAAGGTGTCCAGCTTTGTCAACCTTGTATTTGTCTTTGGCTGCCTATCTATTTATGTGAGGTACATCATCATTTCATAAAAGACCAGTTTGCCGGCCTATCTCCTGAGGACTGGACTGGACATGCCTCTTTCCTCCCCTGAATGACCAACAGTATCAGACTAAATAAAACATTGTGGTAAGCAGCTGAGAGACAGTTAAAACACAGAGAGTGCGTTTGAAACAGGATCCGCTGAGTGACAGACGTCTGAGACGCCAACTCTCCCTCTGTCTCTCCTTTTCCTCTAAATAACTAAAGATGTGTGTGTGTGTGTGTGTGTGTGTGTGAGAGAGAGAGAGAGAGAGAGAGAGAGAGAAAGAGAGAGAGAGAGAGAGAGAGGTATGAATGTCCCGCTCGATTATTTGTCCCGACAGCCAGATGTTCCTCTGATTGGAAAGGAGAGCAGCAGGAACAAACAGATGACTAGAATGGCTCTTAGAAAGGCATGGCAGCCTTTTAATTCAGGCATCAGCAGCAGCTTGTGGCTCTGTGGATCTCTGTTTGCCCACTTTCAATGAGGCGAACTCACAGTTTGCCCAGACAACTTCCAAGGTTCATCCACTTGTGAACACGTTCCCAATTTCATTTTGTGAAGCATGTTACCTGTCATGTCAGCTTACTGGATGTTCATGGTTTATCTCCTCGGCCCATCCGTCCGTGATCCTTTCTGCTAAATGTTCTCCTTTTTATTGTCCTGGTGTGAGAGAAAAACCTAACAGCAGGCAGGTGACAGCATGACCTCCTCAGCGGAGGTGATGAGGTTTGATGCTTGCAGTCTGAGGCACTCTCTGCTGCAGTTTGCCACTTAACAACTTTCCTCTGTTTCTGTAACTCCATTCTTCCCCCTCTCATCTGACGCTGACTGATGTGCAGGCAGATGCTTCAGGCCCCTGTGAGGAGACGAGCGCCTCTGATATAAACAGTGCCCTAATGAACGGGAGCCGCCTGTTTGTGCTTCTGCCACAAAGTGCTGCAGCTGTACAGGGAAGTGGGAGGGATGGCACAAACAAACCCCCAACCCAGATCCCCTTCTGCACACCGGTGGCAGCGGTTACGATGGTGCACGTGTGCGTCCTTGGGTTGAGGCTACTGGGTCAAACAAGATGTCTTGACTGTAACCCGCAGTCCACTGGTTTAGTGTTTACTACCTGACTAAAGACAGCTCTTATGTTCCCTGTGCCACATTGTCCCCCTGTTTCCCTGCCTGTGTTTAGCAGCTATTTTGACTTAATTACTCCTAATGAATTTGTGTATCCTTATTGTCCTCCAGAGCCCTGAAGAGTGGTCTCCTGTCAGAGGGAGGGGGTAAGGGAGGGGGCCGTTTTGTCAGTTTCCCATCAATCTCCCAGGTTCTGATTGATGTCTGTCTCCACCGCTTTCCCCCTCTTTGTCAGGTCTGCTGTGGGTTTGTACTGTTCGGCCCCTGCTCTTTGTTTATTCCATTATCTGGTGGCTTTGTCCGGGATGTGATGGAAGCTTAGAAGAACAGGTGATGGGGCTAATTAGTCATTAGTGAAGAAACTGGGGTCCCAACAGACATGTGCACACTTTACAAGGTCATAATTTGATTAAAGTTGCTGCCTGCTGATGGGAAGAAGAATCCTGCAGAAGATAATTTCTTTCCGTCCCCCACACCTCACCCCCACCTAGTGCTGGGTACCATTTAAAAGTGTTGATACAATGATAATTTCACCACCTACCTGTTTTTTCCTCCTGTTCCAGAATGACACTTTTTTTATGCCGAATGTTTTACAACGGTTTTGAACCAAAAAAAAAAAAAAAATGATCTTGACACACGTATGCCAAAGTTGCTCTTGTTCTTGCTACCTTGTTCTTTGAACTTTGAAGTATTTAACTGAGGTAACGGAATAAAGGTTTAGCGTTATTTCACAGTGTTAATAGGCCAAAGAAACCCAAATATTACCAAATGTGAGTTCTATCTGGGGGGTGTTAATGTCATGGATTCCTTCAAAAAAAATCTATAAATAAATGATGGTTTTGATCATTATGCAAGTGGAGACATTTATTGCCCGTGTCTTTCAGGTGCAGGTGTGAGTCAGTGGAAAAATATTTACAAAATTCTGAATTTTTACTCAACTGTCACCAGTGAGTTTGAAATAAGTAGAAATCAAGTTGTAGATGGAAAGTTTTTCATGTTTTTTTTGACATCCTTCAATTTTTGTTCAGCCTCTGGTCATCAAACAAAACACATTTCCAACGTGGGCTTCAGTCAAGTGCTGGTCCTGTTTAAAACATGGGAAGTGATGCACCCATCGACGTAAATATCTTGAGCATTTGCTTATAAAAGAAAGCGACAGCATCAATTATACTTGGGTCATGGGGTCAGAGTGGCCTTGAGGCATTTTGTGCTCCTCAGGAGAGATGCCTTCAAAAGGATTTTCAAAGCTTGACAAAGGGACCAGAGAATAATACAAAAGAATAATACTTTTTTCAAGTATGTATCTTTGGTTTTTACATCATTTCAAAATCCAAACGATCAAAAGTTGGCTCATGTCTGACCAAAGCTTTCCTATTCTTGTGTTGAAGACGTGCCCTGTCCTTCACCTTTCATCTCAATCACTTTCTCCCCCCATTGTTTACTAGTTGCTGCTCTTCACCATCAAATATTGATAGAGGTCAGCAGCAGAGCAAAGTCACCCCAACTCAATTTTTAATGTATAATATAGTACCACAAATGGCATCTTGGCTCCCCCCAACTGTAATGCTTTCTGAGGCAAATACTGGCCTGCTGGTCCCTTTGGTTCGGGAGTTGGTTATAAATATGTTCCCCTGCAGGCCTGTTGAAAGCCTGAATATAAGACTTCATATATGGTGAACCGTGCTCCAAATGCTTCAAAAACAAACAAACCAAAGAAGATGTCAGAATACAATGGCACTTCCTGAGTGGACTGGTGGAGAAAGTAATAATCTGGGAGAGGGCATGGACAGGCTGGGGAATAATGTGAGCAGGGTCAGAAATCCAGGATGTGGTGGCGAGTAAGTAAAGAGAGTCAATACCAAGACTTATTTATATTGAATACTCAAATTAAAGGGAGGCCACAGCATTGTGGGGTCATTGCACTTGGGAAAACCACACAAATGTTCATTAAAATGCATCTCTTCACGTTAGTTTTTATTACAATTTTCCTTTATTTTTATTGTTTGTTTTTTTTATTTTATTCGAGCGTAAGCTTTTATGTTAATGCCGCATTGTAGAAATACGTTTGAGAAATAAATTAACCCAATAAATCCAGAAAATTACATTTTATCCCAACAAAAATGTCAACATTTATGTTAATGTTGACATTAAATGTATATTTTTATTTTTTTTATTTTCAGAAAGTAAGCCCTCCTCTTTACTGAGAATACCAATGTCAATGCTCACTGTGAACTGAGACGAGCTTTGAAAGCCTCCTCCGTGGAAGTGGACTATCAATGTAAAGGGATCACCGAGGGGACTCGGCTCTCCTGGGCTTTCTGAAGCCAATACCACAATTGCTTATTTTTAGACAGACGCAGCTAGCCTCTAAAGCGCAACGCGGGGTCACTTTACATGCAGGACGGGGCCATGAAACCCTATCCAGCACTCATGAAATAAGAATGCGGTTAAGTGAATAGAGACTCTTCTGCCCCTTTTGCCTGAAAGTGGCCTTTGGACGGGTAAGCAATTGTGCTATTGGAGAAAGCTCTGCGAGCTGTAGGGGGCAAGAGGTCGAACGTGCATTTAGAGTTTTGATATGAAGTTCATAACCCGGCTCCTGAATGCAGCTTACTCGGAAAAACATACATGCATTAGTGCATTTGGACGTCCATAGGAGTAGCAATATGGAAGCAGACCATTGACGTCATTGGCTCCATCAGAAATCGTTTGTGTTGTTGACTTTATGTGTGCATGATGTCCTTTTAGCTTGTTTCCCTATACGTTACCTCTGCAAAGACTTCATCATTGACGAGCACACTGTTTTTTTGTTTTTGTTTTTTTTGTGCCTTAGGTTTTCTGTTCACCAAGTTGTTGCTTCAACCTACACAAATGTTTTTGAGAGTGCTTTACAGTATATATTCACATAGGGTGAAAGAGAATGAGGGGAAACTTGTAAAGTGGTGGGTGAGGTTTCTTTTATGGATTAACTAAACAGTTTAAACTGTGTCAAAGCCTTCCAACAACTTAGGGGAAATAATGTTGTGCCTTTCTTTCATCTGTTTTTTACGCAGCGCCCCTGGTGACATGGACAATCAAAATAATAATGCCACACATTACTATATCGTGCCCACAAGATAATAAACGCGTGCCCACGAGATGGTGAATGCATGCCCAAACGTTATTATCTCGTGGCCACGATATGGTTAATTTGTGCCGGTAGCGGGATGGTTGTCTATATGCAGCTTTCAGTTTTGGAGTGATGCTGATTATCCTTTGCGAATAAAGGCAATTATACCCTGTTTTTATATTCAAGAGTAGGCTAGGGGGCGACACGGTGGCGCAGTGGTTGGCGGTGCTGCCTCACAGCAAGAAGGTCGTGGGTTCGATTCGGGGCCTGGGACCTTTCTGTTTGGAGTTTGCATGTTCTCCCTGTGTCTGCGTGGGTTCTCTCCGGGTTCTCCGGCTTCCTCCCACACTCCAAAAACAATTGAACACTCTAAATTATCCGTAGGTGTGCATGTGAGTGTGAATGGTTGTTTGTCTCTATGTGGCCCTAGGGTGGATGAACTGGCGGCTTGTGTCACCCTGCCTTCGCCCCATGACCCTGAGCTCAGGAAGAAGCGGGTATGGAAGATGAATGAATGAATGAGTAGGCTAGGGTCGGAATGAATATCTCGTGGCCACGCGTTTATTATCTCATGAGCACGATAGTGTCATGCGTGGCCAAACATTTTAATTTTTAATTCAGGGCACAAATCCGTCAAACCAAAATGTTAAATAATAATTATAGTTTACAGAAATGAGCAACTGTGGAAATAGGAAATTGCTTCCAGCTGATTCTAATATTATCACATGAAAGTCATGTTTACATCAGATTGCTGATTTTGTGTATTGCGATTATGAATAATCACTGGCTGCATGCAATTCTACAAAAGCCAGCTGCCTTAGCTGTGCGACTGCTATTTTTTCTTATAAAATGGTGGGATGCAGACCACATGCAGGAACTGAGCCAATGCAGCATTGCTTTATTTTGCATGATGGCAAAGGAGCCTCTTAATCTGTTAAATTGACTCTTTAGCTCTCTTCTATTCTGTTGTAAATGCTTCATTACAAAATTGCAAATCAAGCTGATATGTATTGCCAACGAAGCAAGAAAATCATTTTTTTGTCACAAAAACAACATGGAGCAGGGGGTTTAAATGATGGAAACCCCAGGCGTGGACTATTTGAATGTGCCACCGCAGGGGGAAATCATGTAATATTTGTAAGAGTTTGATCGTTGGGCTGAGAAATAAACAAAGAGCCAAAATGTGACAAGAAAATAAAGAGAGAACAACTGGAACAGTTAAGACATTCCCAATTTCAACTGTTTCTGGTGGGGAAATAGAATCGGGGAGCCTCTATTTCTATCTATTGGACCAGCCAAAAGCCACATCAACTATTCTCTCTCCCCACTACCCCATTGTCACTGAAAGCAATCATTTTAGAATTGATTTTCAT